>NW_027491148.1:1496115-2244173 GCF_021521415.1 Bidens hawaiensis
CACATCACCTTTATGCACGTATGTTGCCATTTTTTTACCTATCAATATGTTCCACGACTTCTCCCCGAATTCCCTCGTACAAGCAAGTCTGTTATTACGTTCCGGACCCTAATAACTCACTTGCCCTTCGAGTTCATCCCGGCATCCATCAGTATCTATCGTTACTCATTATTAACTTTCCCAGTGATAATCGAGCCTACGGTTATATTATAGGTATCCTATGGGATAACCTCATTCTTTATAACCAATGGCTCTGATACCAACTTCTGTCACACCCCGTTAAGCGAATTGCGGAAGCGTAAAACGGAAATGCAACAAATACAACTGGTATCAAATACATTGTTCATAAAGAAACATTACTAACTAATTTACAATTTATTACATGGTTCTAACATCTTTTACAAACTAGGTGATACAATTTAACCTGTTCTTCAATCACTTTACTTCTAACTCAAATGCCCACGACATCAATCACCAATCAGACACGTAACGCACAGGAAATTACTTCTCATATCTGATTACCTGAAAAGCATGTCAAAACAGGTCAACAACGAATAGTTTGTGAGTTTCATCAGTTTTAACGAAATCAGTTTTGCGCACCATACAGTCATAGTTTGTATGTACGCGCGTATGTAAAATATGTATTTACGGTTGTATAAATATGTAGAGCCATATCCTTGTGTGTGCATATGCACACATGTAGGTTTATAATATAAATTCGAAATTTCGGTAAAATCGTGATTGTTTGTTAGTACTACCTGTTTCCAATTTCCGTGTTTAACCAACCACTGTGGACCCCCTTTCTCCCACAACGGTTCCACATAAACTTAACCACTGTGGCCCCCCTTCCGCCCACAACGGTTCCGCGTTAACATCAACCACTGTGGTCCCCTTCCACCCATAATGATTCCATGTAAACTCAAATATTATATAGTGTACACGCAAATAATTAGTATATTCTACACATAGTATTTCCTACGGCTAATCACATAGCATCTATATAGACACATATACACATATAGTATTTATCACGTATCACCAAATACTGTGGCTCCCCATCCACCCACAATACGCATAATCACATTATTTTCTTAACATTCATGTCATAATCAAGTAGTTCGTTTAACAAGTTGCAGCAGAACTTGGCTCATAGGCCATACTCAACTTTAGTTTATAAGTTGCAGCAGAACTTGGTTCATAGGCCATACTCAACTTTAGTTTATAAGTTGCAGCAGAACTTGGCTCATATGCCATACTCAACTTTAGTTTGGTAAGTTGCAGCAGAACTTGGCTCAATGGCCATACTCAACTTTAGTTTGTTACTATTGTGGCCCACCTTCTGCCCACAACAGCCCCATAATCATCACAGACCACGTTATCCTATGGCCATTACAGACCACGTTATGTCCTAAATTAGTTATGTTTAACATTACATAACGTGTTTGTATAAACATGCTGTCACGTGTAGTTTCATTATGTTTTGCAATTCGTATTATCTCCACTCAATATATCAATCAACGATAATAATCATCTTTCATCAGCACGTAGTCAATCATTATGTTTGTAGGGACTTCTCATATATAAATGTTCATATACTTTATATCCTGATTCGTGTTTAGATAAATAACGTGTATAAACATGCTTTCCACCCCAAAAGTTCGTAAAATAGTTTAAAGAGTGGTGTCATGAAACTCACGGTTTTGTAGGCACTAAGTGCGAGATCAGCACGGGGTTCGTTTCCCTTGCTATCACTTAGTCCCTATATTCCATATTATAATAATATTAATATTTTAATATTATTATAATCTCAGTATTAAACTGGGCTGTATAACTTATCTGGGTATAGCTGGTACGCACAGAAAGTTGTAATAGGCTTAGGCGGTGATGTTGTTTAATGTCTAATACTTAAAACTGAACTTGGCTCAGATTCCCGTTTTCCCAGCTGGGCCAAGTTGTTCGTTTACGCGTTCAGAAAACAGTTATGGGAATATAAGCTTGGTTAAATGTATTGGTTAATAAAATGATTAAGTTATAAAGAAGGATCACATACTGGGGTACCGGATTAGCCTCGGGGTCCGTTTCCGTTTATTCAGTTTGATTTAAGAAGAAACGCGCCCAATCTATCCGGATTGTCCAGGTTTTTCATAAAAAAGTTTGTTTTTACTTAATTAGTCTAAAAATATGATTTTTGATCACTCTTGGTGTTTTGATATTCCCGCAGGTTCGTTAGTCGCGAACTTGCCGGGTTTTATAAAAACTGAATTTGTTTAATCTTTAAATTAGCATAATGAATTAACCGTTAATCATTAAATTATGAAAATTTAGCCACTTATCAATTAAAATATGTAGATTTTTATAAAAAATATTTTTGGAATTATTTACTGATTTAATAATTTATAAAAATTCATTTTATCAGCTATATTTCGCTTGAAAAATCGTCTGTTTATCCCAAACAATTTCCAAAAATTCCACAAAATTTCCTGAATACTCAAATCATGTCCCAAAACAACCTGTATCAATTCCAGAATGTAAAAAGTCTGTTCAATATTCTTTTCGGCCCGAATTCGGCTATAAATATTCGCATGAACGCATATGTACAAAACACCCTTAGACTTCTCCAAATGATCTTAAAATTCATATGTGATCAAAATATATTAAATCTGAGTTCCCAGAAAAATTCCATAATTTTTAAAGTATTTTAGCTATTTTTCCCAAATAAACGTCCCAATTTGGTAATAAATTCTCCAAATATTCTCGGATGGTCAAAAATTTCCAAATTTTAACAGGGATTCAATGACATGGTCCCTGATGTCCCTGAAAAATTTCAAGGTCTAATAATATGCACATCACAACCTTAACCTAGCAGCCTTTAAACGAGTGTTACGGGTTTACCTTGTCGGTTTTCGATGAGTTTTGCTAGCTTAAACGACTTTCCGGGTCTCGGGTTGCAATCTCAGTGTATCTAAATATCATATAACATCAAACTAAGCATAAATCATCCATGTGACAGCCTTGATAATTAGGGTTTCGGTTTTGGGTTCAAACCGAACGTTCAAACCGTAAAAACGTTATATTCATGTTCTAATCCGCGTTTTTGACCAAAAAAGTATATGTTCCTGGTTTGTAAACATGTTTAACATCAAAACATGATTTTACTTGATTTTTATGATTTTTGGATGGTTAAACATGTTTAAAACTAATCAAGGATTAATTTTTCATGTTTAAACTATGTTAATTAAGTATGAAATCAATGAAAATTAGAGGGTTTACCTCAAAATATTGGCTGAACTTGAAGAACACAGCTGAAGAAGGTCTGGTCTTTAAGTTTAATGTATAAAATAGGTGGTTTATTCAAGAAGCTTTCAAGGTAATATATATGGTAGAATAATGTATGGGGGCGACTGCAAGTATATAAGGCCCATTGGGCCTCTTTTTGGCCCAATGGTGCCTCAGTTTTCGTGCTACACGAAAACGTCGGTCCAAAATTTAATTCGGGTTCGGTTTTTCGCAAGAAAACTAGTTCGAGTGCGAAAAGCAGCGCGAAAACGAGTGTTTTTCAGCTTCTTTTTGTAAAATAAGAAAAACGTACTGACTCGTTGTAAAATTCCAAAATATTTTCATGGATTGCTTAGAACATGTCATATAAGTGTTTTATAAATCTTTTTCGGCTTAACGGATGCTACAATGCTCGTTTTGATATTAACGATTGCGTTTAATGCTTATAGCGTATCGATAAACGAAACCTTTTTCGTTTAAAGAGTTATAAACGTACTGGGGCCTAAATATCAACATGTTAGCCTCTATAATATATATATAACTCGTATATGACCCCTCAGTATATATATGGGTCATAATTAGTATCGGTCGGTTACTCGTTTAAGCACTACGAATTAACCGATTTATCGTTTACTTGTTACGTAATGAGTATAGTATACCTCGTTTTGTCACGAATGTCACATATATCGTTTATAGATAGCACCCTGAGATATCCGGACCATAACCATACCCGTTTGGTTATTCGTTTGTTCGTTACGCAATAAGCGGTTAAACGCTTATTCGAGTTTGTAAGTACTAAGGTGTACTCGGTTTTGTCACGGATGTCACAGTAATGAGTATGACCTTCTGGTATGACTAAGTCCCTTATATCCATTAGATCTTCATTATGTAAGCAATTCAAGTCTTCATCCTTCTTGATCATCCCCAGTACTTTTCCATCAGAGTTTTTCAGCAAGTAATGGTCAACATTTTCTTTGTATTCAACTTCAGTAATGATGCCATTTCTTTGGACTGTGTAGTTGGGGCGTGTCATTCTTCTTCCAAGGCTTAAGCATGCATTCAGGTTTGACATTGGATTCCTGTCTCTGACATTTATTTGGTAGTACAGTTCAGCTTTGTCCATTTTCAATAACTTCTCTGACCTTTTCGATCTGTGAAGTTGAATCATTCTCCAACTTCTCATTTCTTTTAAGAACCGGAATCCCTGGTCAGCTTCTTTCTTCAGAAACTTTGAGAGATCATTCATTTGCCTACCTGTCATCTTGTTTCTGTCTCTATAATCATACAGGTCAAGTGTGGCCATTCTTTCTAGTTGTTCTTGAGTATACTCATAAAAGTCACTTCTCACAACTATCTCTCTTAGCTTTTTGCTTTCCATAATCACTCTTAAGCATTCAGATACAGAATCATAGTAGAGTTCTCTTGGAAGATCCACATCTGATTGTGGTCTTGATGTTCTTTGTAGTGCAGACCTACTTGATTCACCTCTTCCACCTTGTGGATGTCTTCTTGAGATTGGAGGCCTAAATGGAATAGACTTCATGGGTTTTCTTGGCCCCAGATTGAAAGTTTTGATGTAGATTGCCTCTACCATCTCAGGTGGAAGGTTAGCTAGTTCAACTACATCTTGTCCAACTAGTTCTTTAAGATTGAGCAACATTTTTGCCATACCAGGTCTGTTTGACAGAACAGCAGGTACAAATTTTCCATCCACAAAGCTTCTAGGGTTTTCTCCTTCCTTTAGAGCTTTCTCCCAATCAGCCTTTTGAATGTAGAAAAGATTTTTTAACTCTTCCTTTTCTAATGCATCAAAAAAGGCTTCATCCATTCCCCTTTGGTTTATCATTTTCCCCTTTAGAATATTTATCATTTCTTCATTCTCCCAAGGAACAATAGGTTCATCAGTTGTTTCAGAATTTGATTCCTTTGAGATTGGGGTTTCATCAGCTGTTTCTTTTTCAACTTCTTGCTTCTTCCTCAAGGTCATTAATTTTCTCTTCTTTGTAGAAGGCTCAGAGTGTTCTTCATCTTTTTCAGCTCTTCTTTTAAATATTTTGAATTCCCTCTCAACCATCTCCTGTGTCATTGATTCCACATCATTGAGTGTTCTACGATGTTCTATCAGATATTTACACTTTCCCCCATATTTGTTGTAGATCTTTTCAAGTTTATTCTTTTCTACAGCAATTTTCAGTTTGGCTTTCTCTAATTACATCTCTTTTTCATCCTCTTTGGTTTTATTGTAGAGATCACTGAGTTGCTTAAGACTGCATTCTTTCAAATCAGCTTCAGAGTGGTTGTGAAAACTCAGATACTCTATGAATCTTTTCCTTTCCTTTTCTTGCTTTGATTTCTTTTGTTTGACATTGGTTGTTTTAGTTTGTAGATACTCTTTCAATTCTTCTTTTCTTTTCATTCTTTTATAGATTGATTCAACTGCATCTCTTACCAAGGAATCAACCATTCCAGGTGTCATCCCTCTCTCCAACAGGTATCCACACATACCTCCAAACTTCTCTTTCAAAGTTTCCAACTTTTCAATCTTCTCATTCTCCTTTACACATTTTTCAATTACCTTTTCTCTTTCACTGTTGTAAAGGTATTGGAGTTTATCATGATTGAAATGGCTCAAATCTTTTTCAGAGTATCCATGCCTTCTTAGATATTCTCTGTGTTTCTGAACATTTTTATTCTTTTGTTGCATGGCTTGTTTGACCTTTTCTTTTTCTTCTTCAAGCCTTTGATTCAACTCACTATTAGTCATATGAGCAACACTTTCAAAATTCACACCCAGTGCCCCCAGCTTCTTAATCAAAGGATTGTTCATTTTAGCATTCATCAAACTCTGCTCAATGTTTTCTCTCTGCTCATCAGTCATTACAATTTATGGAGTCTAAACATTTGCAGTCTTGGCACTCTTTCCTTGATCATAATCAGGATTATCATCATCACCGAATCCTCAGATTCATCTTCCTCTTCAGTTAAATAATTTACTACATCAATCTTGTGTTCATCAGAGGGTGCATGCTCTGTATTTGGTTCAGTTCTTATGGGCACATCAGGTACATTTGGAACACCTTGCATAAATTCTTCAGGTCTTAGGGTTTGCAAAGGTATTGCTCTGATTGGACTTGCCTCATCATCAGGAGTCTCTACAAAGTATTTATTTCGATCATCCCATCTTCCTTTCTTTGCAGACTCAGTACCTTCAGCTGGCACAAATGTTTCTGGTCTATCCCTTTTTCTCGAGTATTTCTTTCCATACTTGGGATCATTCACATACTCCCATTCATCAGGATTTTGTCTAATGTCATCTTTAATCTTTTGAGCCCATTTCTTTGCAACCATTGAAGCAATGGACTCACCAATTTCTTCTTCAAACAACATATCAGTATTCAGATTGATTGGTTCAGCAGTTTCATTTGACATTTTCTCTTGTTGACTTTGTGTTTGAAACATGCTAACCACCATAGCTAAGAAATTGTCAACTTCCTCATTTCTCTTCAGATCAATCAACCTCTTGATCAACCACTTCTTCAATAACTTATTTTTCAAACTTGGCTTGGTTGATCAAGGTTTCCTGCTCTGCTAACTCTACAGGGTCTATTGTTTGGACCAGTATCTCTCTGTCCCTTTTTTCTCTTAAAATATTTTCTTGATCCCTTAAAGAAGCAACAACAACTTCAGCATCTTCTGTAAACAAAACATTTTTTTTCTGGATAGGCCTTAACAGGCTCTTGTTCTGTGACTTTTTCTTTGCCTTTATCCATCCTTTTAGGCACTACTTCCTCCTCATCATCATATTGTCCATACTCATCAATTTCCTTCTTAGTGCTTCCAATTCAAGATCATACTCTACCCTCTTGGAGCTTCCAGGTTGTTCACCTTCAGTAATGATTGGCTCCTCAGTAGCAGTAATCCCTTAAATGATTTCATCAGTTTGAGTTTCTTTCTCCACAATGATTTCATCAATTTGAGTTTTATTCTGCACAATGATTTCATCAGTTTGAGTTTCTTTCTGCACATCAGTGACTATATCAGTGGTAGCCACTATCTCTAGCCACTATCTCTTCATCATTTATCTTTTCAATATTTTCCACTGTCTCCTCTACATTCTCTTCATCCCTTTCCATATTTACTATTTCATCATTGTAATCATTGTCTTATTCTCCAACCTCTGATCTATCACCTTCATATTTATCATCTTCAATTCTCCTTCCCTCACTACTCTCCTCTCCATCATCATAAACATTCATAATTAGTTTCAAACTGTCTACAGTCTCTACACCTGTTCCAGTTACAGTTTCAACATTCACACCAGAGTCAGTTGGTATTATTTCATTCTCCCTCTGTTTTGGGGCAGCTGAGGTCTTCTCAACCTCCTGCTCCAGGGATTTAATTCTCATTTCAGCTCGTACCAACTTGTCAATTAACATAACATTTTCCATTGTCACCTCCTCATTCCTTTTTTCTGTTCGGCATTTTCTTTTAACAATGTCAACAAGTCTGTGTTAGTAGGTGGTGATGTAGGTGGTGATGTAGAAAATAGTTCATATTCTGTTTGTTCATGTGTTGTGGTGTGAGTTTGAAAAAAGGATTGTGGTGGTGATTGTGTATGAGGTGGGCTTGGAATTAATGGATCAGAATGAATTGGGCTAGATGTTCGTGGTGTTTGTGGTGTTGGGGATATATGTGTTGATGTATCAGGTTAGCTTATGGGTAGGGTTTGGGGTGGGGATTGAGTGGTTTGATGTGGTGCAGTTTGTGGTGGTGAGGGTATAATGGGTTGATCAATGTGTGGTGGTGATTGTGGTGGTGTTGGAATAGTTTGTTCTTGTTCCTCAAGTTGCTCCCCCTGATCAGTTGCATCAACTTCATAGCTAACCCTGCTCCTCCTCCATCTCCATCATCGACATTATCATCTCCATCATCAGAACCATTATCTTCATCCTCATTATTATCTACCCCTCCTTCCTCCTCTGAGCTCAACTCAGGCACTGGCATGACATTCAAGTCATGGTCCAACAACCATGGCAAGATCTCAAACGGAATGTTTGAGTCAAATCTATTGGCCACACCCGGATTTCTGATTCTGTTGTAAGTGTCAGGATTCTGCAGTAGGTGTGTAATGCCAATAGTGGGTAGATTTTGTAATTCACGGTTGAAGATTATCTGTAGGAATCTTGGATACTTCAGAAATCTATCTACCTCAGGTTTCTTCAAGTTGGATACCAATCCATCAAAAATCATTTTTTGAGAAATTGAATCGCAAATCATATATAATCCCCACAGTGGCATTTGCTAGATCACGACACATCAGAGTCCATGATCCTTTTCGTGAGCAAATCCCTGTATCACATGGTGAATGAGAAATCTATACAACATAGGGAACATTCCCTTTTGAAATTGTCCATCATGGACTGTTCCCTGATAACCCATCGTCTCTTCAAATATTTTCATCAGGAGTGTTGTATTGACGTTTATTGGATTATGGTCACCATCATTCAACCGCAAGCATCTTCTTATCATTCTTTCTGTTATGTGTATTTCTTGTCTTGCAACAGTTGCTTCGATTCTCTTTCCATTGATGTCTTCAACCAGTTCTGCAGATCTCCAGAAATCCAGTGAATGATTTCTGTAGATGACAGGACATTCAGTGAAAACAAAGCTGACATTCGATCGAGCCATCCATGTAATCATTCTCGCCATTGGCTCATTGTCAGGTGTGACGTGCAATAGTGCACACATGTTATGCTTCTTTTCAAAGAATTATTTGGGCTGTTCTTCTTCTTCCATATCTGAACAACACAATCAAACACATTCAAAGTGAAATTAGTCATAAAGTTCAGTTCTTTAAGTAATTTCAAGGTATAAAAATGAAGAAGAAAGAGAGAAAAATCATCAAGAACCTGTTCTTCGACAAGTTTATAACCTAAACACATAAACAAAATATTAGTAATCAAATACACAATCAAAGCCCATAATAGTCTAATCGTGATCGGAAAACACATTATTAATGCTTACCGAGTCGGAATTAGAGGGCTGATTCAAATTAGGGTTTGGATTAAGAATGAATGCGATAGGTCGGTTTGGGTTTCTTTGCGAGTAAACAGTTGTAGTGAAAAGAGAGAGAGGGAATTGTAATGTTGAAAATTTTGCCTAACTCCCTCTTATATACCTTTTGAATGTGGGTTTTAAATGTTTTTTTGTCATTTTGTGAATTATTAGCTGTCAAATAGTAACATTATCCACTTGATATTTTAAAACATATAATTCTTTATCATTTTAGGCTTAGCAAACCTTACTCGGAAAAGTAAACCTTTGCAAAGTCTACTTGGTATACTTCCACTTACACAAATCTTACCCGATTAAACCTTGCTTGATAACATTTTCTTTTAATTTTATAAGTTTTACCCGATTCCATGTTACTCATAAACATTGCTTGGTCAAGCTAGATAATTTAAAGTCAAGACACTATGAAGAAAGCTTACTCGAAATACCAGATCTCTTGAGAACTTAATCACAAGACAATTAATCAAGTATAAAATATCAAATAAACATCCTTGCTAGGAATCAATTAAGATACCCATATTAATTTCTTAAATTTAAATTAAGAAGCTTAATCTAGCATAACCCTATTATATTAAGAGACATATTCAATTAATCATATTAAGATCAATCAAGCTTACTTGAAAACATAGTGTGCCTGAGCAACCTTCACAATGTTTAATGTGCCCGGACAACCTTCTTATCAAAGTATACCCGAACAATCTTCCATAGAGTATAAAGTGTGCCCGAAATGATATCTTGCAGACAGTGTACTCTGAAAGTCAAATTTTGAAGTTACCAAGTATATTGAGGGAACAATAGTGTACCTGGAATATAAAGTGTGCCCGAAAGACAAAGTCTGCCCGAAAACACTTGTAATTTCAAAGAAATTATAATCACAAATAATACATAGCATGCCCGAAATGAAATTAAATATAAAACACCTAAGTGTACTATAGTCTAAGATTTCAAAGAGCTTTCCCGGCAATCCTACGTTAGCACAAAGCTTCCTAGGATCAATATATTCACACATCAGGTATGCTTGGGAACTAAACTAAATAGGATAGTCTACGCGAGAAAATTCAAATCATCAAATCATACCCGAAAAAGACAAACTTAGATAAAAGTACCTAAGTGTGCCTGGAAAGGTTATAAAGCATCAAACTTTACCCGAAAATACGTATTCAATTATAAGCAATCAGGCTTGCCCGGAAAGTGACTAATTTAGTAACTCTACCCGAAAAGTATCAAATATTTCAAAACATGCCCGAAAATAGTAAACTTAGATAAAAGTATCTAAGTGTACTCAGAAAGGTTATAAAACATCAAACCTTACCCGAAAATACATATTCAACCTATTAAAGGCAAAATGCAACACTGTTTGACTAAAACCACTTGTCAAAGAAATTTCAAAGTTATGTATCATATCAGATTATAGTTTAAGAGCAAATGGTGCATTTAGAGATCAAATTTCAGTTATGTTTCAATTCAAAACAATTTCTTTTGTAAACTGAAAAGATCTCAGGAATGGGATCTTATTGACTCAGTAGTTTTCTCAATACTTCATTCTCAGCATTATTATGACTACAAAGACAGGTCAACAACAGGTCTAGACTTAACATGATTTTCATTTCTTTGGTGATACGGTTAATTTCAATTAATTTTGCAGAAAATTCAATGGATAACACATATTGTTTTCTAATGCTCCTTATCTATCCTCAAAGCTTATTTGGCTTTCTCCAGATCACCTCAATTTGACTTTGACCTCCTGGTTTTGGTTAAAAACTTTTAATGACAGAACATATTAAAAAAAATTGTAATATATTTCTTTTCAAATCTACAAACATATGTGAGGTTGAACGTTGGACTTACATGCCACGCAAGTCGGACTTACAGGCCTTTCATTCAGGATGTTTAAAGGACTTATATGATTGCCTCCACCCTTGTAGTTCTGGAATTAACCTCATGTTTGTATTTTCTTAATAAAAATTTATGAACAAGTATCAACTTTTGGTTGAATAAACATTTGAAATTAAAGTAGTTCACAACTGTTCTTTGTCATTCTTTACAAAATGTTTCATTTTGGGTAACCAAAGACCAACAGGCTTGTGTATGACTGAATAATCACTTTTGTGCTTATCATTTGAAAATATTTATCTAGGAACATGCATAGACAACAATGTAACTCCACATAAATCTTAGCATATTTTTTATGTTTATATCACCTTAGATTTTACATATCATGAGAAAGCAACCATACGTGTCAATGACTGTACTAAGAGTCCTTTTAGCCTAATAAATCCATATGATTGGCTAAGTAGTCAATGTAATATCATTTTCCATAATATTCAGTTTAATATTCAATCACCCCAATGTCTCTTAATTGGCAGGTAAATGGTTATACTGTTTGACCACAGGTGGTTAACAGGACCAAACATACATTGTGAATATATGTCCTTTCAAAGTCAGAGCTATCGACATAGTTTTAAGTGAAGGAATAGAAAACAAGTTATAATTGCCCCAAATGCTTTCAGTTTTCTGGTTCATGGCTATCCTTTTAATCTTTTTAGATTGCAGGACCAAACATACACAGGTGTATGTCCTTCCAACTGGGCAAATGACATAATTTTCAGAAAAGATAACTACCTGAGACTTTTCATTGAAAAATCCTCTTTTTAAGCTTCTTTAAAGCTTGAACTGAATAGTATTATCATGTCTCAACACCATTAACAACTTGCTCATGTTTTGATCAAAATTTGTGATTATGCACAAAATTCATTTGAAAATTCATTTGAAACCTTTAAATTTGACATAAAGACATAGTTGACACAAACAATTGTAACATATCCAAATCTTAAGCATTCTTTAAATCATCAGAACAAGCAGACATATCTAACATTCATAGTCTATCCTATCCTAATAACATCAAGATGATCAGATAACACACATATACAAGCAATCATAATCAAGTGATTACTTATGACATCAGATAATCATTTAATAAGTTTAATCCATTCAAACTACTTATCATAATGTCAAGAACAATTAACTGACCAGCAACCATTAGCATCAATGACACATATATAGCATAGATAATCAGTTAAGCACAAAATAGGTAACAGCAAACAAGTAACATATTCATAACATATTCATTCAACATTCAAACTATGTGACCTCAAGCAAGAATAGTAAATCGCACATTGAGACACACAATAAGCACACATCCTCAATTAGACCTCATCTAAGTTGATCATACCCAGAGCTTTCAGAAGAAAGTTGAATCTGGTTCTGTCAAGTGGCTTGGTGAATAGGTCAACCAAGTTGTCACCTGTGTCAACTCTCTGCATTTCAATCAAACCTTTTTCATTACAGTCTCTAATGAAGTGATGTATGATTTCAATATGCTTAGTCTTTGAGTGTTGGACTGGATTCTTTACAGTAAAGTATGCAGCAGTATTATCAATGAAAATAGGGTATTCAGAAAATTCAAACCATAATCCAGCATCTGGTTCTGAATCCATAGAACTTGTGCACAGCAGTCAGGTGCAGCAACATATTCAGCTTCTGCAGTTGAGATTGAGACAGTTGTTTGCTTCTTGCATTGCCATGACACTAGCCTTTCTCCCAAGAATTGACATCCTCCTGAGGTTGACTTCCTGCTCATGTTGCAGCCATCATAATCACTGTCTGTGTATGCAGTTAGATCAAATGATTGATTCTTTGGATACCAAATCCCCAAATCTGGTCTTCCCTTAAAATATCTGAATATTCTTTTAACAGCATTCATGTGGGAGATTTTTGGACTTGATTGGTATCTTGCACAGACACACACATCAAACATAATGTCAGGTCTTGTAGCAGTCAGGTACATTAGAGATCCAATTTTGGCTCTATATTCATGTTCATCTACAGGCTCCCCCTTTTCATCTGCAATCATCTTTTCTTTGGTGTCCATTGGAGTTGAAGCAGTTTTGTATTCATGATAGTTGAACTTGTTCAAGATGTCCTACACATATTTAGTTTGGTGAATGAAGATCCCCTCATCTTTATGCTGAACTTGTAGTCCCGAAAGAAGTTCATTTCTCCTATAGAGCTCATGCTATATTTGGAATTCATCACCTCTTCAAACTCCAAACACATTTGTTCATTGGTTGAACCAAAGATGATATCATCAACATAGACTTGTAACAGCAGCAAGTCTGATCCCTTTCTTTTCTAGAAGAGTGTCTTGTCAATGGCTCCTCTCTGAAAACCATTTTCAATAAGATGATTTGACAGCTCATCATACCATGCTCTAGGAGCCTGATGCAATCCATTAAGGGCTTTGTTTAGCTTATACACCCTGTTTGGATACATAGGATCCTCAAAACCTGGAGGTTGAGCAACATACACCTCTTCATCAATCTTTCCATTTAGAAATGCAGACTTTACATCAAGATGGAATACTCTAATGTTCTTTGAGGCAGCATATGCAAGAAAAATCCTGATAGCTTCAAGTCTTTCCACAGAAGCAAAAACTTCCTCAAAGTCTATTCCTTCCTCTTGAAGGCATCCCAGTGCCACAAGCCTTGCTTTATTCTTAATCACCAAACCCCTCTCATCCCTTTTGTTTCTGAAAACCCATTTGGTTCCTATTGCATATCTGTCAATTGGTCTATCAACAAGATCCCATACATGTAGATCTCTGAATTGTGCCAGTTCTTCCTGCATTGCTTCTACCCAACAATTGTCTTTTAGTGCTTGAGCATTGTTCTTAGGCTCTATTTGTGATAGAAAGCATGAATAAAGACAGATGTTATTAATTTCTGAATGACTTCTTGTGACTCTTTCATGTAAATCTCCAATGATGTTTTCAGAAGGATGATTCATTGAATTCTGTAGACACAGTTGTGTCAAGATTTGACTCATTGAATTCTGGTTCTTCAATGATTAAATAAGTCTCTGCATCATGAAATTCTTGTCCTGAAGTAGATGCACCATTGTTTCCAATATTCAAGCTTTCTTACAAATGTTGAAATCTTGCAGTAGTTACATCTTCTTCAGTTGTTTGGTTGCTTGGATTCTCTTCAGTCTGAACCTGATCATTCTCTACTTCTTGATTATCTTGATTAACCTCTCCATGATCATTTTCAGACCTGTGATTGTTTTCTTGATCAATAATATCAGTTGAGGAGTTCTTCACAAAAGTGTATTCCTTTTCTTTTCTAGCAACCTTTTTCCACAATTTTTTTATGTCCAGTGGTTCCTTCCTTTTCTCTTCAATTACACTGGTCTTGTAGAATGAGTCATCAAAGTCTTCAGGGTAAATCATGAAAGACCTTATCAACTTTTCATGATCAAACAGCCATGCTGCACCATCAACTGTGTTGAATTGATTCTCATTAAAGATGATGTCAGATGATTCTATGACACTCAGATGGTCTTTCACATATACTCTATATGCCTTTGAGTGTGTAGAATATCCAACAAAGAAACAATCTAGAGATTTTGTTTGAAACTTGTTCAAATAATCCCTTGTGTTAAGAAGAAAACATTTGCATCCAAAGGGCTTGAAAAACTTGATATAAGGCTTTCTGTTATGGAATATTTCATATGGAGTTTTGTTATTCATTTTTGTTGACAAGCACCCTGTTCTTAACATAGCAAGCTGTATTTATGGCTTCAGCCCAAAAAGTAACATGCAAGTTAGCATCTGCTAACATGGTTCTTGCAGCTTCAATTAAAGTTCTATTTCTTCTTTCTACAACACCATTTTGTTCAGGAGTTCTAGGAGCTGAGAATTGTTGAAGTATTCCCTTTTCTGCACAAAATTCTTGCATAACTCCATTCTTGAACTCAGTACCATTGTCACTTATCATCATTTTAACCTTCTTATTCAACTTGTTCTCAATCATTGTTACACATCCCTTAATCAACTATGCAGTCTCATATTTGGTACGTAGGAAATAAACCCAAGTATATCTTGAATAGTCATCAATGATCACTAGACAATATCTTTTCTTTCCTATACTTGGCACACTCACAGGACCAAAAAGATCCATGTGAAGTAATTAAAGTATTTAATCAATTGAATTGATGAGCTTTGACTTATGAGAAGATTTGCGTTGTTTTCCTTTCTGACATGAATTACAATGATCTTCAAATTTGAATTCTCTTGTAGGTAATCCAATCACATGCTCACCTTACACAAGTCTGTTCATGTTCTTCAAGTTTACATGGCACAGTTTCCTATGCCACAATTTTGACTCATTTTCAGTAGCTTTGGAGACAAACATGTACCACCTCTTGAAACAGCTTCTTTCATGTTGAGCTAATATAGGTTGCCATTTCTAGGTGCTATCATCATAATCATTTAAGGTGGAATCACAAACTCAGGTTTTAAGATGAAATAATGAGAATCATCAAAACTGACTTTGTAACCCTTATCACACATTTGTGATATGCTCAGTTGATTATATTGAAGACCCTCAACATGAAATACATTATCAAATAAGACTTTTCCATTTGTTAAAATTCCTTTCCCCACAATCTTTTCACCATTTTCATCACTTCCAAATGCTACAGGACCTTCATACTTTTCTTCATAATTGACAAGTGATCTTTTGTCACAAGTCATGTGCCTAGAACAACCACTATCCATATACCATATATCATTCAGTGAAGTGGACTGTTGCTGCACAAAAGAAAATTTGATTAGTTGAGTGATGAAGTGCAAGCTGTATCAACTTGCAACTCATGATATTCAGTTTCAGAGGCAGCTTGGAAAGTGAGTGTTGTTGGTTTAGGATCTTCATGTGTAACTTCTATATTGTCTGAATTGTCTGTTTCATACCCACATTCTCTTGGAGATTTAACAAATGAGGTTGAACCTAGACAATCTTCGGATGCTATGTCATATTCTTTTACTACATAGTCTTTCTTTTCAGAGTGATCACTCACATCAAGGATTGTCTAAGACTTGGTTTCAACCTTAGGTTTCCAAAGGAATCCTTCAGGTTCAAATCCATGTTTCATCAGAAACTTTTCATCACCAGTGAGTTTTGTTGGTTTCTTTCTAGGAAATGCTCCTCTATTTCTTATCTTCTCACTGCTTGATGATTCCTGAGAACCATCAGATTATCAGATTGAGTATCCTTATCAAGAATGATTCTTAAGGATTGAGTGTTCAGTTTATCCTTACTTTCACTCTTCACAAGAGATTTACTCCTTTGAGCATGCTTATTCACAGGTTACTTTGATTTGATTTGATCCTTTTGGGTTTCTTTCTTCAGGTGTGCCCTAATGTAACACCCCGTAACCGCAGCGGAAACGTAAACGGGATGCAACAGACACATCTGATATCAACAGCATTGCTTATAAAGAAAATACCACTACATTAATTCACATCATGTTACATTGTTCCGAGTTTAGTTACCGTCTAGGCGTTAACACATAGGTTTTACTAACAGTACATTAACATATTTAATACAAAATGATCACTAAGCTTCCACAAAAAGCACGCATCATCAAGCATGTAGCACTTATTCCAGTTTGGGAGTACCTAGAAAGCATGTAAAGAAAACGGGTCAACTACGAATAGTTGGTGAGTTTCACTAATTTAAACAACTGTGACAAATCATTATAATAATCATATATTAGCGTTGTAATTATGCTGAGCCCACAAGTGAAACCTCTGTTAACCCAGTACTGTACCCGTTCCGGGGGGAATGTTAACCCAGAAACACTTCTAGGGACATCTGGGGACACTGTTAACCCAGTACAGTACCCATTCCGTACGATTCCCATACAATCAACCATTTATAAATACACGCAAATCCATGCGTTCAGTATGTACTTAAACATTTCAATAGTAACATGCTTTCCGCCCCGGGAAAATATTTAAAAACAATTCAGAAAATGGGCTCGTGAAACTCACCTTATCGTAGGCAATTAGGTATCACAGTACACCAGCTATTAGTCCGGATCTGTAATACGATCCCTAAGTTCGTTACTATATAATCACTATTAACTTAACTTAAACCGTGTTAACCGGTACATCTGGGGACACTGTTAACCCAGTACTGTAACCGTTCAGGGGGCAATGTTAACCCAGAAACACTTCTCCGGACTCAGATTGTGATATCGTTTAGAGTTCACTAGTCAAAATTACTATTAGTCGTTTTTCTCGTTTTTGCGTTCCTAGCACGGTTATCCGTTTTTACGTTTCAAAAATGAATTTGGTCACACACGACCCGAAAATAGTTGTTGACTGATAATTTAATTAAAGTTGTGAATTTAGAGCTCGGTTTAGACGCCCCGATTGGCCGCGGGACCCGTTTCCGTCTTTGGCGTACCGGAAACTATTAAATCGGTTAAAATTACTCAAATCATCCGAATTATTTTTGGATGATTTATTTTTACTTGTTTAACTCAATTATATGAAAATAGTTCATTTTTAGGTTTTTATACACCAGTCAGCTCGCTTATGCGAACTTTACCGGTTTACGCGTTTAAGCTTTAAAAGTTTGTTTTTATCTTCTTTTTAGCCCAAATAATTATCCGTTTAATCTCGGATCTTGAAATTTTGCACAAATCACCTTTTGACAGTGGGGAATTTAATAAAAATATTTCCAGAATTAATTTTTATATTTAAAATTTATTTATCTATTTTTAAAAACCATTTAAACACTAAATATGTCGTAAACACCAAACGATCTTAGAAAAATCCCAAATTTTTCCTGGATGACCCCTATCATCCCCATAGTCCCCTGCTATTTTTCCAGAACCAAAATCTCATTTTACATGCCATTTTCACTAAAACCGAGCTAGAAAACCCTAGAACTCGTCTAAACGAAAAGCCTACTTAGACTTCTCCAACGGACCTAAACTTTTGTGTGTGACTTTTACATGTTATAAAAAGATTATCTGGAATTTTCCAGAATTTTTCATGATATTTAACTATTTTTCACCATTTTTGGCCAAAACCGAGCATTAAATTCACCAAATATTCATCCATTGTCCAAAAATTACCAAAAATTCACAGAACTCATATTAAATCATCAAGCCTACTTAGACCATACTTGTTAATGAATACCTTGCCCGGTCTTCCAATTACTTGCCTTCATGAGCTTGGTTAGCCAAAAGCTTACTCGGAAAAGAACTTTACTTGGCTATGAAGAACAAACCTGCTTGATACAGTGCACCATGCCCGGACTTGAATAAACTAGTGAACCTTGCCCGGTAATACACTAATTTTCAAACCCTGCCCGGTTGTTCACTAAAGGAGACTTCAAGAAGATAACCCTGCCCGATAGACAAAATATCATACCCCGGCTAAGTAAAAGCTTGCTCGGAAGTCTAAGGTGTGCCCGGATCCACACTTAGCAAGTTCCGAGGAGGTTGAGAAGATTTCAATCTTCCATATGTTCCATAGAACAAGTCTTTGACTTAACAATCTCCCCCTTAGGTCAATTTCTTGACTCAACAACTTGCTTCAACGAAAGATAACTACAGACAATCATTGGAGTCACAAAAGAAATCTAAGAATAAAATTGATGGATTGTTAGTTAGTAATCATGATCTGAAAGTAGAACTTTTAGTTAAATTGACAATGAATGAGAAACAGGTTAAAGAAAGTTCTCAAGCAAAGAACAAAAATAACTGAGCTTGAAAATGAAGTTCTGGAGTTGAAAAGCAAACTAGACAAATTTAGAAATCATTCTTGTTGAATGAAATAATTGAAGTATATTGCAAACAAAATGGTTCTAAAAATGGTTTAGGCTTTGTTGAAGTTCCTCTAACATTTTAAGATGACTATTACCAAAATCCGTTTGCGGGAAAAGAAGAAATTGTTAATGAACCAGCCATCATGTGGAAAAACAAAAATTTAGTGACAAAGAAAAATTCACTGCTAGGTCTTCAACTCAAGAACCACACATATAAAGCAACAATGTTTTTGTTGAAAAAGTCATCATTGAGGATGTAGTTGAACCATAATTTATACACACAGAATAGAACATTCCAAGTTCAAACCACATTTTATGTGAACCTCAAGATTTTGAGGAGGTTGTGTACGGTTCAAGTACATCTAATGTGAATAAAACAAAACTATTTAAAGCTAAGAAATCAGAAAACCCAAAATTTGCTATGAGGATTTGATGTGTTATATCAATCCTACTGCTGCTAATATAAACACATGACATGTGTTTAAATTAAAAGGTATTAGCAAAGTTTTCACTAAGAATGACATTCTGCTTAATCTTATCAAACTTAAGTTGATTGAAAGCATTTTTCAAAGTGAAACTTCGAAATTACAAGATCATGAGCAAGCATTTGATAAATCTAAAGTATCAAACACAACATATCCATTGGATAAAGCTAAACAGTTATTAAAATCTATTAAGAAAGTTCAATTTGTTAACTTAACTGGAACTGACATGTTACTGAGTTTCTCTGATTGTTCAAATCTTGATTTTTATATGAAAAAGATAGCTGTTACGTTTTATGACATTGACAAAGTACATGCTTCTGGTGTTTCTCATCAACCTTCTGTTGCACAAGTTTCTGTCAAACCATAGAGTGTGTTCGTTGATATAAGAACACGCTTATTATGAGGTGAACGAGGGCATGTTGTAAGAAACTGTGGAATAAAGAGAGTGTAGAATATTCATCCATTTACCAAGGAACAATCCAAATCAGTTCCTATGGTTAAAAAATTCTCAAGAGACCTATGACTAATGATGAGTCTCACATCATGTTTCAAATTGTGAATCCATGCAAGGTGGTTCATGTTAATAAAACGTCTGTTAATTTAAAGCACATTTTGTTTGTTCCTACGTAACCAATTTGCAAGAATGTGAACACAAATGTTGTTCAAGATGCGTATCTGAGACAAAAGTCTAAGAGACCAGTGATATATTCACAAGCATCAAAACCACATTAGGATTCTGTTAAAGTTAAACCTTCAGTTGAAGTGAAAGAGGTGCCCAAGACAGAGGCATGGGCTACCTTTTTGGTCTAATCATGTTTTGTGTATGTGCAGTATTTATCCAAGACAATCTATGGAAAAAATTGGATCATGGATAGTGGATGCTCTCATCACATTACCGGAAATATAGATCTATTAACCAAAGTCGAGAATATTCAAGGGGGTTATGTAGCATTCGCGGGTAATTCTGGGGGCATGATTACAATGGAAGGAGATGTTTCGAATGATAGTATTACATTCGAGAAAGTTAATTATTGTGACAAGGTGGATCACAATTTGTTGAGCGTATCTTAGATTTGTGATAAAAAGTACACCACTGTATTTACTGACAAGAAGTTGATAATACTCAAACCAAGATATGTCATTTTAGAAGATATGGTTGTTATACGATCTCCTAGGTCAAACGATATTTATGTACTAAACATGAGTATTAAGGTATCAACTTCTATGTCTGTTGAAATGTATTTTCTCTCAAAAGCAACTGAGAAAGACTCGATTATATCGCATAGGCGTATGGGTTACATTCATGTACAAAAGATGAACTATCTAATGGAAAATGATTTGGTGGATGGGGTTTCTCTATAACACTTCAAGCTGACCGATCACCGTGATTCATGAAAGAAAGGCAAACAGAAGGAGAAGTCACACCTAACTAAGTTATTTAATTCCACTGATACTAAAGTGAAATGACTTCATATGGATTTGTTCGAACCTGTGAATCGTGCGAGTATTGCTGGAGATTGGTACTATTTAGCTTCACTGATGACTATTCAAGGTAGTCGTGGGTGTTATTTTTGATTTCTAAAGATCAGACACCAGTTTTTTTTAATAATTTAATTACAAAGATCGATTCACTTTACAAACACAAGGTGAGATGTATTCAGAGTGACAATGGTACTTAGTCCAAAAATACTATATTGGACTTCTTTTGTATTAAAAAAGGAATCCATTGAGAATATTGTGCTCCATGTGTACCATAATAGAATGTTGTGGCTGAATGGAAGAACTGAACATTGATTGTAGCAGCAAGAACAATGCTTGTAGCTTCAAAGCTTCCTGTCCAATTTTAGAATGAGGCGGTGAACACTTCTTGCTACACGCTCAAATCTACAAAGGAAAAGTTAAGTGCTTTTGAGTAAACGTAAGCCTAATTTAAAGTTTCTAGAAGCTTTTGGGTGTCCTTGCACGATGCTGAAAAGAGATACGGGAAATTCGAGGAGAAGGCTATTGAGGGTTACATATTGGGCTACACATCGCCTAAGAAAAGTGTCTTCAACTTTACTTCGGGCTGTGTTAAGGAATGTTACCTTGTTGATTGCCAGAGTTACATAAAACCTCCTGCCGGCAAGGGTCCTGATTGGATGTTTGACAATGAGAGTTTATTTAACTCGTTTACTCCCACAGTTGATCTCCCTGGTGAAGACTTGGTGTGTGTATACTTGTAAGATTAAATTTTTTCAACACCAAGATCTTCTACTTCTAATTATGATGATGTACCACAAGATGATAGTCCTGATACGTTTAATTCCATTTCTATTTCATCGGATGATTGTCATTTTGTTGATTCTTCTTCAGTACCGTTTACTGAAACTCATGAGTTTGGGTAATCATCTCATGATGTTGAAGAGAATCTCAGTAATTTAAGTGATAATGTCGTTGTGCCTGAGAATCCGACACTTCAGATTCATACGTAACATCCTCAGGACAACATTATTGGTGATCTTGATACTAGTGTTTAGACACGTTATCAGATAGCTAGTGCAAATGATAATAATCTATTGTGTGCGTATGCCGATATGCATTCATTGAAAATCATGAATCTTGCAAAATACACATGCTTTCTTTCTCAAATGGAACCTACAAGTGTTCAATTAGTGCTTAAAGATTCATCATGTGTAGAAGCTATGTAAGAAGAGTTACTACAGTTTTGCCGACTGGGTGTATCAAATCTCATTGGTAAGCCTGATAGAGTTAAGAAGCCTATTCCGACCTAGTGGGTCTTTAAATGTAGAAGGACGATCGTGGGGTCATCGTAAGGAATAAAGCACATTTGGTCGTGCAAGGATTTCATCATCAAGATGGCATAGATTACACGAAAGTATACGCTCCTATTGCTTGATTGGAGGCTATACGCATATTTTTGGCCTATGCAACTTTCAAAAAATTACATTTTAACAAATGGACGTCAAGAGTGAGTTTCCGAATGGGGAACTTCATGAAGAGGATTTAATGAAACAACCTCCTGGTTTTGAAGATCTGGACTATCCTAACCGTGTTTAACGTTTAAACAAGGATCTTTGTGGTCTCAATCAAGCCCGAGAGCTTGCTACTGAACACTTTTTGACCAGCTTACGAATAACAGCTTCAAACGAGGGATTGTGGATTGTACACTTTTCTACAAGATTATCGGAGAAGATTAGCTCCTCGTTCAGATTTATGTCGATGATATTATATTTGGTTCTTCAAACAACAAGCTGTGTAAGGATTTTGAGAAGTTAATGCAAAAATAATTCGAGATGAGCTCGATGGGGGAGATTAATGTCTCCCTAGGGTTGCAGGTTCATCAGTCTGACGCTGGAATTTTCATTTGTCAGACGGAATATGTGAACGACATCTTTAGCCGATTCAAGATAACTATCGGAACAGTCCCTTCGACTCCTCTTCACGTGAGTCACAATTTTTCACCAGAAGAATAGGAGGATACCGTTGATCCTACCAGATATCGAGCTATAATAGGTTCTTTAATGTATCTAACTACTTCTCATCCTGATATCATGTTTGCTGTTTGTTTAGGTGCCAGGTACCAATCGAGTCCCCGGGTGACTCATCTGGCGGCAGTTAAATGTATACTACACTATCTAAGTTGTAATCCTAACATCGGGTTATTGTATCCCAAGGATGATAGCTTTGATCTCACTTCATTTTTCGACTCAGACTATGGAGGATGCAAGATCAACTTCAATTCAACTACGGAGGGTTGTCAACTTCTAGGAAGCCGACTTATTTCCTTGCATTGTAAGACGCAGACAACGGTCTCTACTTCAACCGCAGAAGCTGAATGGGTGGCAGCCTCCAGGTGCTCTTCACGGGTTCTTTGGATCCAGCAACACTTGCGGGATTATGATTTAAAGTTTCTTACTACTCCAATATATATTGATAACTCAGCTGCTATTTGTATCATGAAGAACCCCGTGCACCACTCTAAGACAAAGCATATTGATATTAGATATCATTTCATTCGCGATTGATTTGAAAAGAAATTAACAGATTTAGAGAAGGTGCACAGGAATTTTCGGAAAGTTGATCTCTTTACCAAAACTTTTGATAAAACACGCTTTAACTTTTTGCTTGGTTTAAACGGACGGAAAACTCTTATAGACATCCTTAAGCTCGGATAATCAATTTTTATTTTGTATAGTTTTTATTTTGTTTTGGTTAATTTAATATCTTGGTTTTTAGGGAGAAAAAGGGGAAAATATAAAAAAATATTGTGTTTTTTGTTTGTGCAGATAAAAACCAAAAACATTCATATATTTCAAAAATACGAGTTTTGAAGAAAAAAAGAAGATGATAGTACATTGATCATCAAATCTAGTAAGAAATAAGCTTAAAAGACCGAGTGCTTAACTACATTGGTGCATTGGTAGGTCTTAAACAAACAACTAGATTAAAGTATGTGATATAAACATAAGAATTAAAAAAATCAAAGTGGTGTTAGTCTCTTCCAAAAGTTTCGGTAATGAAGGCAGAAATGTAATAGCCTGTCATACTCAATCCTTATGTCCGTTTGATAAAAAAAACATACATTTTAAACAAAATGCATTTAATTTATGGTTAACACTTCAACGGTGTATGGACTTATGGCCTAAAATCTTATATTTATGGGAAGCATCCGGTTTCTGGACACTGTGAGTCCTTATGCGATTTATTATCTAGATATTAATAATCTGAATATTTCAAATGCTTTAAGAGCGAACCCTAAGTCATTAAACTTGATCACTTATGTACTTCGTACAAATTCATTACTGATTTGATCAAAATCCATTGTGAGTCATACATTTTTCCTCCCTTGCGTGTGTCTTAATACAAGTAAGAAATGGACCCCAGGGGATACAATGTCTGTAAGCCTACAGATGAACTTGTGCATACTCATTCACAGTAAAGGAAGCTTGGTGTGTTACTTGATAATGAGGGTATACCTTGTAGTGGGGATTATGAACTTAGATTGCTTAATCAATTTTTTGATCTTCAGGCATAATGGTTTAAGTCAAGTCCGGGTGACATGGTAAAAGTCAAATTAAGCCTGAATCGAGATTAGAGGTTGATAGTTTCAGATATTATGTGCTTTAACTGATTCTAAATCACATCACAAAAATGCTTCAAAGATTGTTCAAAGATTTAAGTGGACAACAATATCAGTGACCGACTTAACACCTGTAATAATAACGTTGAAATATAAAACTGAGATGAAAGGGTGATTTGGTCAATATGATTCTCTACTCAATTCACAAAATATTTACTGCTTTCGTAGAATAGATTTCATATCTATCTTAGTTTCATTTGTTTTTAATTCTAAAATATATAAAATCCAAAAATATTTGCTTTTATTTTGATTTATGCTTTATTTTCGATATCCGAGCTAAAGGGTACAAGTTTGAAAAAGAAAATACATAATAGATTTTCCCATGTTTTTATTTAATTCATTTAAGTTAATTGTTTTAAGTTAATTTGTTTACCTTATATGCTTTGCCGTAAAACACATTAAGGTATTGGTTTTACCCTGAGCGGTAAACATCTTAAGGGATAGTTCATCGAGACACGGGTTTCGATGCATTATTTAATTCTTGGAAATTTGAAAATGAGATTTTTCCATCTTTATTTAATACCCATTTGTTGCAATGTGTGTAATGAATGAAACCCATTCGATATCACTATTGGTAACGAATGAAGCTCACTCGTAATGTAAAAAGTGTAATGAATGTATTCATTCCTTTCAGTTATTTGCTTTCACTTCACCTGATAACGTTTGACCTCATTCATCATTGATAAAGATAACTAATGAAGAACGAATCTTTGGTTATCCGAGCAGGGTTCACTATGTCTAGCAAGATTGTTCTTCATAGCAAAGCAAGGTTTGCTTCCGAGTAAGCTCTTGGCTAACCAAGCTCTTCAAACCAAGTATTTGGAAGATCGGGCAAGGTATTTATTAATAAAACAGTGGTCCGAGCATGCTTGATGGAAGATAAAAGAATTAACTCAAAGGACTTCTACGGGCAAAGTTCAACTCCGAGCAAGCTACAATGTTACAAGCACACTTTGTTCTGCTAATAAATTATTCACTAGCAAGGAGTTGAAATGATCATTGAAGAACAAGGTTGCTCGTAAGATCATGTTGGGAAAAGTTTGATATGATCTAGAAGATTGAAGTCTGCTAGGTGAGTATTTTCTTAGGAAAATACTCTAAGTATAGTCTACATGTAGAACTGTTCCCGAGCACACTTCAAAGTTTCCAGGTCTACCCATAGAAGACAAGGCACAAGCCAACTCGGTGAAGACAAGTATTACAAACTCTACCCGGAAGACCTGTTTTAACACTTAGTATAGTTCTGAATATGTAATTTGAATATGTATTATTTATTTAGGGTTTCTAGAAGATGGGACAGCTGTCAGGTGATGGTAGGCCTATAAATAGAATAATTTAGGGCACATCTGATATAAGAGAGAGACACGGATCAGCCACTTTTCTCTGAGCGAATATTTCTGAGTGTGACGGCTGCCTAGGATCGTACTGATAAAACTTTCAAACAAGAAACCCTAATCGATTATCATTTTTATGAATATTTATATGAATGGAAATCTTTTGAGTTATTTTTTTGTGTTAGTTACATTTCATTAATCCTCTAGCAACAACTCTGTTTGTTTCTGATTCCGCCGTTAACAAACAGTTTTCTTACCAAAAATAGCAACTGTCATTAACTCTCTTGTCGACATATTTATTTTGTGAGTTATGACTTAATAGTGAGTGTGAGTTATTATTCGGGACCAACAAGTGGTATCAGAGCTTGTTTGTTGCTGATTCGGCTGAAGAAATTGTTGGTATTTGAAGATCTGAAGAAGAAAGATGACGTAAGCAGAACACTGTTTCATTGAAGTCTAACATCAGCTACTCTATTATTCATTCTCTTCTAGATATGCAAATTACTGGTGTCTTCTTTTACTTATTTTGATTAAATTTTTCATCTTTATTGCTTACTCTTGCTCCAATTGAACCAGATAAATCAGATCTGAAGATCTGATTATCACATCTGATTATTTTCAAAAAACTCAATTTTTACTTGTGTTTCTTAGTTTCTGTATTTCAAACCAAAAATGTCTGGTTACGAAGAGCAGGAAGTCTCGACTAACAAGATACCTAGACTGTACGGACAGGAAAATTTCACCAATTGGAAGGTTTTGTTCGGGGCTGCTGCATGCTATAACGATGTTGATATGTGGAATTCGATTAAGACTGGTACTCAAGATACTGATGGTGCAAATGCTACTGCTGCTTATGAAAGGATAAGGAAAGTGGATGACAAGGCCTTAGCAATGATCAAGCTAGGACTATCTTGGGAGATCTTAACCAAGGTTGCACATCACACTACAGCCAAGGCTATGTATGATGCAATCCTTGAGATGTTTGAAGGTAACACCGAGCTGACAACATCAAGAAACAAAGAGTCAAGCAACAGCTAGAGAGATTCAAATTCAAGGATGGAGAAAGATTGAAGTCAATTCTAGAGAGATTTCTAGCAATTATGAATGACCTAAGAACAACTGATTATGTGATGACCTATCTTGATCTGACCATAAAGTTGCTGAATTCAATGCCAAAGGAGTGGTACACAGCCAGCAAATTCATTCTTCAAAAGCCAATATTTGAACAACTCAAGTTGGATGATGTAATTTGCTTCATTCAAGCTACTGAAATAGAGATGATTGAGAATGAAATGATCAAAGAAGATAAGCCCAGTTTTCAGGTGTCCAATGCTCTCATTGCACCTATAAGAAACTTGTCAACCAAAAACCAACAGCAAATTCCCATCATAGGGGAACCAATTGAACATGGTGTTGATACACCTAAAGCTTTTGTCGATGGTAGAACAAGTCAACATGGAAACCAGTCAAGGTTGAATGTCCAACTCTTAGAAGACAATGACTCAGCCTCTATGGCAAATAGACACACACCTTATACTGGTGGAAGCAATGGTCAAGGGAGTGAAACACTGGCTTTGTTGTAACATCCTAAATATTATAATGTTACGTAAATAAAGTTACGTTTAATGATTTCGCGTTATTAATTAAATTAATATCGAGTAAGGAACGGATCATGGACTTAGATTAATTAAGATGGGTTAAATGAGAATGGACCTTAGGTCCATGGGCTTTAAGGGATATAAATATCCCCTAAACCACCCTTAAACCCTAAACCATTATCCATTTCCATCTTACTCTCTATACATCCAAAACACACACACCACACAACACCAAACACGGCCGGCGGCCGAGAGAGGTGAAATCCGAGCAAGAAAACATGATTCAAGATTTATACAAGATCCAAAGTTCATAAGCTAGCTAACCGAGACCAAAACGAAAACATAAAGGTATGATTTCGATCTTAAAAGTTCATGTTTTAATTGACGGTTAGCCATGAAACTTGAAACTATAATAGATCGGGTCTAAACGAAACCTAAAGTAACGAACTTGATGCTAGGACGAATCCAATGATCCCATAAACATATACGGTTCGTATAGGATAAACTGTAAATCTTGTATTAAGCGTTTTTGAACTTAAAGGTCCAAACTTTACGTGTTTTCGGGTCAAACCTTATCCAAAAACGACCATAGGAATGACCGCGGGTTAGTCAAATACCATACCCATGAATTTCTCAGTTTAACGATGATGATTTTGGGGATTTAAGATGAACTGCGGCGGCTGCCAACAACTTCGCCTACAGGCGAACTTCGCCTGCAAGCAAGTTCGCTTGCAGGCAAGTTCGCCTAATTGATAACTTCGCCTAAGGCTAAGTTCGCCTAACTGACAACTTCGCCTGGCATAAGTTCGCTGATAAGTTCGCCAAGCCTTAACTTCGCCAGGTGATAAGTTCGCCCATGATAACTTCGCCTAAAGCTAAGTTCGCTTAAGGTTTAACTTCGCCTAAAGCTAAGTTTGCTTAAGGTTTAACTTTGCCTAAAGGCAAGTTCGATTATAAAATAAATTAAAAACCTAATGAAAAATGTGTTAAGACAGTTAATGGAAACAAAATTTTTCCAAGCTGACCCCAGCCAGGGGCTCTGCCCCTTGGACCCTGCTAGGGGCTGCCGCCCTAGACCCCGCTGCCAGGGGCGCTGCCCCCGGACCCCCGTTCGTTGTGGGTAGTAGCTAAGACTAGAAAGATGATATGAGTAGTGGTAGTTAATTGATACATGTTAATATTACACAGTTAGCCGTGCACAGCTCAAGAAGGGAATAATGAGTAACGGAGAGCGTAACAGGATTCAGGTGAGTTTCTAGCCCCATTTATGTGTTATGTTTTCGGGGCTGTGTGCATACTCAATATGTTTGTTAATACGCTCTTCAGGTCGTAACGCTATGTATAAGGTAAGTATGATATGTATGCTTATGTGTATGAATGTGATAAAGTTAATAAAAGAAGGAAAGGATAGTTGTATGGTTGTATGGTTACGAAGAGGGTTCCAGGCCCTAATAATACTCGAGGTATGATGTATGGTTGTATGGTAATGAGGAGGGAATTGAACCCTACTAATATTCGAGAACTAGGGAACCGAACCCTACTAATATTCGAGGAAAGAGGGTACCGAGCCCTAATAATACTTGAGGAAAGAGGGTACCGAGCCCTAATAATACTCGAGGAAGGAGGGTACCGAGCCCTAATAATACTCTAGGAAGGAGGGTACCGAGCCCTAATAATACTCGAGGAATGTAGGGCGTAATGCTCTTTATAACGTAAGATATGAAAGCAAGTTAATACAAAAGAAAGTATGAAAGTATGAATGAAAGAATATAAGTTTGTGTGTATTGTGTAAGGTATGATTAACTAGAACTCATTCAGCGTATCTGACTTTTAGTATGCACGCAGGTGAGTAGGATGACGCAGCTCGCTTGAGGAGACATGTGGCACTGAATATTAAGAGACTGGCATCGGAAGACTCAAGACGTTTAAGTTTAATGTTTCGGTTATTTTGAAAGACAAGATGATGTTTTAAGACAAGATGTGTTTTGTTATGAAATGTTTTATGAAAACTTTTATATTCCGCGAATGTTTTAATTAACTCTGATATTTAGAACTGCGTTTATGAGTAAATCCAACACGAAAGTAGGGCTACCGGTAACGGGACCTTACAAGTTGGTATCAGAGCAAAGTTCAAGTGATTTAAGCATCCTACATGCTTAGACTCGAACAGAGAATGGGATTTAAGTAAGAAAAGAAAGAAGATGCCAGTTCAAGAATGCCATGTGTCACTCAAGCAAGATCAGTAAAGGTAAAGTGTATGATTAAATGATATATGTTTATGAGAAAGAAAAGATAAATGAACGATAGGGATAGGAATAATTGATTGTTTGTTTTGACTAACTGCTTAAGTAGAACCAGCACAAATAGACTCATAAAGGGAAGTGTATAAGACACGGAAAGTAACGTGATCAGCTAATCACAGCTGGCCACTATTATTACCTGTTAGCCTTACTATCCTTGTACTAAATAGTTCCTTGAGTGATGATGTTTGTGTTTTCCCTTTTAGAATACGATGGCTGGAGCTGGAGACATTGCTGGAGCTGGAGGTCGCACTGGACGATGCGGCAGGCCTCATCGTGTCCAGCAACCTTCGGTTGAGACAGCTTCCAACACCAGAGATGAGGGGAGTGCAGCTGGAGGAGGTCTGGTCAACAACGAAGAGGTTCAACTGGATCCCGCAATTCAAGCAGCTATTGTTCAAGCTGTAGCCACTGCTGTGAAGAATATTACTCTGGGAGGGTCTGCTGGAAGCCGTGAAAGAACTGTTGAAGGGGCAGGTAGTAATGGTAGGAATGATGATGAGAGGGAAAAGGGTGATTCAAGTGAGGTAAGGTCTGTGAAAGTTGATGATAGGAAGAGGCACCGAGGCGGTTGCAACTATAAGTCCTTCAAAGGTTGTGACCCGCCTAAGCTGACTGGTTTAGGAGACACAATCGCTACTCTTCAGTGGATAACCGCCATGGATAAAATTCTCCGAATCAGCGAGTGTCGTCCTGACCAAGCTGTCGGTTATGCCACCCAATCCTTTGAAGATGAGGCTATGTATTGGTGGGAGAGTGTGGAGCAGAGGAAGACCCGTGAAGAGATCAAAGCAATGAAGTAGGAGGATCTGAAGGAATTAGTGACGAAGAAGTTCTGTGCTGACGCCGAGGTTGAGAGGGCGGATATGAAGTTCCTAAACTTGAAAGCTGGGACAATGACACATCGTGAGTACACCACCGAGTTCAATCGAATGTCTAGGTTGGTGCCCGATGTGGTCAACACTGAGGCTAAGAGAATCAAGTGTTACGTGAGGGGATTACCACAGAGAGTCCGCATGTTAGTCAGGACAAGTAAACCAGCTACTTTCGATTCTGTTGTCGAACTCGCAGAGATGGTCTATGCAGACCTGGCTGCGGATGATGTAGTGGTGGGAGACGAGAAGAAAGAGAAGAAATGGGTCGCTCCTGCTAAACGACCCGGTACCCAGATGTGGAACCCTAAGAACAAGCAGCCGAGAGTTTGGGAGAACAGGTCGTGCAAGACTTGTGGCAAGGCACACAGTGGTGAGTGTAGGTGGGGAAAGGTTCGGATACATGTCATAAGAGTGGAAAGATGCATGCTGGAGAGTGTAGAGTTGGTCGAATGTTTGCTACAAGTGTGGGAAGGCAGGTCATTATGCTCATGAGTGCAGTTCTAAGCCTGCATGCTATAAGTGTGGTAAGACAGGTCACTTTGCTAGAGAATGCACCGAGGGTGAAGCTGGAGGTAGTGGAAAGAAGGATGCCGATAAAGCTAGGCCAAGAACTAGAGCCTACATGCTGACCCAAGAACAAGCCAAGCATATTCCAGATGTCGTCACATGTACGTTTCTAGTGAATGGTGTTTCCGCTTCTGTATTATTTGATTCGGGCGCAAACAAAAGTTTCGTAGCCACACCATTTAGTAAACTAGCTAAAATGAAATGTTGCCGAGTGTCTGAAACTCTTATAGTAGAAACCACTAGCGACACTTCGGTTGAAATAATAAAATGGTTAAGAACGCTAAGATAGAACTAGAGGGACATGAGTTCCCTGTTACCTTGTATGTTTGTTCAAGCACTAAAGGACAATAGTAGGGTGGAGGCAATGCAAGAGGAGTTGGCACAATTCAGAGATCTACAAGTTTGGGAACTTGTGGACAGACCAAGAAACAGATATGCAATTGGAACTAAATGGGTTTTTAGAAATAAAAGGGATGAAAGGGGCATAGTGATTAAGAACAAAGCTAGACGTGTGGCCTTGGGATGCCTACAGGAAGAAGGGATTGATTTTGAGGAAGTTTTTGCACATGTTGCAAGACTTGAAGCCATAAGAATCTTTCTAGCTTATGCTGCCTCAAAGAATATCAGGGTATTCCAGCTTGATGTCAAATCTGCATTTCTAAATGGAAAGATGGAAGAAGAGGTGTATGTAACTCAACCACCAAGTTTTGAGGACCCAGTGTATCCTAACAGGGTGTATAAGTTAAACAAAGCCTTGTATGTATTGCATCAAGATCCAAGAGCATGGTATGATGAGTGATCAAACCATCTACTGGAAAATGGTTTCCAAAGGGGAGCTATTGACAAGACACTATTCTACAAAAGGAAAGGATCAGATTTGCTGTTGTTACAAGTCTACGTGGATGATATCATCTTTGGGTCAAACAATGAACAAATGTGTATGGAGTTTGAAGAAGTGATGAAATCCAAATAAAGTTTGAGCTTTATGGGAGAAATGAACTTCTTTCTTGGACTGCAAGTTGAACGGAAAACTGATGGGATTTTTATCTACAAGACTAAATATGTGCTAGACATTTTGAACAAGTTCAAATGTCATGAACTGAAAACAGCTTCAACTCCAATGGACACAAAAGAAAAGATGATAGTTGATGAAAAGGGAGAGCCTGTGGATGAGCATGAATATAGAGCCAAAATTGGATCCCTGATGTACTTAACTGCTGCAAGACCTGAGATCATGTTTGGTGTGTGTGTCTGTGCAAGATTCCAGTCAAGTCCTAAGGTTTCTCACATGAATGAAGTCAAGAGAATCTTTATATATTTGAAGGGAAGACCTGATTTGGGTATTTGGTATCCAAAGAACCAGTCATTTGATATGATTGCCTACACAGATAATGATTATGATGGGTGCAACATGAGCAGGAAGTCAACCTCAGGTGGATGTCAATTATTGGGAGACAGGCTAGTATCTTGGCAGTGCAAGAAGCAAACAACAGTGTCAATTTCAACTGCTGAAGCTGAATACATTGTTGCATATGCCTGCTGTGCACATGTTCTTTGGATTCAGAATCAAATTCTGGATTATGGTCTGAATTTCTTGAACACTCCTATTTTCATTGATAATACTGCTGCATACGTTACTGTTAAGAATCCAGTACAACATTTTAAGACTAAGCACATTGAAATCAGACATCACTTCATAAGAGATTGTAGTGAGAAATGTTTAATTGAGGTGAAAAGAGTTGATACAAGTGATAATTTGGCTGACCTATTCAACAAACCACTTGATAGAACCAAGTTCAACTTTCTTCTGAAAGCCCTGGGCATGATCAACTCTAATGAATTATGATTGATGATGTTTACTTGAGTGTGCAAACTGACTATCTTTTCAATGTCTTAGCGAATGTTGTGTATGTGTGTTTGATTATGATACTTGTTGATGTTAACTGATATGTGCCTAACTGATTATTTGTGCAAATTAGGTATCTTTGATGCTTATAATTGTTTATCAGTTGACTGATAGGATGTCATGATAAGTAGTTTGAATTGTCAAAATTGATTATATGCTTGTCTGATGTCATGATTGAATGTTTGAATATGTGTTTATGCTGATCAGATGATGTTGTTAGGATTTGCTGGACTATGAATTGTGTGAAGTCTGCTTGTTTTGATAATGTCATTTATGGTTAAGATTTGAATATGCTATGCTTGTGATTGTCTCAAAATGTGTTTTTGAATGATATGCATGACTGAAAATTGTTAAGAAACATTTTTAATCAAAACATATTTTTTTAAAAATGCAAGAGCAATTTGTTAATGGTGTAGAGATATGATAATACTATTCAGTTCAAAGCTTTATAGAAGCTTAAAAGGAAAATTTCATTGAAAAGTCTCAAAGAGTTACTTTTGCTTAAAATCATGTCATTTGCTCAAGTTGGAAGGACATATACATTTATATGTTTTGTCCTGTCATCTATTTTCTTATTGAAAGGATAGCCATTAACCTGGAAAACTGAAAGCATTTGGGGCAATTGTAATTTGTTTTCTATTCTTTCACTTAAAATGATGTCAATAACTCTATTTTGAAAGAACATGTACTCACATATATGTTTGGTCCAGTTGACCACTTGTGGTCAAACAGGACAACCATTTACCTTTCAAACAAGAGATATTGGGGTGTCTGAATTTTAAACTGCGTTAATATGGAAAATGATAGTACATTGACTACTTAGCCAATCATATGGAATTAATAGGCTAAAAAGGCACTAAGTACAGTCATTAACATGTATGGTTGATTTCCCATGATGTGTAAAATCTAAGGTGATATAACGAATCATTTTGCTAAGTCTTATGTATAGTTACATTGTTGTCTATGCATGTTCCAAGATAAATCTTTCCAAATGATTGGCAGAAAAGTGATTATCCAGTCATACACAAGCTCGTTGGTATTTGGTCACCAAAATGAAATATGTTAATTGAGAATTACAAAGAACAAATGTGAACTACACTATTTTTAAATATTCATTCAACCAAAAGTTGATATATGTTCACAAACTTTTTGATAAAGAAATGGAAACATGAAGGTTAATTCTAGAACTATAGGGGTGGAGGCAATCATCTAAGTCCTTTAAACATTCCGAATGAAAGGCATTTAAGTCCGACATTCGTGGCCTGTAAGTCCAACGTTCAACCTCATATATGTTTGTAAATTTAAAAAGAAATATCTAAGATATTTTAAAAATTGTTCTGTCATTAAAATTTTGACCATATATCCGGGGGTCGAAGTCAATTCGGGGTGATCTGGAGAAAGCCAAATAACCCTTGAGAATAGATATGGAGCATCAGAAAACAAAACGTGTTATCCATTGAGCATTATGCATATTAATTGAAACTTAATCATATCACCAAAGAGATGAAATTCATGCTAAATCTAGACATGCTGTTAACCTGTCTATCTTGTCATAATAATGCCGAGAACGAAGTATTGAGAAAAAGCTATTTAGTCAATATCATCCCATTCCTGAGATCTTTTCAGTAAAAGAAAAGATGTTGTTTTGAAAAGAAACATAACTGAAATTTGATCTCTAAATGCACCATTTGCTCTTAAACAATGATTTTTATTATTAAACTTTAACTGATATTCTGTTTAAGTCAAACAGTGTTGCTTTTTACCTACAAAAGGTTGATTATGTAATTTCGGGAAAAGTTTGATGTTTTATAACCTTTCCGGGCACACTTATATATTTTATCTAAGTTTATCAATTTTGGGTATGCTTCGATGTTTTAACATTATTTCGGGTAGACTTGACTGTAAGTAGAAGTTTAACCTTTTCAAGCATACTTGAAATTTGAATATGGTATTACTAGCAAGCTTTAACAAGTTCACGTCTGATTTGTAAGATATATGACTTGTTTCTAGCAAGCTTTGCATCTTAATGTTGAATATGATCATTCTAGCACGCTGTTAGATAGTTGGTATTGTCTAGCACACTTTATTCTTCTATTTAGGAATCCGACTTTTTACTAGCAAGATTTTTGATGTGTCACTTTTCACTAGCAAGGTTTGTTGATTTCTAAACTCTTTAGCATACTTAACTGTTTTACAGTATGTTTTAAGTTAGTATAGCAAGCTTTGTGATTAGATGTGATATTCTAGCAAGCTTTAGTGATTTTGTGTGACACCCGGTAAATTCCCAATCCCTTAAACCAAGTAATCAACCTAAATATTAGGTAATTATGTTATGTGCGCCCTGCGCGAGCGCGCCATGTTAGTCAGCGCGTGCATTTGTTATGTGCACCCTGCGCGAGCGCGCCATGTTAGTCAGCGCGTGCATTTGTTATGTGCGCCCTGCGCGAGCGCGCCATGATAGTCAGCGCGGGCATATTATGTGCGCCCTGCGCGAGCGCGCCATGTTAAGAACCAGCGTGGGCATATGTTATATGCGCCATGCGCGAATGTTTTGGCTTTATGTTTTCATGTACCTTAACGTTATGTTGTCTAATGGGTTGACCATCCCGCATGATGCTAAGGCGGGTGCATCCTAAATCGTTTATGCGCGTGCGGAAGGGAACTAACCTCCCCGCATGGCGGGAACATTGAGAGCTAGTTTGTCTGAAGCTCCAAGATGGAATTGACTTCAACATAACTGATCACTATGTTGAAATACCAAGACCACCTGGAGAATCTACAAATGAAACTCAATGTCCCTAACTGCGAGAAGGTTACACACCTACCCGCAGCAAAGAAATATCCTTCACGCAGAAAGCTATGCGCACAAAGTGATACGCACAGAACACTAAGTCTATTCTCCAGACGTAAGGAGATTACTCCCGCCCAAAAGGAAACAGTAGCGTGTTTCAGAGATTTTCCACTTTTTACTGTACACTGACAAAAGTACCTGAAAAAGCACACTGTAACACGAAAAGTCAACTGTCAGCCACCCTATTCTCACCAACCCCAGACCTGCATGTCCTGACCAAATCAAAATCAAAATCTTTTATCCACTACTCCACTTTTAAATAAATAATAATAATTTCCATACTTTATCATCATTACCCCTAGATATGAAAAGATTACAATCCCCTAAAGCAAGGGATTGTGTTCCCTTGAGTTTGCCTATAAATATGTAACCTAAATTATCACCCAAAACACACTTCAAAGAACTGCAAACTTGCACTAATCCTCTCCCAAGCATCCGTTGTTTTCATTTCCGATCCTGTTACTAGGTAAGCCGAGAATATAACCTTGAGATCTACTTTCCAACCCTTATATTCTCCTATTTCTTGATCTTAATATATATACTTCTTGTTATTTAATCGTATTCTAGACCTTCGATTCCGAGGCCAACACCAAGAAAACCCGAATCTCGATTAATCCCTTAACAAGAACCACAGGTGAGTCTCACAGCCCCTATTTTCACTATTTTAAACTGTTTTCGGGGCGAGGGACACGTACTTAAATAATGTTTTATCATGGTATACTTACAAGCTATGCAAGCGATTATGTGTTTAAATTATATTTCATGATGAGCAATGCGAACGGTTATCAAAGGTTTTCGATGTATGTGCGCTAGAACTCGAGTAAGTGATCACTTTACCATTGGAACTCTAAGGGTAGGGACTGCTGGTTTGATCCACCCACTCGTAGGGGTCGCACCTCTTTGCATGGACGAGTGCCTAGTATGGTCATGGGGCAGTACTATGGGTTTGAGCCCGCTCGTAGGGGTCGCGCCTCTTTGCATGGACGAGCGCCTTGTTTTCCGGCACAACGTCCGCGCGTAACCTGCGGGACGGAATTATTGATTAGCTCGTAGTGGCAGCGCCACTTTGCATGGACGAGCACATTTTCCTGAAACGTTCGCGCGTAACCCGCGGGACGGTATTACTTATTTTAGCTCGTAGTGGCAGCGCCACTTTGCATAGACGAGCAAAGTTCCCAGAAATGTTCGCGCGTAACCCGCGGAACGATTTTATCAGAATATGTTGATAGAACTATGTTTTACCAAGCATGTGTTTTAATGATGCTATCAGAATTATGTTTCAGAATGATTTGTATCAAGATTATGATACAATACGATTTATCAAGTTACTAAAACTTGTGAACTCACTCAGTTTATACTGATTCAAATGTTTTTACGTGTCTTTCAGGAGATAACTAGGTAGCGCATGGAGTCACACTTAGAGCACCTCACGCTGAACATCTAAAACTAGCTTTTAGGAAAATTTTAGTTCTATCCATTCGATGCGCGTGGTTGTTCCCGCCGCGCAAGGGGATATGGCGTGGAAATCTTCAACAGTTTTTATACTTGGATGTTTTTATGAAATTTTTAAACAATGTAATGTATTTGTATTAAACATTTCATGCGCAATGAAAATCTTTGAATGTTTGCAATGGCCCGTGCTTAATTATCAATCCTCACTCGCGCGCGCCCGGCTGTTTCCGCCGCTCAGGGCCGGGTGTGACAGATTGGTATCAGAGCACTGGTTATAGCGAACTAGGAAAAGAAGTTTTAACCTAGACTATAACCGTTGGGGAACCGCATGAAATATTTTCAAAAGAAACTATACACACACTTAGGAACACGGGTCACACAGTGTAGTAAATAAAGAAAAACATTATGTGCTCAGAGTACATGCGCTAAGTTTGATATATTTTCACTCTTTTAAAGCGAGAATGCCTCCAACTAAAGCCAAAGGAATTACCATGACACCCGAGGAACTCGCGGAAATAATCGCGCAAGCAATCGCAACACATGAGGCCAGCAAGGCCGAATCAAGTCAGGGTCGTCAGAATGAGACCCCAGAACCCGAATTAGGAGCCTTGGACAAAGGATGCTCCTACAAGACATTCATGGCCTATAAGCCTTGGCCATTCAAGGGTACCGAAGGGGCCATTGGGCTCTACAACTGGATTGACAAGATGGAGACAGTTCTCTCCATCAGCGGATGTAGTGAGAACCAGAAGGTCCTTTACGCGACCTGCATGTTCCAAGAGGCAGCTTCGTCTTGGTGGAAGCTTCAAACGAAAACATTGGGGCGAGAAGTTGCTCTCCACAAGACCTGGGAGGAACTGAAGGAAATGATGATGAGAAAGTTCTGCTCTCGCGCAGAAATCCAGAGTCTACAACAGGAATTCTGGAACCACACCATGGTAGGAACGGATATCGACGCCTACAACAACCGGTTCAACGAGCTTTGCCAGTTGGTGCCAGACATGGCAAACACGGAGGAAAAGAAGATCGAGAGGTATATTTTTGGGTTACCTCCTGTTGTTAGGGTTCCGCTCAACGCCGCAGCGCCTCCAACCTTTGATGAGGCGGTAGCGCGGGCCATCACCCTTAAAGGGATACGGTCCGTGCGGGTATGTTGACTACGCGCGGAAACGAGCAGCGAACCTCTGACTCCAAGAGGAAATAGAACTCTCACCACCGAGTGTCCGACTCCAAGCAGCCACCGTTCAAGAAGCAGGAGAGCGTAAGGGCTTACGCGATCCAAGCCGCGGAGCCATCAAGGAAAGGATACAACGGGCCTCGCCCATGGTGCAACAAATGCAAGTATCACCACGAGGGTGAATGCGCAAGAATCGAATGCGCCAAATGTGGCAGACCAGGGCACAAGAAGATGAATTGCCGTGTCAGAGAAGCTGGAGCAAGCGACAACTGCTACGCATGCGGGAAGCCAGGGCATTTTAGTCGGGATTGCCCGCAAAGGGGAAACCAAGCTCGCGGGAGAGCTTTTGTGATCGGCGCAGGCGAAGCTAAAGAAGAGCCGAATGTGGTAACCGGTACGTTTTTGCTTAACGGCCATTTTGCATCTGTCTTATTTGATACTGGCGCTGACCTAAGTTTTATATCCGCTGAGTTTAAAAACTCCCTAGGCTTAGCAACCTGTAGGCTAGACACGCCTTATACTATAGAACTAGCCAATGGTAGGCAGTTATGCGCGAACGAAAGGACTGAACAATGTGTAATAGTCATGGGAGGTCACGGGTTCAATATTAATTTGTTGCCAATAGACTTGGGAAGTTTTGACATTGTGGTAGGTATGGATTGGTTAGTCGAGAACCGCGCGGAAGTTATTTGCCATGAGAAGCAGGTTCGGATCCCACTGTTGAACGGAGAAACCTTGGTAATTCAAGGGGAAAGAAGGGGAGTTGCGACGAAACTGATTTCGTGCCTAAAGGCGCGTAAGTGCCTAAGGAAAGGGTGCTACGCCTTCCTGGCGCATGTAGTAGAGTAGAAAGGAGATGAGCGAAGAATTGAAGACTTACCAGTAGTGCGCGAATTTCCAGAAGTTTTTCCTGAAGATTTGCCCGGATTACCGCCGCCGCGACAAGTCGAGTTTCGTATTGATTTGGTCCCAGGAGCTGCGCCAGTAGCTCGAGCGCCTTATCGATTAGCTCCATCTGAGATGCAAGAGCTATCCAATCAGCTACAGGAACTATTGGATAAGGGTTTCATACGCCCAAGCTTCTCACCTTGGGGAGCTCCAGTACTGTTTGTTAAGAAGAAGGATGGTTCCTTCCGGATGTGTATTGACTATAGGGAGCTGAACAAGCTGACAGTCAAGAATCGGTACCCCTTACCGAGAATTGACGACTTATTTGACCAGTTGCAAGGATCCAGTTATTATTCGAAGATAGATCTACGGTCCGGATACCACCAACTTGGGGTCCATGAGGAAGATGTGCCGAAAACAGCCTTCCGAACTAGATACGGCCATTATGAGTTCTTAGTGATGCCTTTCGGGCTAACTAATGCGCCGGCTGTATTCATGGATCTGATGAACCGCGTGTGCAAACCATACTTGGACAAGTTTGTGATTGTGTTTATAGATGATATTCTGATTTACTCTCGGACCAAGGCCGAACATGAGCAACACCTGAGTTTGATTTTGGAATTGTTGAGGAAAGAAAAGTTGTATGCGAAGTTTTCCAAGTGCGAGTTTTGGCTTAGAGAAGTTCACTTTCTCGGTCACGTTGTAAACGAGAAAGGAATACACGTTGATCCTTCCAAAGTCAAGGCCATCGAAAACTGGGAAGCGCCAAAAACCCCAACTGAGGTGAGGCAATTCCTAGGACTAGCTGGCTACTATCGACGCTTCATTGAGAACTTCTCCAAGATAGCTCTACCGCTGACCGCGCTAACTCAGAAAGACAAGAAGTTTGTTTGGGGCGAAAGTCAGGAAGCAGCGTTTCAAATGTTGAAACAGAAGTTATGTAGTGCGCCAATTTTGTCTTTGCCCGAGGGGACGGATGACATCGTTGTTTACTGCGACGCTTCACATCAGGGACTTGGATGTGTCCTTATGCAGCGAGACAAAGTCATAGCGTATGCCTCGCGCCAACTCAAGACCAATGAAAAGAACTACACAACGCATGATCTGGAACTTGGAGCGGTTGTCTTCGCGCTAAAGATTTGGCGCCATTACCTCTATGGTACAAAGTGTGTAATCTTTACGGATCACAAGAGCCTTCAACATATATTTGATCAAAAGGATTTAAACATGAGGCAACGAAGATGGGTGGAGTTGTTGAATGATTATGATTGTGAAATTAAGTACCACCCTGGAAAGGCGAATGTGGTAGCAGACGCGCTAAGTAGGAAGGAGCGAATAAAAACGCTACGAGTCAAGGCTCTAAGGTTGACCATTCACGCAGATCTCTCTACCCGCATCCGAGACGCTCAGCAAGAAGCCTTGAAACCAGAGTTTGTTAAAAACGAATGCCTTGGGGGTATGATTAAGAATTTGGAACTTAAAGAGAACGGCAATCTATATTTCGCTAACCACATATGGGTCCCTCTCAAGGGAGGATTGCGCGAGCAAGTACTAAACGAAGCTCACAAGACGCGGTATTCCGTACATCCTGGCGCAGACAAGATGTACCAAGATGTTAAAACGCTGTATTGGTGGCCCAATCTTAAAGGCGCCATCGCGACGTATGTCAGTAAATGCCTGACGTGTTCGAAGGTGAAGGCTGAATACCAGAAACCATCAGGGTTGCTTCAACAGCCAGAAATTCCCATGTGGAAGTGGGAACAAATCTCTATGGACTTCATCACCAAACTGCCAAGGACACCTGGGGGTTACGACACGATCTGGGTTATTGTGGATCGGCTAACTAAGTCAGCGCACTTCCTGCCGATCAAGGAAACCGATAAGATGGAAAAGTTAGCCCGATTGTATATTCGAGAAGTAGTTTCAAAACATGGAGTCCCAGTGTCCATCATTTCTGATAGAGATAGTCGGTTCACATCAAGGTTTTGGAGATCGTTACAAGGAGCTCTAGGTACTCGCCTTGATATGAGTACAGCTTATCATCCTCAAACGGATGGGCAAAGCGAGCGAACAATCCAGACATTGGAAGATATGCTGCGCGCGTGCGCAATCGATTTCGGAGGTAGCTGGGATACTCATCTCCCATTGGTTGAATTTTCTTACAACAACAGTTATCACACAAGCATCAAGGCTGCGCCGTTCGAAGCTTTGTATGGGCGCAAGTGTAGATCCCCACTGTGCTGGGCTGAAGTGGGTGACAAGCAAATGACTGGTCCAGAATTGATCCAAGAAACAACAGACAAGATTTTTCAGATAAGGGATCGCCTTAAGACAGCGCGCAATAGACAGAAGAGCTACGCAGATGTGCGAAGGAAACCATTGGAATTTCAAGTAGGGGATAAAGTACTTTTGAAAGTCTCTCCATGGAAAGGAGTCCCCCGTTTCGGCAAGCGAGGAAAGTTGAATCCGCGCTTCATCGGACCATTTGAGATCCTGGAAAGGATCGGTCCGGTTGCTTATAAACTCCGTTTACCCGCCGAACTCAGTGGAGTTCATGATACGTTTCATGTGTCCAACCTCAAAAAGTGTTTATCTGATGAAACGTTGATTTTACCGTTGGAAGAGGTTCACATCGACAAACAACTGCACTTCGTAGAAGAGCCTATAGCCGTAACCGATTGGAAAGAACAAAAGTTACGCAGAAGCAGAATCAAGTTAGTAAAGGTTCAATGGAACTCGAGGCGTGGGCCTGAATTCACTTGGGAAAGAGAAGACCAGATGCGCATGAAATACCCACACCTCTTTCAGAGCATGGCTTCTGCCAGCAACGTCTCCTAAATTTCGGGACGAAATTCGCTTAACAGGGGGAGAATGTGACACCCGGTAAATTCCCAATCCCTTAAACCAAGTAATCAACCTAAATATTAGGTAATTATGTTATGTGCGCCCTGCGCGAGCGCGCCATGTTAGTCAGCGCGTGCATTTGTTATGTGCGCCCTGCGCGAGCGCGCCATGTTAGTCAGCGCGTGCATTTGTTATGTGCGCCCTGCGCGAGCGCGCCATGATAGTCAGCGCGGGCATATTATGTGCGCCCTGCGCGAGCGCGCCATGTTAAGAACCAGCCTGGGCATACGTTATATGCGCCATGCGCGAATGTTTTGGCTTTATGTTTTCATGTACCTTAACGTTATGTTGTCTAATGGGTTGACCATCCCGCATGATGCTAAGGCGGGTGCATCCTAAATCGTTTATGCGCGTGCGGAAGGGAACTAACCTCCCCGCATGGCGGGAACATTGAGAGCTAGTTTGTCTGAAGCTCCAAGATGGAATTGACTTCAACATAACTGATCACTATGTTGAAATACCAAGACCACCTGGAGAATCTACAAATGAAACTCAATGTCCCTAACTGCGAGAAGGTTACACACCAACCCGCAGCAAAGAAATGTCCTTCACGCAGAAAGCTATGCGCACAAAGTGATACGCACAGAACACTCAGTCTATTCTCCAGACGTAAGGAGATTACTCCCGCCCAAAAGGAAACAGTAGCGTGTTTCAGAGATTTTCCACTTTTTACTGTACCTGAAAAAGCACACTGTAACACGAAAAGTCAACTGTCAGCCACCCTATTCTCACCAACCCCAGACCTGCATGTCCTGACCAAATCAAAATCAAAATCTTTTATCCACTACTCCACTTTTAAATAAATAATAATAATTTCCATACTTTATCATCATTACCCCTAGATATGAAAAGATTACAATCCCCTAAAGCAAGGGATTGTGTTCCCTTGAGTTTGCCTATAAATATGTAACCTAAATTATCACCCAAAACACACTTCAAAGAACTGCAAACTTGCACTAATCCTCTCCCAAGCATCCGTTGTTTTCATTTCCGATCCTGTTACTAGGTAAGCCGAGAATATAACCTTGAGATCTACTTTCCAACCCTTATATTCTCCTATTTCTTGATCTTAATATATATACTTCTTGTTATTTAATCGTATTCTAGACCTTCGATTCCGAGGCCAACACCAAGAAAACCCGAATCTCGATTAATCCCTTAACAAGAACCACAGGTGAGTCTCACAGCCCCTATTTTCACTGTTTTCACTATTTTAAACTGTTTTCGGGGCGAGGGACACGTACTTAAATAATGTTTTATCATGGTATACTTACAAGCTATGCAAGCGATTATGTGTTTAAATTATATTTCATGATGAGCAATGCGAACGGTTATCTAAGGTTTTCGATGTATGTGCGCTAGAACTCGAGTAAGTGATCACTTTACCATTGGAACTCTAAGGGTAGGGACTGCTGGTTTGATCCACCCACTCGTAGGGGTCGCACCTCTTTGCATGGACGAGTGCCTAGTATGGTCATGGGGCAGTACTATGGGTTTGAGCCCGCTCGTAGGGGTCGCGCCTCTTTGCATGGACGAGCGCCTTGTTTTCCGGCACAACGTCCGCGCGTAACCCGCGGGACGGAATTATTGATTAGCTCGTAGTGGCAGCGCCACTTTGCATGGACGAGCACATTTTCCTGAAACGTTCGCGCGTAACCCGCGGGACGGTATTACTTATTTTAGCTCGTAGTGGCAGCGCCACTTTGCATAGACGAGCACAGTTCCCAGAAATGTTCGCGCGTAACCCGCGGAACGATTTTATCAGAATATGTTGATAGAACTATGTTTTACCAAGCATGTGTTTTAATGATGCTATCAGAATTATGTTTCAGAATGATTTGTATCAAGATTATGATACAATACGATTTATCAAGTTACTAAAACTTGTGAACTCACTCAGTTTATACTGATTCAAATGTTTTTACGTGTCTTTCAGGAGATAACTAGGTAGCGCATGGAGTCACACTTAGAGCACCTCACGCTGAACATCTAAAACTAGCTTTTTGGAAAATTTTAGTTCTATCCCTTCGATGCGCGTGGTTGTTCCCGCCGCGCAAGGGGATATGGCATGGAAATCTTCAACAGTTTTTATACTTGGATGTTTTTATGAAATTTTTAAACAATGTAATGTATTTGTATTAAACATTTCATGCGCAATGAAAATCTTTGAATGTTTGCAATGGCCCGTGCTTAATTATCAATCCCCACTCGCGCGCGCCCGGCTGTTTCCGCCGCTCAGGGCCGGGTGTGACATTTTGGACTATAACACACTTAGGTGTTTGTTTTAATGTTTAAACTCATTTCTAGCAAGCTATGTGTTATTTGTGATTATGATTCTTTGAATTTACAAGTGTTTTCGGGCAAACCATGTTTCTCGGGAACTTTATATTTCAGGTACACTATGAAATTTTCAAATGTTCCCTTAATATACTTGGTAAATTCAAAACTTGACTTTCCGAGAACACTTTGTGCTTAGAAGCCCTTTCAAGCACACTTTGTATTCTAGAAGTTTTTCGGGCATACTTTACATCAAAGTAAACTTGATTGAATATTTGTGCACTATTTTACATTTATGGGTAGAGTTTGTGATGGGTTGAGCTATTCGAGTAAGGTATGCATTTAGAAGTAAATCATATTTATTTGGGTATCTTAATTGATTCCTAGCAAGGTTGCCTACTTGATATTTTATACTTAAGTATCTGTCTTGTGATTCAGTTCTCGAGCAATCCTGTAATTCATGTAAGCTTTTTTTCATTTTAATTTAGATCTATTTTAATATATGTTTTAATTGACTGAAACGGGCACGCTTTGAGAAAGTGGAAGTTCTCCAACAAACCTTTAAACTCAAATGAACTTTTTCGAGCAAGGTTTGATAGATGAACTTTTTCGAGTAAGGTATTATAAAGGAACTTTAACAAACAAGGTTTTTAAATGAGAATATTTTAAATTGTTAATAGTACTGTTTGACAGCTATTAACTCACTACACGACAAAATGCATTTAAAACCCACTTTCAAAAGTTATATAAGAGGGAATGAGAGAAGTTTTTCAACATTATTTTCCCCCTCTCTCCTTCTCTTTACACTGATTGCTCTCTAAAAAAACCTAAACCGACTTATCGTATTCATCCTAATCCTAACCCTAATTTATCACCCCTCAAAATCTGACTATATAAGCTTTAATTAAATGTTTTCCGACCATGATTAAGTGATAATGGGCTCTGATTATTCATGATTACCAAATTTCTGTTTCTTGTGTAGGTTATAAACTTGTCAAAGATCAGGTTCTTAATGAAATTTCTTAATGTTGTGGACTTTAGGACTAATTTCTACTTTGAATGTGTTTGTTTATGTTTTCAGATATGGCGGATGATAACTAACCAAGATATATTTTTGAAGACAAGCAAAAACATGTGTGCCTTGTTGCATGTCACTCCAAATAATGAAGAAGTCGTTGTGATAATAAAATGACTTCAACGGTCATACATAAATTTCGCCTTGACAGAGTCCCCAAGAATATACAGAAATCATTTACTTGATTTTTGGTAATCTGCGAAGCTTTTTGATGATATCAACGGTAGGAGGATTGAAGCCACAGTAGCAAATCAAGAGATTCGAATAAACGAAGGGCTTATTAGAAATGTTTGCAGTTGAATGATGACAATCCAAATTCGATTCACTTAACAACTGTCCAACTATTCAAGATATTTGAGCAGATGATGGGTTATCAGAGGACGGTACATGACGGACAATTCCAAAAGGGAATGTTCCCCCAACATATACAGATATTTAATACACCACATCATTCAGTGTTTTGCCCCTCGAAAAGGCTCATGGACTCTTATGGGTCGGGATCTGGCTAACGCCACAGTTGCTGTTATGTAACGATTCCGGCAAATTCAGGTATACCCTAGCCGGTATATACTATTTATGTGTTATTTGATAATGAATATATGAATTATAATGCGTTTATACGAGTATGTATGATTCACATTACGGATTATACTCGATTATACAGTTAATCGTATTGGAAGTACGATTAACCGATTAACGGTTATTGAAGCCCGAACGAATCAGGGATACATTATAGACGAGATACATAATATTTAGTGATGTTTACGAAGTGTTAAAGCTTCGGGATAAGTGAATTAAAGCACAGAAAAAGAAATTTCAATTAATGGTACGTCGGTACGTTAAACGAAACCTTTAATACCAAATCAAGCAAGAGACGATCGATCAAGCCGAAAAAGATGCGCGATTATTAATAATATGATGTTCTAAGATAATAAATGCCATGGTTTTATATAAATTTCATTTTTAAGCCGAAAAACGACCGTTTTAGCCTCGTTTTAAGCCGAATTAAACATTTAACCGAAAAACGAACTGAACCAGATTATCCAAAACGTTATCCGGATTGTGGAAATCCAAATGTGTGGCTTAGAATGGAAAGGTGGGTCCCACCCCACCTCTCCTTTAGTCCGATCGGAATAAGGGGCATGCCCCTTATGCTTTGTTTTCTTTTTTTAACACAACATTCAACAAATCTTCATCCTCTCTCAAGATCATAAACTAAAAACCGAGTTTTGTAGCAAGAACAACGAGGTAAAGATCGTGTTATGTACGTGTTATCTTCGTTTCTTGAGTGTTCTTGCAAGAAAAATGAGGTTTCCAAGTGAAAAAGGGTGAAAACCCGAGATGGAACCGATTCTTGCATGATCAAGTGATGTATACGAGTTATACAAGGGATCTTGGTCCAAGAAAGGGGTTAAACGAACCAAAAACGAATATTTACGAATAAATCTTTGTTTTTATATCATAACCGAAACCATGAAAGAAATGGCTTGATTGTGGGTGTAACTTGCTTGGTGTGGTGTTATTGTGCTTGTAGGTGTTGTATCTAGTTGATAGAAAAGGCTAGAAAGCGAGATCCTTGCGATTTGAAGCTAGAAACACAAGGTAATTCGGTTTTTGTGTGATGATTACGTTTTTGACAGATTGTGACTCGTTTAGAGTTAGGTCATGATATTTTATAGAGGTGTTAGATATATGAATATATGAGTTCTGTGAATTTTTGGTAATTTTTGGACAAAGGATGAATATTTGGTGAATTTAATGCTCGGTTTTGGCCAAAAATGGTGAAAAATAGTTAAATATCATGAAAAATTCTGGAAAATTTCAGATAAGCTTTTTATAACATTTATAAGTCACACACAAAATTTGAGGTCAGTTGGAAAAGTCTAAGTAGGCTTTTCGGTTAAACGAGTTCTAGGGTTTTCTAGCTCGGTTTTAGTGAAAATGACATGTAAAATGAGATTTTGGTTCTGGAAAAATTACAGGGGACTATGTGGATGGCAGGGGTCATCCAGGAAAAATTTGGGATTTTTCTAAGATCGTTTGGTATTTACGACATATTTAGTGTTTAAATGGTGTTTAAAAATAGATAAATAAATTTTAAATATAAAACTTAATTCTGGAAATATTTTTATAAAAATCCCCACTGTCAAAAAGTGATTTGTGCAAAATTTCAAGATCTGAGATTGAACGGATATTTATTTGTGCTAAAAAGAAGATAAAAACAAACTTTTAAAGCTTAAAACGCGTAAACCGGTAAAGTTCGCATAAGCGAGCTGACTGGTGTATAAAAACCCTAAAAATGGATTATTTTCATATAACTAAGTTAAACAAGTAAAAATAAATCATCCGAAAATAATTCGGATGATTTGAGTAATTTTAACAGTTTCCGGTACGCTAAAGACGGAAACGGGTCCCGCGGCCAACCGGGGCGACTAAACCGAGCTCTAAATTCACAACTTTACTTAAATTATCAGACAACAACTATTTTCGGGTTGTGTGTGACCAAACTCATTTTTGAAACGTAAAAACGGATAGCCGTGCTAGGCACGCAAAACGGAGAAACGACTAGTAGTAATTTTGACTAGTGAACTCTAAACGATATCACAATCTGAGTCCTGAGAAGTGTTTCTGGGTTAACATTGCCCCCGGAACGGGTACAGTACTGGGTTAACAGTGTCCCCAGATGTACCGGTTAACACGATTAAAATTATATAAATAGTGAATGTATAGTAACGAATTTAGGGATCGTATTACAGATCCGGATTAATAGCTCACGTACTGTGATACCCAATTGCCTACGATAAGGTGAGTTTCACGAGCCCCTTTTTCTGAATTGTTTTTAAATATTTTCCGGGGGCGGAAAGCATGTTATTATTGAAATGTTTAAATACATACTGAACACATGGATTTGCGTGTATTTATGAATATCTGATTGTATGGGAATCATACGGAATGAGTACAGTACTGGGTTAACAGTGTCCCCAGGTGTCCCTAGAAGTGTTTCTGGGTTAACATTGCCCCCGGAATGAGTATTATACTCGGTTAACAGTGTCCCCAGATGTCCCTAGACGTGTTTCTGGGTTAACATTGCCCCCGGAATGGGTACTGTACTGGGTTAACAGTGTCCCCAGACAGAGGTTTCGCTTGTGGGCTTAGCATAATTACATCGCTAATATATGATTTATCATAATGATTGTCAATGTTTATTTAAATTAGTGAAACTCACCAACTATTCGTAGTTGACCCGTTTTCTTTACATGCTTTCTAGGTACTCCCAAACTGGAATAAGTGCTACATGCTTGATGATGCGTGCTATTTGTGGAAGTTTAGTGATCATTTTGTATTAAATATGATAATGTAATGTTGGTAAAACTTATGTGCTATCGCCTAGACGGGAACTAAACTTGGAACAATGTAATATGATGTAAATTAATGTAGTGGTGTTTTCTTTATAAGCAATGCTGTTGATATCAGACGTGTCTGTTGCATCCCGTTTACGTTTCCGCTGCGGTTACGGGGTGTTACATGTTCTGTTTAGATATCCATTCGATTTTTCAAGATTTATCTTCGAAGGACTAGTGAGCAACTTGAAAAAGACAAAAAAGATAAGTTTTTAGCCTATCCCAGGTTCTTACAAATCATCTTCAATCAAGATTTGGAGGGATTGCCTGTTATTGGAATCACTCATGTGTTACTAGATCCATATACATACAAGAGGATTGCAACTATGAGTAGCACAAGCAGATTCAACCCTGATGAAGTGTATGAAGATTTACCATGGCTGACGATTGATGACATTGAAATTCCTCATTTGCATGAGATATTGTCTGAGGGAGAACAGGATGAGGAGAGTGAAGATGATGAAGGAGATGATGGGGATGATGATTCAGATGATGATAATGATGAGGATGATAATAACAATGCTGGTAATGAAGAAGGGGTGATGCAAATTTTGATGATGCAGCACAAACTCAGAGGGAGTCACAATTCATTCCAACACCACCAACCACACCATTTAGCACTCTACCAAAAACACCACCCTACCCACCACCACCAATTGCTCAAACATATCAAACCCCACCACAAACTCCCACTTTCCTCTCCACCACTAAATGACCAAACCACCCAATCCTCACCCACTCACACACCCATCTTAACCCTAAGCCAAACTGAAACCTTACACCAAACCCCACCTCAAACCACAAACCAAACACCTCCTCAATCCATAACCCAATCTCCACCCCAAATCCAAACCACTGATCCTATACCAAAACATTTTCCTATCTCACAACCCACTACACCTCCCCATATTTCCAACCTTTACAAACCAAAATTTGTTATGATAATTGAAGCTGTAAGGCCGAGAGGACACAATGCAGAGTTGAGGAGTGAAAATGAAGACTTGAAAGCTCAGTTGGCCTTAGCCCATTCATGAATTCAAACCCTGGAGCAGGAGGTTGAGAAGACCTCAGCTGCCCCAAAACAGGGGGAGAATATTATTGAGCCAACTGATGCTGCTGGTACTAATGATGATGAGATGGAAGATGCAGGTGTAAAGACAATTGATAATGATGGGTTAAATTGAATTTTAAATGCATATGATGTTTCTGATAATGAGGAGAGCAGTGAAAGAAGAATATTAGAAGAAGATTTTGAAGCTGATTTGTCTGGGGTGAAGATAAAAATTATGATGCAGATAATGAAGTTTTAAACATTGTTGAAAGAGATGAGGATGATGTGATAAGAGTTGAGTAGAATGTGGAAGCTGAAGTAGAAATTGTTATTAGTGCATGGTTTTGCGTCTCGAGTCTTGTATTTATCGTTAACGTATTTGTCGTTTGATTTATGAAATAAACAAATATTTTATCTTTTAGTTCGTTAATGGAATATCTAGTTCGCTAAGGATGTTTAATGAACTAGATCTAAGTTAGTTTCCCTCCTGATTTGTTAAGGATGTTTAACGAATCAGGGGGTGATTCGTTAAGTTATTTCTTTATTAATGTATGTAATGAAATGGACCCTAGTTCGTTATGGAATGTTAATGAACTAGGTCCATTTTCTATATATAGTGACGTCTTTCACTGATAATTTAAGTTTTTGAGATTAACGTAACGAAACTCTGTCCAATCTCTCTCAAGCTTCACTCTAATTATTCAGTCTTATATTATACATACACATACTATAAACAAATTTTAATATATAAACAGTCAATACAAATAATTAATAGCAACACTGAACTAGATCTGTTAAGTATTAATTGAGCCTTAGATCTGAGATCTCACAGGCTTTCTCAAGTGGTATAAGAGCTTTTGGTTGTTCGATTGCTCTTGATTGGTGTGTTTAATTGTAATTTGGATAGATTTAGTGTTAATTTTGGTATAAGTTTGATTACGGTTTTAATTTGATTCAATTTGAGCTTGATTTGGATTAATTATGGCTCAATTGGATTGGATATGAGGTTGTTAAGGTATTTGTGGGTTGTGGTTGACAAGAATTGAAGTTTGGATTGTGTTTAGATTGTTTTTGGTTGGATCTAGATTTGACCGAGAATAGGGGATCGTTTTTGGTTAAATTAGATATTGATTATGGTAAATTGGGTTACGAAATGGATACGATTAGACTCGTGTCGATTTACGAGTAAATTGTTAAGTTGGATGTGTGAATTGGTTGAGAATTGAGGTGGTATTACAAATTTTTGTTTCTGGTTTGTGTGTTCTTCGTTTCCAGAAATATGGAAATCTTCTTTGAATATTTGAATAAATATTTGGTTCATTAAGTGTTCTACTTAATTCGTTTACACATTCACTTTGATTCGTTAACATATTTAGCCAATTCGTTATGAATTTTGGTTGATTCTTTAACCAGTTCGCTTTATATTATGATTCGTGTCAACTGATTCATGTGACAATGTGTTATACCTCGTAAACCGTTTTATAACAACCTTTGCCACGTGGAATTGGTTGTCAGAGTTTGTTACAAACCATTGTAACAACCTGATTCGCTATAAGTTGATTCGTTATAACCGTAGCTGGTTCGTTATCTAATTCGCTAAGTCTCCCTAAGCTTATACTTAGTGATTCGTTTAGCCAATTCGTTAGTTTGACTTATTTTTTGACCATCTGAATCGTTGTTTAATTCGTTAAATTCAATTCTGATTTGTTACCTGAATTAAACCTCAACTTTGTTAAGGTTTGATTCGTTGATTAGTGTTCACAGTTCGCTACAACTGTTCACAGTTCGTTACGACTGTTCACATTTCGTTAATTAAAACTTTCAACTTTAACCCTTGGAGTTTGAAATTTAGTATTTCTCAAACATGGCTGGTATGTATGCACTAGCTTCACAGAACATGTTAATGCAACAAATGTTGCAACTGGATACCGAAATAGGTTCACATTTGAAATGTACAAGATTGATAAAATTTAGTGACTTTGCTAAATGGGAACCCCGTTTTCATGCTCATTTAGGTTCTGTTCATCTTGACTGCTCGTACTGATTATATGAGGTATATATTGTTCAAATGATTGGTGATGACACTATTGGTTTTACTCCTAAAGACATTTCTCAATATTCACAAGAAGAAAAGAAAGCATTAGAGATTGAAACAAAAGCTTATTCTACTTTGACTAAGGCTTTACCCGAACACATCTTTCACCAAGTGGGTAGCATAAAGATCTGTGCTTCCTTGTTTCAACATATACGTATGAGGAGTATGGGAAATACAGCTGAGAGTAAGAAGGTAATGCTTAAGTTTCAATTTCAAAACTTTAATTTGTTAAAAGGAGAAACAGTAGAAGAGATTACTACTAGGTTCAATCACTTGATTGCTGAAATGGATAAAATGGGATCGGAAACTTCTGAAGTTGACAAGATTGACACGATTAAGAGTGCACTACCAAGTTATTATTCAACATTCCTAATGGGTTTAAAAGAGAATAACTATTTTGCGAATGAAGACTTGACTGCCACTGAATTCTTGCAAAATATTGAAGCAAGGGAATATGATCTTAAGTGTCAGAAATCCTCCAAGGATAGTCAAGATCCTGCTTTCTATGGTGGTAGTATGCCTCTTAGTTCTACCATTTCCCCTATCACTGCTTTTCTCACACAGCATGCAGGTGAAAATGAAACAACAGTTTATAATGATTCTAGAGCATGTTTTTACACAGCAGGAAATTTTGGATCACCTGGCGTTTCTGTTGGATCTGGAAATTCATCTACTACTAATCCATTTGCTTTACCACCTAGTATCAACATGAAGGAAGCTGAACAGAATTTTGCTTTTCTAACAACTTTCATGTCCTCATATGAAAACTTGGTAAGTAGTAAGATAGCCACAAGTGATTTGACTGATGAGGATTATGATCAGATTGATCCAGATGATTTAGATATTATAGATTTACAGTGGAACATGGCAATGATCATTCGTAAGGTTAAAAGATTCATGTAAAGGACTGGCAAAGATCTTCCTGCTTTGAATAAGAAATTGGGGTTTAACAAATTAAAAGTGAAATGTTACAATTGTAAAGAGTTCGGGCATTTTGCAAAAGAATGTGACAAGCCGAAAAAGGAGTATACTAGTCCTCGTGGTCAAAATCAAAATTTTTCAGAACCACGAGGTAATGATGCTGAAAAGAAACCATCTACTTCTCGGTCACAAGCAATGTTAGTTGATGGAAATGATTGGTCACAACGACTACTGTGTAATGACAATCAAGCTAATTTGGCTATGTTTGGGCTGACTAAAGACTTTCAAGCTAATTCTGATGACTTTTGTGACAAGCCTACTACTGTGTTTGCTTGTATGGCTAAGATCAATGAGGCTAGTCATTCTATCTCTGCTACTTCATCTATAAAAGTAACGTGTTTTGAATGTGAATCTAACAAACCTAAGTTAGAATCTTTAAAGAATCATAATGATAATTTAGTGAGAGAAATTGCTTCACTAAAGTATACTTATCGAAAATCTCTTGAATCTCAAATGAGATCTCGAGAAAAGATTGAGGCATTGTCGACAAGTAACCACGATCTCAAGGCTGAGTTATCTGTGAAAATGATGATCAATGATCAAAAGTTTCAAGAAATTTTGAAACATAGATCAAAGATAACCGATCTTGAGAATGAGGTTCTTGAGTTGAAGAACAAATTGGGTAAATTTCGAAACTCTTCTTTCTTGTTTAATGAAATTATTGAAGTATCTGGAAATCAAAAGGATTCAAAGAAAGGCATTGGTTTTGTTGAGATTCCACCACCTTTTCACAATGACTATAAAATTAATCCTTTTGCTAAACGAGAAGACGAGGTAATTGTGAAAGAACCTGTGATTTCAGAAAATGCTAAACCTGTTAAAACTGAAACTGTTAAAACCCAATTTGCTCCTCAAAAACCTCATGTTGAAAGCAACAAAGTCTTTGTTGAAAATGTTGACAAAGTAATTATTGAAGATGTGTTTGAACCAGAGGTTATACACAAGAACAAGAACATTCCTAGTTCTAATCATATTCTTTGCGAGCCTCATGAATTTGAGGAAGCTGTGTATGGTTCACACAAGCCTCATGTGACAAAGACAGAACAAGTGAAAGTTAAACCTATGAGGGCAAAGAAGTCAGAAAAACCGAAAATTTTTGATGAGGACTTGATGCGTTTCATTAATCCTCCTAGTTCTAAGCCATCATCTGCTAGAGTTTTTAAGTTGAAGGGTATGGACACAATGTTCACTGAAAAAGATATCCCGATTAGTGTCTTTAAACCAGAACTAATTGAGAGTGTCTTTTACAATGAAACTGACAAGTTGAAAGAGTTGGAACGTCAATATGTGTGTGCTAAAACATCAAATTCATCAGACACGGTATTTAAAGCAAAACAATTGTTAAAACAAGATAAAAAGGTTCAGTTTGTTAAATCAACGGAATAGATATATTGAAAAGTTTTTCCAATGGTTCTGACCTTGATTTTTACATGAAAAAGAAGTCTGTCACATCTGATGATTTGGCCAAACGATTCACTGAAAATGTAAGTTATCAAACATCGGTTGCATATGTTTCTGCCAGACCTCAACATGGTCATGTTGACATGTGAAGTTGCTTTTTGTGTAGTCAACAAGGTCATGTAGTGAGAAACTGTGGTAAACAGAAAACTCAAAATCCCCATCCTTTTGTCAAGGACCATTCAAAACTGGTTCCTATGATAAAAGAGATCTTGAAGCGACCTGTGTCATGTGAGGATGATACACACATTATGTTTTCAAATGTGAATCCTCGAAAAGTAATTCATGTGAGTGAAACCCTTGGCTAAGTGAAACCAAAATTTATTCCAACTGCGCCCATATGTAAGAACACAAATTCAAACATTTTTCAAGCTGCTTATTTAAGACCAAAGTCTAGGAAGCCGACAACATATTCTCAAGTTGCTGAACTACAGTTGAAATCTGTTCAAGTTAATGATCAAAGAGAAAACCCAAAGGTGCCCAGGACTGAGGCATGGGCTGCCTTTTTGAACTAATCACTTTTACTTTGTGCGTAGGGTACATCCAAGACTGTGTCTGGTGAAAACTGGATAATGGATAGTGGATGTTCTCGTTATACCACTGGAAATCTCAACCTATTGACCAACGTAAGAAATATTTAAGGGGGTATGTAGCTTTTAATGGGAATTCTGGGGGCATGATTATACAAGAAGGTGAAGTTTCAAATGGTCACATTACTTTTGAAAAGGTTAATTATTGTGACAAGGTGGACCATAATTTATTGAGTGTGTCGCAAATCTGCGATAAGAATTACACCACTTTATTTACTGGTAAAGAGGGTCTTATTTTGAAACCGGGATATGTGATACCTGAGGACATGGTTGTCATGCGATCTAAAAGATCAAATGATATTTATGTCTTAAATATGAGTTCTAAAGTATCAACGTCTATCGAAACATGTTTTGTCTCCAAAGAAACTAAGAAGGATTCTATTCTATGGCATCGAAGAATGGGTTAAATAAAAAAGTCTCATACTTCTAAGTTATTGAATTCCATTAATACTCCTATTGAACGACTTCATATGGATTTGTTTGGTCCGGTGAATCGTGCGAGTAATTCTGGGGATTGGTATTGTCTGGTTGTCACTGATGATTATTCAAGATACTCATGGGTGTTATTTATGAGTTCAAAAGATAAAACGCCTGTTTTGGTACAAAACCTTATCACTAAGATCGAATCACTATACAAACACAAAGTGAGGAGAATTCGTAGTGATAATGGTACCAAATTCAAGAACACTGTTTTGGATTTCTTTTTTTTTCAGAAAGGAATTCATCAAGAATACAGTGCACCCTATGTACCAAAACAAAACGGTGTTGCTTAACGAAAGAATAGAACTTTGATTGAAACTGCAAGAACTATGCTTGCTGATTCTAAGCTTCCCGTCCAATTCTGGAACGAGGCCGTGAATACAGCTTGCTATACGCTTAATCAGGTTTCAACTGTTAAACGACTCAAGAAGACAAGCTATGAGCTTTTAATCAATCGAAATCCTAACTTTAAGTACCTGGAACCTTTTGGGTGTCCTTGTACAATGCTGAAGAAGGATGCGAGTAAATTTGAAGAAAAAGCTATTGAAGGTTATTTCTTGGGATATGCGTCTCCAAAGAAACGAGTCTTTAATTTCACTTGTGGTTGTATTGAGGAATGGTATCATGTGGACAGTCAAAAGTACACCACTCCTCCTCAAGGGAAAGGTCCCGACTGGATGTTTGACTATGATGGCTTACTTAATTCATTTACTCATTTAACTGAGCACATTGATGAAGATCTGGTTCGAGCATATTTTGAAGATCATATGGCTATTCCAAGATTTCAAGTTCTAATGATGTTGAAGCTCTAATTTATGCTCTAACTGAAGATCAGTGTAATGATAATCAGGTTGATAATGTATCTACTTCTTCATCCGATGACAATCAGGGTGATGTACCAATTATTGAACTTGACAGTGATAATGTTTCATCTCCTGAACTTGGTGAACGTTACACTAACTTATTTTATAATGTTGTTGTTCATGAGAATCCCACTCTTCAGATTCATGGATAACATCCACAGGAAAACATATTTGAGAACTTGATGTGGGAGTACAAACACATCATCAAGTTGCTTCGTCAAGTGAGAATAATGTATTGTGTGCATATGTTGATTTACATTCATTGGGAATTGTAAATCTTGAAAAATTCACTTTCTTTCTATCTCAAGTAGAACCGACAACAGCTCGTAAGGCACTTGAAGATCCTTCTTGCGTAGAAGCTATGCAAGAAGAATTACAGCAATTTGCACGATTGGGTTTTTGGGATTTAATCGACAAACCTGCTAGAGTCAAGAAAGCTATTCCGACTAAGTGGGTATTTAGGTGTAAGAAAGACGATCGAGGTGTGGTCGTAAGAAACAAACCCTGATTAGTGGTGCAAGGTTTTCATCAGCAAGAGGGTGTTGATTATGCTGAAGTGTATGCACCAGTTGCAAGATTAGAGTCGATTCGAATCTTTCTGGCGTATGCTTCTTATAAGAATATCAAGGTCAAACAAATGGATGTTAAAAGTGATTTTCTCAACGGTGAACTACAAGAGGAGGTGTTTGTTTTACAGCCTCATGGTTTTGAAGATCCTGATTATCCAGGCCGAGTTTACCGATTAAACAAGACCCTGTATGGTCTACATCAAGCCCCGAGAGCTTGGTATGGCACGCTCGCCGACCACCTGACTGATAATGGCTTCAAACAAGGGACTATCTACGGCACTTTATTTCATAAGACTATTGGTGATGATCTTCTCCTAGTTCAGATCTATGTCGACGACATTATCTTAGGGTCTACAAAAGACACATTGTGTAAGGAGTTCGAGAAGTCAATGAAAACGAAGATTGAAATGAGCTCGATGGGAGAGATGAATTTCTTTTTAGTGTTGCAAGTTCACCCGTCTGCAAACGGAATTTTTATTCATCAGACTAAGTATGTGAACGATGTCTTGAGCCGATTGATATTTGCCAGAAAAATCCCTTCTACTCCTCTTCCCGTGGGTCACAATTTATCACCGGATGAATTGGAGGATACCGTTTATCCTACCCTCTATCGTTCCTTGATCGGTTCTTTAATGTATCTAACGGCTTCTCGCCCCGACATTATGTTTGCTGTTTGTCTTTGTGCTAGGTTTCAAGCAAGTCCCCGAGTGACTCACCTAGCTGCGGTTAAGTGAATACTTCAGTATCTGAGGGGAAATCCAGACATTGGGTTGTGGTACCCTAAGGACGATAACTTTGAGCTTACTGCCTTCTCTGACTCGGACTATGGAGGTTGCAAGATCTACTTCAAATCAACAACAGTAGGGTGTCAATTTTTAGGAAATCGGCTTGTTTCCTGTTAGTGTAAGAAGCAGACAACGGTCTCCACTTCAACCGCTGAAGCTGAGTATGTTGCAGCCTCAAGTTGCTGTTCCCAAGTTTTGTGGATACAACAACATCTTCGTGACTATGGTCTGAAGTTTCTTATTACTCCTATTTTGATTGATAATTTTGCTGCAATTTCTATCACAAAGAATCCTGTACAACATTCAAATACAAAACATATCGAAATTCGATATCATTTTATACGGGATTGCTTTGAGAAGAAATTAATCGATCTAGAGAAAGTACATACTGACTTTCAGAAAGCCGATCTGTTTACCAAAGCTTTTGGCAAGTACATACGCGTTTTCATTTTTTGCTTGGTTTAAATGGATTGAAGACCCTCGCTGATATCCTTAAACAAGGATAACTATCTTTCTTTTCCTTTAAATTTTATTTTTAAAATTATTTTATTTTTAGGTTTTAGGGGGTGAAATCATTAAAAAATATTGTGATTTTCGTTTGTATAGATAAAACCCAAAAAAATTTAAAAAATTTAAAACCCAAAAACATTAGAAAATTTTGAAAAATCAAAAATTGTGATTTCTTTTCCTTACTGTTTTTCTTAATATATTTTGAAAACCCAAAAACATTTAAAAAATTTTGAAAAGTGAAAAAGAATGTGTTTTTTAGATTGTACAGAAAAATCTGAGAATTAAAAAAAAATTGTGAATTTTGTTTTTGTTTATAAGAAAAGTAAAAGACAAAAAGATTGTGTTTTTAAGGTATGTATAGTGAAAAACCAAAAAGTATTTTGCATATGTTCGTTGAAAAATATGTCAATTACCCAAATTTGAAGGACATGTACTCGTATATGTTTGGTCCTGACATTTATTTGTAAATGATCGGGTTAGCCATTCACATGATAATGGAAAGTAGTTGGGGCGTTCTTTATGCGTTATAAATTATTTTCTCGCTGAAAATTATGTCGGTTATTTAGGTTTGTGAAGCATGCTTTCATGTTTTCGTCCTATTATTCATTTGAGAATGGATAGGATAGCCATTCATTCATAGACTTAAATTAACTGGCGCTATTAAATGTATCTTTATTTTTGTTTTCTGCTCCTCAAAATTTTGAGTTTGTTGAAGCAAAAAGAGAAAATTATAGTACATTGATTATCTTGATCCCAAATCCAGCAAGAATTAAGCTTAAAAGACTTTGTGCTTAATTACATTGGTGCATTGGTAGGACTTAAAACAAACAAGTAAAGTAAAGTATGTGGTATAAACATAAAGAAAAAACAAATTGAAAGAGGTGTTAGTCTCTAGAAAAGTCTCAATGAGGATGGCAGAAATGTAATAACCTGTCATACTCAAGCCTTATATTTGTTTGATCACCCAAAAATAAAATAAAGCAACAAACAAGCTTTGAGGTTCTAGACACTATAAGTCTTTATGCGGCTTAATCATCTGGGTATCCATATGTATGAATATTTCACTCGCTTTTAGAGCAAAACCAAAGTCATTAAACTTGATCTGTGTTGTACTTCGTACAAATCCAAATTACTGACTTGATCGAAACCCGTTGTTAATCATACTTTGTTCCTCCCTTGCGCGCGTCTCAATACCATTAAGAAACAGACCTCAGGGGTTACAATGTATTTAAGCCAACAGATGGACTCGTGCATATTCATTCATAGTAACAGAAATTCAATGCATTGCTCATAAATCTTTATAAAATTCAAGTTGGGGTGATATGGCAAAAATCAAATTAAGCTTGAACCGAGATTAGAGGCTGATAGGTTCTGATATTCTGTGCTTTATTTGAATCGTTAATCATATCACAAAAACGCTTGAAAGTTTGTTATTAGATTTAAGTGGACAACAATACAAATGACCGACTTAACACCAGTCACAATATCCCTGAAATATAAAGCTGTGATGGACGGACATTTTGGTCAATATGATTCTCTGCTCAAACTCAACAAAAATCTAAAAATATGTACTTCTTTTGAAAATTATTCAAAACTACAAAAAGATTTTCTTGCTTACAATTTATCTTTCGGATAATTTTCTTGTAAATATTTAGTTTTATGTTGAAAAATTTAAAATTCAAAAGGATTCTATGCTTTCATATTATTTAAGTAATTTAAATACCTTAATCGATGTATCGAGAGCAGCCACGCGCTCTGACATCAATTATGATCATTTAATTCATTTTAAGTTATCGATTTCTAAACGTGAAACAGTTTTTAAGGTATTTGATTATCGAGATAAAGGTTCTCGGTAACTCACTTTAAGTTAATGATAAATATTTAAATTTATTAACTCCTTAATTTAATTGATTTATCTATTTTATTTAAAATTAAAATTAAATAAAGCTTAATTCGTTAAGTATGGATAACGAATTAGGTTGTTTTTAACAAACTACATTCTAGTTCGTTCACCTAATTCGCTTCCGCACTCTGTAACGAAACACGCCCAGTTCGTTATGCATATTTAACGAATCAAGACACGAATTGAATCTAATTCATCGTGCCACGAATTAAATTAATTTTAACGAATCGGCTAATTCGTTAATTGAAATTTCTAACGAATCAGTTTGATTCGTACATTGGGAAGCATGTAAGGACTGTGTATATAGGAAGGCATACATACGAACTGTCCTATACTATTCACTCTTCTTCCTTACACAAAAAGTTACTCTGCTCAAATTTTTTCAAATTTTTCGATCTTCGAAATTCAGACTTTTGAGTATACCATTGTGTTCATAAGGTAAAGATGATCACATCTATGTTATTTTCGTCAAAAAAAGCAAAGATTTGTTATGTTATTATGAGAATTTGATATCGGGGTTTGAAGGTTTATGAAATCTTCATTATCTGATTTAATACCCGGTAATAGTATTGTATTTTGAGATCATTGTAATCGGAATGGATTTCCGAGACCCTTGGTGATCTAACTTATTTCATGATTTTGAACTTCAAATCGACACCATTTGCTTTGCATTGTGTTTCCGAGATCTTTACGGCTGTCGATTCGGTTGTTCAATGATAATTATGGAATAATCTATACTGGAAACATCCTGTTGACTTTCGTTATATTTAGCGAATTGGAATTCATTTGTGTCCAATTCGTTAAATAAATCACACAAACTAAAATTGCGAACCAGTTAGTTAACGATCCAGATGTGTATTCGTTAATTTTTAACGAACTAAGGTTTAATTCGTTTCTTTATAACGAAATAGAGTTTAATTCGTCAACACTCAATTGTAGTACGCTATTTCTAATTCATTTCTAATATACTTGATAGCAACTTAGTTGATTCGTTAGACACTTTGTAGCAAATCAGATTATTTCCTTAACGAATGACATATTTAAATTCAATTTTTCAAATTAATTTAATTCTCTTATTAATGTTACAAATGATAAATTTAAAAATATTTTTGTTATAATTATTGAATTTCACTGATTCTCGTTATCATTAATTTTAGACTGATGGCTGATAACATGGAAGAAGATCATCCTGTTGATGCACCACCACAAGTTCAGAATGCCCAACAAGTTTAAGATGCTGATCAACCAGCGGAGGAAGTTCCTTTACTAACTTATCACCCTCAGCATAATGTGTGTGCATTCGTTTATACAAACTTTCCTGTTGAGGATGTCTATGGTGGTATGCTGGCATTTATACGTTGTTCTCTTATCCATTACGCTGTTACTGCTAATCCGGATATTAGATTCAGCACCGTTCATCAATTCTGCAACACTGCTCAAGGTGTAGAAGTTGAGGATCATATTGCTACTGTGGTTAATAACAAACCAGTTGTCGTCTCAGCTGAAACAGTTCGAAGATTGTTACAATTTGATTATACCATTGATGATCCTATCGATTATGATAAAGAACTAATCAAGGGACTGTTTAGACGATTGTTTTATGCTAGTAGTCTTACTGGATCTATGTATAACAAGGCATACTTGTGTCCCCAATACAAGTATTTACTTCATGTTCTTATTCACTGCCTTGGTGGACGTAAGGTTGGGTTTGACGAATTTCGCGCTGCATTACAATTGGCATTTGTTGCACTTGTTCTGAACAAGCATTATAATTTTTCTAAAATGATTTTCGATCATATGAAAGAAAATTGTATTCCTGGAAAACGACGTGTGAAGTTCTTGATATATCCGTGTTTCATCCAATTTTTTGTCAACGATGATATTAGGGATTCTGGACAACATGAAGGCAGACACCATGAGAAGATTGAAACTGTACCGTCAATATCCTTCTCCCAGATTCAAGAGATTGATTGGTCAACCTTCAAATGCTGATTATGTATGTCCTCCCGAGGATCGCTGGATCCATGATGACTCGGATTCCGAGCGTGAGGGAGGAGAAGGTAGGAATGGTGATGATGGAGGTGATGGAGGTAACGATGGTAATGGTGATGCATCTCTTTGAGAACAACAAACTGCAGTTGAAGTTGTGTTAGCTGCTACTATTGCTGCTCAACGAGAACGTAAATGAAAGGGTAAAGGGCTGGCAACTGAAAGTTCATCAAAGCGTCAAGTGTCGGCTGGAGCTGGCATCTCGTTTGAAGTTCAACCTCCAAGGTCGTCCACTCCTCAACGCCCGGCGGTGCCGCTTACTACTAGCGGCCCGGAGCTTACTTTGACGCCTACGCTCACGTTGGATCCACAACTTGGTATGATTCCTCATTCTGTTTTATCTCCTATACCAAGACCGACCATTGCCACTTCATTGATTTCTCCTACACCAACGATGATGCCTCCACTAGATATTTCATTTTTGAGGCTCAGTCGACCAATGGGTCCAGTTCAGCCAGTTCCTCCTTCTTTTGCTGCTTCACCGCATGATCAGTAGATGAGTATGGTATTGAGTCTCTTGCATTTGTATGAAAATCAAAAGGCTGCTGATTGTATGAATCAAGAACGTATGATGGAGAATCAGAAGAAGCTGCTCAGCTATGTTTCCTACTGTCAGAAAGAGACAAAGGCCCTTCGTGAGATTGTTGAGTCTAAGGGGGTGAAAATCAAGGAACCAGAGGAGCTCATCTGCAACTTACATGTAAAGATGACGTGCTGAAAAAGCTTAAGAATGATGATGAGGATCTAGATGAGTCTGGTGCTGGTGGTGAGACTAAACAAACACAAGACCCAGCTTCTGGTGAGGGTACGAGTTCTGTTGATGATTCGAGCAAGCAGGTTATTATTTATCATGATTATACGGCTTCCCAACCAATTGAGATTATCGAGGCCAATACGGTTATTTTTATTGATGGTGATGGGATGGTTAGAAGTATGGTGAATGCCGATGAGATAGATGTGGGGCAGTTTGTGGAAAAGTCGCTGACACGAGAGCCGATTGCTATCTTGCTTGGTCTGAATGAAGACGAGATGTCCGTGTTAGAAACTGAACCTGATGTTGAGGTAATTAATGATGATGAGATCTTAAATGATCGAAGTGGAGGATGTGAGTGCTAAAAAGTATCCTGACTTGTTTCAACACACAAACGTTGATCAAGGTGCTCCTGTATTTAATGAGAAAACTGTAAAAGAAGCAGAAGATCATCTTGAGAAGACGTCCAAAGGGAAGAAGGTTGCTGATACAAGATTTGACTCGCTTGAGAATCCAACTGATGAGGATATTGCTAGATGGTTTAGTCATAAGAAACTTGGTAAGATTATTGATGCATTTCGGTACGTGGATCAGGAACAGAAAGAAGAAGCTGCTGCACATGCTAAAGCCAACCAGAATACTACTTTTAAGACCGTGTTGAAAGTGCAAGGTGATATTATTTCTTGAATGTTTGATTTTGAACTTAAGGTATGCATTCTTAAATGGGAGAAGGATGTCCAGTACTACGGAAGGATGTCTGATCTTCCCTCATTACCGAGATGGGATGTGAGGACTTTGGCATATCGACCATTTATAAATTGTGGCGGGAATCATCATGCAAAGTGGTTTCACCAGCATTTATTGAAGACTATGATCGGGCTATGTAGTTCCAACGCGTTGTACGTGTGTGTTATGAGAACGGAATTCATAGTTGCAGGGACTGGCAGTCCAAGAGTTTCAAATAAAGTAAAGACAAAGACAAAGAGCTCAAGACGAGGGGATGTCTGTTAGTGTACGGTTTTGCGTCTCGAGTCTTTGTATTTATCGTTAACGTATTTGTCGTTTGATTTATGTAATAAAAAAATATTTTATCTTTTAGTTCGTTAATGTAATATCTAGTTCGCTAAGGATATTTAGTGAACTAGATCTAAGTTAGTTTCCCTCCTGATTCCTTAAGTATGTTTAACGAATCAGGAGGTGATTCGTTAAGTTATTTCTTTATTAATGTATGTAACGAAGTGGACCCTAGTTCGTTATGGAAGGTTAAAGAACTAGGTCCATCTTCTATATATAGTGACCTCTATCACTAATAATTTAAGTTTTGGAGATTAACGTAACGAACCTCTGTCCAATCTCTCTCAAGCTTCACTCTAATTATTCAATCTAATATTATACATACACATACTATTAACTAATACTAATATATAAACAATCAATACATATAATCAATAGCAACAATGAACTAGATCTGTTAAGTATTAACTGAGCCTTGGATCTGAGATCTCACAGGCTTTCTCAATTGTGAATCCCAATGTGAATAATGATAAAAGTTGCTACGACTGATATGATGGAAGATATTGATGTTATTCAGACTGATGTGTTGACAATCACTGATATTGCCACTGATATTTAGAATGACATTGCAACAGATGTTTTAACTGCAACTGCAGTGAAAACAGATGCTTTGATGGATGAAGGTGCTTCTACTAAGGAACTCATACTAACTTACCATAAACATTTGAAGAGAGTTCCAAGACGGTAGAGCAGGATGATGAAATAGATCAATTAGAGAAAGATATTGATGAATTCCCTTCTGAAACCGAGAGTGATAAGAGAAGAAGCCTAGCCAAAGGCAAAGCCATTGCTGAGAAGGAGAACGAGCCTATTAGGTTAAATACTGAGAAGGAAGAGGAAATAGATGAGGTTGCTGCTGCTACTGCCAGAAGATTGGAACAAGTTATTAATGAAACAAGGGAGAGGAAACACATTTCCCAAACCCTAACTACAGAAGAGCTGTCAGAGCAGGAGACATTTATTAAGAAGGCTAATATTGCAAAAACTTTAGATCAGGAGGAGGAAGATGATCAAGAGGTGATTGAGACCTTGATTAATCTGAAAAAGGTTGATGAAGTAGATAATTCACTGGCCATTGTTGTGAGTATGTTTAGTCAGTCCAAGGATCAAACTGAAAAAGAACCTCAAAAGGAACTTGAAAAGGAACCTGAGAGGGAAACTGAAGAGACTTTTGAAGAAATGATGGCAAAGGCCTGAAAAATTCTTGAGAATGTAAATAGGTTTGAAAAGATATATTCACGGAAGAGGAAAGCTCATAATCAAACTGGTGAAGATGAATCTGTGAAAAAGGGGAAGTGGGATGATAACAACCAATACTTTGTTGAGACCCCAGATGAGAAAGCAAGTCCTGTTAGGCCGGTTCCTCTTCAAATTTTGAGGCCTGAGGAAGTAGTTCAAGGAGTTCCAAACATTCCAGTTGCTGATACTCCAACTCCAAATGAACGAAAAATTGATGTTGTGAATGAATGAATCAACAGAAGAAGATGATGCATCTGATGATGATGATGTTAATGATCAGGGTAAAGTTGATGAAAATGTTGATGTTGTGTCCCCATAAGTAACAATAACAGAAGATCAAAGGGAAAACATTAAGCAAAGCTTGATTGATGCCAAAAGGAAAAATCCTCTGGTGATTAAGCTGATGAGTCATGGATTTAGTTATGAAGATATACTTTCTTTGAATGATGATGAGCTGCAAAGAAAATTGGATAGAGAAAGGGAAGTCATTAAGAAACAAATGCAGAAAAAGAACAGAGACAGTCAGAAGTATAGAGAATATTTGAGACGACATGGCTACTTTGAAAAAGATTTGACTCATTTCAGGTTTGAGAAACTTAGAGAAGCATACAACACCAGAGAAGCTGTTGCAAAAGATGTAAAAGAAAAATTTGCAAGGGAAGCTGAACTGGCTGAAAAGCTTAATAAGTTGAGAAAGAAGTTTGGTGGTAAATGTGGTTACTTGTTGGATAAAGGAATGCAACCTGAAATGGTTGATAGCTTATCTAAAGTTGCTGTTGAGTCACACTATAAGAAGTGGCAAAAGAAAGACAAATTGTAAAGAGTGCAACCTGAGCCTCCTACTATGCAATCAAGGGAAGAAAAACATGAACCCCCAGTGAAGAAGAGAAAGATCATGACTATAAGGGAGAAACAAAGGGCCCAAAATGAAAGAGAAAAATCAAAAGGGTCAACAGCTCATGATACACCAATCCTAGTGGAAGTCAAATATGAACCAGTGGATGAACCCGTAGTTCCTTAGTAGAGAATGAAGATATGATTCAAATTCTAAGGGGTATAATGGTGAATCAAAAAGGAATGGATGTGAATGCCTTTAATGCATTATATATAGATCAACTGAAAGAATTATTCTACATGCAGAAGGCTGAATGGGGGAAAGTACTATTGGAAGGTAAAAATCCCAGAAGCTTTGTTGAAGGAAGGTTTGTGCTTGCAGGGCTATTGAATAATCCAAGGATAGTTGGAATGATTACAAGACTTCACAGAGATGCAGGTGAAAACTTTGCAGATCTTATCAACTATCCTGCTGAGCTAACTGTATCTATGTACAAGAAAGCTTTTGCTGTATCAGGGCCTAGTAAACCCATGAAGTCGATTCCAACTAGGCCCTCTGCCTCAAGGCAACACCCGTCAGCATGTAGGGGTGAGTCAAGTAGATCCGTATCCCAAAGAGAGACAAGACCACAATCTGATGTGGATCTACCTAGAACTCTCTACTATGACTCAGTCTCTCAATCTTTGAAGGTGATTATGCAGAGCAGATAGTTGAGAGACATTATATTCAAGGGAACAACTTGAGAAGATGGCCACACTTGATTTGTATGATTATCATGACAGTAAAAAGATGGCCGAGAGACAACAAAATGAGCTTTCAAAGTATTTAAGAAGTGAAGCTGAAAAGGGGTTACATTGCTGAATCAAAAGAAGAAATGGGAACTAACCATGTATGATAGGAACAAAAGGGTGACCCGTATGAGAAGGATAAGAGATGCAGAACATGATTATCTCTTAAAACTCAGAAACAACAATCCTTTGTCAAATATGAACACATGTATTAGTATGAGGAGAAGAATGATACGCCCAAACTATATTGTCCAGAAGAATGGCATCAGTGCTGAAATTGAATACAAGGAAACAGATGGCCACTATATTCTTCGAAATTCCGATGGACTTATCTTGGGTATAATTAGAAATGATGAAGACCTGAATTTTTTGCACAACCAAGATCTAAGGGATATAAGGAATATGATTATTCCTGAGAGTCACCCTCATTACCAAATCCTGTCCATATTTCAACAAATAGAAGGAACAATAATAATTAATCGAAGACAAGCAGCCTATGTTGCAAGAAGAAGATGAATTTCTTAGAATAGGACTTGGTTTGTAATGTCTACAGACAGATTTTGAATATGTAATGATTTGACTTTATGAATTTGTAATTTGACTTTGATTTGATTTGTATTTTGACTAAGTGTATGTAACATTAGAAGTGTTTTGGGACAGCTGAGGTGTTCCAATCTAGGGGGAGATTGTTGAGTCAAAGATTTGACCTAAAAGAAGTATAAGGAAGAGTAGAATCTTCTCAACCTCCTCTGAAATCGCTAAGTATGAAATCCGAGCACACTTGGACTCCTGGGCTAGGTTTACTTACCCTAGAAAGGTATTTTGTCCATCGGGCTATGTTATCTTCTAGAATTCTTCTTTAGTGTCAATCCGAGAAGGGTTCACTATGTCTAGCAAGATTGTTCTTCATAGCCAAGCAAGTTTTTCTTCCAAGTAAGCTCTTGGCAAACCAAGCTCTTGAAGCCAAGTATTTGGAAGATCTGGCAAGGTATTTATAAATAAAATAGTGGTCCGAGCTTGCTTTATGGAACATAAAAGAATTAACTCAAAGGACTTCATCGGGCAAGGTTCAACTCCGAGCAAGCTAAAGTGTTACCAGCACACTTTACTCTGCTAATAAGTTATTCACTAGCAAGGAGTTGAAAGGATCATTGATGAACAAGGTTGCTCGTAAGATCATGTCGGGCAAAGTTTGATATGATCTAGAAGATTGAAGTCTGCTAGGTGAGTATTTTCTTAGGAAAATACTCTAAGTAAAGTCTACCCGGAGAACTTTTCTCGAGCACACTTCAAAGTTACCAGGTCTACACGTAGAAGACAAGGCACAAGCGTACTCGGTGATGACAAGTATTACAAAGTCTACCCGGAAGACCTGTTTTTACACTTAGTATAGTTCTGAATATGTAATTTGAATATGTATTATTTATTTAGGGTTTCTAGAAGATGGGACAGCTGTCAGGTGGCGGAAGGCCTATAAATAGAATAATTTAGGGCACGCCTGATATAAGAGAGAGACAAGGATCAACCACTTTTCTCTGAGCGAATATTTCCGAGTGTGACGGCTGCCCTAGGATCGACACATTTATTGTGTGAGTTATGACTTAATAGTGAGTGTGAATGATTATATGGGACCGACATGATGCTCTGTCTTACAAGAGGATCATATTGTACAAGTTGTTGAATCTGAAGTACAACCTGATGCACCACGACAACAAGAAGCACCAGTTGTTCCTGATCTTGCATATGACAAGAAGCACAACATATGTGCGTTCTTAGAAGAGAATTATGCTGACCGAGCTATAATTGGAGATGTAATAGCATTTTTACAATGTTCTCCTATTAATTATGTTATATCCACTAATGTCCCCATACATTTTAGTTTGTTACATCCGTTCTGGGATACTGCTCGTTATGCGAAGGCTGAGAATCACATCGTTGCGGTGGAGAAAAATAAGACTATCACTATTACTCATGGTGTAATACGACGGGTTCTCATATTTGCTTACAACATGGATAATCCGTGTGAATTTGATCAAAGTTTGATACGTGGACTGTTTTAGCGTTTATTTTATAAGGGTTACCTTGACAGTTCTTAGTATAACAAGGACTACTTGTGCGAACAATACAAGTACTTGCTGCATATTCTTATGCACTGCCTTGAGGGATGTAAGGCTGGTTTCGACAAGTGCAGGATCATGCTGCAGTCAGAATTCGTTGACCTCAAATTGAACAAACTATTCAATTTCACTGAGCTCATATTCTATCATCTAAAGGAGACCTGCCTGCTCAAGCATCGTAAGAGCAAGTTTCTTATGTGTCCACGCTTCCTCCAGCTGATTATTCAAGACTTGATTCCTGATCTCGAGATTGATCAGACTTTGCTGAAAGATATGTTTGTCCTAAAACACATGACTACTGACGCAATGAAGCATATGAAGACATATCGTAAGCAGACAGTTGAGGATACACCGAGGGCAAACCATTTGATTGGTCATCTGGCGAATCCAAATTATGTGTGTCTTTCTAATGACTGTTTGATCCACAATGATTCGAATTCCGAACGAGAAGAGGGACTAGGTGGGAATGTCGGTGGTAATGATGGTGGTGATGATGGTGATGGTGGAAATGGGGGAGATCGTCGACAGGTTGAGGTTGAGGTAGCTAGTTCTCAATCTGCTCAACGTAAAAGTAAAGGGAAGGCAGTTTTAAAGAACAATCGTCGAAACATCGTGTTACTAGGGGAAAAGGTGTAGAAATTGGTCCGCATATACCAAGGTTGTTATCTCAACAAATGGCGGTGGTGTCGCCGACTATTAGCACCCCGGTCATTACTCATACGACGACAACATCGACTGACTCGAGGTTTGCTTTGATTCCACAATCATTGCTGTCTCTGGTGCCGACATATCTGATTACATCGATGGTTACCTCTCCAGATACTACAACGATGTAGATGCAGCCTCCGACCTGAACATTTATGCGGGTTACTCGTCCAGAATGTTCGGTGCAGCCTGTTCCTCTTACATTTCATACCATGCCAATTTCTTAACAGATGGACATGTTGTTGAGTTTGATCATCTTCAAGTAAATCAAACAGCTGCGGATCGTCATCAACAAGATCAAATGCTGATAAATCAACGACGATTGGTAAACTATATCTATTTTTTTGTCAGAAAGAGACACGGGAACTCCGTGAGCATGTTACAACTCATGGGGAGAAGCTAAATGAACAGGAGGATATTATTCTTCTTTACATGTAAAGATGACGCGTTAAAGAAATTGATGAATCACGATGACGACAAAGATCCTGATGCGGCTAGTTTTGGTGGTAGTAAGCCAAAACAAGCTCAAGGTACGTATGCTGCTGGTACTAGTGGTGTTGGTGCTGGTGATGATCGGAAAATGGTAGTGTTTTAAGATATTACCAATGTCACTCCTATGGAGTCGATCAAAGTCAACACGATATTATTTATGAATTATGAGAAGGGGATCTTGATGAGTTCTGTTAATTCTGACGAGATCAAGGAGGGTGAGTTTGTGGACTTTGCCCTGTCTCGTGATCAAATTTCATTGTTGTTGGGCTTAAATGATGAAGAGATGGATGCTTTGGAAGTAGAGGAGGACACAAATGTAATTAATGATGACGGGGTTCAAGCTGATACGAGTATTCCACCTGGGGATACTTCATTTATTTATGAGGATATTGAGATTTAATATGTGACGGCGGAGGAATATCCTAATCTTTATACGCTTTATAATGTTGATCAGGGTATACCATTATCCACATATAAACACGATTAAGATGCCGAAGAACATTCAGAGAAGACAACAACGAAGAAGGGTAAAGTACCAGAAAAGGGGTCGAGGTCAATGGATCCTGCTGCTGAAGGATCGTTTGGGACTTACAGCAAATCCCAAACATCTATGATTATTGATCCTTATTGTTATGTGGACAAAGAGAACCAGATGGTCGTCAGTGCATGCTCAAAGGCAAACCAGAAGACGAAATTCAAGGCAGTGACAACCGTCAAAGGTGACATTGTGTCATGATTGTATGATTCTGATTTGAGGGTTTGTACAATTAAGTGGCAGAACGACGTGCAATATTATCAATATATTACTGACGTTCTCTCATTGCCGAGGCCGGATGTCCGGACTCTCGCAAATGGCCGTTTCTTAATCGTGGTAAAAATCAACTAGCAGGATGGTTTCACCAACATGTGCTTTCTGAAGTCAACCACGGCTTTAAGTTTTTCAAACCATAGGTACCAATAAGGATATACATCAACGATATTGAACCGCAAACTGGTTGGAGGAAGCTCGTATTGAAGGTTAAGCCACAAAAAATGATGAAATGAGTGTCTGTAAAGACGTATTCGCAAAGTCTTTACAAATAATTGAACATATGGTACTACGATAACGGAATGAACAAAATGGTAATTGTTTTGGGAATAGGTTTGAAGAAGGAGTTCGTTCGTGTGATAGATACAATGTGGCTCGTCAACTTAACAGAGACCAACAACGACGTGCAGTTCCAAAACAAGATTCTTTTTGCTAATATTGAAGACTATGACCGCGCTATGCAATTCCAAAAGTACTCTGTTCGTGTTTGTCACACGTTTGTAGTACATAGTTGGGCTGACTTGATTTCGTTTTCAAATAAATTAAAATCAAATACCACGAGACGAGGGGGAGTTTGTTAGTGTAAGGTTTTGGTCGTCTCAATTCTTTGTAATCTTATGTAATTTATTATTATATTAATATAAGTGAATTTTAGTAATTACCAGTCCGATTCCTTAAGTTAGCTATGCTCATTCATTAAGTGTGTTTAACGAATGATTCTATTCGTGTTAGTTAGTGTCTATTCGTTATGGACGTTTAACAAATGGACCTTATCGTTATTTTTCTGTATCCATTCGTCATTGAATGTTGACGAATGGGGTATAGCGAATGAGTCATTCGCTATACTCTTTATATTATGTATTGTAAAGAAGACGAATGAGGCCATTCGTTATGGGATGTTTAACTAATGTCATTCATCTTCTATATATAGATTGTTATAGTCTCTTAATTTAACAAGTGTTTTTATTATTTCCTTTCAAGCCGTTACTCTGTCCAATTGGCTACTCAACACTTCGTTCACGTTAATCTATTGTTTAATTACCTACACATATCACATAACTAGATCGTATATCTATCCATCGGTACGAATTGATTAAACTTATTGAAGCTCAAGCATAAGCATTCTCAATCTGTGTGCACGTTTTCAATGTCAATTAATTTCTTTTCATAGCAATCACAGATTAAATGATAAGGAATTTCAGTTTGTTTCGTTTTAGTTTGGTGCACAGGGTTCTTCGTTTTACAAATGGCAGTAGAGTTATCAATAAAGATAGGAGTAGTAAGAAACTTCAAACCGTAATCCCACAAGTGCTGCTGGTTCCATAAAACCTATGCACAACAACTTGAGGCTGCCACGTATTCGGATTCAGCGGTTGAAGTGGAGATCGTTTTCTGCTTCTTACACTTCCATGATACAGGTCAGTTTCCATAGAACTGACAAACCGCCATCGTTGGCTTGAAGTTGATCTTGCATCCTCCATAGTCGGAATCTGAGAAAGCATTAAGATCGAAACTATCAACCTTGGGATACCATAACCCGATGTCAGGAGTACCCCTCAGATATTGAAAGATACACTTCAAAGTCGTTAGTCGAGTAACTCGAGGACTCGCTTGATACCTGACACACAAACAAACAACAATCATTATATTAGGGCGCGATGCAGTTAACTACATTAACGAACCAATCATTTCTAGGTAAAGGGTCAGATCAATGGTATCCTCCAATTCGTCCGGTAACAAGTTGTAACCCATGAGAAGAGGAGTAGAAAGGACTTTTCCGGCATTATCTTGAATCGGCTCAAGACATCGTTCACATACTTCTTTTGATGAATAAAGATTCCTTCTTCAAGCTGTTAAACCACAACCCTAAAGAGAAACTCATTTCCCCCATCGAGCTCATCCTGAACTTTGTTTGCATTAAATTCCGAAGTCCTTCAATAACGTATCATTTTACCAGCCAAATATGATGTCATCGACATAGATCTGGACAAGGAGCAATTCTTCTTCGGCAGTCTTGTAAAAGGAAGTACAATCCACAGTCCCCGTTTGAATCCACTATCGATCAAATGGTCAGAAAGCATGCTATACCAAGCTCTCGAGGCTTGGTGAAGACCGTAGAGAGCCTGGTTTAAACGATAAAAATGGTCTGGATAGTCCGGATCTTCCAAACCATGAGGCTGCTTCACATACACCTCTTCATGAAGTTCCACTTAAAAAAGCGCACTCTTAACGTCCATTTGATAAAATTTGAAGCTCTTAAATGCTATATAGGCTAGAAAAATACGTATAGCCTCCGGTCTTGCAACATGAGCATATACTTCAGTGTAATCTACACCTTCTTATTGATTTAAACCTTGCGCAACCAACCTTGCCTTCTTTCTAACAATGACCCCATGATCATCCTTCCTACATTTAAACACCCATTTTTTCGAGATAGGCTTCTTAACCCGTTCAGACTTATCAATGAGATCTCATACACCCATTCGCACAAACTGTAGCAACCCTTCGTGAATTGCTTCAACCTATGAAGAATCTTGAAGTGCCATAGGGACACCTATCGGCTCAACTTGAGATAAAAAGCAAGTTTATCGGGAGATAATTCCCAAAGTATGCATGTCAGCATATGCACATAATACTTTATCGTCACATACATTAGAAACTTGATGTCATGTATGGATACCCACATTAAGATCACCAATGATGTTGTCTTGAGGATGATACTTGTTAATCCGAATAGTTAAATTCTAAGGATCAACAAATTTGTCTTCTAACTTAGTTATGTTTTCTTCAGCAACTTGCACATTCACAGTTTGAGATGATTCTCCAACATGTAACTCAGTAACTATTGGAGTTTCTACAAATCGAGTAGAAAAGAATCTTCAAAATGAGCATCATCTGAAGATATTGAAACATCATCCGATGTCTCTAGTTGATCTTGTAACACATCATAATTATAAATAGAAGATCTTGGTATGGACAATATTTGTTCTTCCAAATATGAACGATCCAAGTCTTCATTTGGTACCTCAACCAATGTTGTAAATGACTTAAATAATTCCTCGTAGTCAAACATCGAATCAGGTTCCTCTCCGGCAGGTGGTGTAGTGTAGCTTTGACAATCTACATGATACCATTCTTCTACACAACCCGAAGAAAAGTCAAAGTAACCTTCTATCACCTTCTCATCGAATTTACCCCCATTCCATTCCAACATCGTATAACGACACCCAAATGGTTCGAGAAACTTTAAGTTAGGCTTACGATTGTTAAGTAGCTCATAACTCATCTATATGTGATTTTTAACCGTTAGAACACGACTGAGGGTATAACAAGAGGTGTTCACACCTTCGTTTCACAATTAAATTGGAAGCTTTGAATCCGCTAACATCGTTCTAGAAACTTCAATTAGTTTACGGTTCCTTCTTTCAGCAACACCGTTTTGTTGTGGTACATATGGAGCGCTGTATTCTCAATGGAGCACCGTTTTGTTTGGTTCCTTCTTTTAGCAATCATTTTTCCTGAACTCTGTACTATTATCACTTCAAATTCATCTCACTTTCTGTTTATAAAGTGATTCGATCTTAGTGATCAAGTTTCACGCAAGAATCGGTGTCTGATCTTTAAAACTCATAAACAAAACTCATGAATACCATCAATAGTAGTCGATGTCAACTATGAAGATGTTTCAAAGGAGTGTCATCGGAATTGATTTGCTTCAATGGGTGTGACTTCTTCTTTTGTTTACCCTTCTTGCAAACAACACAGTGATCGGTCGATTTGAAATGCTTTAGTGAAACACCGTCCAGCAAATCATTTGCCGTTAAATTATTCATTATTCGAACATAAATATGACCCATACGCATGTGCCACAAGATATAATCTTTCTCAGTTGCTTTCGAGACGAAACAAGTTTCAACGGAATACAAAGATGACGATACTTTAGTAGTTATGTTAAGCAATATCATTTGATCGTGGCGATCTCATGACAACCATGTCTTCAGGAATAACATAACCCGGTTTAAGAATTATGCACTCCTTGTTAGTGAATACGGTGGTGAACTTCTTATCTCTTCTTATCATAATAATTTACTTTTTCAAATGTAATGCTAACATTTGAAACATCTCACTCCTTTGTAATCAATCCATCTTGATTCCCAAGAATGCAACATAACCTCCTTGAATATTTTTTACGTTTGTAAGAAGATTGAGATTGCTGGTAATATGTCGAGAACATCCACTATCCACGATCCAATTTCTCCAGAGATAGTCTTGGAGGAACCCTGCACAATCAAGAAAAATGATTAAACAAAAAAGGATGCCTCAGTGTTGGGCACATCTTTCGTTTCATTTTGAGACTTAATAGCATCATATTTCAAATGTGATTGATGCACCTGAGAATATGTCATAGGTTTCTTTGACTTTCTTAACAAGTAAGCATCCGTAATCTTATTAGTATCATGATTTTTACATATTGGTTAAGTGGGTTCAAATAACTTGTTCATTAAATTATTCTTGTTTACATTAACGTGAACCACCTTATGTGGGTTCATGTCATGAAACATGATGTGCAATTCATCAAGCTTAACCTGACTTGGTTGTCTTTTCAAAATTTGCTTAACCAAAGGTACCTTTGATGATTGTTCCTTGGTTACATGTTTTGTAGTCTTATTTACCTTAGTTCCACACTTACGTGAAACATGACCAGGTTCACCACAAGAGAAAAAAGTTCCCTGTCCACGAAGGTGTGTGGTTTGTTAAAACAAGGTTGTGAAACATCAGGTTGAAAAGATTTGAACAGTTTTGAAAACCTTTTTAAAGTATCAGTTCAAGTAGAACTAAAAAACTTTACATGTTTAACAAGTTTCACATTTTTATTTACAATAGGTTTAGAAACTGTTTTGTTCAAAGATTTGCATTTTGTATAGGCTTTTTCGAGATCATATAGACTCAATGTTTCATTTTGAAAGACACTATCGATCAATTCCGGTTTGATCAAGTGTGATGGAATGTATTTCTCATCGAATACCTTCATAAAACACTGTAATTTAAAAAATCCTTCTTGATTTTACTTTACTAACAGACAGATTAATGAAATTCATTAAATCCTCATGGGAAATAGTCTTTTTTCTGATTCTTTGGTATTAACATTTGACATGTTTACTTTAAATGTATTTGAACTATACACAGCTTCCTCAAATTCATGAGCTCACATAAAGTGTGATTAGAATGAGGAATGTTCTTTTCTTTTGGTACTTCTTCTGGTTCAAAAACATCCTCAATCATTACTTCATAAATAGTTTCAACAAAAACTTTGTTACATTGAACTGAAGTTCCTTGAGTTGAGGATTGAAAAACTAGTTTTTCATGGTTAATATTTTTTGGTTTGTCCATATTAACTATTGGTTCAACTATTTTAGGAGTATTAACTGTTGAAGAAGTCTCATTAACAACCTTTTCTTTCTCCCCTGAAAGAGGATTGTGTGAACCAAACGGTGGAGGAACCTCAACTAATCCTAAGCCATTTTTGTTCAACTCAAGTACTTCTGGGACAAATGCCAATTTTCAGGTTAACTCCGTTTACTAAACTCAGTTAAATATCGTTGACTATGTCTGTAAATCTAGTTAGTTCGGTTAACTACGTTAATGAACTCTCATTGTAGGTTCCCAGCCGGATCTACACAGGAGTATCTCGTAACACGAGGGTGCGAAATCCCCTACATATATGATACGAGTGCTATGACGATGAATACATAAATCACACGTAAACACACGAGTATAAATGAATACTTGTTATATTTTAAAGGTAATAACCAAAGACCAAACACGTGACACAGAGAGTCAACAAAACACAGCCGTCAAAGTTATGTAGAGTGAGCCGAAGTCAGATAATATATAGCACGACAACTTCGCCTAACAGACTAGGCGAAGTTGTCCTGACTTCGCTCACCACCAAGTTCGCTAAAACACTAAAGCAAACAAAACAAGTTCAAACAAGAAAAATGTAACGATTACAGACACAAACAAACACGGGACAAATGAACTACTGGCATCATGCACAAAAAGACTCCCCCTTGGCAGTAGCTTCATATCTCTAACATCTTTCTCGTGTCTTTTAATCCAAAAATCACATACCCGCCGTCTTCAAGCATGAACCCCCTGCCTCACACAGTGTAACGATTCCGACGAAACCAGGTATACCCTAACCGGTAGACTTAGTTACATCATATGTAATGTCGGGGACATGAGTTATCATGGTAATTATACGAGAATACATGGTTCATTGTATTGATTGTACGTGAATATATAATTCACCGTATTGAATATGCGATCAAACGATCGATAGTTATTGAAACCCGAATGAATCGAGGGTTCAATTATAGACGAGATATATGATATTTAGTGATGTTACGAAGTATTAAAGCTTCGGGATAAGTGGATTAAAGCACAGAAAAAGGATTTCGATTTAATAGTGCGTCGGTACGTTAAACGAAACCTTTAATACCAAACCGAGCAAGAGATGATCGATCAAGCCGATAAAGATGCACAATTATTAATACTATGATGTTTTAAGTTAATAAATGTCATGGTTTAAGTTTTTAAATCGGTTTTATATAAATTTCATTTTTAGCCGAAAAACGACCGTTTTAGCCTCGTTTTAAGCCGAATTAAACATTTAACCGAGAAACGAACTGAACCAGATTATCCAAAACATTATCCAGATTTCGGAAATCCAAGTTTGTGGCCAAGAATGAAGGAGTGGGCCCCACCCCACCCCATTCAAATCCCGATCGGCCTAAAGGGGTTTCCCCTTGGCTTCATTTTCTTTTTTCAAGCTACAAACACCCAAATCCTCTCCACTCTCATCAATCCTCATCCAAAAACCCGAGATTGTAGCAAGAAAAACAAGGTAAAGGTGGAGTTATTTACGTTTCCATCCTCGTTTCTTGAGTTTATTTGCAAGAAAATGAGGTTTCAAAGATGAAAACCGATGCTTGCATGATCAAGTGATGTATACAAGTTATACAATGGATCTTGGTCCAAGAAAGGAGTTAAACGAGCCAAGAACGAATTTTTACGGTTAAAACCTTTGTTTTTATATCATAACCGAAACTGTAGTGTAAGAGGCTTGATCGTGAATGTAACTTGCTTGGTATTGTGGTATGTTGATTGTAGGCTCTGTATTTAGAGGTAGATAAGGCGGAAAGACGAGTTTGTAGGTCGTAGTGGCGGAAAACGAAAGGTATATTCTGTTATGTTCGGTTTTGGGAAATTTGGACAGATTTTTGATGCTTTAGAGTTAGGTCATGAAATTTTACAGAGGTGTTAAACACATGAAAATATGAGTTCTGTGAATTTTTGGTAATTTTTGGATAAAGGATGAATATTTGGTGAATTTAATGCTCGGTTTTGGCCAAAAATGGTGAAAAATAGTTAAATATCATGAAAAATTCTGGAAAATTTCAGATAAGCTTTTCGTCACACACAAAATTTGAGGTCCGTTGGACGAGTCTAAGTAGGCTTTTCGGTTAAACGAGTTCTAGGAATTTCTAGCTCGGTTTTAGTAAAAACGGCATGTAAAAGTAGATTTCAGTTCTGGAAAAATTACAGGGCCTATGTGGATGGCAGGGGACATCCAGGAAAAATTTGGGATTTTTCTAAGATCGTTTGGTATTTACGACATATTTAGTGTTTAAATGGTGTTTAAAAATAGATAAATAAATTTTAAATATAGAAATTAATTCTGGAAATATTTTTATAAAATTCCCCACTGTTAAAAAGTGATTTGTGCAAAATTTCAAGATCCGAGAGTGAACGGATAATTATTTGTGCTAATTATCAAACTTTTAAAGTTAAAACGCGTAAACCGATGAAGTTCGCCTAAGCGAGCTGATTGGTATATAAAAACCCTAAAAATGAACTATTTTCATATAAATGAATTAAACAAGTAAAAATAAATCATCCGAAAATAATTCGGATGATTTGAGTAATTTTAACATATTTTAACAGTTTCCGGTACGCTAAAGACGGAAACGGGTCCCGCAGCCAAACGGGGCGTCTAAACCGAGCTCAAATTTCACAACTTTACTTAAACTATCAGTCAACGACTATTTTCGGGTCGTGTGTGACCAAACTCATTTTTGAAACATAAAAACGAATAACCGTGCCAGGCACGCAAAACGAGAAAAAACGACTAATAGTAATTGTGACCATGGAACTCTAAACGACATCACAATCTGAGTCCGGAGAAGTGTTTCTGGGTTAACATTGCCCCCGGAACAGGTACAGTACTGGGTTAACAGTGTCCCCAGATGTACCAATTAATAAGGTTAAAGATTATGTAAACAATAATTGTATAGTAATGATCGTAGGGATCATATTACAGATTGGACGGGTTAACTGATATTGATTGTTGTTACCTGCTTGCATGTGCTAAGGTGAGTTTCACGAGCCCCTTTTTACTGAACTGTTTTAAATATTTTCCCGGGGCGGGAAGCACGTTTCTATCAAAATGTTTAAGTACATACTGAACGCATGGATTTGCGTGGATTTTACTGAACGCATGGATTTGCGTGGATTTTACTGAACGCATGGATTTGCGTGAATTTATATATATTGTTTATTGTACGGGAATCGTACGGAAATGTACTAAGATGGTAATTGTCTGAGTTGTTAATATTGTAAGGTCCCGCAACAGTGTTTCTGGGTTAACAGTGTCCCCAGAGGATATTAAATGGGTTTCTGGGTTAACAGTATCCCCAGAGGATATTAAATGTGTTTCTGGGTTAACAGTGTCCCCAGAGGTTATTAAATGGGTTTCTGGGTTAACAGTGTCCCCAGAGGGTATTAAATGTGTTTCTGGGTTAACAGTGTCCTCAGAGGATATTAAATGTGTTTCTGTGTTAACAGTGTCCCCAGAGGTTATTAAATGTGTTTCTGGGTTAACAGTGTCCCCAGGGGTTATGGGATGTGTCTCTGGGTTAACAGAGGTTGCACTTGAGGGCTCAGCATAATTACATCGCTAATATATGATTATTATAATGATTTGTCATCGTTTACTTAACTTAGTGAAACTCACCAACTATTAGTAGTTGACCCGTTTTCTCACATGCTTTTCAGGTACAATTAAGACGAACTGATTGCTTACGTGCTAAGTGTTTGATGTGTGTAAGATTTGCGTGCGGGATGTTAGGATACATTATGACAGATAGAATTATGTATCGTATGGTATGATGTGTGTATCACCTAGACGGTAATGAAATACGAGATAATGTAATTTTGAAGTATATTAATGCATTCAATTTTCTTTATAAACAATGTGGTTGATATCAGAGGTGTCTGTCGCATCCCGTTTACGTTTCCGCTGCGGTTGCGGGGTGTTACACACAGACAGAGACAACCCTATGGTAGTTCTTTGCTTCTTCTTTCCACACAGGAATATAGAAAATCTTCTTATCATTAAGTACCAACAAATCAGCTTGAGACAAGTGAACCAAGTGCATTGGATCATACACTCTCAGGATCTCCTGTTCGTCTTCATCTTCCATCCTAGCTTCAGCGGTTTGAGAATCAACATACCACCACTTGAGATCCTTCAACACATCCTTAGGCATTAGCTTCATAGGAACCTTTTTCAAACAACGAATCAACTTGTACTTCATCACCATCCAGGGCTTACCATCATCACGCATACCACGTTCCTTATCTTCAACCAGCTTCCCCTTCTGAGGCTTTAATTACTCAAACTTTTTCTCTTTAACACTCTCCTTCCACACAATCTTTCCAACCCATCTTGCAAAATCATCATCACTTCTATTTATTAATCTCAACTAAGCCAAATATTTTACCTCGCACTCAGGCAAGGTGTTGAGCGATCTCAATTCCTTATTAAAATACTGAACCCCATCATATCGCTTTATCACAAACAACTTCAATTGTTCATCATATAACCAGCAAATGATACCTTTCTTCAACTCAGCATAACCTTTGATATTGTAGCTTTTCTTGAACATTGTGGGTACCACTGGCTTCTTTGTCTTGAAGAACCACTGAGCACAACCTTCTTTCCATCTTGGTTGCTCTTCCCATTCGGTATCACCCGACTCTTTTTCATCTTGAACCACGTTTTCTTGATCAACACCTGGAATATCGTGCTCAATACTATCATCAACTATCTCTCCTTCCTTTAACTCACTTTCAATCTCTATCTGTTCACCAATTCTCTCAATCTCACTAACCATCAACACATCATCAGCCAATTCATCCTCCTCATCTACAACAACCATTGTCTCACCACATGTACTTCCTGACGGTCCAGTAGAATCTCCCTGAGATGTGGAAGTCCCAAGATTTTGTTCAGTTCTTGGCAACTCACCACCTGCATCTTTCGATGCACTGGGATCATCGTCTCTGTCTTGTCTTTTCTTTGTTCTCATCTCATCACCTTTGCGACTAGTCTCCCCCTGAGATGCTAAGAACTGCTTCAACTGATCAAACAGCTTACCATGCTCAACAAGCAGTGCAGTCTGAAGTTGATTCTCCGCCACCAGTCGATTAATAGCTTGTGTCTGAATAACGTTTACCCTCGACTGTTCAACAACCACCCTTTCAAGAGCTGCAATCCTCTCAGAATCAGAAAATTTTTTATCAAAATCAAATTTCATGTGAGAGGTATCCTGAGCATACGGTGGTGGAATTTCCAAGCTTACAGGAATAGCAGATGTAGATTGAGTAGTAAATAGGGGTGGCATAGAGACAGATAACCCAGCATTCGCTACTAGTTTGGACTCAACAAATCTAGCAACCACCTCTGATGTAAGAGTAGGAGGTGGAAAACAAACAATCTACGGTATTGATAACTGGACAGTAGACGGAGCGATACTAGATGATGAAGATACGGGCACCAAAGGTACACTCGAGGTCACCGGCAATGGAACTGCCGAAGAAGAAGGTAATATAGACATACCAGATAACGATGGTGGAGAAAAATGAACAACCCTTTAACTTTCACCAACTTTTGCCTTCTTTTATCTTCGTACCAAATGATATAAGTCTTCCTCAAAATCTGATTCACTATCATCTGAGTCTTTCTTTCGTTTGCCATGGATACGTTCTTAACTGGCAAGAACTCGCTGTGCTTCAACAACATCATCAGTGGAGGAATCAGACAAAGTCTCCTCAGGATCCCCCATAGAGGCAACAGACGAACCTACATTCATACCAAAAACTGTAGCAATAGAAGCTTGATGTTCAGTAGGATCTACCGTACCAATATCAATGAAACCTCGCCCTCCAAAGGCAACTTCAAGATCAACCTGTTCGGCAGGAGCTGCAACTGGATCAACAACGGGTGCTTGTTGTAACACGGGTGGTGGTTGCATTACAGGAGGAGGTTGAGGAACAGCAGCTTGTTGCGGAGCTGGATCATTAAACTCATCCTCCGGCGGAGCAACATAAGCAGAATTCACCAAATAACCAAACAACGCAGTGTGCCTTGGACGAAGTTCAGGCTTGCTACGAGCACTAGAGAACCTACACTGTGCAAAGATTTTCTTGTTTACACTTTCAACATAGGAATAGGAAGACGTTGTGGTAGATAAGGAGCAACATGATTGAGAATCATCTGTAAGAACCTTGGGAACATTACGAACCGTTCCCGTTCCAATGCTCGTCGCTGACGATCGATCTCGTAAAATACCATCTGACTGAAACTGTAAAGCTTATTGTATGTCAGTGCAGCCATTGCAGATTTCATCGTTGCACCCATACCATCTGTACCAGCCTTGCGACCAGACATGCACACAATCATCACGTGCATCAAAAACCTCAACTGATCCAATAGAAACCCCTTACGCTTTTGAGAATCGTCCAGCGGACCTGAATAACCCATACAAACAAACGCACCATTTCTAAAAGTAGCCGAAAACTCAGTAGGGTCCTTTAGTCGTCTCAACCCCAAACTGTAACGCTTCCCTGATCTGATTCGCCGAGAACTGTATCACTTGATTATTCACAGTAGCAGGCATCACTGTAGGTTCAACCCGACAATCATATTCAACTGTCCTACAGAAGTCTTCTATATTCGGTAGAGATATCGGTAAAGTAGTTGTAATAGCATGAAAGATGCGTGAGTGAATGAGAAACGAAATGATCTCACGAAAGTTATCAGTTGCACGACCATCCGGATCCAGGGTAATATACATGTTGTGACCTGGGAAAAATTGTCTCTTATCATCCCCGCCTTCGTCACAACTAGTGCCACCAGCACCTGCCACAGCAGCCATATCTACAAAACAAACATGCTAAGTTAGACGAAAGTGCTAATAGTTCATAACATCGCCTGTTATATCACTGGCGAAGTTGAAACATTAAGCGAAGATGGCAACATATTTTGGACAGAAAAGTTTGCTTAATAATTAAAACATTTACGTAATCCGACATTTATGCAGCGAAGTTCCAATGTTGGCGAAGTTCTTGATTTGGCGAAGTTGCAGTAACTTCGTCAAAACCCTAACTTCGCCGCATAAAAGGCGCATCAAGTATACACAGAAAGGTGGAAGGATGAACAATCAGAGGTTGATAATCTATTTATGATAGTGCGATTAAGAGTTTAAATAACCAATTAACATCAACGTAAATTCCAATCGATCATGACCAAAGCTTCAAGGGTTTTTAAAACAAACCGGATTAACATAGACATTTAGGACCAGATTAACACACAAAATATATGAATTATGACTCAATAAAGGCCAACGAACCTCGATAGCAAACGAAAAACAGATTAACAAGGGGTTTGATTAAGATGGTAAGTTCCCCGAGGGTTTAGCGTATAAATGTTTGACCAGAATTGACCACCGTTTTCACTTATATAGTTTTGGAAAACCCCAGGGGCGAAGTTAGATCAACTTCGCCCTTTAGTAAACTTCGCCCCTTTAGTCAACTTCGCCGTTTATTCAATTTCGCACATAGCGGAGTTAAATAAAATTAAAAATAAATGATCAAAAACAAGTAACCAAGTGTTTAAGGATGTTAACCCATAAGACAAAATACATAAAAAAAGATAAATAAATAAAGGGGATCAAATTTCAGTATTGTAGAATCCCAGCATATTATTAGAAAATATCTGAACAGGAATCATACTGATTAAGAGGCTATCCTAGAGAAACAGGTTGTAGGTAGGTATATGACTTATTATGGTTATCATTGTTTCTGTGATACTGATTAAGTTCAATTAAGCTCAAAATTTAGATGGACATCACTTGAGAAATTATGATGCTTCCTACCTATTCTCAAAGCGTATTTTGCTTTCCCCAGATTACCCCGATTTGACTTCGACCCTTCGATACTTTCAAATTGCTGTCACAAGACTCAGTTGATGCTATGTCTTTGATATGTGAAAACAAATAATCTTTGTAAGACTTACCGATAATAAGAGATTTTTTTTAAAGTATAACGAATGCCTGCAAGTCCCGAATCTGGATCACTGCAGAAAACTAACATAATCTTTGCGGGGGATCAGGACACTCACGGGCTCGTGTATGACTAAGTAATTACTTTTCTGCCTAGCATTCAGAGTGATATATGTGTAGACATGCACATTTCGAAATGACTCTCCACAGTAAATCGAGTAGTTTTAATTTGTATCACTTCCACTTTTACGCACCATAGAAAGCTACCAAACCATACAATGGCTGTTCTAGAGTCTTTTAGGCCTAATAACATCACCGGTTAGGCACACAAAAACAGTTTATCTATCAGTTTCCAAGGTTGGATCAATTTTCACATCTAACACCAATGTTGAAACTTCTTGTGAAGTTATAGACTGAAAAAAATATATCATTTCCCAAAAAAAAAATTTTAATTCAGATGCCCCAATCAATTCAAAGTCTTCAGGTAAACGTCTATCCCGAAGATCCAGTGGGTCAGCAGGACTAACCACATATAAATATGTGCCCCTCCGACTAAGTATGATCAACAAATTTTCAGCGAAAGAACAAAACTTATCATAACCGCCCCGGTCGCTTTCAGTTATTAGGTTAATGGCTATCCTTATAGTCTACAAGTAGATGTAAGGACCAAAAATATTCAGGAATATGTCCTTCAAAATTAAGCTACCGACATAGTTTTCACCGATAGTGGTTTTTTTTAAGGAATAAAACGAAAAACAAGGTTACTCGGGATTGATCATCCCATTAAGCTCAACAAGCTTTTGAAAACGGGATCAGTCAAACTCTTTTGTAAAAGGATCGGCAAAATTATCTAGTAAATCAACCTTTTCAAGCACAATTAATTTCTTCTCAGCACAATCCCGTATAAAATGATGACGAATGTCAATATGTTTAGTTTTACTGTGTTTAACGGGATTGTTAGTTACTGAGACAGCAGCAGTGTTATCAATGCAAATAGGAGTTTGAGTGAAATTCAGACCATAATCGCGCATCTATTGTTGTATCCATAAAACCTGGGAGCAGCAATTCGATGTTGCCATATATTCTGCTTCACAGGTGGATATGGCTACTGAGATCTGTTTCTTGCACTGCCACGACACCAATCTTCCTCCAAGAAACTAACATCCACCGGTGGTTGACTTCTGTTCTGATTGCATCCTCCATAGTCAGAGTCGGTGTATGCTACCAGATCCAGTTGACCTCCTTTAGAGTACCAGAGACCCAACTTAGGCTTTCCTTTATGGTACCGCAAGATCCTCTTCACTGCCTTCATGTGCGATTCCTTCGGGTTGGCCTGAAAACGAGCACAAAGGCAAATTGCAAACATAATGTCAGGTCTAGAAGCAGTTAGATACATCAAAGAACCTATAATTTCCCGATACTGAGTGGGATCCACATCTTCATCACTATCGGAATCAACAGTCAGTTTGTGGTTGACGCAGATTGGAGTATCAAACGGGGTACTATCGTCCATCTTAAAGCGCTTAAGCACATCGTGAACATACTTAGTTTGATGAATGAACATGCCATCCATCTTATGTTCAACCTGTAGTTCCAAAAAGAAAGTTAATTCTCCCATGGCGCTCATCTCAAACCTCTTCTTCATGACTGGTTCAAACTCCTGACACACAGAAACTCGTGAGGCAGCAAAGATAATGTCGTCCACATAGACCTGGATGAGAAGAAAATCACCCCATTTTCTTTTTACAAACAAAGTATTGTCGATCTTCCCTCTCTCAAACCCATTCTCTAACAAGTAATCTGACAGAGTTGCATACCAGGCTCGAGGTGCCTGTTGTAGGCCATATAACGCTTTGCTGAGTTTGTACACATGATCAGGAAAATCTGGGTCAGGGAAACCCGGAGGTTGTTCTACATATACCACCTCATCGACTTTTCCATTAAGAAACGCACTTTTAACATCCAGTTGGAACACTTTCATCTCTTTGTGTGCAGCAAATGCCAGGAACAGTCGAATTGCCTCCAATCTTGCCATAGGAGCAAACACTTCGTTGTAATCAATTCCTCCCTGTTGATTATACCCTTTGACTACCAATCTTGCCTTGTTGCAATGATTACTCCCTTCTCATCTCTTTTACACTTGAATACCCACTTAGTACCGATAGCATTCACATTTTCTGGTTTTTCAACTAACTGCCATATTTCTATTTTTTCAAACTGTGCCAGTTCTTCCTGCATGGCTTCAACCCACGAACTATCATTTAGTGCCATTTGATAACTCTTTGGTTCAATCTGACTGATGAAACAGGCATACAATAAATCATTTATAATACCAGTGTCTTTAATTCTTGCATACACACATGTGTTTTCATTCAAACTTCTAGTACGCACAACATCAGATGGATTACCGATCACATTTTCTAAAGGACGATTCTTGTGAATTTTAGTAGTTTGTACCGGACCAACTTCCAGATCAATCTCAAGATTTGAAGAAAGTTCATCTGAGTGATGTTGAGTGTGAAATGGATTGAAGAAATCATCTTCTGTCGAGATAGATGGAGTTTCAACCGCACTTGACGTGGTAGATTGATTTTCATTATATTGGGGACGTTGCACAATGGCCTCCTCATCGTCTAACAGCATCTGAGTGGCCATCTTCTCATCTAAGTCTGCAAAATCCAAGTAAGGCATATTAAAAGATTTGAATAGCTTATCATAGTCGAAATCCTCTGCTGGTCCCATGCTACGCCTTGGTGATTTGTAACTGGTAATGTCAGTGTTATAGACCACTTCAACCTTGCTGTTTGATAAATTAAAGACTCTTCTGTTGGGTGTCCCAACCACATAGCCAACTAAAATACCTTCGTCAGCTTTCTCACCAAATTTAGAGTTAGACTTTAAAATCGAACACGGGGACCCGAAAGGTTCAAGACCTTTCAGATTTGGCTTTCTACCAAGCATAAGTTCATAACAGGTTTTATTTAATCTTTTAACAGTTAAAACACGATTAAGGATATAACAGGCCGTAGCAACAGCCTCAGCCCAGAACACCACGAGAAGTTTAGCATCTGCCAGCATAGTCCTGGCGCCTTCGATTAGAGTTCTGTTCTTCCTTTTAGCTACTCCATTTTGTTGGGGAGTATATGGAGCGCTATACTGATGTTCTATCCTATTCTGCAAATAAAACATCTCCATTTGGTAGTTCTTGAACTGCGTTCCATTGTCACTTCTGATAAACTTTACTCGTCTCCCAACAATATTTTCCACTTTGGTAATCAAGTTAAATATAAACTGAACTGTTTCATTTTTTGCATTCAGAAAATAAACCCATGAGTACCGCGAGTAGTCGTCAGTTACAACCAAACAATACGAAGTTCCTCCTAAATTCTTGACATTTACGGGACCAAAAAGATCCATGTGTAGCAAATCCAAAGTGCTGAAAATAGAGTTAACTTTCTTGGAGTGATGTGACTTCTTGTGCTGCTTTCCTGTCTTGCATGATAAACATTGGTCTTCAAAGTTGAAGTTCTTTAGAGGAACCCCAAGTACCAGCCCATTCTTGACAATATAGTTCATCTTTCTAAGATGAATGTGACCCATTCTTCGATGCCACAGCTCTGACTCAGATTCTGTAGCTTTAGACAAAAGACATGACTCTTCCGTCGCCATCTCGGCTGACCGCATGTCCATTACATATGTATTCTTTTCTCTTGGAGCCTTCATCACAATCCAGGTTTCAGGAATCTTGAAACCGGGATAAAGCACAAGAGCTTCATCTCTTTATCACATATCTGAGAGACACTCAAAAGATTGTGCTTCAACTCCTCCACGAAATTAACCTTCTCCAACTTTATTCTTCCATTTGTAACCATACCGATTCCAGTAATTTTTCCACCACTTTCTCCACCAATACTAACTCTTCCTCCTTGAACAGTTTTCCAATCACGTAACAATCTCTTGTTACCTGTCATGTGCCGGGAACAGCCACTGTCGACAACCCACATGTTTTTCACAGCCCTGTTCGACTGTTCCTGCAAAATTAAAGAAACAAATTAAAAAGGAGGGACCCAAGACCTGTTGGTCTTGGATTGATCAAATCGATTAAACGGGAACCAACTCCTTGAAAGCCCAAAGTTTTGTTGAGTGAAGTTTCTATTAGAGCTGAATGGAGAATATCTAGAAAATTGGTTATGAGGCCAATTAAACATTCTTTGGTTTCTAGCATTCTTGTATTCAAACCTACCGGAACTGTGGTTTCTTTTGTAAAATTGAGGTTGGTTTCTTTGAACACTTGAATATTTCCGACGATTACAGTCGGAGGCATTGTTATTTTTTTACCAGCATCAGTTTTAAAGTTTTTTTTATTCTCCGTTTTAGTTGGCCTCATATTTCTAGAATTTCTCTTTTTCAGTGGATAGTCATTGACATGGTGCCCTATCTTTTTGCACCTAAAACAACACCTGTTAGAACAACTAGTGTCCATCTGAAAATTCGTTTCAGAAGTTGTAGCAGAAGATGAGGCTGTGTTACTAACTTGTTGTCTAACATAGGGGGGAACAAAAGGGTTTAAAGAAGATTTCTTTTCATCAAAAACGTAACTCTCCCCCCATTTGAGTAACACAACTTCATCCTCTCCTTTGACAGAGTCGGTGGAATTTGAAGAATTTGAACCTTGACTTGTGACAGGAGAAGTTGTCTGACCAGTTTCCTTACTAACAATAGTATTAACGTTAGTATTTCTTTTATCAACTTTAACTGGTACCATGTTGACGTTCACATTACCCGTTATAGTCTGACCAGTTTCAACACATTCAGATGGCTGATTACAAGGATTATAAGTATAATTATTATTGAAAGGTGGTGGAACCTCATTATATCCAATTCCCCCTTTGTTAATAGGGTAACGTTGAACACTTAGGGCATGATCAAGCATCATGGATGAATTCCTAAACTGTTCAAGCTTCCTATTTAATTCCACCACTTTTACTTGGTAACAACTATCTGTTTATCCTTTCAGCTATAATCTTAGTCTTTTCTTCCACAACTTCATAGCTTAAATCGATAACTTGAATTTTCTCAGCAAGTGCTTCCTTAAGGCTTCTTATATCTTTTTCACTAGCTTTTATTTTAACAGAGAAACTATTTTCTTTCAATTTAGAAAACTGATGTTCCTCTTTTAACATTTTTAATTATTTATCTAAGTTAACATACTGATTAGTTAAAGCATTTAATTGTTCAAACAATTTCTCACATTTTTCACACTAAGATTCAGTACATACCTCCGAAAACTGATCACTTACTTCTGCCATGTATGCTTGATTATCCACTGACTCTTTGTCACATCTTCCACTCTCTATGTTTACCAGATTTGCATGTTCAATCACCTCTTCAACTTGTATATTCCAGTTATACCCACCGTTCTGTTGAGACACCATAGCTTTTGTTTCATTTCCACTTCCATTCTGTTTAGTTGGCCTGTTCTGACCTCGTTCCACTCTCTCATTTGTACATTCTCTAGCAAAGTGTCCATTCTGTTGACAGTTGTAGCATCGGTCTCTCTCCAACGAATTTTCTACCAGTCTTCTTCATAAACTTTTCACCATTCTCACAATCATTGCCATTTGCCAATGCAGATCTATTTCCTCCATGTCATCAGCATCTATCTGATCATAATCCTCATCCAAGGTTGTAGGGTCGACAATCTTTCCCTTGATGTAGTTCTCATATGAGGCGATGAAAGATGCATAAAGAGCAAACTGTTGTTCAGCTGATTTCACACTCAGAGGCATCTGTGAGTAACTTTTGTTAGAGGCATTGGCTGAGGAGTTACCACCTGAGGATTGAGATTTTGACGAACTACTTCCACCCGCTACGAAACATATGTCACCATCCATATTGATCATCACATGACCATCTTGTGTAGAGTTTGGTTCACCTCCTGAGTAATACGCTGTTGATTCTGATTTAGAGCTTGAGTTTGGAGACCCTTTTGCACCTTACATTCCTGGAGCCTGAACCTGATCAGTAGGAGTCTCTTTCCTTATCATATTTAACTCGTAATTACGCAACTTATTGACCACTGTTTCCAAATTAAACGTTTCAAACTCTTTATCTTCTCTCATTAAAACTGTGTGTATATCCCATTTTGGTGGGAAAGCGTCCAGAAGCTTTTCTACAATTTCAGGCTCGGTGTATTTTAAGGAGTAGTTATTCAGTTCCGTCATCAGGTGATAATATCTTGTGATGATGTCATCGAGTGATTAATTCTTAAATCCTTTGAACACTGAGAATTGAGTTTTCAAAAACTTCGACTTTGAGTTACAGATCCCGACATTACCTTCATAGGCATTCTCTAGTGCCTCCCGCAGATTTGTACTTTCTGAAAGTATGAAGAATCTCTTGAGGTAGAGCCATGGTGATTGCAGCTAAAGCTTTACTTTCAGCCTCATACATTTTCTTTTCATCATCTTCCATCTTATTATACTTCTTGAGCTGCTCTCGACCTTCAAACATGGATGTTGGAGGGATGTACCCATCTTGAATGCAGACCCACATTTTTGCATCTTGATACTTCACATATTGTTCAAACCTATCTTTCCATGCAAAAAAACTCAGTTCCTTTCAGAAGTTTCGGAGCTTTAGTTGCTGAACCAGCTTCAACTTCCATCTTTACCAGTTCTGTGATGTTTACTTAAGTCATACTTGAACAAAACGAGACATAAAAATCAAAAACAATATTCTATGAACAGTGAATCAGCGAAGTTATTACAACTTCGCTTAGACACCAACTTTGCTTAGCCATCAACTTCGCTTATCCACCAACTTCGCATGCCTTATAAGTTTACCAAAAACCTGTATCTTCGCTAAAAACCCTAGTTCGGAGGTCGACAACTTCGCCAAATGAACGGATGGTTTTTGCAGGTTTGACACGGCTGATTTTGAAGGTTGCGAGGGTGATGGGAAGGTGCAATTTATGAGTATTGTAGAGAAACTGACAAAGGAGGGGTATCTCAACGTAAAACAGTTCCGTGAATAGTCTAACGGAACAATTTTAACACTCGTGTGATAATCTCAAACCATACAATCACGAGCAAATGCTCTGATACCAATTGTAGGTCCCCAGCCGGATCTACACGGAGTATCACGTAACATGAGGGTGCGGAATCCTCTACGTATACGATACGAGTGCTATGACGATGAACACATAAATCACACGTAAACACATAAGTATAAAGGAATACTTGTTATATTGCATAGGTAATAACCAAAGGCCAAACACGTGACACAGAGAGTCACCAAAACACAACCGTCAAAGTTATGTAGAGTGAGCCGAAGTTACATAATATATAGCACGACAACTTCGCCTAACAGACTAGGCGAAGTTGTCATAACTTCGCTCACCACCAAGTTCGATAAAACACTAAAGCAAACAAAACAAGTTAAAACAAGAACAATGTAACGATTAAAGACAAAAACAAACACGAGACAAATTAACTACTGGCATCATGCACCAACACTCATGCATGTAGTATCATGTATGCATACATTCAGTCGGTCGTGTCGTTTCTGACCTAGGTAAGAGTAACTAGTTCTTGATAACTTGAATAATAAACTTGTCACACATGTTATAATATATGATAGGTTATAATAAATTGGCCACACATGATATGTTACATGTATTATATGTGATAGATATAATTGTGTTACATGCTTAATATGTTACATGATTAGTTGTTGTATACTTATATGTTGTTGTAAAGGAGTTGAATAATTAAAATAGCATAACATATGATATATTACATGCCAAATAAATAAAAGAACTATTACACAACATATGATTACTGGAAAATGTTTTTATAAGAATGTAACATGTCACACTTAAATAAAATGGCATAACCTAAAGTTTAATTAAATTGATTATATCATAATGATGGTGTAAACGATAAGGGGTTATAACCTTTCTCCTCTCTCCTTTTGGCCGTCCACTTCACACCCACACACACGCACTATTGTTTTCCAAAAACTATCTCAAATATCATAAACAAGTTGGTGATTTTTGGGAAGCAAGGGGATTAAATATTTGGATTAATCAAGTAAGTAGGTTAATATGTAGTTCGTTATGTTTTATTTTAGAAGTATGAACTTTGTATCCAAATGATTTGGATCATAGAAAGAGGATGATCAAAGTTTGATGGGTCAAAAGAGTTTATTGTGTTTTGGTTTAGAAGTTTAAATATTTTATAGGTATACTTGTTTTTCTTATGCGTTTAAATGAATAATAGAAAAATATGAGTTTTGATTTCATAAAATGTATCCTTGATGATTTAATATCATAAGGATATAAGAATCATGATTTTTAGTGAGTTTTGGTTTGGATCTGCTTGTGGACAGATTTCGTGATTTAGATTGTAGATTGTAGATTGTATAACTTGTTGATACGGTGGCGATTCTGAGAGATTTTTGATTCTATGGTTAAGTACATTGAATATAGTTTTCAAAAAGTCAAGAATTATAATTTTTGGACTTTGTTTGACTAGTTTTTAATAATTTACATAATCGGTTTGCAATTTTGATTGAAAGTGATATTTTCTGACCTGTGTTGTAAATTTGTATAACTTGAGATTGAAAATAGATATTAGTGTGATTCCACTTCTGGAATGTTATAAATTGAAGTAGGAATCTAATCCGATTGGTCTTGCATCAATTTGACAAATATGGAATGTTTGGCAAATATTTGTGTACTGTTGTGTTGAAATAGAGATTGAAAATAGATTGCTTAGTGTATTAGTATTCTGTGTGTTTGTGAGAGTTGAAAAATTACAAGAAAAATGTATGTTGTACCTAATACATAACAATATGTGTGAATTATTTGGTAATTTAATTATAAGTTTCAGTTGGTTGGAAAAAATCAGTTTTGATGATTGAAAAATTGTAAACAATGATTAGCATGTTGTTTAGTAAAAATAACTGTAGTTTGTAATAGAATGATTGTAGTAAATTGAATTTTGACTTCATGGGTCAACTTAGAACTATTTGACTAAATGGTTAGTCTTACTTGTGAAGTGTTGAAGGTGGTAGAAGTTGGACTTAGTCATAAGATTGTATGAAAAGTGGCTAAGTGTACATTACTCGACTCTTTGTGATTAGGAACATCATATAATCATTCTATGTCTAGAAAATTTATCAAAAGTCACCAACGGGTCGTCGGTCAATATTTTGATCAGTGGTCAACAAAACTCAAATTTTAGTCTTAGGTCATCGAGACTTAGACTTTTTAGTCAACGGTCAACAACTTGGACCTTTTGGTCAAATGTAAAACGAAAAGTCAAACTTTGGTCAAAGTCAACAAAAGTCAAACTTTGTTCAAAGTCAACACAATGTCAAACTTTGGTCAAAGTCAACAAAAAGTCAAACTTTGGTCAAACCTCAAATAAACAATGGAATAGTTTGGATACTAACGACTCTAGGAATGACTTAGCAAATACTTATAGTGCTTGTATGATTTAGGAAGTAGAACAACTTTGAGTTAAGCAGTTGACTTTCAATTTTAGCTGTATTCGAGGAGAGTTTCACTGCCCTTATTTTTACTTACTCCTTTTGGGGGAGAATGCATACAACATAGAAACTTTTTGGATAATTGTAGATTTTTTAATACTTCGTGTGTACATAGTGAACATAAACTGAAGTCCCCCATGCACATTGGACCGTTAACAATTGTATATTGGCTTGGTAATGAAAGGTAGTACTACAGTGTTTGACGAACCCTCTCGGGGTGAAGGAGTCGTCGGGCATCTCATTTACTAGAAACACAATACTCTTATATTAGACTCTGTGGGTGGCAAACAAACTTACAAGTCAGCCTCGGTCATAATGGAACTTACACTAATGTAACATGATTGCTAGCCTAATTAACTAGCGGTATTACTAATGCATACATTATCCATGCTTTATTGCTTAAAATGTTTACTTACTATGTGGTTTGTTTAACAAACTTGGTTTTAAACTCAAACCTGTGAACTCACCAACCGTTGTGTTGACCCATTTTATCATGTCTTTCTCAGGTCGCTAGTATCAAGTGCACGGATAGGAGTTTCATTCATGGTCACTCATAAACATTGCATCATAACTTGGAACCTTTTTATTAATAATGTTATGGCTTGCACGTGTTTTGGGCGCCTTATACTATTTCGATTTGTTTAGGGATGTTTCCCACTATGTTAGGCTTCCGCAATTTAAAACATCAACACGTTAACGCTGAAATGGTTTTCCCAAATATGGGACAATAAAGTTCACTTAAAGTATTTAGACGTTGTTTGTTGTAACTAATTATTGAGATCCTAGTTTGTGACGCGCCTCGCGGTAAAACCACGCATGTGGAAATTGAGGGTGTGACAGATTGGTATCAGATCCATTAGTTATAATGAACTAGGTTGCATCCTATTTAGTTATAAGTGAACTAGGTTACATTCCTTACTATGAATGTACTTGTCAAGTTAGTTACAACACACACGTATTGGGTACTTATTCGTGCACCCTCCTAGGTTGCAGTATGTTATCATCCAACCCTAATAGCGCTCATAGAAAGGAAACCGTCACCGGAAGTGACGAACCATTGTCACCAACACATCATACATCTCCTTTGCCAGCAGGGACGAAGAGGCACCGTACCGAATTGCCGGATGGAGCAACACCTCTAAGCGTCTCACGCTCACTTGCTTAGAGACATAAGACATGGTCCTGGTACCGGATTATGTTTCTAATCTTGTCATGAGAGAGCATGTGCCACCTATGCCTCGTCTAACTAACCCTTCGTTACCTAATGAGCCGACTACTGAGCCTACTCTTCATGTCCTTCCGTGTCATGAGTTACAAGTGAGGGCTGCTATGGTGGCTTCGTTGGAGCGCCAACGTCATCAAATAGAAGATAACAACTTGGGGATATTCTATATGAGGACAGACTTAGATATGGCTAAGAAAAGGATCATAGAACTAACAGATAGGAACATGCAACTTGGGGAATACCATTGTAGTATGGTGCGAGCTTTTCACAAGGTGAGAACCGAAGTTGTTGAACTGGTTGGCAGAGTTCAACAATTTACAATCAATCTAGGCCTAGCTGTTGATACGACTAGAGAATTAGAAAAACAACACGAACCTGAAGAGGAACCTGAGGAGGATCCGGAGGAGGACCTTGATTATGGACCAGCTGATAGCGTTGGGTCTGGGGTGACTCGCTGATGATGGATGGATTTTCTTTCTTTCATATCATGCTTAGTTTTCATAAACCTAGATGGGGAGGGTTGTTCCCATCCAACTATTTAATCAAATATTATGGTCTGAATTTATAATGCTGTGGTTATATGATTTCATGTCATTTTCTTTATACTAGAATAATGGTTGGTATTAGAGATACTAACGTTATTGTATTATGTGAATGAGAAGAATTATGTCTGGTTACAACGGACGTGGTTATGGAAACATTAACATGACACCGACTGAGTTGGCATCGCTAATAAATGAGCAGGTTACGGCTGCGATGGCCGCGGCTTAGGCTCAAGTTCAAGCATAGGGAGGTAAAATCCCATACCTAATTGTCGAGAATCAGACAAATGTATTATTTAAGTGATCATATCCACAAATATAGAAACTTAAGTGTACCTCTACTCTAATTCAGGACCAGCCGGTTGTAATTTCAAAAACTTCATGGACTGTAAGCCGCATGTTTTTTCTGGTTTGAAAGGAGCAGTTGGGTTGTTACGTTGGATAGAGAAATCACAGTCTGTTTTCTCCATGTGCAATTGCCCAAATGAGAATAAGGTGAAGTTTGCTTCAGGAACTCTGGAGGGAGCAACTCTCACCTGGTGGAGTTCCCAAGTGCAAATTATGGGACTTAATGCGGCCAACGCTTTGACTTGGGCTGAGTTTACTGAACTACTGAAAGAGGAGTACAGTCCAAGAAACGAAGTGTAGAAGCTAGAGCAGGAATTTTGGAATCTTCGCATGGATAGTTCAGAGATTGAAACGTATACGAACCGATCACATGAACTTGCTGTCTCGTGCCCACAAATGGTGAATTCTGTCTCCAAGAGGATTGAAAAGTATATTTATGGCCTAGTACCTCAAATTCAGGGAATGGCAACTTCGTCCAGACCGACTATTATTCAAGAAGCTATTCGTTTATCTCATAAACTAACCAAACAAGCTATCAAGCAAGGGGCATTACCACCAAAGAAATCGGCTGCAGGATCGAGTGAAAGCAAACGTAAGTGGGAGAACAACTATAATTACCTTATATCTAATCTATATCGATTATTCGTTTTAGATCTAATACCTTAACGGATCTAGTTTATGATATGCTATTGACTGTTTATTTATATATGTATAGTATTAGTTGTATTATGTGTATTAGTAATATATTAGTAAAGAGTTGAGTCGTAGAGTATTTTGACAGAGGTTCGTTACTAAAATAACTCAAAGCTTAAACTATCAAGGGTATGAACACCCTATATATAGACAATGGATACCAATTTGTTCACATCCCGTAACGATTTGGATCCAGTTTGTTAACTTACATGACTCAAAACGAAAACATAACAAATCATGGATTCGTTATGCCCCCATTCGTCAACATTCCATGACGAATGAGAACATACATAACGAACTAACAGTCCATTTGTTAAACATCCTTAACGAATGGGCTTTACATTAAACGAACTGGCTATTTTGTTAAACATCCTTAACGAATTAGCCTATACATTAACGAACTAACATAAATTACATATGTAATATCACAAAAATATCGGGACAAAAATACCAAGTTCAAAAGATAAATGATCAAAAAATGACAAGTTTTAAAACTTAAAAATCAAAAATGAAAAATCTGTCACCAAACCTGATCGCGATGCACGACAGCCATAGACCAAACGTCATCGCGTATCGTGATGACGAGGTCTGACAGGTGACATGTGTCCTGCCACGTGTCACCACGTGGCATAAAGCCATGATATGGTGACACGTGTCGAAACGTGTCACCTGGTGGCATTATGTATTGCCACGTGTCCACACGTGGCATCGAGTCCGCCACGAGGCGCCATGTGGCAGCCCTACGTAACGCGATGGGTCCCCAAAAATTCTTATAAATAGCAAGCTACGCCCCTTTCATTTCTCACAACATTTCTCACATAACTTTATCTCTCTAAAAATACTCCCCTCATCACCTCGATAAACGTGTACCGACCTCGTTTTCCGTACCATTAAACCGGACTTTATACCTCGTAATCTGTGCCATTTAAACCAACGATACTGAAGTACCAACGACATTAACTTAAAGTGTGTGCTAACCCGAGACAACCCACCAACAACCTCGAAGTACCTGATGATCCGAGACGACCTGACGTTCCTCCTTGAAGTACGCGTGTAAGGTCCCGAATTCATGATGGTCGATACGGCTCGGATCATAATCAATCATGTCATAACTCACACAAAATTAATCGTGTTGACAAGAGAGTTAATGACGGGTTACTATATTTAGAAAGATGACCGTTTGTTAAAGGCGGAAGCAATAACAAACATACGGTTGCAATGAATATTCAAAGATCGAAGACACACACAGGATTCACTCAAAAGATTTCCATTTATATAATGTTAATCATACAAAAGGAGTAATCGATTTAGGGTTTATAAGGAATCCTAGGACAGCCGTCACGCACAAAATATTCTCAATTATTGTGTCGTGTCCGTTGTGCTTATCCGTCCTCTTGTGTCTCGTGTCCTTGGCGGCGTGCCCTAAATATTCTATTTATAGGCCTGCCAACCTAGGACAGGCTGTCAGTCCTTCTAGAAACCCTATCCGATAGTACATATTCAAATTACATATTCAAAAATAAAACTAAGTGTAAAACAAGTCTTCCGGGTAGGCTTTTCATTAATCTTCAGTCTCCGAGTACGCAGTGTACTCGGCCTTCCTTCAGACTTGGTAAACATATAAGTGTACTCGGGGTCAGTTTCCGGGTAGACTTTACTTATAGAATATTTTACCAAGTAAAATATTCACTAAGTATACTTCAATCTTCTTGGACTTATCAAACTTTGCTCGACAAATCCTTACGAGCAACCTTGTTCTTCTATGGTCCTGTTCCGCTCATCGTCAGTTGAACAACTTATTGATAAGGCGTACTCGGGAGTACTACCTTACTTGAGCAGAACCTTACTCGATATAACTTAGAGATATTCAATTAACTCATCAAGTATACTCGAACCATAATTATTAAAGAATACCATGCCGGGTCTTCCAATTGCTTGGCTTCTTGGACTTGGTTGACCAAACCTTACTCGGAAGAGTAAAATACTTGGTTTTGAAGAACAATCCTGCTTGACAAAGTGAAGCTTGCTCGGAGATGCCAAATCAGTGGTCCTTACTCGGGAATTCACTAAATAGCATACCTTACTCGAATATCCACTTAAGAAGACTATTTGAAGTAAACCTTGCTCGGGAGGCAAAATCTCGTACTCGGCTAAGTAAAAGCTTACTCGAAGGTCCAAGGTGTGCTCGGATTCAATACTTAGCAGTTTCTGAGGAGGTTGAGAAGATTCCAATCTTCCATATTCTTCGTTTTCGGTCAAAACTCCTCATTTGGGTCAAATTCTTGACCCAACAATCTCCCCCTAGATTGGAACACCTCAGCTGATCCAAAACACTCTATGGTTACTTACACTCAGCAAAATACACATCAAATTTCATAATCAAATTACATAAGCAAAAGCTGTCCGAAGACATTACAAAGCAAAGCCTATTCTATCTATTCTGTCTTCTTCTTTCGTTGTAGGCTGCTTGTCTTCTCAGCTGGATTACTGATGCAGCTCTTTCTAGAAGATATTGAGAACTTGGTAGTGAGTATGTCCTTCTGGTATCACCAAGTCTCTAATATCAGCTAGATCTTCATTGTGCAAGCAAGCAAGATCTGCATCTCTCTTTATCACAGCCAGCACCTTTCCATCAGAATTCATCAATGCATATTCTCCATTTTCCTTGTATTCAACTTGAGCAATGATGCCATTCTTCTGTACAGTGTAGTTTGGCCTTTTCATACTTCTTCTCAAACTTATACACTTACTCATGTTGGACAGTGGGTCTTCATCTCTGACATACATCTTAAAGTCTCTTTCAGCAATATCCATCTTCTTTACCTTTGCAGATCTTCTTGCTTTGTGCATTGAAGCTACACCTCTGCTTATGTTGTCTTTCAAGAATCTGAACCCATTTCCAGCTTGCTCATACAGGTATTTAGATAAGTCATTTATTTGTCTACCTGCAGATCTGCTTCTGTCCCTGAAATCATAAAGATGAAGTGACTCCATTCTGCTCAGTTGTTCTTCATTGTATTCTCTGAAGTCACTTCTCACAATAATTTCTCTGAAGTCACTTCTCACAAACCTAGCTAGCACAAACCTGCCATCTGAAAAATATCTTGGGTTTTCACCCTCCCTTAATACTTTCATCCATTCCTCCTTCTGGTAGTAAAACAGATTTCTCAAGTCAATCTTTTCTAGTGCATTAAAATCAGCCTCAGTCATCCCCCTTTCATTTATCATTATGTTCCTCAATATCCCAATCATCACTTCATTTTCCCATGGCACAATCTTTTCATCATCAGGTTTAACCTCAGGCTGTTCAGGCTGAGGGATTGGAGGTTGTTCAGTTGTCTTTTCTTGTTCCATCTCCTTTTCCCTCATAGTCCTGAGTCTTCTTGTTCTTTTAGCAGGTGGCTCATCAGATGTTTCTTTTAAGATTGAGCTCTCAGTATAGACCCTTTTTAATTCTTTCTCTTTCCTTTTGGAATACTGGTCAAATACTGCCTCTTTACTTAGATTTCTTACAACCTCAGGCTTCATGCCTTTCTCAAGCAGGTATCCACACATACCATCATATTTCTTCTTTAACTCTTCCAATTCAACCTTATCATCCTATTTTACAAACTTTTCTGAAACTATCTCTTTCTCACTGTTGTAAAGATCTTGAATTTGGTCAATAGTGTATTTTCCCAAGGCAGCTTCAGGATAGCCTCTAACTTTCAAATAAGTTTTATAATGCTCAGCATTTTTCTTTCTCTTCTCAACCTTCTTTAAGACTTCCTCTGCATTGATTTCAATGTTGCCTCTTTGAATATAAGTCTTTTCAGCTTGAGGGGTCTCAGCAGTGGAGCTTGTACCAAATTTCTCTCCTCCTTGATCAGGGTTGTCATCACCCTCTTCATCAGACTCCTCAGAGTCATCCTCCTCATTATCTGATAAATCTTTCATGGCATCAATCTTGGGTTCATCAGAGTCAGGATGCTCTGGTTCAACATTATTTTCATTTTCAGCTTGTTCAGAAACATTAACATCAGGGACCCCTGGTAATTTTTCTCCTGGTTTCAGTGTTTGTAAGGGGATTGCCCTGATTGGTTCATCATCCTCTGGGGTCTCCACATAACATTTATTCTTTTGATCCCATATACCCCTCCTATCAGCTCTTTCAGCTTTAGCCTGCTCAGCAGATCTCTTCCTTCTTTGATAAAACTGTGCAAATCTTTCTGCTTTTGCAGCAAACTCTCCATGCATCTTGGATAGTCTTTCTTGCTTGTCATGGATAGTTTCTGTTTCTTCAGCTTGAGCAGCTTCTTCTTGTTCTGCATCCTTTTCTAGTTCTTGTGTTTCAGCAGTTTGAACCTTTTGAGACCAACTTTCTTGTGGGTTTGTTTTCTGATCAGCTTTGACTTGCTCAGTCCACTTTCTTGAAGCCAGTACATCCATGGCTTCACCAATCTCCTCAGGTATAATCATGTCAGTATTTAGATTGGTTGATGGTTCAGCAGTCTCAGATTGTTGCTCCTGAAACTTGCTGACCACCCTTCCCAAAGAGTCATCAAACTCTTGATTTTTGTTCATATTTACCAAAATTTCAATCACCTCTTGATCTGCCACATCTTGAAATATCTCTTTTGCTACATTGGCTTCTTTGATCAATAGGTCCTGCTGTGCTAAGTCTTCTTCTATCAAGGAATTTGCAATTGCTTCCCTTTCCATTGATTCTTTAATAAGTCTTTCTTTCTCAGCAAGAGCAGCAGCAGCAGCATATCTACAAAGGATACATCATTCTCAACATACACAATAGGTTCATCATCAGTTGCTATACCTTTTCCCTTTTCCTTCCTTCCCAGCACTTCTTCTACATCCTCTTGCTCATCATTTCCAAACTCATCAATCTCTCTAAATAAGTTTTCCAATTCAGAGTCATGCTCTAACCTCTTGGAACTAGCTTCTTGATCATCATTTGGCTCAGTGTGTTCTAGTTCCTCAGTAGCAGCATTCACATTTACATTCTCCACACTCATTTCTTCATTCATAATCTCAGTCAATTCTTCTGTTAACACATTCTCATCATCATTTGACTTTTCATTTTCATTTTCATTTGTTTCCTCTCCAAACACTTCTACTTCATGTTCATCACTATCATCATACTCATCCATGATCATTTTCAAGCCATCAACATTTTCAACACTTACAACATCAGTCATAACCACATCATTATCATCTATATTCTCCCCCTGTTTTGGGGCAGCTGAGGTCTTCTCAACCTCCTGCACCAGGGTTCGAATCATCAATTCAGCATCAGCTAACTTCTTCAATAACATTTCATTTTCACTAGTTAGCTCTTCATTCTTTCTTCTCAAATCAACATTCTCATCTCTAACCTCCTCAACTTGTCTTTTCAATTCATCATTTTCAAACATCAACTAAACATTTCTTTGTAACATATCATCATGTGGACTTGTAGGGTTTGATGTAGTAAATGGTTCAAAGTCAGGTTGGTTGGTGGTAGGTGCTTGTGGTGTTGGTGATTGATGTGTGTATTGATGTGTGGATGTTTCTGGTTGGTCTAGGGTAAGGGTTTGAGGTGGTGTTTGATGTGGTGAGGTTGGTGGTGGTGAGAGTGGTAGTGTTGGAATTGGTTGTTCAAGTTCTTCTCTTTGCTCCCCCTGTACAGGTGCCATAATCTCCATCTCCTAATCATCTCCACCGACATTGCCATCAACATCATCATCAGAGTCTCCTTCAGCACTCTCATAATCACCCCCTTCTTCCTCCTCTGAGCTCAGCTCAGGCACAGGCAATATAGCCATATCATGGTTTAACAACCAAGGTAAAATTTCAAATGGAACATTTGCATTGAAGTTATTTTAGACACCTGGATTTTTTATTCTCTTGTATGCATCAGGGTCTTGCAGTTTATGAGTGACTCCAATTGTTGGTAAATCTTGTAATGTGTTGTTGAAAATGATCTGCAGGAATCTTGGGTAATGTAAAAATCTTTTTCTTTCTGGTTTCTTCAGATTCCCCACTAACCCCTCAAAAATCATCTTTGAAAAATTAAATGGCAGATCAAAGATTGTTCCAATTGTGGCATTTGCTAGATCAAGACTCATCAAAGTCCAAGATCCCTTTCTCGGAGCAAATCCATGAATGATATGATGAATAAGAAATCTGTATAGCATCGGAAACAGACCCTTCTGAAACTGTCCTTCATGGACATTTCCTTGATACCCCATCGTTTCTTTAAAAATCTTCAATAAGTGCTTTGTATTGAAGTTGATGTGATTGTGATCATCGTCATTTAGTCTCAAACACCTTCTGATCAACCTTTCAGTGATCTGGATCTCCTATCTGGCCACGGTTGCTTCTATTCGTTTTCCATTTACATCTTCAACGAGCTCTGCTGATCTCCAGAAATCCAAGGAGTGATTTCTGTAAATAATTGGGCTTTCAGTAAGAGCAAAGCTGCTGTTTGACCGCGCCATTCATAAAATCATACGAGCCATAGGTTCATTCTCTGGTGTGACTTGTAGTAACGCGCACGTGTTGTGCTTTGGCTCAAAAACATACTTTGGCTCGTTGTCTGCCATATCTGTAATACATAAACAAACACATTCAAAGTGAAATTAGACATAAAGTTTAATACTTTAGACAATTTCAAGTTATAAAAATGAAGAAGAAAGAAAGAAATCTTCAAGAACCTGTTCTTCGACAAATTAATAATCTAAACACACAAACAGAGTGTCAGTACTCAAATACATAATCAAGTTACATTACAATCTAATCGTGATTAGAAAACATAATATTTAATGCATACCGAGTCGGAATTAGAAGGCTGACATAAATTAGGGTTTGGATTAAAGAATGCGATAAGGCAGTTAGGTTTCTTTGAGAGTAAGGATTTGAAGTTGAAGGAGAGAGAAGGAAATAATGTTGAAAAATTTGCCTAACTTCCTCTTTTATACCTTTTTGAAAGTGGGTTTTAAATGCTTTTTGTTCTCTTGTGAATTATTAGCTGTCAACCGGTAACATTATCCACTTGATATATTGAAAGCATTTAATTTCATTTAAGTTTATAAGACCTTACTCGAGAGATTTATTTATTCAAAGTCTACTCGGTCTTCTTACACTAACAAACCTTACTCGGTCAAACTTTGCTCGGAAAATTTTCATTTTGAATATACATAGTTTGCCCGAATTCTTTTATTTTCAAACCTTGCTCAATCTAGTAAATTAATTTAAAGTTAAGATATAATGAAGAAAGCTTACCCGAAATACTTGATTTCTTGAGAAATAAATCACAAGACAAATAATCAAATATAGTTATCAAATAAACATTCTTACTAAGAATCAATTAAGATCCTCACAAAGATTTCTCAAATTCAAATTAAAACTTATCTAGCATGAACCCTAAAACTCATAATCTCATTTTGTCATATTAACTAACATATTCAAACAACGTATTCATTCAAGTATGAATCACTAAACAATTTCGTCATACCAACTCACATATTCAATTAACGCATTCATCCAAGTATGATTCTAAACAATTTCATCATACTAACTCATATATTCAATCAATGCATTCATTCAAGTATGATTCTAAACAATTTCATCATACTAACTCACATATTCAATCAATGCATTCATTCAAGTATGCTTGTATGAAGAGTGTGCTCGAGCACTCTTTCAAATGTAAAGTGTACTCGGACAACAATCTTATGCAAAGTATACTCGAATAACTTTCATATAGTACAAAGTGTGCTCGAAAAGAAATTCTAGCAGACAGTGTACTCGGAAAGTTAAAGTTTTGAAAATTACCAAGTATATTGAAGGAACACAAGTGTACCCGAAATATAAAGTGTGCTCGGTAAACAAAGTTTGCCCGAAAACACTTGTAATTTCAAAGAAATCATAAACACACATATCACAGAGCATGCTCGGAATGAAATTAATCACATAAACATTTAAGTGTGCCATAGTCTAAAATTTCAAAGACCTTGCTCGAAAATCCTAAGTTAGCACTAAGCTTGCCAGGATAAACACATTCAATCGTCAGGTATTCCCTTGCTCGAGGAAACTCAACATATCAAACCATACCCGAGAAATGACAAACTTAAACAGTAACATCTAAGCGTGCCCGGAAAGATTAACAAGTCTTTCCTAACAACATATTCACACAAAGCTTACTTGGTGTACTCACTTAAGTTCACAAAGTTTGCTTGGAAACACAATCAGCATATAATATGCATAGCTTACTCGAAACTAGCATATAACATGCATAGCTTGCTCGAAACAAGAATTTCTTGTTAAAAGATAGCTATTTCAACACATAATCATCTCAAGACTTCAAGCTTACTCGGGAAAATGAGTGCAATAGTGTACTCTACCCGAAAAGTGTAAACACTTCAAAGTATGCTCGAAAATCATAAAGTTAGTCAGAAATGACTAAGCTTACTCGGAAAGTTTGAAAATCATCAAACCTTACCCGAAACAACATATTCACATATAATCAACTGTTTTGTACTCGGAAGGCTAAAATTCATTAACCTTACCCGAAGATACATATTCAAACAGTTTGTGCTCGATAAGGTTATAGAGCATCAAACCTTACTCGAACTTACATATTCACACATAATCAACTGTTTTGTACTCGGAAAAGTTTTAATTCATTAACCTTACCCGAAGATACATATTCAAACAGTTTGTGCTCGATAAGGTTATAGAGCATCAAACCTTACTCGAACTTACATATTCACACATAATCAACTGTTTTGTACTCGAAAAAGTTTTAATTAATTAACCTTACCCGAAGATACATATTCACACAGTTTGTGCTCGATAAGGTTATAAAGCATCAAACCTTACTCGAACTTACATATTCAACCTATTTTAGGCAAAATGCAACACTTTTTGACTTAAACCACTTGTCAAGACATTTCTAAGTTATGTATCATTTCAGAACATAGTTTAAGAGTAAATGGTGCATTTAGAGATCAAATTTCAGTTATAACTCATTTCAAAACAATATCTTTGATAAACTGAAAAGATCTCAGGAATGGGATCATATTGACTAAGTAGCTATCTCAATACTTCACTCTCAGCATTATTATGACAACCTAGATAGGTTAACAGCAGGTATAAACTTAGCATGATTTTCATTTCTTTGGTGATATGATTAAAGTTCAATTTGAGCATAATGCAATAATGGTCAACACTGTGCTATGATGCCTCATATCTCTTCTCAAAGCTTATTTGGCTTTCCCCAGATCACCCAAATTTGACTCCAACCTCCTGTATTTGGTCAAAAATAGTTTTTGTATGACAGAACTTATTATATTTTTGTATTTTTAGATTCAAACATATATAGAGGTTGAACGTTGGACTTACAGTTAGCAACATGCCTTTCATTCAAGATGAGACAGTTTTTGCCAACATCTTTGTAGTTCTTGTTGTAACCCTCTTGTTTGATAAAATATTTAAAACACTTATCAACTTTTGGTTGATTTATTCATTCTTCCCCTTGTTTTTGATATTTTCTCAAATTTTCTCAAAGCATGTTCTTTGTCATATTTAAAAATGTTTCATTTTGGTTGACCAAATAACAACAGGCTCATGTATGACTGGGTAATCACTTTTCTGCCGTATCATTCGGAGAGATCTATCTTGAGACATGCAAAACAACTATGCATCTCCACATAAAGATTAGCATTTTCATTATGTTTATATCACCTTAGATTTTACATCATCATGGGAAAGTAACCATACATGTTAATGACTATACTAAGGCCTTTTTAGCCTAATAATTCCATATGATCAGCTAAGTAGTCAATGTACTATCATTTCCCAATAAATACAGTTTAATATTCAATCATCCCAATATCTCTTCATTGTCAGGTTAATGGCTATCGTGTTTGACCAAAAGTGGTCAACAGGACCAAACATACATGTGAATATATGTCCTGTCAAAGTCAGAGTTATTGACATAGTTTTAAGTGAAGAAATAATAAACAAGTCATAATTGCCCCAACTGCATTCAGTTTTGAAGGTTAATGGCTATCCTTTGAATCTATACAGATTTAAGGACCAAACATACACTAGTATATGTCCTTCCAACTGGGCAAATGAAATAATTTTCAGCAAAAATAATTACTTGAGACTTTTCCATTTAAAAAAAAATCCTTCTTTTAAGCTTCTTAAAAGCTTGAACTGAATAATCTTATCATATCTCTACACCATTAATCAACTTGCTCATGTTTTAACCAAAATATAGTATTTATGCAAAATTCATTTTAAATTTCATTGAATCACTTAATTTTGACATAAAACACATTTTGACACAAACAGTTGCATCACACACTCAAATCTTAATCATTCTTAACATCATCAAGAGAAGCAGACTGTAAACTCATTCAATGTGTATCCTATCTTAACAATTTCAGAAGATCAGATTAAGAACATATTTAAGTAACCATAACCATTGATTACTCATGACATCATATAAGCATTCAGTTTCACCTAAACAGATCAAACTACTTATCATAACATCCGATCAATTAACATGATAGTCAAGAATTACTATCAATTTCAAGCAAATTGCACATATAGTTACTCAAGCACCTATCAGTTAACATCAAAACAGTGACATAATAAAAACATATTAAACAACATTTAGTTGAAACATAATCAATATGTGTAATCTCTAACAAAATAATCAGTTATCATAGAGATACACACATAGAAACAGTTCAGTCACATAACATTTAACATACTTAGTAACATATTCAGTAACATACTCAGTAACATATTCAGCAACATACTCAGTAACATATTCAACAAGATACCCAGTAACATATTTAGTAACATATTCAGTAACATATTCAGCAACATACTCAGTAACATATTCAGCAACATATTCACATGTGTGACCTCTTCTAAAAAATATTCAGTTAGCACATAGAGGTACACAACTAAGCACACATCCTTAATCAGATTTCATCAGAGTTGATCATCCCCAGGGCTTTCAAAAGAAAGTTGAATCTGGTTCTATCAAGTGGTTTGGTGAATAGGTCAGCCAAAATTATCACTTGTATCAACTCTTTGCATTTCAATCAGACCTTTTTCACTGCAATCCCTGATGAAGTGATGTCTGGTCTCAATGTACTTAGTCTTAGAATGTTGCACATGATTCTTAACAGTAAAATATGCAGCAGTATTATCAATCAGAATAGGGGTGTTTAGAAAATTCAAACCATAATCCAACATCTGATTTTGAATCAAGAGAACTTGTGCACAGCAGGCAAATGCAGCAACATATTCAGCTTATGCAGTGGAGATTGATACTGTAGTCTGTTTCTTGCATTGCCATGACACTATCCTTTCTCCCAAAAACTGGCATCCCCCTGATGTTGACTTTCTACTCATATTGCATCCATCATAATCACTGTCTGTATATGCAATCAGATCAAAGGATTGGTTCTTTGGATACCAAATCCCTAAGTCTGGTCTTTCCTTCAAGTATCTGAATATTCTTTTAATAGCATTCATATGGGAGACTTTTGGATTTGACTGGAACCTAGCACACACACACACAGCAAACATGATATCTGGCCTTGTTGCAGTCAGATACATCAGAGATCCAATCTTGGCTCTGTATTCATGCTCATCAACTGACTCCCCCTTTTCATCAGCTATCATCTTTTCTTTGGTGTCCATTGGAGTTGAAGCAGTCTTGTAACCATGACAGTTGAACTTATTCAAAATGTCCTGCACATACTTAGTTTGGTGAATGAAAATCCCTTCATCCTTTTGTTGAACTTGTAGCCCCAAAAAGAAGTTCATTTCACCCATGGAACTCATGCTGTACTTGGACTTCATCACCTCTTCAAACTCCAAACACATATTTTCATTTGTAGATCCAAAGATGATATCATCAACATAGACTTGTAAAAGCAGCAAATCTGACCCTTTTCGTTTGTAGAAGAGTGTCTTGTCAATGGCTCCCCTTGTGAAACCATTTTCAATTAAATGAGTTGACAGCTCATCATACCATGCTCTAGGAGCTTGATGCAATCCATAAAGGGCTTTGTTTAACTTATACACCCTATTTGGATACATGGGATCCTCAAAACCTGGTGGTTGAGCCACATACACTTCTTCATCAATCTTTCCGTTTAGGAATGCAGATTTAACATCAAGCTGGAATACTCTTATGTTCTTTGAGGCAGCATATGCAAGTAAAATTCTTATGGCTTCCAGTCTTGCAACTGGTGCAAACACTTCCTCAAAGTCTATCCCTTCTTCTTGAATACATCCCAGTGCTACAAGTCTTGCTTTGTTCTTAATCACCAAACCCCTTTCATCCCTTTTGTTTCTGAACACCCATTAGGTTCCAATTGCATATTTGTCATGTGGCTTGTCAACAAGATCCCAAACATGTAGATCTCTAAACTGGGCCAATTCTTCTTGCATAGCCTCTACCCAACTATTGTCTTTTAAGGCTTGTGCAATATTCTTTGGTTCTAATTGGGATAGAAAGCAAGAGTAAAGACAGATGTTTGCTATCTCAGAATGACTCCTAGTTACTCTTTCATGCAAGTCACCAATGATATTTTCAGCAGGATGATTCTTTTCAACAATAGGAGTTGTATTATCATATTTGTCAACAGATTTGTGTCAAGATTTGTTTCATTGAGTTCAGGTTCTTTAATGATCAAATCAGCTTCTGCATCATGAAACTCTGGTACTTCATCATTGATTTGTCCTGAAGTAGATAACCATTGTTTCCCAGATTCAAGCTTTGAAACAAGTCTTGAAATCTTGCTGTGGAAGCATTTTCATCTTCATTTGATGGGTTGCATGTGTCACACCCATTCTGAACATGATCATTTTGTATATTTGTACTGTCCTGATTGTTCACTTCCTGATCTTGTTCAATGTCATTGCTTGAGGAGCTCTTCACAAAAGTGTATTCCTTTTCTTTTCTTGCAACCTTTTTCCACAATTCTTCCAAGTCCAATTCTTTCTTCTTATTATGTTCAAGTACACTGGTCTTGTAGAATGAATCATCAAAGTCTTCAGAATAAATCTTGAATGACTTAATTAACCTCTCATGATCAAACAGCCATGTTGCACCACTGACTGTGTTGAATTGATTTTCATTGAAAATGATGTCAGATGACTCTATCACACTCATGTGATCTCTCACATATACTCTGTATGCCTTTGAGTGAGTAGAATATCCAACAAAGAAACAATCTAGTGACTTAGTTTGAAACTTGTTCAAATAATCTCTAGTGTTCAATAGAAAACATTTGCAACCAAAGGGCTTGAAAAACTTGATGTAAGGCTTATAGTTATTGAAAATTTCATATGGAGTCTTGTTATGCCTTTTGTTTACGAGTACCCTGTTCTGAACATAACATGTTGTATTGATTGCTTCAGCCCAAAAAGTGACAGGCAATTTTGCATCAGCTATCATGGTTCTGGCAGCTTCTATCAAAGTTCTGTTTCTTCTTTCTGCCACACCATTTTGTTCAGAATTCTTCCATAACTCCATTTTTGAACTTTGTACCATTGTCACTTCTCATCATTTTGACTTTCTTATTCAGCTTGTTCTCAATCATTGTAACACAACCCATAATCAACTCAGCAGACTCATCCTTGGTACTTAGGAAATAGACCCAAGTATATCTTGAATAGTCATCAATGATCACCAGACAATATCTTTTCTTTCCAATACTTTGCACACTCACAGGACCAAAAAGATCCATGTGAAGTACCTCAAGTGGTTGATCAATTGAGTTGATGAGCTTTGTCTTATGAGTAGACTTGTGTTACTTTCCCTTTTGACATGAATCACAGTGATCATCTAACTTAAATTCTCTTGTAGGTAAACCAATCACATGTTCACCCTTGACCAGTCTATTCATGTTCTTCAAGTTTACATGACACGGTTTCCTATGCCACAATTTGGACTCATTTTCAGTGGCTTTGGAAACAAAACCTGCACCACCTCTTGAAATGGCTTCTTTCATATTTAACTCATATAAGTTGCCATTTCTGGGTGTCATCATCATAATCATCTCTGGTGGAATTACAAATTCAGGTTTTAAGATGAAACAATGAGAATCATCAAAACTAACTTTGTAACCCTTATCACACATCTGTGATATGCTCAGAAGATTGTATTGAAGTCCCTCAACATGAAACACATTATCAAATGACACTTTTCCATTTGTCAAGATTCATTTTCCCACAATCTTTCCACCATTTTCATCACTCCCAAATGCAACTGGACCTTCATATTTCTCTTGAAGAAGACAAGTTACCTCTTATCACAAGTCATGTGCCTAGAACAACCACTGTCCATATACCATATGTCATTCAATGGAGTGGCCTGTTCCTGCACAAAGAGAAATTTGATTAGTTAAGTGATGAAGTGCAAGCTTCATCAACTTGCAACTCATCAGTGTCATTTTCAGTGGTAGCTTGGGAAGTGAGTGTTGTAGGTTCAGGATCTGCATGAGTGATCTCTAGATTATCAGAATTGTCAGTTTCATATCCACATTCTCTTGCTGTTTTAACAGGTGAAACTGAACTTTGAGGCTCAACTGAGTTAGTGACATTCTCTTTCAAGACATAGTCCTTCGTTTCTGAGTAGTCTCTTACATCAGCCACAGCTTCAAATTTAGTTTCTGCTTTAGGTTTCCAAGTGAAACCTTGTGGTTCATGTCCATATTTATTCAAGAACTTCTCATCACTAGTAAGTTCAGTTGATTTCATTCTCTGATAAGTATCTTTTCTTCTTGTCTTTTCACCATTTGAAGATCCTTGAGAGTCATCAGACTTAACTGATTGAATGTCTTGATTAATCTTCAATGACTGGTTTTTCTTCTTTGTCATCTTCTTGTGCTTCTGTGGTGACTTACTTCTTCCTACATACTCAGCCACTTGTTTCTTTTCTTTGATTTCAGCATTCTCTTCATTACTTGTCTTCTTTCCACAGAGATTTCCTTTTCCCAAATACATTTCATACTTCTCTTTGTACAGAGCAAAGTCTTGACCATACATTTTTCCATCTGGTACATGAAATGGTTTGAGTTTGAATCTCTCATGGCATGAATCTGTGTGATGACCATATTCATCACACCTTTTGCACCAAACCTTGCCTTTGAAAACTTCATGTTCTTTTGGTTTCTTGAATCTTTCACTTGGCTTAGGTGTATTGACTCCTAAGGTCTTCTGATTTTTCAAATTATCAAAGTAAATTGAAAAAGGAACAAATTCCTCAATCTTGATGTCTTGTCTTTCAATATTGCTTTTGACAAAGACAATCTTCTTCATAATCAGAGGTTCTTCATCACTGCTTTCTCTAACCCTTGACTGTCTTTTCTCATATTCTTCCATAGTCTCCACTTCTCCAACATCCAACACTTCATGACTAGAAAAGATTGGATAAACTGGGATAAAGTTTTCTGTATCAGTTTTTTTATTCACCTTCTTCTTCTTCTTGTTCTGCTTTATCCTATTCAAAACAGTCTTGCTTGGTGGTCTGACTGCATTGTAGTTTATCTTCCTCCTTTCACAGATGTCAAAAGAGACATGTTCCCTTTTAATGTTATCATTTTGCTTCTTTGATTTTGGTGGGACTGGTGGATACTTTGGAAGCTTGTCAACAGATTCAAGTTTTTTATACTTTCTTCTTTTTTCAGTAGCTTGAATTTCCTTTTCAGTAATTTGATCACTCAAATCACTCAGATCATCTTGATCCAAATCATATGAATCAAAGTCATCCTCAGAGACTTGAACTCCAATTGACTTTTCCACTTTCACTTCTTTCTTAATCACAAACTCTCCATCTTCATTCACTTCTACCTTTCTGTATAAATAAACAAATTCTTCCCTGTCTTGAAAGACATCTTTGAATTGTTGTAAGTATGCATCTCTTTTCTCTTTGTCAACTTTTGGCATAAAGTTGTTGTTGAATGGAGGTGGAACTGTTTTGTATTTGTCTTGGTCTTTCACTTGATTCAGTATTCCACAAATGTTGCCAGTTGAGACTAAATTCTTAAGAAATTCAGTTTCAACCTTTAGTCTTGTGTTTTGCACCTTTTCTTCAATCAACAATTTTTTTAAACCATCAATATCGGTGATGTATCTTGTTTGAGATCTATAAATGATTATGCAATCATCTTCAAGGCTCTTAATATTTTCATCACTTATCATCTCACTTGCCTCATACTAATTTATGATACTTTGTTTTCTGAAACACTCATTTTTCAGCTTGCCCACTTTTGTTTTCAATTCACTGACAAGTTCATTTAAATCAACTGTAGGAGCAGAGTGTACCTTAGATGAAGATGCAGAGTCTTTGGCCATAAATGCAACATTAGCTCTTCTGATATCATCTGCTATATCTTCCTCATGGTTACTCCAGTCAAAGCTTCCCTCATGCTGAGTTGTAACTGCCACATTGCCTTGATATCTTGGTTGATTTTGGTTTGCTGGAATGTTGTTAGTTGCAGGGTTTTGAACAGCTTGATTCTGAGTGTTGTTCATTGGGTACACTTGATTCTGATGCATACCCTGCTGGTTGTTCATCTGAGGTTGATATTGGTTGTTAAAATTGGGATTGAAGTTGTTGTTTGGATGGAAGTTGTTGTTGTTGGGATTGAAGCATTGGTTATTGTTGAAGTTCTGTTGGTTGTTGTTTCTTTGCACATTCTGCTGGTATTGTTGTTGGTTTCTTGGCTGTTGGAACTGATTGACTTGAAAGTTCCTTGGAATATTGCACTCTCTTGAAAAGTGTCCAGGCTGTTGACAGTTGTAACAGAGAGCCTTGGACTTGTCAAATCCTATTCTCTCATTTGGACCAGAAACTAGTGATCTACCAGTTCTATTGTACAGTCTCTTGCTTCTCAAAGCCAACATTGCAGCTTGCCATTAGAGATCCATGTCTTCAAGGTCATCAGCATCTATTTGTTCCAAATCATCCTGCAATACACTTGTGTGAATCAAGTTTTTGGCCACAAATGCATTGTAGGACTCAGTGAACATAGACAACAATGCTTGTGTTTCATTGTTTTGAACATGTCCTGTTACAGGGTTAGTAACATTTTCATTGGACATAGAGATAGAGTCAGAATCATCAATTAATTGCACATTGAACCTCTGCTGATTTCCTTGAGTACTTGTACTACCCCCAATGAAAGACTTTGGAGTCACAACATTATGTTCAGCAGGTTCTTCTATGATGGGAATTTGTTGTTGGTTCTTTGTTGACAATTTTCCCATAGGTGCAATTAATGCATATGAAATATTGAAGCTTGGTCTATCTTCCTTGATCATTTCATTTTCAATCATTTCAAGTTCAGCAGCTTGAAGAAAACATACCACATCATCCAATTTCAATTCATTTAAATTCTGCTTTTGAAGGATGAATTTGCAAGCAGTATACCATTCTTTTGGCATCGAGTTGAGCAAAAATTTGTATTCAAATCAAAGTCAGTCATTACATAATCAGTTGTTCTCAACTCATTCACAATACTCAGAAAACGTTCTAGTATTGACTTCAACCTTTCTCCATCTCTATACTTGAACCTTTCCAACTGTTGCTTCAGTCTTTGCTTCTTAATGTTCTTCAATTTAGTGTTTCCTTCATACATCTCAAGGATGGCATCATACATTTGTTTAGCAGTTGTGTGATGAGCCACCTTGGTCAGGATCTCCCAAGACAAACCTAGGTTAATCATAGCCAAGGATTTGTCATCCACGTTTCTCATCTTTTCTCTTATAGCAGCAGTTGCTATAGCATTTGCACCTTCTTCAACAGTAGTTTGTGGACCATTCTTGATGGAGTTCCACATGTCAATGTCATTGTAGCATACGGCTACTTCAAAGAGTACCTTCCATTTGATAAAGTTTTCCTGTCCATACAACCTAGGTATCTTGTTAGTAGACACCTCTTGTTCCTCATATCCAGACATTTTGATAAAATAAAAATCAGTTTCTTATAAAAAAGTTTTCAAAATAATCAGATCTGAAACCAGAATGCTCAGATCTGATGTGTCTGATGTGATTAGAACAAGATTTAAATATAAAGATTAAAACTTTAATTGAAACAAGGAACAGAAAACACCGAAAATTATAGATCTGGAAGAAAAATGAAGAACAGAGCTGCTGACGTCACAAATCAATCAAACAGTGGTCTGCTTACGTCATTCTTCTTCAAATCATCAATCAGCAACAATCTTTCTAAAAATAGCAGTAACCAGCTCTGATACCACTTGTCAGGTCCCGAATTCTTGATGGTCGATACGGCTCGGATCTTAATCAATCATGTCATAACTCACACAAAATTAATTGTGTTGACAATAGAGTTAATGACGGGTTACTATATTTAGAAAGATGACCGTTTGTTAAAGGCGGAATCAATAACAAACATACGGTTGCAATGAATATTCAAAGATCGAAGACACACACAGGATTCACTCAAAAGATTTCCATTTATATAATGTTAATCATACAAAAGGAGTAATCGATTTAGGGTTTATAAGGAATCCTAGGATAGCCGTCACGCACAAAATATTCTCAATTAATGTGTCGTGTCCGTTGTGCGTATCCGTCCTCTTGTGTCTCGTGTCTTTGGCGGCGTGCCCTAAATATTCTATTTATAGGCCTGCCAACCTAGGACAGGCTGTCAGTCCTTCTAGAAACCCAATCCGATAGTACATATTCAAATTACATATTCAAAAATAAAACTAAGTGTAAAACAAGTGTTCCGGGTAGGCTTTTCATTAATCTTCAGTCTCCGAGTACGCAGTGTACTCGGCCTTCCTTCAGACTTGGTAAATATATAAGTGTACTCGGGATCAGTTTCCGGGTAGACTTTACTTTAAGAATATTTTACCAAGTAAAATATTCACCGAGTATACTTCAATCTTCTTGGACTTATCAAACTTTGCTCAATAAATCCTTACGAGCAACCTTGTTCTTCTATGGTCCTGTTCGGCTCATTGTCTGTTGAACAACTTATTGATAAGGCGTACTCGGGAGTAAATATTTTACTTGAGCAGAACCTTACTCGATATAACTTAGAGATATTCAATTAACTCATCAAGTATACTCGAACCATAATTATTAAAGAATACCTTGCCCGGTCTTCCAATTGCTTGGCTTCTTGGACTTGGTTGACCAATCCTTACTCGAAAGAGTAAAATACTTGGTTTTGAAGAACAATCCTGCTTGACAAAGTGAAGCTTGCTCGGAGATGCCAAATCAGTGGTCCTTACTCGGGAATTCACTAAATAACATACCTTACTCGGATATCCACTTAAGAAGACTATTTGAAGTAAACCTTGCCCGGGAGGCAAAATCTCGTAATCGGCTAAGTAAAAGCTTACTCGAAGGTCCAAGGTGTGCTCGGATTCAACACTTAGCAGTTTCTGAGGAGGTTGAGAAGATTCCAATCTTCCATATTCTTCGTTTTCGGTCAAATCTCCTCATTTGGGTCAAATTCTTGACCCAACAACGCGCCGACCTAAGACGAACCGACGACCTGCCTCAAAGTACGTGCCGACCACAGACGACCCGATGTTCTTCCTCGAAATGTGTGCCGACGAGTCCTGAAGATAGGCGTGCCTCGATTTGCATGCCAAGGAGGTGTTGATCAAGATTCTAGATATACGTGCAAGCGTCGAAGTGTTGCCCGTGAGTTTAGGAAATAATAAGCCAAACAAGGTAGGCATAATGCCTGAATAAAATATTAATAAAGGCTTATACCCTAGTCAATGGTATAGTCATTACCTCGAAAATAAACAAAAGAAAAACAAAGAAATTCTATAAAAAGAAAGATATAAATATAAGTATTAGTTATAGAAAAAGTGAAATTATTATTTAAATAATCTTAGATAATAATAAAAGAAAAACAAATGAAATAATCTATATTAATAAATAAATATAGAAATATTATTTAAAAGTATTTTGAATAATGAGTAAAGGAATATATATATATATATATATATATATATATATATATATATATATGTTTATATGATTCATGTGACCTAAATAATGTGTGTATATATATATATATATATATATATATATATATATATATATATATATCTATACTATCTTAAAATACATATAGCAAGGATAGAATAGTCATTATACCAAAACTCTTAAAAATAAGAGTTTCACAAGTTTATAAGCATAGTTTACAACTCAAACCCCTCCCTCTCTTCACATTTCAACCATGCTAGCTATCTAAACCCTAATTTTCATCCACCCTGGTAATCCAGCAGCCTCTTCTCCACATGCTCAACACATCTCCCCGATTCTCCTTTTCCCCGAAGCCCTAGCCACGCCGCCTCTCATTTCGTCACCACACCTCTTCCCCTATATCTTCCATCTAAATAGTCCCAATCCATTATTCATATTTCATATTCATAAATAATAACATATCTTCCACTCAATCAAATACCCTTTATTATTAATAATATTCAAATTAGAAGAAACCCAGATCAAATCATGGCGAATGCGGCTGGAATGATCAACGGATGCATATCATTGTCCACGTCATCATCAAATTCAAGGGGTATATTGAAGAATTCGCACAAGAAGAAGGCGAATCGGTGGTTTAGGGTTGGGGTTACGTGTGTATCGACCTGTCCGGTTACGTCGTATCCGTATAATACGTTAAGTATTCGACCCAGTACATTTGAATCGGAGGTTAAGAAGGCCTTTAGACAGTTGGCGTTGAAGGTAATTAGTTGATAAAGAAACACCTTTAATTGTTTTGATTGAGGGGTCAATTTATTATGTTTATTTTTTATTGATGTTCGGGTTTTGATGAACGTATTTGCAGTATCATCCGGATGTGTGCAGAGGAAGTAATTATGTTGTTCAATTTCATGAAATCAACGAAGATTATGATGTAAGCAATCTTTAAATCTTAGATTTTTTTTAAAAAAAATTGATATTTAAATTGTGATTTTATGAATATCTGCTTTATAGATCTAGGAATTTAAGTTTGCATTATTATTAAAATAGAATATTGAATATTAATGATCCAAATTACGGAGTATGATTTATTGCCTCTGAACAAATTTCAATTTATTAATAATTATTAATTTATTATCCATGGTTTTTACTTGTATATTTACTCATAATTGAGCCAAAAAATCTAAGGTTAATCAATAACGATTGTCTTACATGGATTGATTTTGTCACTAAAAGTGAAATTTAGGAAAAGTCAATCTAATAGTTATTATTATTAGCAAAATCGAGTGAAAATCAAATATGTTGTGCTATTGGGATCGCCTTTGCTAGCGATAGTGAAAGTTAGGTATGTGTGTAGTTAAATTAATAGTAAAGATTATCGGTGAAGGTGTTAAAGTTTAGATTATTAAAATCCGATTCTGATAGATTTTTCATAGATTGATTATCGGTGAATATGTTATAGTTTAGATTATTAAAATCCTATTTTTATAGTAAAATTGAAATTGTAGAGATTGTTTGATTGAAGATTTAACAAATAGTGAACTGACATGGGTTTGTGGATGATTTGCAGACGGTGATGAGTAATTTAAGAAACGAAACAAGTGTAAACGAGATGAAAATGTATGAACCGTCGGATGCAGGGATAGATGAGCCGATGAGGGGAATGGACAATCCGGATTGGGACATGTGGGAAGAATGGATGTGTTGGGAAGGTGCTGAAATTCGAGATTACACTTCACAATATGAATAAGAATAAATGACCTGCATTGTCATTTATTAGTCTTACGTACCCACAGATTCATAATTTATAGATTTACAGGTTATTAGAACAAAGCCATGCTTCCTATGTTTCGGAACATAGATGCAATTCCAATGAACCAACAGCGGCGGCGAGACCAGCCTTTGCCTACGTCGTCTTTCGCTGCCACCGTTATCTATATTTCATGATGGAAGGATTCAGTTATGGAACCCCAAAGACAAGAAGCAGAAAGTATGGGAGAAAAGGTCATGCAAAACTTGTGGTAAGGCACATGCTGGTGAGTGTAGATGGAGTAAGGGTTCAGAAGTTTGTTATAAGTGTGGGAAGAGTCATGCTGGTGAGTGCAAGTTCGGTACGAATGCTTGCTACAAGTGCGGAAAGGTGGGGCATTATGCTCTAGATTGTACTGCAAGGTCCGCATGTTACAAGTGCGGTAAGCCGGGTCACTTTGCAAGGGAATGTACTGAGAATGAAGAGGGAGGAAGTGGGAAGAAGGATTCTGAACCGACAAGACCAAGGACCAGAGCTTACATGTTGACCCAAGTGCAAGCCAAGAAGATTCCTGATGTTGTGACTGGTACGTTTTTAGTAAATGGTATTTCCGCTTCAATATTATTTGATCAGGTGCGAATAGAAGTTTTGTAGCTACGACATTTAGTAAACAAGCAAAAATGAAATGTTGCAGAGTGTCTGAAACCTTGATAGTAGAAACCTCTAGCGACACTTCGGTGAAAATAATGAGAATGGTTAAGGATTGTAAGATAGAGTTAGAGGGACATGAGTTCCCTGTTACCTTGTATGTTATGACCTTAGGAGGGTTCGATGTGGTTTTGGGAATGGATTGGCTGTCTGAGTATGAAGCTCATATAGTGTGTAAGAGTAGGATAATAAAGTTAAAGTCATTGGATGGTAGTGTGGTGACGGTTTATGGTGATAAGGAAAGTTCCGGGCTCAACGTCATTTTGATGATAAAAGCCGAGAGATTGCTATTGCGAGGGTGCGGTGCTTACCTGGCGTATGTTGTCAACGCTACGGCCGAGAAGAAAGAAATGAAAGATGTTCCTATAGTGCGCGATTACCCAGAAGTATTCCCTGAGGATCTTTCCGGGGTTACCACTGGAGCGAGAGATAGAATTCCAGATAGATTTAGTACCAGGAGCCCAGCCCGTCGCGAAAGCGCCATACCGTCTAGCGCCGTCCGAGATGAAAGAACTGATGTCCCAACTGCAAGAACTCCCCGACAAGGGTTGCATTAAACCAAGTGTTTCCCCGTGGGGCGCGCCAGTGTTATTCGTAAAGAAAAAGGATGGGAGTATGAGAATGTGCATAGACTATCGCGAGCTGAATAAGCTTACGGTAAAGAATAGATATCCCGTGCCAAGGATCGATGATCTGTTTGACCAACTGCAAGGTTCAAGTTGGTTCTCACGGATAGATCTCAGATCAGGCTATCATCAGCTCAAGGTGAAAGAGGCAGACATCCCTAAGACAGCGTTTCGGATGCGGTATGGACACTACGAGTTCCTCGTGATGTCATTCGGTCTAATTAATGCTCCTGCAGCATTTATGGATATGATGAATAGGGTGTGTCAACCGATGTTGGATAAGTCGGTTATCATCTTCATTGATGATATATTGATTTATTCAAAGAGCGAGTCTGACCATGCTGAGCATCTGAGAGAGGTATTGGAGACTCTGAAGAAGGAGAAGTTATAAGCTAAATTTTCGAAGTGTGCTTTCTGGTTGCGAGAAGTGCAATTCCTAGGACACGTGATTAATCAGGAAGGGATTATGGTAGACCCCCGCAAAGATTGAAGCGATAACAAATTGGAAGACTTCGCAGAATCCGACTGACATACCTTCCTAGGGTTAGCTGGCTACTATAGGAGATTCATCGAAGGTTTCTCCAAGATAGCCGCACCGCTGACCGGTATGACCCAAAAGTCGATAGTATTAAGTTGGGGTAAGTTTCAAGAAGAGGCCTTTCAGGAGTTAAAGAAGAGACTCACGCAAGCTCCAATCCTTTCTTTACCTGATGGTGACGAGAATTTTGTTGTTTGTACTGATGCTTCGCATCGGGGGTTAGGTTGCGTGTTGATGCAACGAGGAAAAGTGATAGCTTACGCGTCTAGACAGTTGAAAGTCCATGAGAGTACTTATCCGACGCATGATTTAGAGCTGGAAGCAGTAGTGCTTGCTCTCAAGATATGGAGGCATTACTTGTATGGTACCAAGTGTACTATTTATCCGGATCATAAAAGTTTAAAGTACTTCTTCGAGCAGAAAGAGCTGAACATGAGGCAGAGAAGATGGTTAGAGTTGATAAAGGATTACGATTGCGATATTAATTACTACCCTGGTAAAGCTAATGTAGTCGCCAGCGCGCTAAGTCGTAAGAATGAGGAAGTCCTTGCGACAGTGAAGTCATAACAGCTGATTATGAACTCAAGTCTCTTCGAGGAGATTGTCAAGGTACAGTCAGAGGTGCTAGTAGATGAAGGGTTAGTTAAGAAAGAAAGGATTTATGGCCAGCAAGATGAGTTGATGGGAAACACTCATTGTGTTAAGACTAGATTTGACCGTATGTGGATTCCTCTTCATGGAGATCCTAGAGGTCGAATCTTAGATGAAGATCATAAATCAAGGTACTCGATTCATCCTGGAGCTACAAAGATGTCTCAAGATTTGAAAGGAGATTACTGGTGGCCTGGATTGAAGAGTGATGTAGTAGATTATGTTAGTAAGTGCTTAACTTGTTTACAAGTCAAAGCAGAGCACCAGAAGCCTTATGGGAAGATGCAACCGTTTGAGATACCTGAATGGAAATGGGAACACATCACCATGGATTAAATAACTAAGCTACCTCGTACAGGTAAGCATCATGATACCATCTTGGTGATAGTGGACCGATTGACCAAAAGTGCTCACTTTCTGCCTATACGAGAGGCCATCTCGTCAGAAACGTTAGCAAGTTTGTTCATCAAAGAGGTTGTATCTAAGCATGGAATGCCACTGTCGATTGTGTCTGATAGAGATACTCGCTTCACTTCGAGGTTCTGGAAGAAAATCCATGAAGCTATGGGGACGAGATTGAACATCAATACTGCGTATCATCCTCAAACAGATGGACAGTCTGAAAGGACAATCCAGACCCTTGAGGATATGCTACGTGCTTGTGTTTTAGACTTTGGTGGAAGTTGGGATGATCACCAGCATTTAGCAGAGTTCTCCTATAACAACAGTTACCATTCAAGTATTGGTATGCCACCGTTTGAGATTCTTTATGGTAGACGATGTAGAACCCAGGTGTGTTGGGGGGAGATTGGTCAGAAGGAAATGGGAAGCCTAGAAGTGGTTCAAGAAACGTCTTCAAAGTTCTATCAGATCAAAGCAAACATGAAAGCCGCTCAAGACAGACAGAAGTCGTATGCGGATAAGCGGTGACGACCGACTGAGTTTAACGTTGTTGAAAATGTGATGCTTAAGGTTTCACCTTGGAAAGGAATTATCCGTTTTAGAAAGAGGGGGAAGTTGAGTCCAAGGTACATTGGACCGTTTAAGATTTTAGATCGTGTGGGTGAAGTAGCTTATAAGCTGGAATTACCCGATGAGTTAGAGGGAATTCATTCGACCTTCCATGTTTCTCATCTGAGAAAATGTCTAGCTGATGACACGTCTCACGTGCCATTGATGGACATTGAGGTTGATGAACAGCTGAACTACATCGAGCAACCAATAGAAATTTTCGATTGCAAGGAGAAGCAGCTTCGTCAAAAAGTTATACCTTTGGTAAAAGTGATATGGAAACATCGCAAAGGATCAGATGCTACTTGGGAAGCTGAGGATGAGATGCGCAAGTTCTATCCTAATCTGTTTAGGTAGATAGTTAGGTTTCAGGGACGAAACCTCTTTAAGGAGGGAAGACTTGTAACATCCGGAATATTCTAATAATAAAAAAGAAAGTTGCATTAAATTGCCGTGTGTTAAATAATGTTAACTAACATCTAATACGGAAAATGTCAAGGACTTGGACTAATTAAGATGGATTAAGGGGAATGGGCCTTAGGTCAATGGGCTTTAAGGGATATAAATATACCCTAAACCATCATAAAACCCTAAAAACCCTCACACTTTCCATCTTATTCTCTACACACTCAAAAACACACACATCCTACACCACTATACACGGCCGAGAGATTTGAGCGAAGATAGAGATCGAGTGGACGCTAGTTCAAGTAGATCTATATCACACAAGCTACATACGAGATCTAGAGTTGTTAGCCAAGTTTAACGAAATCCAAACGAGCACTAAAGGTACGTCTTTTACCTTATAGATTACATTTTTATTAATGTTTAACCTTCAAACTTAGACTGAGAATAGATCGGGTATATAGGAAACGTAAAGTTGTAAACTTGATGACAAAATGAACCTAATGAACCCTCAAACCTAAATGGATCGCTTAAAATGAAATCCTAGATCCATTCTCTAAACGTTCACTATAAAGGTTCGTGCTTTATGTTACAAACGGGTCAAGATTGGACTGAAAACGGTCAAGGGAACGTTTAGGGCTAAGGCCTAATCATAAAAAGAGTATTGAAGTTGTAAATTGTGCGACGAAGCGAACCCGTGAGCAGCAGACCACGAACTTCGCTTACTGTATAACTTCACTGCATAAGTTCGTTGTAGCTAAACTTCGTTTACAAGCCAACTTCGCCAAGTTAAGTTCGCTTGAAGATAAGTTCATCTAAAGGTCAAGTTCGCTGAACCCTATGTGCGCTGGACTCTAAGTTCGCCGAGCCGTAAGTTCGCTGAACCCTAAGTTCGCTTAAGTTAAGTTCGGTAACGAATAGGATTACGAATCAGACTTAAATCGTTATGAGGAATGAGTTAACGAATTAGGAAATTAACTAAAATCCTAGTGAAAAATGTGTTAAGACAGTTAATGGAAATAAAATTTTTCCAAGCTGACCTGGCAGATCGACCCCAACCAGGGGCTCTATCCCTTGAACCCCGCTACGGGCTGCTGCCCCTAGAACCCCGCTGCCAGGAACGCTGCCGCCGGACCCTCGTTCGTTGTGGGTCATATAAGGATAGAAGTACGATTTGAAAAGCAATAGTTAATTGACACATGTACATATTATACAGTTAGCCGTGCACACCTCAAGAAGGGAATCACTATTAACGGTGAACGTAACCGCATACAGGTGAGTTTCTATGCCCATTTATGTGTTATTTTTCGGGGCTGTGTGCATACTCGACGTGATTATTAATACATTTATCCTAAGTGATAAGTGTATGTCTTATGTGATTATGTGAAAGGTAAGAATGATTGCTTGCCGGTACGAGAACGATCTTCGGATATTGCACGTACTGTCAAGTTATAATGCTATGTACGAAATATGAATGATATGTATGTACGTTATGAAAGGTAAGAATGATTGCTTGTCGGTACGTGAACGATCTCCGGATATTGCACGCACTGTCAGGTTATAATGTTATGTAAGGACTATGAATGATATGTATGTATGTTATGAACAAATGTAAGAAATAGAAAGGTAGAAGAGGGATTGGACCCTAATAATATCCAAGGCAGAAAAGGGACTAGACCCTAATAATATCCAAGGCAGAAAAGGGACCGGGCCCTTTAATAACCTTGAGGCAGAAAAGGGACTGGACCCTAATAATATCCAAGGCAGAAAAGGGACAGGACCCTAATAATATCCAAGGCAGAAAAAGGGATCGGACCCTAATAATATCCGAGGCAGAATAGAATAGAGTAAAGTAGAATTTGAGTTATGAAAGTATGAATGAAAGGATGTATGTATGTAAAGTATGTGATGTTATCAACTAGAACTTACACAGCGTAGCTGACTTTTAGTATGCACGCAGGTAAGTAGGATGAGACAGCTGGCTTGAGTGGGGAGGCATGGCAGAAGAATAAGAGTCTGGCATCTGAAGACCTGTCATGTTTTATAAGTTATGATATTATTTTGAAAGACAAGAAGAATCTTTTAAGACATGTTTATGATTTGAAACGTAATGTTTTATGAAAGTTTTTATATTCCGTGAATGTTTTTATTAACTTTGATTTTAGGACTGCGTTTATGAGTAAATCCAACACCAAAGTAGAGCTACCGGTAATGGGGTCTTACAACCTTAATCAACATTGGATCGTTGATAAAGATCGGGGTATTCCTCTGCTGTCAAATCCTCAATCTCTATTTCTTTATCTTCATAAATTAACGACGTATTCATCTGAGGAATCGTCGAATCTTGTAAGACTTCCTCTTCGTTTACCACCTCTTCATCATCCTCAGCTTCTGGAGCATCGGGTTCTTCATCGTTCAGTCCCAATAATAAGGCAATCTATTGACGTGTCAGGGATTGATCGATGAACTTCCATTCTTCAATATTATCAAGGTTGGCAGAACTCATCACAATGCCCTTCTCATAATCCATGAACAAGATGGTGTTGGCTTTGATCGACTCTATTGGTTGAACATTTGTCGAGTCATGATAAACCACCAATTGTTTATCTTCGCCTACATCGCCGCTCGTGCCAGCACCGGAAGATGAGTCGTGAGCTTGTTTCAGATCATTGCCTCCAGCACCCGAGGCGTCAGGATCATCATCATCATTCTTCAGCTTCTTTAGTTGATCGTCTTTGCAAGTAAGCTGAAGAATCAGATCTTTTTGTTCCTTTATCTTCACCCCATGAGCCGTGACAATCTCACGAAGCTCCTTTGTCTCCTTTTGTCAATACGAGATAAATCCCATCATATGCATTTGATTGATTAACATCTTCACTTGAGCTTTACGATCGGCGGCCATTTGATTCTCATAAAGATGAATCAAACTCAAGAGATGCTCATTTGATTTTTCGGGGGTAAAGCAATGAAAGACTGAGGTATTGGCTGCATATGACCTTAAGGACGACTAATCCTCATGAATGAAATGTCCATAGGATGTGTCAGCGTCAAGGTCAGTTTTGGAGGAACCACCGATGTAGCCATAGTAGGCCTTGGGTATCTCAGATAACACAGATTGAGGAATCATACCAAGCCACGTATCAGATGTCAGCGTTGTCGTCAATGTGAATTCCGGGTGCTAGTAGTAAGCGGAAACGCCAACCTTTGAATATCAGATGTGACATTCGCGACAAAACGAGGTACACTATATTCATTACGTAACAAGTAAACGATAAATCGGTTAATTCGTAGTGCTTAAACGAGTAACCGACCGATACTAATTATGACCCGTATACATACTGAGGGGTCATATACGAGTTATATATATGTTATTGAGGCTAACATATTGATATTTAGGCCCCAGTACGTTTAAAACTCTTTAAACGAAAAAGGTTTCGTTTATCGATACGCTATAAGCTTAAACGCAATCGTTAATATCAAAACAAGCATTGTAGCATCCGTTAAGCCGAAAAACATTTATAAAACACTTATATGACATGTTCTAAGCAATCCTTGAAAATATTTTGGAATTTTACAACGAGTCAGTACGTTTTTCTTATTTTACAAAAATAAGCTGAAAAACACTCGTTTTTACGCTATTTCTCACACCCGAATTAATTTTCTTGCGAAAAACCGAACCCGAACTAAATTTGAAGTGGGCTTTTCATGTTTGGGCTTTTATAACCAGATTAATGGCCCAAAACAGCCCATTAAGGGCCATCCTTGATTTCCGATCGCCAGCCCACCAAACATCACATTTTTTATATATAACTTATTCCTTAAGTCTTTGTTATTCATTTTAACTATCAAAAATTTGAAGTCCAAGCAGCTCCAACTTCTGCTCTATCAACTCTCCTTCAAAACCCTAAGGTAAGATCAAGTTTTATGAAAATTTAACCAAGTTTGATTCATATAATTAACATATAAACATGTTTTAGTTAGTATTAAGGATGTTTAACCATCCAAAAACCCTAAAAATCAAGTAAAACCATGTTTTGATGTTAAACATGTTTACAAACCAGGAACATATACTTTTTTGGTCAAAAACGCGGATTAGAACATGAATACAACGTTTTTACGGTTAGAAAGTTCGGTTTGAACCCAAAACCGAAACCCTAATTGTCAAGGCTGTTACATGGATGATTTATGCTTGGTTTGATGTTATATGATATGTAGATATACTGAGTTTGCAACCCGAGACCCGGAGAATCGTTTAAGCTAGCAAAACTCACCGAAAACCGACAAGGTAAACCCGTAACACTCGTTTAGGGGCTGTTTAGTATTAGATTGTGACGTGCTTGTTGTTAGCTTGTGAAAACTTTCAAGAACATTAGGGATCATATAAATGAGTCCCTGTTCAAATTTGGTAATTTTTCGATAAACGGAGAATATTTGGTGAATTTATTTTCGTTTATGAGCGTTTATTTGGGAAAAATAGCTAAACATATTGAAAAATTATGAAACTTGGATTTGGAGTTTAATATGTGATGGTAAGATCACTGGTAAAGTTTGGGAATCATTGGAAATGCCTAAGTATGGTTTGTGCAATCATGGCTTAACCGAATTTTAACAGCCGAAAAACGCACAAAAAGGCATTTTGTCAAAAGAGTTAGGTTCTGGAGAATTTGCAGGGGCTATGTAATAACATTGAGGCCATTTGTAAAAATTATTGGATTTTCCGGAGGTCGTTTGATATAAACGGGCCATTTATTACACGATTATAACCTATTAAATGAATTTTTATAAATAAATAATTAATCATAAAATTTCTGAAAATATTTTTATTAAATTCTCCATGTCTTAATGTATTTTTACAAAAATTTACATAATTTATATATAAGTACATATTTAGTTATGATTAATCGAAGATTTAAATTATAATTGTTTTAACGAAACCGGCAGTTTTGTATTTAACGGACTGACTGGTATGTCAAAATGTCAAAAGTGGTCAAATATCATATTTTTGAATGATATTAATAAAAACGAACTTTTTACGAGAATTCCGGACAAATCGGGTGAACTGTGCGCGTTTTGTATAATCAAACCCGTGTGAAAACGGAAACGAACCCTGCGATCAAACCAGACACCGAAACCTTAAAATTATTTCATAAATCAAATTATTTTATTAATCAATATATTTACTTAAGTTTATGTGATCTTACCTAATCCCGAAACGTATAAACGATCAACTGAGCTAGGCTCGGGAAACGGTGAAACTAAGCCAAATCCAGTTTTAAACATTTCATAGTATACAACGTCACAATCTAAGACTATGGTCATGTTCTGGGCTTAACAGCTATACCTAGATTATCTATACAGCCCGACTTAGCTTGAACACTGTACTAGTATTAACGATACGATACCGTTTATAGGAATCAGGCTATAAACGAGGCATCTGACTTATTGATACGTAATTTCCGTGCGAACTACGATAAGGTGAGTTTCACGACCCCCACTTTCTAAACTGTTTTACGAACTTTTGGGGTGAAAAGCATGTTTACATATACTGATATACTTGAAAACGTGTGATGATGTGGATTATCTAAGTACTAACACTTGACAAGTCCCCACAAACACAAGTGATTAACTTCGTGCCGGTGACGTGTGGATAGTACTATCGGTTTGACAAACCCAACTGACAGAGCCGGAGGGGTATGCCGGAACATATGTAAACCCAGTTGCACATTGTCATTATATTTTTACATACTGCTATGTGGTGTTAGACATAGTACATACTTGGGGCAAAGTGGCTGTTAAATGCCAACGGGAGTGCATGGGCAGTGGAGGCCATGTGTTTTAGCTCGTTTCGGTTTCACTTGTGGCTTAGTATAATACATCATACACATACATATATACATACACACTGTAAACTTTACGAACTCGTGTACTGATTTCATTGATACTCGTGAAACTTGAAACTCACCAACTAGACGTAGTTGACCCGTTTTAACATGCTTTTCAGGTAAAGCAAAAGTGGAATGATTTGCTTACATGCTTGATGTTAGAAAGAAAGTTGAATAGCTGTGAATAGACGCTGATATAATACTGAATAAGAAGCTCTTAAACCGGTTATGTGTTTTTCACCTAGTTTGTAAACATAGTACCTACCAATGTAATATGATGTAATTTAGCTGTTGAATTTCTTTATAAACAATGTGGTTGATACCAGTGTTATCTGTTACATTCCCGTATTACGCTTCCGCAACTACCTAGTCGGGGTGTGACAGAAGTTGGTATCAGAGCCATTAGTTATAAAGAATTAGGATGTCCCTTAGGATACCCTAAGATAACCGTAGGCTCGATTAACTCTGGGAATAAAATAATATTAAATAATATACACGAATGATTCTCGTGATGAACGCGAATGGACAAGTGGGTTATTATGGTCCGGAAAGTAATAACAGACTTGTTTGTACGAGGAAATTCGAGAAGAAGTCGATAAACAATCGAATAGGTAAAAACAGCAACATATGTGTATAAAATATAATAATAGATAAATATCTGTGTATATAAACGATTCTTTGTGCTTATGACATGTATTTTACTATGATTAATATAGAAGGATATTATTCTTATTACTAACCATTGTGCAGGAATATGTCAAGATCTACTGATCGTTTACCTAATACCCTACCAACAGGGCCTGAGGAGGAGGAGGAGGATCCCGAAGAGGAAACTGAGGAGGAACCAGAGGAAATGGAAGAAGGTGCAGATGCGGTAATTCCTTACGAGGTACCCTCAGATCAACCCGACTTATCGGGTTACCGTTGTGACACCTACCCCCCTAGGGAATCCCCTAGGAATGCTGCAGGACAGGGAGCTACTAGTGCTTATCGTTCACCTGTTAGAGCACCCAGATCCCCTACTCCACCTGTACAGCATACACCAGTACCCCCACCCACTATTAGAAACCGTCAGACCGCTCGCATTTCAGTGCGTCCACCTGAGCACACCTCTTCCCCACCTCGATCTACGTACCATAGGGGAGAAACATCACGTGTCCAGGTCACTGAGATACCTATCCCTACTTGGGGTTTACCCGCCCCGGTACCCGAGCCACCTCGTCATTCTGATTCAGCATGGTTTGGTTTAGCAACTGATCAGCTTTTTGAACAATCACATTCGATAAATAACCTAAACCAGCATAGACATGATATGTATGATCACATGAGGTATATGCAGCAGGAAATCAGAATTGTGCAAAGATCCAGTGCTCACAGCCACGGGCGTCAGGATCGAGCGATGATACTACTGGGGGTATGCTTAGCAGTTAATGCGGCCCTAGTGGCTGCTGTTGTTTGGTTGTGGCTCCATGTTGCAAAAAATGGATAGGACATAATAGTCTAGTCTTATGTATATAGTCTTTTGATATCCCAAGCAGCATTTTGTTACAGCGTGTTGGGCTGACTTGGGAGTTGTTTGTGGTTTAGTACTTTTTCAAGCACTGGCCCTTATCGGGTTAAGTCTACATGTCACTTAGTGACAAATTTTGATACGCATATACAAGCGCTGGCCTATACCAGGTTAAGCCTATGCGCTAATTTTGGATGCATATGTACAGTAATGATTATAATTAATACAAACGTGTCTTCTTTGGCATAGTTATGTGTTGTGAAATTGTAATATTGTAAAGTTGTGCTGGTCATAGTGAAACGATATTGATTATTATATAATTAATTATTTTATAGAATGGCCCCGAAGAAAGCAAACCCTTTGTCTGAGGCGGAAGTGGCCGCAATGATTGCTCGTCTACTACAAGCAGTGATACCAACAATTGTAACACAAGTCACTGCAGGCATACGTGCTAACAATACTGTTAATCAACCTACGAGCACCACCACGGCCACTGTTAATACACCTCCGCCGGACACTAATGTAGCCCCGGGTGTTACTACCCCGGTGAATACTGATAATGTCATAAATAATAATAACACTCTCCCAACTATGAATGTCACTGGGAACCCAGAACCTGTTGTGCACCCTGATAATATCCCGAACCCTGTACCGGTTGTTAACACAACTAATAATGATAATACTCGGACCAATACCGATAATAATAATAATAATCACCGAGAACCCCCGCGTCAGGAGTACTCATACAAACAATTTACATCATGTAAACCGATTGAGTTTAAGGGTATTGAAGGACCCAGCGGGCTGGTCAAATGGATAGAAAAGACCGAATCAGTAATTAATATCAGTGAGTGTCCACCGAACCGCGTGGTCAAATTTGCTACCAGTATGTTTCTAGACCAAGCGCTGATGTGGTGGAACACGGTAGTCCAAATAAGGGGACAAGATGCTATTAATCGTATGTCATGGACTGAATTAAAAACCCTCATGCTAGAGCATTTTTGTCCTAAAAGTGAGATTCAGAGGTTGGAACACGAGTTATGGAATCTGGAAATGAAAGGAGCGGACCATGTGGGATACACGAATCATTTTAACGAACTGTCCCGCTTAGTTCCATGGTTAGTTACACCGGAAGCGAAGCGAATTGAACGTTATATCTGGGGACTGACCCCTGCTGTGAGAAGTATAGTGAATTCAGTTGCCCACCCGACATTAGAAAGTGCTGTATCTCAAACGGGTGTCGTTACTTTTGATCTGATGAGAAGTGGAGTGATAAGGATGCCAGGTGAAACAACAAGTTTAAAACGAACTGATTATGGGACAAGAATGCAAGGAAACCCTCAAAACAAACGGGCTCGTCCGAATACCCGAAGTTATGCCATGACCAGTTCTAATGTAAAACAAGAGACCTATAAAGGGACGTTACCAAAGTGCAGAAGATGTAACTTTCATCATGTAGGTGATTGCAAACCGATCATTTGTCAAAAGTGTGGAAGAACGGGACACTATGCCCCCAACTGTAGAACCCCCACCAACACTGTTAACCGTCCACCGCAATCAACTCAACTACCTCGACCTCAACCAACCCGCCCACAACTCAACCAACAAACCCCACCTACCACGAACCTCCGTGCCTGCTATGAATGTGGCAGTACGGAACACTTTCGGAGATACTGCCCCAATTTGAACCCGGGTACAGTGAGAAGGCAGAACCAAGCACAAGCATCAACCTCTAACGCAGCTAGGGGATGCGCGTTTGTATTAGGACCGGGTGAAGCGCGTCATGATCCGAATGTGGTGACAGGTACATTCTTAGTTTCGGGTCAGTATGCTTCAGTTTTGTTTGATACGGGCGCCGATAGAAGTTTCGTATCTGTTAATTTCTTACCTTTAGAAAATATGCCGGTTAGTGAACTAACAAAACCATATACTATAGAACTCGCTAACTGTCACACCCCGATCTTGATGGCGGAATAATCGAGGCGCGGCGACTAAGTCGTGATTGTTGAGCACAATAGTATAAAAGTCTAAATGCTTAAACATAACCAAAATGTCAAATATTACACCATCCAGGTAACATGAAACAAACTGTTTTAATACAAAATATCAAGTTTCCAAACAACTCCTAGACTAGCCTTCATCTCTCTAGGGCCTCTAAACTTGCTAGGGATTTCTTGCTGCATTATTTCCTGAAAACATGTAACAAACTGTCAACTACATAAAGTAGATGAGTGAATTCATAGGTTTAAAGAAAAAGAGTTTATACACAAACATACTAGTATAGGTTGTAGGGGTTTATATATAGGGTGTACCTGCGGCTAACCCACCACTCCTACAACTTATACTACTATGTTTGGATATAATACCCGGTTTTAAGATGGTTTGTAAAAAAAAGGTCTCTTGGTTTTCCCAAAGAGGTTTTTGTAGTAAGTAAAACATGAAATGTTCTCCTGGACTCTCAGCGGGCTTATTATTCTCCCATTAGAGTCGTTTGTGATAAGATTACTCAAAGATTTGTGGTCTCCCAACGGTACATGTAGCACATAGCAGTTAAGCATAAATAAGGACATATAGATTTGAGCATGCTAAGTTTACTAGATAAACCAACACCAAGATCCCACTGTTTACTAGTATCCAAGATGATGGTGAATAAATGATGATGATGATGAATGATGATGAATCCCAATGATCACACAAGACTTGATTGAACCCACGCAAGACTTAAACCAAGACTACCTCGTTCTTGTCATCCAAGACTCAGCTAGGTTCTACCGAGAGTAGGATAGACTCCCCAAAGAATCCTGGGTTCCCTTGGTCCCTACCGAGACTAGTATAGGTCCTCAAGAGTTATGGATTTCACCGAGACTAGTATGAAATCCCATGAGTTACGAGTGCCACCGAGAATAGAATGCCACTCATGGTCGCGAGTTCTACCGAGAGTAGAATAGACTCTCGGGTCCAATTCAACTCATGATACTTTGATCTCTAGATTTCCATGCTGACACAATGACTATGATGATATGAATATGATTCCCATTCCCATGATGTCAATGTTCATAGAATTTCCCATACTCATTGATTTCCGATGTTCTTAGATCTCCATAAGTTGATGGGTTTTCCCCATGTTCATAGATTTCCAAAGTTTATAGATTCTTAAAAAGCTTGTGGATTTCCGCACGTGTGTAGAAATCCAAAAGTTTATAGTTTAAAGAGTGTTTGCATAAATGATTTTATCCAAACGTGTAAAGTTACCATGTTTCCACCCCATAGTTTTGAAAATCTTAAATAGGGGCTATGAACTCACCTTGATCTCGGGTTAGGATGGTGCTACAATAGATCTCCTTAGCCTAGAGTTGAACATATATATAAGGTTAACAACGTGCTATAAGTCTAAGAAAACGAGCTTACGCGGCCTCGAGCAAAAACTGGGTTTTAAAGACGAAACAGCTTGGTTCTGGCTTGATTCGATCGAATAGGAACACGTTCGATCGAATGGACACACATTCGATCGAATCTGAGGCACACTCGATCGAACTAGAAACACATTTGGTCGAACCAGTTGGAAAAACTCGTTCGGTCGAACATGGAACTTGTTCGATCGAATAGACACTCGTTCGATCGAATACGAAACTCATTCGGTCGAATGAGTTGGAGACCATTCGGTTGCTTTCCTATTCGATCGACTGGACTGATTCGATCGACTGGTTCGATCGAATGAGTTGGAGACCATTCGGTTGCTTTCCTATTCGATCGACTGGACTGATTCGATCGACTGGTTCGATCGAATGAGTCTGATTCGACTCCTTCAAGCTGGGCGACGGAGAAACCTACGGGTTTTTCAGATTTTCCAGATTTTTGACCCAAAATCGAAGTTTTTGACATGGAAATGCTCGGGATTGAAAGGGCTATCGATTCCTAGTGATTTTAAACACAAAAGCCTGCATTTTGACACCAAAACAAGACGGTTTTTGACCCGAAAACTCTAGAAACGAAAATGGGTGTTTTTGCTCGATTTGAGGCCGAAAATGGTTATGAAAATGGATGATTTTCAAGAAGATCTTACCAAGAATAACAACAAACAGATTTGTGGACTCGGATTTGAAGTTTGAAGACTTTCTCTCTCTAGTTTCTCTCTCTAGAATGAGAGTGTTTGGGTGGGAAGTGTTGGTGGAAATGAAAGAGATGGTGTAAGAATACTTGATTTTCCGCTTAAATACTCGGGTGACTCGGGTTCGGTTTTAGGCTACTGACGGGTCAAGATTAGTCGAGTTCATAAGTTTTTTAAACAAACTAAAACTTTTTCAGCAAAACTTTTATAAAACCATTTTCCGAATAATTATTTGAAATCTTTTTTTTTTTTAAATAAGAACATTTAAATTTTTCGAAAGCATTAAAAATTAATATTTTTCAGGCGTAAATGTCGTTTTTATAAAATAAACATTTTAAATGATAAAAGTAGATTTTTCCAATGATATGGGTTCCGAACTTATCGTCCAGAATCCCAAAGTCTATAGTTTCCGATGATTTCACGATCCTAGTTTACCAATCGAATTTCAGGGTGTTACATCCTCCCCAATTTAGAGGAATTTCGTCCCGAAATTTAGAACATAGTATAGTTGATGCAATGATGTTTTAGATTAAATGATCCCATGATGACCACTATTTTCCACTACAAGGCATCACCTTCAAGCTTTACATCAGACATATTCATTTCGGATTGAAGGGGTTTATATATAGGGTGTACCAGCGGCTAACCCACCACTCCTTCAATCTCCAATGGATAATTCCCTCAATAACTCTTGAATTTAACGCCTCACAGCTGCCACGCTAACTATGAGTCCCTAATTCCAAGTCTCGCTTCAGACATAATCAACTTGTGCCGAAGGGGTTTATATATAGGGTGTACCAGCGGCTAACCCACCACTCCTTCAACATTCATTGATTAATTCCCTACACGAAGCTTGAGTTCACGACTCATAGTTACACAATAGCATATTGTTTATACACGTATACACCTGTGAACTTGATGTAATTATATTCCGGACTATAATTACGAGTTCACCTTGTATCAATGTATAAACTCCATTGTGTGCGGCTAGAAAAATCGACACGACACCACACACACACACACAACCATGCTCCATTAATGCTAGAATGATGACAAATTTTGGCTCAATGATACATAGTTTACCCCAATGTTTACATGATTAAGTATGCACAACTTGTGTTTTCCAGCACGAGTCATGGGTAGTCAAATTTGGTGTTATGCAAATAAGAGAATATTTATAAGCAAATAGGAACAACATGATACTTCATTGATTGATATTTGTCCCTGATTACACGATTACGATTACATAGACTCCAAGATTTCTAGAATTACAAAGATGATGACTATGCGAACAGATGAGGGTATTCCTCCTTCATCTTATCCTCTCGCTCCCATGTGAACTCGGGTCCACGATGGTTGTTCCAACGTACCTTGACTATGGGTATCCGGCTTCGCTTAGTCCTTTTGACTTCTCGATCTAGGATCTCGACAGGTTCCTCAACAAAGTGTAGTTTGTCGTCGATGTGAACCGTGTCGATCGGGATTTGAGCGGTCTCGTCAACGAGGCACTTTTTGAGTTGCGACACATGAAAAACGTTGTGAACACGGCTGAGTTCTGGAGGCAATTCCAAGCGATAGGCTACGGGTCCGACCTTTTCGATGATCTTGAAAGGTCCTACGTACCTTGGAGCAAACTTTCCCTTTTTCCCGAAGCGAACAATGCCCTTCCAGGGGGAAACTTTGAGCATTACGTGATCGCCTATTTGGAACTCCAGAGGTTTGCGGCGTTTGTCAGCGTAAAACTTGTGTCGACAGCGGGCGTCCTTAAGTCTTTGCTGAATGATGGCGATACTGTCAGTGGTTTCCTGTATCAGTTCCGGGCCGAGGATTTGAGAATCTCCGGTCTCGGACCAACACAGTGGAGAACGACATTTCCTGCCATAGAGTGCCTCGAATGGTGCGCATTTGATGGTAGCATGATAGCTGTTATTGTATGAGAACTCTGCAAGAGGAAGGTGAGTCTCCCAGCTACTACCGAATTCAAGGATACAGGCTCTGAGCATATCCTCCAGGGTTTGTATGGTCCTTTCGCTCTGTCCGTCCGTTTCAGGATGATAGGCAGAGCTAAGTTTCACACTTGTCCCAAAGGCTTTCTGAAATGACTTCCAGAACCTTGACGCAAAAGAGGGGTCACGGTCAGACGTGATGCCCTTAGGCACACCGTGACGGGTTACGATCTCCCGAATGTAAATCCGCGCCAGCTTCTCCGTAGTGTAGTCCTCGCGGACAGGGAGAAAGTGGGCAGACTTGGTCAAGTAATCCACGATAACCCAAATCGTGTCATAACCGCTGGGTGTCCGCGGGAGTTTGGTAATGAAGTCCATAGCGACTTCGTCCCACTTCCACTGCGGTATGATCGGTTTTTGTAACAGGCCAGATGGTCTCTGATGTTCAGTCTTGATCCGCGAGCATGTTAGACACCTACCGACGTACAAAGCTATGACTTTCTTCATACCCGGCCACCAGAAGTGAGACTTGAGATTCTGATACATTTTATCACTGCCCGGGTGAATAGAGTATCTGGATTTGTGCGCTTCATTCAGGATAAGTTCTCGAAGTGGTTCAGAGTTTGGAATCCACATGCGATTTAAGTAGTAAAGTATACCATCAGACTTGGTTTCAAACTTCCGTTCGGCACCGCAAGATAGCATATTTTTGAGATCACCACCAGCAATCGCTTGCTTTTGAGCTTCAAGAACCAAGGAGGGATGATTGGACTGAATACGGATCGCATGCAACTGGGTCCTTTCCTTGCGACTTAACGCGTCAGCCACTACGTTAGCCTTTCCAGGGTGGTAGCGGATTTCGCAGTCGTAGTCACTTAGGAGTTCAACCCATCGACGTTGTCGCATGTTTAGCTCCCTTTGGTTGAGGATGTGTTGTAGGCTCTTGTGGTCGGTGAAGATGACACATTTCGTACCGTATAGGTAGTGTCTCCATATTTTTAAGGCAAAGACCACAGCACCCAATTCCAAGTCGTGGGTGACATAATTCCTCTCATGACTCTTGAGTTGGCGCGAGGCATAAGCGATGACCTTACCGCGTTGCATTAAGACGCAGCCTAGACCTTGGCTCGAGGCGTCGCAATAAACAACAAAATCATCGTTACCCTCAGGAAGTGACAGGATTGGTGCATGACAGAGTTTATGTTTCAATGTTTGGAAAGCCTCTTCTTGCTCTTGGTTCCAAATGAATGGTTCCCCTTTTTGAGTTAACATTGTGAGAGGCAATACGATCTTTGAAAAGTTCGAGATGAATCGACGGTAGTACCCAGCTAAACCAAGAAATGAACGAATTTCGGTTGGCGTTGTAGGCGCTCCCCAATTTTTGATGGCTTCAATCTTGGCAGGGTCGACATGAATGCCTTCCTTGTTAATGATGTGACCTAAGAATTGAACTTCCCTTAGCCAGAATTCGCATTTGGAGAATTTGGCGTAGAGTTGCTCTTTCCTCAGCAGATCCAAGGTAAGTCTGAGATGAAGCTCATGGTCGGCTTTAGAGCGGGAATAAACGAGAATATCGTCAATGAAGACGATAACAAACTGGTCCAGGTATGGACGACAAACGCGATTCATGAGATCCATGAACACCGCAGGGGCGTTCGTCAAACCAAAAGGCATGACTAGGAACTCGTAGTGTCCATAACGAGTTCTGAAAGCGGTTTTCGCGATGTCGTCCTCCATGACGCGTACTTGGTGATAACCTGAGCGTAGGTCGATCTTGGAAAAGTAAGTGGCTCCTTGCAGCTGGTCGAAAAGATCGTCAATCCTTGGTAATGGATACCGATTCTTGACCGTGAGTTTGTTAAGCTCACGATAGTCTATGCACATCCGGAAAGATCCGTCCTTCTTCTTGACGAAGAGGACTGGAGCTCCCCATGGAGATGAACTAGGGCGAATAAAACCCTTGTCTAGTAGTTCCTGTAGCTGGCTCGATAATTCCTGCATTTCTGACGGAGCCAAACGATACGGAGATTTTGCCACGGGGGTTGCACCGGGAACTAATTCGATGTGGAATTCGACTTGTCGGCTAGGAGGTAGTCCGGGTAAGTCTTTAGGAAAAATGTCTGGAAATTCACGCACGACGGGGACATCAGAGAGCTTCTTCCCCAAAGATTTCTTGATGGAGACATGAGCTAGGAAGGCGAGACACTTCTTTCGAAGGCATCGCCGAGCTTTAAAGCAGGAGATTAATTTCAGACATCTGCCTGATCTTTCTCCTTGAATAATTATGGACTCGCCAGAAGAACAAGGAACGCGAATGAGCTTCTCAGCACACACCACTTCCGCGTGGTTGATGGACAACCAATCCATCCCAACAATTACATCGAAACTTCCTAATTGCATAGGGATGAGGTCAATGTTGAGAGACGTCTGATCAAACGTAAGCGTGCAATTGCGAACGATTTTGTTCACTTGGGTAGACTCTCCGTTTGCCATTTCGACAGAGAAAGCGGGGTCTAAGACAGAGGTTCCTAGATTAAGCAATGGGACCAACTCGCTAGAAATAAAACTCCTATCTGCACCCGTGTCAAATAGAATAGAAACCCAGAGATTGTTAAGGATGAACGTACCAGTAATGACGTCAGGATTTTGGCGAGCTTCAGCAGCGCCAATAGTAAAGGCTCGGCCTCGGGCCGGAGGAAGATTTGCAAGACGAGGACACCTGCTCCTGAAATGGTCCGTGGCTCCACACTCGAAACAGCTTCGAGTGTTGTTGGGTTGGGAACTGCTGCTCTGTATTGCCAGTTGATTACCTTGAAATCTGCAGCGTTCCGCTAGGTGCCCCAAACGTCCACAGTTCGTGCATTTCCAGCACGGGGTTCCGGCAGGGTGATGAAATTGGCAAGTGCCGCACTTGGGGTGAACCCCAGTGTACTCCCTCTTTGGCCTTCCAGAAGGGGTGGGAGCAGGAGCGACAGAGCTGATTGGGGTTGCGGGAGTAACCATCGCGTAACTGCTAGCCTTACGCTTTTTGATGCGGTTGATCTTTTTGGATGAGCCCTCAGCGGCCTTGCCCGTACCTTTGGCTAGGACCCCAGTCTTAACCTGGTCCTGGGTCAGTCGGGCAGCTAGTTCAATGGCCGCTTGTAGGGTTGATGGGTCAGCCCCGATAACGATTCCACAGACAGTGTCAGGTAGGCCATTGATGTAAAGCTCAATAGCCCGGGAGGGAGGGGTGACCAAGTGTGGTACGAGAAGGGAGAGCTCGTGAAAACGCTCCGTGTACCCTTGGTGATCAGCGCCCTTCATCTTGTGCACCCAAAACTCAGCTTCAAGTTTCTGCACCTCACTGCGAGGTACGAACTCGCGGGTAACCAAAGCTACAAATTCCGACCAAGTCATGGCCAAGGCAGCCTCACGCCCGCGGGTTCTTATCTCGTTGTTCCACCAGGTCAGCGCGCGTTTAGACAACATGCTTGCCGCGTGCGTGACTTTCAGTGTCTCAGGGCACGAGCTAATAACAAAGGCAGCCTCCATCTTTTCGATCCACTGGAGGAGACCAACGGCGCCTTCTGAACCGCTGAAGCTGGTGGGTTTGGTAGCCATGAAGTCCTTGTATGGCTTATTTGCTGGTTCATTTGCGTTCTGAGCTGGAATTTGGTTGGCCCCAGAGGTTCCTTCTTGCCTCAGCCCCTGGCTGATGGCTGTTACCATGCCTGGTAACACAGCCGCGATCTGCTGGGCTATAAGGTTGGCTAGATCAGCGGAGTCCAAGGGGGCGGGTGCACGTCTGGGAGGCATTCTTTGACAAAACGAAAAAAAAAGACGAGCGTTAGATAGAATCAATGACACGCCAAAGATTAAGAATAGAGGACATAGATTATACCAAGAACACAGAATGACATGGCTCAAGAGATTAACAGTTAATATGCAACACATAAGCACGCAGCACGTATATAAGTGTAGACATGTGATTGTGATGCATGAGCTATCTAGAGTCAAGGATCCTAGGTTATAGTCTAGGTCGGTTTCCTAATTCCCTATAACCATTGGCTCTGATACCAATCTGTCACACCCCGATCTTGATGGCGGAATAATCGAGGCGCGGCGACTAAGTCGTGATTGTTGAGCACAATAGTATAAAAGTCTAAATGCTTAAACATAACCAAAATGTCAAATATTACACCATCCAGGTAACATGAAACAAACTGTTTTAATACAAAATATCAAGTTTCCAAACAACTCCTAGACTAGCCTTCATCTCTCTAGGGCCTCTAAACTTGCTAGGGATTTCTTGCTGCATTATTTCCTGAAAACATGTAACAAACTGTCAACTACATAAAGTAGATGAGTGAATTCATAGGTTTAAAGAAAAAGAGTTTATACACAAACATACTAGTATAGGTTGTAGGGGTTTATATATAGGGTGTACCTGCGGCTAACCCACCACTCCTACAACTTATACTACTATGTTTGGATATAATACCCGGTTTTAAGATGGTTTGTAAAAAAAAGGTCTCTTGGTTTTCCCAAAGAGGTTTTTGTAGTAAGTAAAACATGAAATGTTCTCCTGGACTCTCAGCGGGCTTATTATTCTCCCATTAGAGTCGTTTGTGATAAGATTACTCAAAGATTTGTGGTCTCCCAACGGTACATGTAGCACATAGCAGTTAAGCATAAATAAGGACATATAGATTTGAGCATGCTAAGTTTACTAGATAAACCAACACCAAGATCCCACTGTTTACTAGTATCCAAGATGATGGTGAATAAATGATGATGATGATGAATGATGATGAATCCCAATGATCACACAAGACTTGATTGAACCCACGCAAGACTTAAACCAAGACTACCTCGTTCTTGTCATCCAAGACTCAGCTAGGTTCTACCGAGAGTAGGATAGACTCCCCAAAGAATCCTGGGTTCCCTTGGTCCCTACCGAGACTAGTATAGGTCCTCAAGAGTTATGGATTTCACCGAGACTAGTATGAAATCCCATGAGTTACGAGTGCCACCGAGAATAGAATGCCACTCATGGTCGCGAGTTCTACCGAGAGTAGAATAGACTCTCGGGTCCAATTCAACTCATGATACTTTGATCTCTAGATTTCCATGCTGACACAATGACTATGATGATATGAATATGATTCCCATTCCCATGATGTCAATGTTCATAGAATTTCCCATACTCATTGATTTCCGATGTTCTTAGATCTCCATAAGTTGATGGGTTTTCCCCATGTTCATAGATTTCCAAAGTTTATAGATTCTTAAAAAGCTTGTGGATTTCCGCACGTGTGTAGAAATCCAAAAGTTTATAGTTTAAAGAGTGTTTGCATAAATGATTTTATCCAAACGTGTAAAGTTACCATGTTTCCACCCCATAGTTTTGAAAATCTTAAATAGGGGCTATGAACTCACCTTGATCTCGGGTTAGGATGGTGCTACAATAGATCTCCTTAGCCTAGAGTTGAACATATATATAAGGTTAACAACGTGCTATAAGTCTAAGAAAACGAGCTTACGCGGCCTCGAGCAAAAACTGGGTTTTAAAGACGAAACAGCTTGGTTCTGGCTTGATTCGATCGAATAGGAACACGTTCGATCGAATGGACACACATTCGATCGAATCTGAGGCACACTCGATCGAACTAGAAACACATTTGGTCGAACCAGTTGGAAAAACTCGTTCGGTCGAACATGGAACTTGTTCGATCGAATAGACACTCGTTCGATCGAATACGAAACTCATTCGGTCGAATGAGTTGGAGACCATTCGGTTGCTTTCCTATTCGATCGACTGGACTGATTCGATCGACTGGTTCGATCGAATGAGTTGGAGACCATTCGGTTGCTTTCCTATTCGATCGACTGGACTGATTCGATCGACTGGTTCGATCGAATGAGTCTGATTCGACTCCTTCAAGCTGGGCGACGGAGAAACCTACGGGTTTTTCAGATTTTCCAGATTTTTGACCCAAAATCGAAGTTTTTGACATGGAAATGCTCGGGATTGAAAGGGCTATCGATTCCTAGTGATTTTAAACACAAAAGCCTGCATTTTGACACCAAAACAAGACGGTTTTTGACCCGAAAACTCTAGAAACGAAAATGGGTGTTTTTGCTCGATTTGAGGCCGAAAATGGTTATGAAAATGGATGATTTTCAAGAAGATCTTACCAAGAATAACAACAAACAGATTTGTGGACTCGGATTTGAAGTTTGAAGACTTTCTCTCTCTAGTTTCTCTCTCTAGAATGAGAGTGTTTGGGTGGGAAGTGTTGGTGGAAATGAAAGAGATGGTGTAAGAATACTTGATTTTCCGCTTAAATACTCGGGTGACTCGGGTTCGGGTTTAGGCTACTGACGGGTCAAGATTAGTCGAGTTCATAAGTTTTTTAAACAAACTAAAACTTTTTCAGCAAAACTTTTATAAAACCATTTTCCGAATAATTATTTGAAATCTTTTTTTTTTTTAAATAAGAACATTTAAATTTTTCGAAAGCATTAAAAATTAATATTTTTCAGGCGTAAATGTCGTTTTTATAAAATAAACATTTTAAATGATAAAAGTAGATTTTTCCAATGATATGGGTTCCGAACTTATCGTCCAGAATCCCAAAGTCTATAGTTTCCGATGATTTCACGATCCTAGTTTACCAATCGAATTTCAGGGTGTTACACTAACGGTAAGTCTATACTTGTTAACCGAATAGCCCGAAACTGTTCCCTTATCCTAAACGACCACCCATTCCTTATTGATTTACTTCCAGTGGAATTGGGAAGTTTCGATGTTATAATCGGTATGGACTGGCTATCTAAGTATAAAGCTGAAATTGTCTGTAAGGATAAGACCGTTAGAATACCTCTTTCGAATGATGAAGCTATGATTGTTCAAGGTGAGAAATCTGGTACGGTACTACCTCTCATATCTCAACTTAAGGCATTGAGATATTTACGCCAAGGTTGTACTTTATACTTGGCGAGTGTAACAGTTAAAGAACCCGAGGAAAAATGAATGGAAGACATCCCAGTGGTACACGAGTATTCAGATGTATTCCCCGATGAGTTGCCTGGTTTACCACCGACCCGACAGGTTGAATTCTGTATTGACTTGATACCGGGAGCAGCACCCATTGCTAAGGCACCTTATCGACTTGCACCTTCTGAAATGCAAGAACTGTCCAACCAGTTACAAGAATTACTGGACAGGGGTTTTATTCGCCCTAGTTACTCACCGTGGGGAGCACCAATGTTATTTGTAAAGAAGAAAGATGGGAGTTTTCGAGTGTGTATTGATTACCGGGAATTGAATAAAGTGACTATAAAGAATAGATACCCCTTACCTCGAATTGATGACTTGTTTGATCAGCTTCAAGGTGCGAAGTATTTTTCAAAAATTGATCTTAGATCTGGTTATCATCAAGTAAGAATTCAGGAAGAAGACATACCAAAAACAGCTTTCCGAACTCGGTATGGTCACTATGAATTTTTGGTTATGCCGTTTGGGTTGACAAATGCACCCGCAGTGTTTATGGACCTCATGAACCGAATTTGCAAACCTTACCTTGACAAGTTTGTGATAGTGTTTATCGATGACATTTTGATATATTCGAGAAGTAAGGAGTAACACGAACAACATTTGCGGGAAATCTTAAAATTATTGAGGCAAGAGAAGTTATACGCAAAGTTGTCCAAATGTGAGTTTTGGCTACAAGAAGTACAGTTTTTGGGACACATTGTGAACCATCAAGGGATCCAAGTAGACCCAAGTAAAATTGAGGCCATTAAGAATTGGCAAGTGCCTATGTCACCAAGAGAAATTCGTCAATTCTTAGGACTAGCCTGGTATTATAGAAGATTCATTGAAAATTTTTCAAGTATTGCACAACCTCTAACCCTCCTAACTCAAAAAGATCGAGCATATGAATGGGGAGAAGAACAAGAAATGGCCTTCCAAACGTTAAAACAGAAGTTATGTGAGGCTCCAATATTAAGCCTTCCAGATGGAACGGATGAATTGGTGGTATATTGTGACGCATCTCGTAAAGGTTTAGGATGCGTACTGATGCAAAGAAAGAAAGTAATAGCATATGCTTCCCGACAATTAAAAGTACATGAAAAGAATTATACGACCCATGATTTGGAATTGGGAGCAGTTATCTTTGCATTGAAGATTTGGAGACATTACTTGTATGGCACTAAATGTACCATCTATACTGATCACAAAAGCCTACAACACATATTTGATCAGAAAGAGCTAAACATGAGACAAAGGAGATGGGTAGAACTGTTAAATGATTATGATTGTGAGATTAAATACCATCCGGGTAAGGCCAACGTAGTAGCCGATGCTTTAAGCCGAAAAGACAGAATCAAACCATTAAGGGTACGAGCACTCGGAATGATTGTTCAAAGTAGCCTAACCGAACAAGTTCGCGTTGCATAAGATGAGGCCTTGAAGGCAGATCAGCTAGAAAAAGAAGAACTACATGGAAATGAAAGGAATTTTGAGAAGAAAATTGATGAAGTATATTATTACAAAAACCGGGTCTGGATTCCAACACTTCATAAACTCCGAAAGCTGATTCTTGATGAAGCACACAAATCCAAATATTCTATTCATCCAGGTACTGATAAGATGTATAAGGATGTTAAAGAATTTTACTGGTGGCCTGGTATGAAAAAGGATATAGCCGTATATGTAAGTAAATGTGCAACATGTGCAAGGGTAAAGGCGGAATATCAAAAACCTTCGGGAATGTTACAACAACCCGAAATCCCACAATGGAAATGGGAACAAATTACCATGGACTTTGTGACACACCTTCCTAAAACCTCTCGAGGACACAACGCAATTTGGGTAATTGTGGACCGATTAACCAAATCCGCACACTTTATTCCCATCCGTAACAACTACACCACCGAAAAACTCGCTCAAATTTACATTGATGAAATAGTATCTCGACACGGAGTACCTCTTTCGATTATTTCCGATCGAGACAGTCACTTTACTTCACATTTCTGGCAAGCAGTACAAGAAGCCTTGGGAACCCGAATCGACCTAAGTACGGCTTACCATCCCCAAACCGATGGTCAATCCGAACGAACCATTCAAACCTTAGAAGATTTACTTCGTGCTTGTGTACTGGACTTCAAAGGGAATTGGGATCAACACCTCCCGCTCATTGAATTCTCTTACAATAACAGTTATCACAGTAGTATACAAGCAGCACCTTATGAAGCTCTATACGGGCGAAAATGTAGATCACCACTATGTTGGACAGAAGTGGGTGATACTCAAATTTCAAGATCCGATTTAATTCAGGAAACCACCGATAAGATTCACCAGGTTAAACAAAAATTGAAAGCTGCCCGTGACCGACAAAAGAGTTATGCCAATGTTCGCAGAAAACCGTTATCTTTTGAAATAGGTGATAAGGTATTTTTAAAAGTATCGCCATGGAAGGGTGTTATAAGATTTGGAAAGACTGGTAAACTAGCCCCGAGATACATCGGACCTTTTGAGATTGTCGCAAAAATTGGTCCCGTAGCTTACCGATTAAAACTACCCTTAGAACTGAGCACTATTCATGACGTGTTTCATGTATCGAATCTGAAAAAGTGTTTGACTGATGAAACGACAATAGTACCACTGGAAGATGTTCAGATCAACGAAAAGCTCAACTTCGTAGAGGAACCGGTAGAAATTGTAGACAGGAAAACCAAACAGTTACGACACAAAAAAATTTCATTAGTAAAAGTTCGGTGGAATTCAAAACAAGGACCCGAATATACTTGGGAACGAAAGAACGAATTCCGAAAGAAATACCCACACCTGTTCCCTAAAAAGAAAACCGATGACACATTAAATTTCGAGGACGAAATTTCTTAACGGGGGGAGAATGTGACATTCGCGACAAAACGAGGTACACTATATTCATTACGTAACAAGTAAAAGATAAATCGGTTAATTCGTAGTGCTTAAACGAGTAACCGACCGATACTAATTATGACCCGTATACATACTGAGGGGTCATATACGAGTTATATATATGTTATAGAGGCTAACATATTGATATTTAGGCCCCAGTACGTTTAAAACTCTTTAAACGAAAAAGGTTTCGTTTATCGATACGCTATAAGCTTAAACACAATCGTTAATATCAAAACAAGCATTGTAGCATCCGTTAAGCCGAAAAACATTTATAAAACACTTATATGACATGTTCTAAGCAATCCGTGAAAATATTTTGGAATTTTACAACGAGTCAGTACGTTTTTCTTATTTTACAAAAATAAGTTGAAAAACACTCGTTTTTACGCTATTTCTCACACCCGAATTAATTTTCTTGCAAAAAACCGAACCCGAACTAAATTTGAAGTGGGCTTTTCATGTGTGGGCTTGTATAACCAGATTAATGGCCCAAAACAGCCCATTAAAGGCCATCCTTGATTTCCGATCGCCAGCCCACCAAACATCACATTTTTTATATATAACTTATTCCTTAAGTCTTTGTTATTCATTTTAACTCTCAAAAATTTGAAGTCCAAGCAGCTCCAACTTCTGCTCTATCAACTCTCCTTCAAAACCATAAGGTAAGATCAAGTTTTATGAAAATTTAACCAAGTTTGATTCATATAATTAACATATAAACATGTTTTAGTTAGTATTAAGGATGTTTAACCATCCAAAAACCCTAAAAATCAAGTAAAACCATGTTTTGATGTTAAACATGTTTACAAACCAGGAACATATACTTTTTTGGTCAAAAACGCGGATTAGAACATGAATACAACGTTTTTACGGTTAGAAAGTTCGGTTTGAACCCAAAACCGAAACCCTAATTATCAAGGCTGTTACATGGATGATTTATGCTTTGTTTGATGTTATATGATATGTAGATATACTGAGTTTGCAACCTGAGACCCGGAGAATCGTTTAAGCTAGCAAAACTCACCGAAAACCGACAAGGTAAACCAGTAACACTCGTTTAGGGGCTGTTTAGTATTAGATTGTGACGTGCTTGTTGTTAGCTTGTGAAAACTTGCAGGAACATTAGGGATCATATAAATGAGTCCCTGTTCAAATTTGGTAATTTTTCGATAAACGGAGAATATTTGGTGAATTTATTTCCGTTTATGAGCGTTTATTTGGGAAAAATAGCTAAACATATTGAAAAATTATGAAACTTGGTATTGGAGTTTAATATGTGATGGTAAGATCACTGGTAAAGTTTGGGAATCATTGGAAATGCCTAAGTATGGTTTGTGCAATCATGGCTTAACCGAATTTTAACAGCCGAAAAACGCACAAAAAGGCATTTTGTCAAAAGAGTTAGGTTCTGGAGATTTTTCAGGGGATATGTAATAACATTGAGGCCATTTTTAAAAATTATCAGATTTTCCGGAGGTCGTTTGATATAAACGGGCCATTTATTACACGATTATAACCTATTAAATGAATTTTTATAAATAAATAATTAATCATAAAATTTCTGAAAATATTTTTATAAAATTCTCCATGTCTTAATGTATTTTTAAAAAAATTTACATAATTTATATATAAGTATATATTTAGTTATGATTAATCAAAGATTTAAATTATAATTGTTTTAACGAAACCGGCAGTTTTGTATTTAACGGACTGACTGGTATGTCAAAATGTCAAAAGTGGTCAAATATCATATTTTTGAATGATATTAATAAAAATGAACTTTTTACGAGAATTCCGGACAAATCGGGTGAATTGTGCGCGTTTTGTATAATCAAACCCGTGTGAAAACGGAAACGAACCCTGCGATCAAACCAGACACCGAAACCTTAAAATTCTTTCATAAATCAAATTATTTTATTAATCAATATATTTACTTAAGTTTATGTGATCTTACCTAATCCCGAAACGTATAAACGATCAACTGAGCTAGGCTCGGGAAACGGTGAAACTGAGCCAAATCCAGTTTTAAACATTTCATAGTATACAACGTCACAATCTAAGACTATGGTCATGTTCTGGGCTTAACAGCTATACCCAGATTATCTATACAGCCCGACTTAGCTTGAACACTGTACTAGTATTAACGATACGATACCGTTTATAGGAATCAGGCTATAAACGAGGCATCTGACTTATTGATACGTAATTTCCGTGCGAACTACGATAAGGTGAGTTTCACGACCCCCACTTTCTAAACTGTTTTACGAACTTTTGGGGTGAAAAGCATGTTTACATATACTGATATACTTGAAAACGTGTGATGATGTGGATTATCTAAGTACTAACACTTGACAAGTCCCCACAAACACAAGTGATTAACTTCGTGCCGGTGACGTGTGGATAGTACTATCGGTTTGACAAACCCAACTGACAGAGCCGGAGGGGTATGCCGGAACATATGTAAACCCAGTTGCACATTGTCATTATATTTTTACATACTGCTATGTGGTGTTAGACATAGTACATACTTGGGGCAAAGTGGCTGTTAAATGCCAACGGGAGTGCATGGGCAGTGGAGGCCATGTGTTTTAGCTCGTTTCGGTTTCACTTGTGGCTTAGTATAATACATCATACACATACATATATACATACACACTGTAAACTTTACGAACTCGTGTACTGATTTCATTGATACTCGTGAAACTTGAAACTCACCAACTAGACGTAGTTGACCCGTTTTAACATGCTTTTCAGGTAAAGCAAAAGTGGAATGATTTGCTTACATGCTTGGTGTTAGAAAGAAAGTTGAATAGCTGTGAATAGACGCTGATATAATACTGAATAAGAAGCTCGTAAACCGGTTATGTGTTTTTCACCTAGTTTGTAAACATAGTACCTACCAATGTAATATGATGTAATTTAGCTGTTGAATTTCTTTATAAACAATGTGGTTGATACCAGTGTTATCTGTTACATTCCCGTATTACGCTTCCGCAACTACCTAGTCGGGGTGTGACAGAAGTTGGTATCAGAGCCATTGGTTATAAAGAATTAGGATGTCCCTTAGGATACCCTAAGATAACCGTAGGCTCGATTAACTCTGGGAATAAAATAATATTAAATAATATACACGAATGATTCTCGTGATGAACGCGAATGGACAAGTGGGTTATTATGGTCCGGAAAGTAATAACAGACTTGTTTGTACGAGGAAATTCGAGAAGAAGTCGATAAACAATCGATTAGGTAAAAACAGCAACATATGTGTATAAAATATAATAATAGATAAATATCTGTGTATATAAACGATTCTTTGTGCTTATGACATGTATTTTACTATGATTAATATAGAAGGATATTATTCTTATTACTAACCATTGTGCAGGAATATGTCAAGATCTACTGATCGTTTACCTAATACCCTACCAACAGGGCCTGAGGAGGAGGAGGAGGATCCGGAAGAGGAAACTGAGGAGGAACCAGAGGAAATGGAAGAAGGTGCAGATGCGGTAATTCCTTACGAGGTACCCTCAGATCAACCCGACTTATCGGGTTACCGTTGTGACACCTACCCCCCTAGGGAATCCCCTAGGAATGCTGCAGGACAGGGAGCTACTAGTGCTTATCGTTCACCTGTTAGAGCACCCAGATCCCCTACTCCACCTGTACAGCATACACCAGTACCCCCACCCACTATTAGAAACCGTCAGACCGCTCGCATTTCAGTGCGTCCACCTGAGCACACCTCTTCCCCACCTCGATCTACGTACCATAGGGGAGAAACATCACGTGTCCAGGTCACTGAGATACCTATCCCTACTTGGGGTTTACCCGCCCCGGTACCCGAGCCACCTCGTCATTCTGATTCAGCATGGTTTGGTTTAGCAACTGATCAGCTTTTAGAACAATCACATTCGATAAATAACCTAAACCAGCATAGACATGATATGTATGATCACATGAGGTATATGCAGCAGGAAATCAGAATTGTGCAAAGATCCAGTGCTCACAGCCACGGGCGTCAGGATCGAGCGATGATACTACTGGGGGTATGCTTAGCAGTTAATGCGGCCCTAGTGGCTGCTGTTGTTTGGTTGTGGCTCCATGTTGCAAAAAATGGATAGGACATAATAGTCTAGTCTTATGTATATAGTCTTTTGATATCCCAAGCAGCATTTTGTTACAGCGTGTTGGGCTGACTTGGGAGTTGTTTGTGGTTTAGTACTGTTTCAAGCACTGGCCCTTATCGGGTTAAGTCTACATGTCACTTAGTGACAAATTTTGATACGCATATACAAGCGCTGGCCTATACCAGGTTAAGCCTATGCGTTAATTTTGGATGCATATGTACAGTAATGATTATAATTAATACAAACGTGTCTTCTTTGGCATAGTTATGTGTTGTGAAATTGTAATATTGTAAAGTTGTGCTGGTCATAGTGAAACGATATTGATTATTCCAAATGTGGTTGATACCAGTGTTATCTGTTACATTCCCGTATTACGCTTCCGCAACTACCTAGTCGGGGTGTGACATCAGACGACCTAGGTTCATGAGAACCTATTTTTATCTCCAGATACTTGACGAACCCGACGTTTGGGCGGTTCATCAGAAGCAAGATACTTGCCCTTTTCGTTTATGTTGTGCAGCAGATGAACTTGCTGCCACAACCTCAACATGTCATTTGTCACCACCTTGACCACCATCTCCACCATCATCTCCATCATCACCTCTATTGTTCCCACCTGGACTCTCTTCACATTTGGAATCTGAATCATCGTGGATCCAACGATCAACAGAAGGACATACATACGCCGGATTTGAGATATGACCAATCAAGCGTCTGGTCCTCGGTGTTTCCTGATAATACTGCTTCATTCTCTTCAAAGTGTCAGCATTCATATGATCAATCTTCAGCACGTCATTGCGAAGCGATGCATCAACCTCCAGATCATGAATAGCAACCTGAATGATCAACTGGATAAACCATGGTACATTAGAAATTTGTGTCGTCGATTCTTGACTAAACAATTTTCTTTAAGATGATAGAAGATCATCTCGGAGAAGTTGAACGGTTTGCTCAAAATCAACGCAAAAAATGACGATTGTAACATGGTACAACATTCTTCGAATCCACCTTTACGACCTCTAAGGCTAAGGATAAGCACGTGTATTAAATACTTGTACGTGGGGCACAAGTAAGCATTGTTGTACATCGAACGTTCAAGGTCGCCAATATAAAACACACGACGAAATAGACCTCGGATCAACCGCTTATCGAATTCAAACGGGTTGTACATATTATCACCAAACCTCAACACCCTTCGTATCACCTCGACTGATATAACAACCGGCCACCTGTTCGACTCAAAATTTATATGATATCCAGACTCCACGTATTGAGCTGAGTTCCAGAATGGACGTCTGATACTAAACCGAATCTCCGGGTTCAATGTGACGGCATAGCTTATACATGATCGGTGTATACAGGCTAGCATATCTTGAAATAAATCCTTGTTAGCAAAATTAGTCCCGACAAAAGCATAGATGTTATATTATTTGTCGAATGATAGCAACGGTGTTCACTATAAGGGACTTCTTGAACAACTTCGTCTGCCATAACTGATGATACATAAATCCCGAGATTTAGTAAAACGAAAAACAAATAATATAAATATTATATAAATTTTTGTTTTAAATTTTCAAAATAAATCTAAGTATAATTCGTTAGTCTTTCTGATTCGTTATAACGAATTAGGTACTTCGTTATAACGAGTTGTTTAATTCGTTATGACGGAGTGAACACGAACTAGACATAAAGAATCACCTTTGAAGGAATAACGAATTAAAGAACGAATGTGAAGTTATTCGTTATCAATTTTCATGAATGAGTTGATCCGTTATGCCATCAGTAACGAATTGAACATTAATGAGTTTCAATTCGTTACCAAATAATGAATCGTCACCAATAATTCACATTCTTTGACTATCTGGAGTCAAGGTCAAAATTAGTATGAACATTGAAAGTCAAACATGCAAATCTAGCATCAATTAGACCATGTAAGACAATGTAATGATCTGCAGTAAGCACGAATCAACTCGGAAACACATCGATAGTCAATACAACCTATCTAAGTTGATTAAAACTGAGTATAACTTAGATTTATAAATGTTTCGTTTTATATGTTAAACTCGATACTAAAATCGATTAATTGTCCCCCTAAACAATCATAAATTTTGACGATGTTCATTGCGTTCTGATCGTAACTACCTTACAATGCTTGAGTGATGATCAAAAACGAGTTTAGTGAAGGTCGATTTTTCTGGAAAATTTTGGTAGGGTTTTGCTTAGTGAGGAAAAAAGGTTTTGAATGAATGAAAATGAATTGTTCTTCCACTGTTCTTTATATAGGACGAATTGGTACTTTTCCCAAAACAACGAATCAGCTGATTCGTTCATTTTGAATTAACGAATTAGCCAATTCGTTATCTTATTCGTAACCCGTGGAATCGAATAAGGAATTAGTTCTAATTTGCACGAAGCAATAACGAATTATGGGTAATTCGTATTTAATTCGTTAAATATTGGATGACGAATTGGGTCATTCGTTCCAGAGTGGCGGAAGCGAATTAGGTGGTAACGAATTGAAGTAATTCGTTATTGAAATGACCCCATTCGTTATCCATAACTAATGAATTAACCTTAATATCGTTTTCAATTTAAAACAAATGTTTAAAGAATTAAATAATTAAATAATGAAAGAATTAAATAATTGAATAGATAATAAAACAATGAAATCCGTGTCCCGATGACCTTATACTTTACGAATCATACCCAATGTGATAAGATGTATTACCTTAACGTGTTTTACGCTTAAAACACATAATTAAAATACTTTAAAATGATTAAATAATATGTAAAAGAAAAGGAAAAATTAAAATAAGAATAATAAAATCTCTTTGGTAATTTTCATTTTCTTTTCAAAATATTTACATTCAAATCCGAAAAGTAAACAAAAAACATAAAATATTTTTGTGTTTTTGTATCTTTTTCAAAATTAGTACATATTTTTGTATTTTTGATGAGTTTAAGCAGAGAATCATATTGAACAAATTGCTCTTCCATCGTAGTTTTTTATTTCAGCGATATTATGACTTGCGTCAAGTCGGTCATTTATATTGTTGTCAACCTAAATCTTATAACAAACTTTGAAGAATTTTTGTGATATGATTAATTGTTCAATTAAAACACATAATATCAGAAACTATCAGCCTCTAATCTTGGTTCAAGCTTAATTTGATTTTTACCATATCACCCCAACTTAACTTAAACCATTATGCTGTCGATCAAAATTTTGATTTATATATAGATTTTGTTTGATGCACCAAGATTCCTTTACTATGAATGAGTATGCACGAGTCCATCAGTTGGCTTACATACATTGTGTCCCCTAGCGTCAGTTTCTTAATGGTATTAAGACGCACGCAAGGGAGAGACAATGTATGACTAACAAAGGATTTTGATCAAGTCAGTAATTCAAATTGTACATTGTACAGTAGGCATCAAGTTTAATGACTTTTGGTTTTCTCTAAAAGCGTTTGAAATATTCATGTATATTAATACCCAGATGATTAAGCCGCATAAAGATTCCCTGTGTCCAGAACCCTATTGCCTTTTATTCAAACTTGTTATGTTTTTTGGTGTCAGACAAACATAAGGCTTGAGTATGACAGGGTATTACATTTCACCCATCAATACCGAGATTTTTGGTAGAGACTAACACCTATTTCAATTTGGCATTTCTTTATGTTTATATCACATACTTTACTCTACCGGCTTGTTTAAGACCTATCAATGCACCAATGAAATTAAGCACACAGTCTTTTAAGCTTCTTTCTTTCTAAATACGGGAAGAGATGATCAATGTACTATCATTTTCTCTTTTTTCTTCGAAACTTAAATATTTTAGGAGCATAAAAATAAATTCAATTGCCCCAGTTACTTTTAGTCTATAGAGTAATGTATATGCTATAAAACCACAAAGAGATAATAGGACCAAAACATGCAAGCATGTTCCACATACTTAAATAACCGACATAATTTTTAGCGAAATAATTAAATAAAAACGCATAACAATCGCCCTAACTACTTTCAATTATCAGCTAAATTGTTATTCTGAAAATTTACAAGTAAATATCAGGACCAAACATATACGAGTATATGTCCTTCCAATATAAGTAAATGGCATAACTTTAAGCGAAAATATGCAAAAATCTTTTTGGTTTTTTTCTGTACATACATTAAAACAGAATCTTTTTATCTTTTCGGATTTTTCTACATAAATAGAAAGCACAATATTTTTGATATTTCAGATTTTTTAATGTTTTTGAATTTTTCAAAATATATTAACTATAATCATAATATTGTTGTCTTTTTCCAAATTTTTCTATGTTTTTGGATTTTCTCTATAAAAACAAAATTACACTATTTTTGTATTTTCCATTTTTCAACCCCAAAACCAAAAACATAAAAACAAATTAAATAAAAATGCAATAAAGATAGTTATCCTTATTTAAGGACTTCATCAAGAGTATTTTATCCATTTAGACTAAGGAGGAAGTTAAAACGTGTTTTTTCAAATGCCTTGGCAAACAGATCGGCTTTTGAAAATCATTCTACACTTTCTCAATATCGAATAATTTCTTTTCAAAGCAATCTCGTATAAAATGATATCGAATTAGATTTTGAGTGTCGTATGGGATTCTTGGTGATACTTATTGCAGTAGATTTATCAATATAGATGAGGGTAGTAAGAAACTTCAAACCATAATCCCGCAAGTGTTGTTGGATCCATAAAACCTGTGAACAGCAACTAGAGGCTGCCACGTATTCGGCTTCGGAGGTTGAAGAGGAGACCGTTGTCTTTTTCTTACACTGCCAGGAAACAAGCTGGCTTCCTAGAAATTAACAATCCGCTGTGGTCGATTTAGAGTTGATCTTGCATCCTCATTAATCCGAATCAGAAAACTCAGTGAAATCGAAGCTATCGTCATTGGGATACCATAACCTGGTGTCAGGATTACCCCTCAGATAGTGAGGTATACGTTTAACTGCCACCAGGTGAGTAACTCGGGGACTTGATTGGTACCTAGCACACAAACAAATTGCAAACATTATGTCAGGCCGAGAAGCAGTTAAATACATTAATGAACCTATCATCTCTCAGTAAAGGGTATGATCTACGGTATCCTCTAATTCGTCCGGTGACAAATTTTGAACCACGGGAAGAGGCGTTGAAGGGATTTTTCCGACAGTTATATTGAATCGGCTCAAGACATCGTTCACATACTTCGTTTGACGAATGAAGATTCCCTTGTCAGACTAACGAACCTGCAACCCTAAAAAGAAGTTCATATTTCCCATCGAGCTCATTTCGAACTTTGTTTGCATTGACTTCTCGAATTCCTTACATAAATTGTCATTTGATGAGCCAAATATGATGTCATCGACATATATTTGGACGAGGAGCAAATCATCACCAACAATCTAATAAAATAAAGTGCAGTCTACAGTTCCACACTTGAAGCCGTTATCAGTAAGATGGTCAGAAAGCGTGCCATACCAAGCTCTCGGGGCTTGGTGTAGACCATACACGGCCTTGTTTAATCGATAAACTCGGTCCGGATAATCTGGATCTTCAAAGCCAGGAGGCTACAAGACAAACACTTCCTTATGTAGTTTTCCATTGAAAAACGCACTTTTTTCATATCCATCTGATAAACTTTAATATTCTTGTAAGCCTCATAAGATAAAAATATTCATATAGCTTCTAATCGTGCAACTGGAGCATATACTTCAGTGTAATCTATGCCCTGTTGCTGATGAAAGCCTTGAACTACTAACCTTGCTTTGTTTCTCATAATCACTCCAAATCGTCCTTTTTACATTTAAATACCCACTTCGTAGGAATTGGCTTCTTAACTCTTAACGGGATTATCAATAAGATCCCATACACATAGTTGGATGAAGTGTTGCACCTCTTATTGCATCGCTTCTACCCAAGATGGATCTCCAAGTGCCATACGTGAATTCGTTGGTTCCACTTGAGATAGAAAGTAAGTGTATTTGGCGTGATTCATGATTCCCAAAGAATGCAAATCCGCATAAACACACAATATGTTATACTCATTTGAAGTAGCAACTTGATGACTTGTTTGTACACCTACATCAAGTTCACCAATGATGTTGTCCTGTGGATGATAATTATGAATTCGATAATAGGATTCTCAGGCACAACAACATTGTTTGTTAAATTAGGGAGATTCTCCTAAACATCATGAGATGATTCACCGATCTCATGTTTTCAGGAAATGTTTCCGAGGAATAATCAACAAAATGACTATCATCCGTAGAGAAAAAATTCACATCGGATGCATCAGGGAGATTGTAACATCCCGTTTTCTCGTTTTGGTTAATAAAATAAAATATGTGTTATCAAGAATCGGGCTTGTGTTGGGTTAAGTAATATGGGTAATGGACATGGGTTAATAAGAAAATGAGGAAAAGTCCGTGGGCTTAAACCCATGAACCATGATATAAATACCATAATTAACTATTAATTCGTTCATTCTCATCCATTCCATACACCACCCAAAACACACGCTTAATAATAGTATGATATTGTATGGATCCAAAACTGCTAGATCTAGTCACGAAATGACGAGACAACCGTTAAAGTCACGAGATATGGATGGAATCGGGTATAAACCGATCAAAAAAATGAGGTTAGGGGTCACCCTAGCTCAGATCTGGATTGAACGGGACGAAAAACGGTGAAAAACGGTGGAAAACAACTGAGATCTCGCTTTTTTCCGGGAGATCCAGGTTTTCCGAAGATGATGCGCCGGAAAGGTGACACCGGAGATGTGGGTACGAGGTTAATGACCTAACCCTAGTTTGTTAGAAGAGACATAACGAATTAACAAGCAATTCGTTATGCTCATTCGTTGAGAAGAGATAACGAATTAGAAGCAGTTCGTTAAGCCATAAGTAATTCGTTAACGGAGAATTGACGAATGAACTCCCCAGTTCGTTATAAAGTCCAGTTCATTATAAAGGTTCAATTCGTTTTGCGGATCAGTTCGTTGTAAAGGTTCAATTCGTTATAAAGTCCATTCGTCAAGAAGTAACGAATGAGCCTCATTCGTTAAGGAACTGGATAACGAATTAAAATGGAATAATTACAAATAAGCCCTCGAACTTTATGAATTAGCAAATAAAATAATAAATTAGAATTCTAATGAAAAATGTGTTAAGACAATTAATGGAAATAAAATGTTTCCAAGCTGACCTGGCAGCTCGACCCCAGCAAGGGGCTCTGCCCCTAGGACCCTGCTAGGAACTGCCGCCCCTAGACCCCGCTACTAGGGGCACTGCCCCCGGACCCCCTTTCGTTGAGGGTTATAATTAAACTAGAAATACAATATGGGGAGTGATAGTTAATTGATACGTGTAATAGTTATACAATTAGTCACGCACAGCTAAAGAAAGGAATAACCATTAACGGTGAACGTAACCGACTTCGGGTGACCACTTCCTTGTTATTTTTTCGGGGATGTGTGCATACTCAATGTGAACGTTAATATGCTTACCTTAATTGGTTAGCTTATGCTATAATGATTGATGTGATAGTATAAATGAATGTTATGAATGAATGCTTGTTGATGCGTAAACGATCTTCGGATATTGCACTTAACGAAAGGGATAGTAATATTTAGTATGCCTAGTATGAAATATGTACGTATGAAGTACTTTATGAAATGAGTATGTAAGAAAGGACGATTATAAAATGAAAGGTATGTATGGTTATATGACGAACAGAAGGTATGGTTAGAAAGGGAACCGACCCTAATAGTATCAGCGAATGTAGGGAACCGACCCTAATAATATCGGCGAATGTAGGGGACCAACCCTAATAATATCAGCGAAGGTTATAGGGCGGAATGCTCTTTAAAACGTATATGTATGAATGAAAGTATGTATGTAAGTATGAAAGAAAGAATGAAAGTACGTATGTATGTAAGAATGTAAGTAAATATGAAGGTATATACCATCGGGTGCATATGTAAGTATGTGAATGTATTGTATATCATCTGATTAACTTGACCTCACTCAGCGTAGCGGACTTTTAGTATGCACGCAGGTTAACAGACTGAGTGAGCTGGTTTGAGTGGGACACATGGCAGGATTGAAGAGGCTTACATCTAAAGATTTGTCATGATGTTTCGAATGCTATAATTTATGTTACGTTTTAAAAGAAAAGTTATGAATGTTTGTAATGAATAGTTGACTTTTAATATTATTCCGCGAAAGTTTTAATTCACTCTGATATTTAGAACTGTGTTTTTGAGTAAATCCAACGCTAACGAATGGCACCGATAACGGGGTCTTAGTGATCATCTTGTGGAGCCTCATCATAATTAGAAACATAAGTTCTTGGAGGTAAGTATTAGACTTCAAGATACGCACGCACCAAGTCTTCATCTGGTTGGCAACTATTTGAGTGAATGAATTAAATAAACTCTCATAGTCGAACATCCAATCAGGTCCTTTACCTTTGGAAGGTGTTGTATACCGTTGACAATCAACATGGTACCACTCCTCTACACAGCCCGAGGTAAAATTAAATACACGTTTCTTAGGTGATGCGTAATCTAAAAAATAACCTTCAATTACTTTTTCTTCAAATTTTCCCGCATCTTTCTTCAGAATAGTAAAAGGACACCCAAATGATCCCATGTACTTTAAATTAGGCTTACGTTTGTTCAGAAGTTAATAACTCGTCTTTTGTAGCTTCTTTATAGTCAAAACACGATTGAGTGTGTAGCAAGCAGTATTCATAGCCTCGTTCCAGAATTGAACAGGAAGCTAAGAATCTGCGAGCATTGTTCATGCAGCTTCAATCAATGGTCTATAGAGTAATATATATGCTATAAAACCACAAATAGATAATAGGACTAAAACATGCAAGCATGTTCCACATACTTAAATAACCGACATAATTTTTAGCGAAATAAATAAATAAAAACGCATAACAATCGCCCTAACTACTTTCATTTAGCAGGTAAATTGTTATCCTGAAAATTTACAAGTAAATATCAGGACCAAACATATACGAATATATGTCCTTCCAATATATGTAAATGGCATAACTTTAAGCGAAAGTATGCAAAAATCTTTTGGTTTTTCTCTGTACATACATTAAAACAGAATCTTTTTATCTTTTCGGATTTTTCTATATAAACAGAAAGCACGATATTTTTTATTTTTCAGATTTTTCAATGATTTTGAATTTTACAAAATATATTAACTAGAATCATAATATTGTTGTCTTTTTCCAAATGTTTCTATGTTTTTGATTTTTCTCTATATAAACAAACTTACACTATTTTTGTATTTTCCATTTTTCACCCCCAAAACCAAAAACATAAAAACAAATTAAATAAAAATGCAATAAAGATAGTTATCCTTATTTAAGGACTTCATCAAGAGTATTTTATCCATTTAGACCAAGCAGGAAGTTAAAACGTGTTTTTTCAAATGCCTTGGTAAACAGATTGGCTTTTAAAAATCATTCTGCACTTTCTCAATATCGAATAATTTCTTTTCAAAGCAATCTCGTATTAAATGATATCGAATTTCGATATGTTTAGATTTTGAGTGTCGTACGGGATTCTTGGTGATACTTATTGCAGCATAGTTATCAATATAGATGGGGGTAGTAAGAAACTTCAAACCGTAATCCCGCAAGTGTTGTTGGATCCCTAAAACCTGTGAACAGCAACTAGAGGATGCCACGTATTCGGCTTCGGCGGTTGAAGAGGAGACCGTTTGTCACACTCTCAAAATCCACTAACGGAGTTTTACCGTCAGAGGGTGTGAACTAACAGGATCGGAATCATTAGTTATAATCAAATATCATAAGTAAAGTTTTCAAACCACGAAAACATTTAAGTGTAAATAAGTACGGAAGCATAAAATCATAAACCAAGTGTTGCGTCACGCAGGACGACTTAAAACCCAATTGGTAACAGTTTAAAAACAAGTTAGCAAAAACGATAGAGTTCAAGGTAATGCATGATCCTATACCGCGCGCCCGCCTCGGCCACCTGAGAATAACATACTAAAAGTGTCAACACGGGGTTGGTGAGTTCACAAGTTTATATAAATAAAGCGTTTGCGTTTGCGTTTGCGTTTTGCGTTTGCGTTTGCATTACCAGATAATGTTAAATCAATTATATATCTATATGTAGCTAGCCTATAAAACAAGTATTACTAAGTGTTCGACACCGAAGCTGAGTGTTTATCAATTGCCTTGCCACCATGTATATCCAGACCATAGAAAATGTGTTAGCCAAGATTACACCCGCTCGACCTCCAGTCGAGTTTAGCGTTGGGTGGGGTTTGTCAAACCCAGTAGTACTACTCAACAGTGACTCGCTATTATCCAATACCTAACGGTTCGATGTTATGAAGGACTTTTGTTGTTTCGTTTGCCACTTAGCCTTTACAAGTGATATATAACTAAATAACAAAATCTAAAGCATTTTGGAGTATGTATTCTCCCCCATGTAAAAGCGTTTAACAGAGTAAAAGGGGAAACATGAAACTCACTGTTTGCGAAGAACTCAAAAACAAGTCAACCAAGAGATGCGCGTCACAGAAAATCCTCACTAGCGTTCTAAAACAAGAATGAGATTTTCTAAGTGTTGGAACTATTATTGAGTCTCTAGACTCGGCACATAATACCTATGCATAAGATACGTTTCGTGTTTCGTTTGTGAATTGTGTTTGACTAAACAAACACATTGGTGATACGTTACATGTATGAACAACTATTTACGTGTCAAGTATTAGTATTGTACATTACTAGCAATTATTCCCCACAAGGGCAATTTGGTCAAAAACATAGCAATTATCTAACAACAAGCACGTTTCATGTATTTTCATATAGTTCAGCAGCTAGTTCAATCAAGACAGATTTCTACTTGAAAGATTACTCTATTCAACAGATCATAACTTATCAATTAATTCACCAAAAATCGTCACAAAAGCACACATGAGTTAGGTTTCCGGAACTATTTTTATTGTATTATTATTCCACATAGTTTTCTCACAATGATCAAAACATTACAGTAAACTCACAGTAGTCAAAACCATGCGCAACAGAATGTTATTTGTTATTCCCGTTAAATGAAGAATCCAATTAATGCAAGACCAACTGGGTTAGGTTCCTAACTCAATTTTTTTCTTCCAGAAGTAGAACCAACCCATTTGGTCTTTTAGTTTATGATATATCTTAGTCGCAAAACAGCCTAACAGCAGGTCTCCCAAATCAGCCTTGCACAACAGTTTTGTAAAATAATAAAAACAGACTTTTATACGTCCAAAATTACAAACTCGGACTTTTCAAAAACTAGACTCGATCTAGTATACTGTAGAATCAACAATCGTATCAAAACACAACATTAACATCAAGTTACAGCCGTCCAAACACGAATTCAATAATCTGTCCAGCATCAGTTTTCATCAAAACTCAATAAACAATTAACCTATGAACTAACAATCATGCATGTAACCCTAAATCATCAACAAACAACATATTTAACACTTAGGATTTTTGATTACAGGTTTAATCATACAATTAAATGATAGAATGGATTTGATATGGTGTTTATATTACCTAATTAGCTTCTTAACTCTTCGATCAAGCTTGAAACCGACTTGTATACGTATGTATGTGTGTGCCTTGTGGCTCGGACGATGAGAGAGGAGAGGGGAGGAGGGCTGCCGCCAGGTGAAAGGGGAGGGAGAGAGGGGATTAGGGTTTAGGTTATTAATATGTTGTTTATATATATAATTATGTTACACTTAACCCCCTTAAGCTTCTAATTAATCAATTTCTAGCATAACATAGACTTTTGCATCTTGAGTTAATGTTTTACATATGAATATCAAATAACACATAATTCTCAAATACTTATTGTTTGGATGTTTGTCGTTTATTCACCAATGGTTTGCGTTAACTCGTTTGCGTTTCGATGCAATCCCGAAAGACTACATGTGTAATGATTGTCAAGTGTCATTTAAAACCCTAGTTTAAATGTAATGAGATGTGTGTTATAGATCAAGTGATCTTAAGTTTGAATTGACGGAGTTTTAATTAACGGAGTTAACCTGAAATTGACGAGTGTCACACCGTTGTCTGCTTCTTACACTACCAGGAAACAAGCCGGCTTCCTAGAAATTGACAACCCGCTGTGGTTGATTTAAAGTTGATCTTGCATCCTCCATAATCCGAATCAGAAAACTCAGGGAAATCGAAGCTATCGTCCTTGGGATACCATAACCCGGTGTCAGGATTACCCCTCAGATAGTGAAGTATACGTTTAACTGCCACCAGGTGAGTAACTCGGGGACTTGATTGGTACCTAGCACACAAACAAATTGCAAATATTATGTCAGGCCGAGAAGCAGTTAAATACATTAATGAACCTATCATCGCTCAGTAAAGGGTATGATCTACGGTATCCTCTAATTCTTCCGGTGACAAATTGTGAACCACGGGAAGACGCGTTGAAGGGATTTTTCCGACAGTTATCTTAATCGGCTCAAGACATCGTTCACATACTTCGTTTGATGAGTGAAGATTCCCTTGTCAGACTGACGAACCTGCAACCCAAAAAAGAAGTGCATATTTCCCATCGAGCTCATTTCAAACTTTGTTTGCATTGACTTCTCGAATTCCTGACATAAATTGTCATTTGATGAGCCAAATATGATGTCATCGACATATATTTGGACGAGGATCAAATCATCACCAACATTCTAAGAAAATAAAGTGCAGTCCACAGTTCCACACTTGAAGTCGTTATCAGTAAGATGGTCAGCAAGCGTGCCATACCAAGCTCTCGCGGCTTGGTGTAGACCATACACGGCCTTGTTTAATCGGTAAACTCGGTCCGGATAATCAGGATCTTCAAACCAGGAGGCTACAAAACAAAAACTTCCTTATGTTGTTTTCCATTGAAAAACACACTTTTTTCAGATCCATCTGATAAACTTTAATATTCTTGTAAGCCTCATAAGCTAAAAATATTCGTATAGCTTCCAATTGTGCAACTGGAGCATATACTTCAGTGTAATCTATGCCCTCTTGTTGATGAAAGCCTTGAACTACTAAACTTGATTTGTTTCTCACAATCACCCCACGATCGTCCTTTTTACATTTAAATACCCACTTCGTAGGAATTGGCTTCTTAACTCTTAACGGGATTATCAATAAGATCCCATAGACATAGTTGGATGAATTGTTGCAACTCTTATTGCATCGCTTCTACCCAAGATGGATATCGAAGTGCCATACATGAATTCGTTGGTTCCAATTGAGATAGAAAGTAAGTGTGTTTGGCGAGATTCATGATTCCCAAAGAATGCAAATCCGCATAAACACACTATGTGTTAGACTCATTTGAAGTAGCAACTTGATGACTTGTTTGTACACCTACATCATGTTCACCAATGATGTTGTCCTGTGGATGATAATTATGAATTCGATAATAGGATTCTCAGGCACAACAACATGGTTTGTTAAATTAGGGAGATTCTCCTAAACATCATGAGATGATTCACCGATCTCATGTTTTTAGGAAATGGATCCGAGGAATAATCAACAAAATGACTATCATCCGAAGAGATAGAAATCACATCGGATGCATCAGGGAGATTTTAACATCCTGTTTTCTCGTTTCGGTTAATAAAATAAAATATGGGTTATCAGGAGTCGGGCTTGTGTTGGGTTAAGTAATATGGGTAATAGACTTGGGTTAATAAGAAAAGGAGGAAAAGACTGTGGGCTTAAACCCATGAACCATGATATAAATACCATAATTAACTATTAATTCATTCATTCTCATCCATTCCATACACCACCCAAAACACACATTTAATGATAGTATGATATTGTATGGTTCCAAAACCGCTAGATCTAGTCACGAAATGACTAGACAACCGTTAAAGTCACGAGATATGGATGGAATTGGTTATAAACTGTCGGTCCCCTCGATTTCAGCTGGATCTTAATTAATCATGTCATAACTCAGACAGATTAATGCGTTGACAAGAGAGTTAATGACGGGTTGCTATATTTAGAAAGATATCCGTTTGTTAAAGGCGGAATCAATAACAAACATAAGGTTGCAAAGAATAATCAAAGGTAGAAAGCACACACAGGATTCACCCAAAAGATTTCCATTTATATAACATTCATCATACAAATTGGATAATCGATTTAGGGTTTTCTATGAATCCTAGGACAGCCGTCACTTTCAAGAAATATTCTTTCTTATCCGAAAAGTGTAAAGGCTTATCTCTCTCTCTCTCTCTACCCCTGCCTTGGCGGCGTGTCCTAAACATTCTATTTATAGGCCTGCCAACCTAGGACAATTGTCATTCCTTCTAGAAACCCTAAATACAATCATACATACTCAAATTACATATTCAAAATAAACTAAGTGTAAAACAAGTCTTCCGGGTAGGCTTTGCATCAGTCTTGTTTTTCCGAGTATGCTCGGCCATCCTTCATAACTTGGTAACATAGAAGTGTGCTCGGGTTCATTTTCCGGGTAGACTTTACATAAAGAGTATTTCAGCAAGTAAAATACTCATCGAGTAGACTTTAGTCTTCTTGATTTTGCCAGACTTTGCCTGACAACTTCTTACGAGCAACCTTGTTCTTCAATGATCCATTTCAGCTCCTTGCTATAAAATAACTTATTAGCAAAGTGTACTCGGGAGTACTGTTCCTTGCTTGAGCAGAACCTTGCCCGATATTACTTAGAGATATTCCTTTAGATTATCAAGCATACTTGGATCATACTTATTAATGAATACCTTGTCCGGTCTTCCAATCACTTGGCTTCTTGGACTTGGTTAACCAAACCTTACTCGGAAGAGTAATATACTTGGCTCTGAAGAACAGACTTGCTTGATAAAGTGAACCTTGCCCGGATTCACATAAACTAGTGTACCTTACTCGGCAATGAACTAATTTGCAAACCCTGCTCGGATATCCACTTAAGAAGACTACTTGAAGTAAACCTTGCCCGGTAGGCAAAATATCGTACTCGGCTAAGTAAAAGCTTGCTCGGATGTCTAAGGTGTGCTTGGATCCATTACTTAGCGAATTCAGAGGAGGTTGAGAAGATTCCATTCTCCCATGTACTTCATTTAGGTCAATTCTTTGACCCAACAATCTCCCCCTAGATTGGAACACCTCAGCTGACCCAAAACATTTCTATGGTTACTTACACTCAGCAAAAATACACATCAAATAAAAAATAAAAAATTACATATTCAAATGATATAAACACAATTACATAATCAGAAAGTTGTCCGAAGACATTACAAAACAAAGCCTATTCTATTAATCTTATCTTCTTCTTGCATCATGAATGGCTTGTCTTCTGTTGATTAGCTCCGAAGCAGCTTTCATCTTGAAGATATTAAGGGCTTGGTAATGAATGTGACTTTCTGGTAAGGCCAAGTCCCTTATATCCATGAGATCTTCACTGTGCAGATATGTCAAATCTTCGTCTTCCTTGATAATCCCCAATATCTTTCCATCTGAGTTTCTCAGTAAGAAGTGATCGGCATTCTTTTTGTATTCAATCTCAACAATTATGCTATTCTTCTGTACTGTGTAGTTGGGGCGACTTATCCTTCTTCTCATACTTATGCAAGCATTCATGTTGGATAATGGATTCTGATCTCGGACATTCATTTGATAGTCTCTCTCGGCTATGTCCATTCTTCTCAACTTTGAAATCCTTCTTGATTTGTGAAACTGAATCAATCTCCAGCTCCTCTTTTCTTTTAAGAATTGGAATCCTTTATCAGCTTCTTCATCCATGTGTTTCAACAAAATAGTTTTTCTTAACATCCCACTTCCCCCTCTTAGCATCTATTTCACTTTCAGTCTGCTCATGAGTCCTTTTTCTCCTCATATAGGTTTTGGCAAACCTGTTGACATTTTCAGTAAATTCTTCATGGAGTTGTGAAAGTCTTTCTCTCTTCTGGTTAAGTGTTTCACGAGTCTCAGGCATATTTACCCTTTCTGACCAGTTGTCAGTGGGATTCTTCATCAGATCTTCCTTTACTTACTCTGCCCATTTCTTGGCAGCCATTGAAGCAATGGACTCACCAATCTCTTCATCAATCATGACATCAGTATTCAAGTTGGCTGGTTCAGCAGTTTCATTTGATTGACTTTGGGGTTGAAACATGCTAACCACCATAGCCAAAGAATTATCAACTTCCTCAGCTCTATTCATCTTAATCAACTCCTCTATCACCTCTTGATCAGCCACATCATCAAGTATTTCTTTCACTATGTTGGCTTCATTGATCAAGATCTCCTGCTCTGCCATTTCTTCATGAGTTAAGGATTGGGATATTTTCTCCCTTTCAATTGACTCTTTGATAATTCTTTCTTGTTCTTTTAAGGCAGCAGCAGCAGCATATCTGAATAAAACATCCTTTTTAGGATATGTCTTAAGATGCTCTTCTTCTGTAACTTTGGCCTTTCCTTTTTCCATCCTCTTCTTTAAGTCTTCTTCACTATCAGGAGGAAAGTCATCAATTTCCTTTTCAAGTGCTTCCCGTTCTGAATCATGCTCTACCCTCTTGAAACTTTCTTCTTGGTTAGTTTCTGGTTCAGTGTATATAAGTTCCTCAGTAGCAGCATTTTCATCAATGAATTCTTCAGTTTATGGATCAGTGACATCAGTAAGTACATCAGTAGCTAAGGAATTAGTATCTTCCTCAGTTCTCCTCTCCTCACTGCTCTCCTCTCCATCTCCATACACATTCATAATCATATTCAATGCATTCACATTCTCACCTTCTACACCTGAGACAGTTGGCATAGAATCATTCTCCCCCTGTTTTGAGGCAGCTGAGGTCTTCTCAACCTCCTGCTCCAGGGCTTGAATTTTCAAGTTTTCCTGCACAAACTTCTCTAACAGGATCACATTCTCCTGTGTTACTTCCTCATTCATTCTTCTCGACTCATCATTTTCTTTCATTAGGGTCAGAAGGTCAGTTTCAGTGTGTGGTGATGTAGGTGGTGTTGTGAAGAATTGTTCATAATCAGGTTGTTCTGTGGTGTGAGTTCGGAAGGTAGATGGTTGTGGTGATTGAATATGAGGTGGGCTAGAAATAATTGGTTCAATTTGAATTGGGCTATTTGTTGGTGGTGTTTGTGGGGTTGGTGATGTGTGGGTTGATGTTTCAGGTTGGCTAAAGGTTAAGGTTTGAGGTGGTGTGTGAGTAATTTGATGTGGTGGAGTTTGTGGTGGTGACTGTGGTGGTGTAGGAATATGTTGTTCAATCATAGCTATCCAAGCTCCTCCGTCATCTCCATCATCTCCATCATTTTCATCATCAGCCATCCATCTGATCATTGGTGCCACTGGCTCATTGTCAGGTGTGACTTGCAGAAGTGCACACATATTATGTTTCTTTTCAAAGAAATACTTTGGTTGTTCTTCTTCTGCCATATCTGAAACACATAAACAAACACATTCAAAGTGAAATTAGTCATAAAGTTCAGTACTTTAGATAATTTCAAGTTATAAAAATGAAGAAGAAAGAAAGAAATCTTCATGAACCTGTTCTTCGACAAATTAATAACCTAAACACATAAACACAGTATTATTAATCAGATACATAATCAAAGCCCATTATAGTCTAATTTAGAGGGCTGATAAAAGTTAGAGTTTTAATGCTTAGCTTGTCTAAGGTGTGCTCGGATCCATTACATAGCGAATTTAGAGGAGGTTGAGAAGATTCCAATCTTCCATGTACTTCATTTAGGTCATGACTCAACAATCTCCCCCTTAGGTCAATTTCTTGACCCAACATAAACCGATCAAAAGATGAGCTTAGGGGTCACCCTAGCTCAGATCTGGATTGAGCGGGACGAAAAACGGTGAAAAACTGTGGAAAACAACTGAGATCTCGCTTTTTTCGGGGAGATCCAGGTTTTCCGGAGATGATGCGCCGAAAAGGTGGCACCGGAGATGTGGGTACGAGGTTAATGACCTAACCCTAGTTTGTTAGATGAGACATATCGAATTAACAAGCAATTCGTTATGCTCATTCGTTAAGAAGAGATAAGGAATTAGAAGCAGTTCGTTAAGCCATAATTAGTTCGTTAACGGAGAATTGATGAATGAACCCCCCAGTTCGTTATAAGGTCCAGTTCGTTATAAAGGTTCAATTCGTTTTGCGGACCAGTTCTTTATAAAGGTTCAATTTGTTATAAAGTCCATTCGTCAAGAAGTAACGAATGAGCCACATTCGTTAAGGAACTGGATAACGAATTAAACTTTGAAATAATGATAGAAAGGTCCCGGGACTTAGGATAAAATGGAATAATTACAAAGAAGCCCTCGAACTTTATGATTTAGCAAATAAAATAATAAATTAGAATTCTAATGAAAAATGTGTTAAGACAATTAATGGAAATAAAATGTTTCCAAGATGACCTGGCAGCTCGACCCCAGCAAGGGGCTCTGCCCCTAGGACCCGGCTAGGAACTGCCGCCCCTAGACCCCGCTACTAGGGGCGCTGCCCCCGGACCCCCGTTCGTTGAGGGTTATAATTAAACTAGAAATACAATATGGGGAGTGATAGTTAATTGATACGTGTAATAGTTATACAGTTAGTCACGCACAGCTAAAGAAAGGATTTACCATTAACGGTGAACGTAACCGACTTCGGGTGACCACTTCCTTGTTATTTTTTCGGGGATGTGTGCATACTCAATGTGAACGTTAATATGCTTACCTTAATTGGTTAGCTTATGCTATAATGATTGATGTGATAGTATAAATGAATGTTATGAATGAATGCTTGTTGATGCGTAAACGATCTTCGGATATTGCACGTAACGAAAGGGATAGTAATATTTAGTATGCCTAGTATGAAATATGTACGTATGAAGTACTTTATGAAATGAGTATGTAAGAAAGGACGATTATAAAATGAAAGGTATGTATGGTTATATGACGAACAGAAGGTATGGTTAGAAAGGGAACCGACCCTAATAGTATCAGCGAATGTAGGGAACCGACCCTAATAATATTGGCGAATGTAGGGGACCAACCCTAATAATATCAGCGAAGGTTATAGGGCGGAATGCTCTTTAAAACGTATATGTATGAATGAAAGTATGTATGTAAGTATGAAAGAAAGAATGAAAGTACGTATGTATATAAGAATGTAAGTAAATATGAAGGTATATACCATCGGGTGCATATGTAAGTATGTGAATGTATTGTATGTCATCTGATTAACTTGACCTCACTCAGCGTAGCGGACTTTTAGTATGCACGCAGGTTAACAGACTGAGTGAGCTGGTTTGAGTGGGACACATGGCAGGATTGAAGTGGCTGACATCTAAAGATTTGTCATGATGTTTCGAATGTTATAATTTATGTTACGTTTTAAAAGAAAAGTTATGAATGTTTGTAATGAATGGTTGACTTTTAATATTATTCCGCGAAAGTTTTAATTCACTCTGATATTTAGAATTGTGATTTTGAGTAAATCCAACGCTAACGAAGGGCACCGATAACGGGGTCTTACAGAGATCATCTTGTGGAGCCTCATCATAATTAGAAACATAAGTTCTTGGAGGTAAGTATTAGACTTCAAGATACGCACGCACCAAGTCTTCATCTGGTTGGCAACTATTTGAGTGAATGAATTAAATAAACTCTCCTAGTTGAACATCCAATCAGGTCCTTTACCTTGGGAAGGTGTTGTATACCGTTGACAATCAACATGGTACGACTAAACTACACAGCCCGAGGTAAAATTAAATACACGTTTCTTAGGTGATGCGTAATCCAAAAAATAACCTTCAACTGCTTTTTCTTCAAATTTTCCCGCATATTTATTCAGCATTGTAAACGGACACCCAAATGATCCCATGTACTTTAAATTAGGCTTACGTTTGTTCAGAAGTTCATAACTCGTCTTTTGAAGCTTCTTTACAGTCAAAACACGATTGAGTGTGTAGCAAGCAGTATTCATAGCCTCGTTCCAGTATTGAACAGGAAGCTTAGAATCTGCGAGCATTATTCGTGCAGCTTCAATCAATGGTCTGTTCTTCCTCTCAGCCACACAATTCTGTTGTGGTACATAAGGAGCACTGTATTTTTGGTGAATTCCTTTTTGAATACAAAAAAAGTCCAATATATTATTTTTAAACTCCGTACCATTATCACTTCGAATACATCTCACTTTCAATTTGTATAGTGATTCGATCTTAGTGATTAAGATTTGAACCAGAATGGGTGTTTGATCTTTTGAACTCATAAATAATACCCATGAATATCTTGAATAATCGTCAGTGACTACTAAACAATACCAATCACCAGAAATACTCGCACGATTCACAAGACCAAACAAATCCATATGCAGTCGTTCTAGTGGAGTATCAATGGTATTGAATAACTTAGATGGGTGTGACTTCTTCTTTTGTTTGCCCTTTTTACAAGCAACACAGTGGTCAGATAACTTAAAATGTTTCAATAAACACCATCAACAAGGTCATTTGTCATTAAATAATTCATTTTCCTAACATGAATATGACCCATTCTTTTGTTCACAGAATCGTATCTTTTTCAGTTTCCTTATAAACAAAACACGTTTCCACAGAAGTCGATACTTTAGAAGTCATGTTCAAAACATAAATATCATTCGATCGAGGAGATCGCATAACTACCATATCCTCGGGAATGATGTATCCCTATTTTAGTATTATGCGCTCCTTATCATTAAATATAGCAATGTATTTCTTATCATAATTTGTGACACACTCAACAAGTTGTGATCAAGTTTATCACAATAATTAACTTTTTCAAAAGTGATGCACCAATTTGACACATAACCTTCCTTAGTGATCATACCTCCCGAATTACCAGCAAACACAACATACCATCCTTGTATATTTTTGACATTTTTAAGAGATTGATGTTGCTAGTAATGTGACGAGAGCATCCACTATCGATTATCCTGTTTTCACCAAAAACAGTCTTGGATGAACTCTGCACATGAAAAGAAAATGATAAGTTCAACAAGGTAGCCAGGCCTCAGTCTTGGGCACCTCTTGAGTTTCTCTTGAAGTCTTAGCATTCAATGAATCCAAATGTTGCTTAGCCGCTTGTGAATAAGTCACAGGATGTTTTGACTTTCGTCGCAAGTATGCAGCTTGAACTACATTTGTATTCACGTTTTTGCAAATAGGTTCAGTAGGAACGTATTTGGGCTTTATGTTGCTTGCATTTTCATTAACCTTAATCAACTTTTGAGGATTCACTTCAGAATACATAATGTGGGTTTCATCATTGAAAGACATTGGTCTTTTTAAAATCTCCTTAATCAAAGGAACATTTTTGGATTGTTCCTTGATAAATGGATGAAAATTTTGGGATTTCTTTAGACCACAGTTTCTGACTACATGATCATGTTCACCACAAAGAAAACATGTTCTCATGTCAACATGTTCACGTGACGGTTTAGCATAAACATGTGCAACAGAAGGTTCATGATAAACACCAGCAATGGGACCTTTGTCCAAGTCATCAAACGTCACAGATTTCCTTTTCATGTAGAAATCCAGATTTGAACAATTTGAAAAGCTTTGTAGAGAGTCAGTTCCATTTGATTTCACAAATTGATCATTGTAAGCAGATTTTAACAAATTTCTAGCTTTTATCAAAGGATCTACCACTTTTGATATCTTGGATTTCACAAACTTGTTTTCAAGGTATTGTAACTTAGAAGTTTCATTGTGAAAGACGCTTTCAATCAATTCGGGCTTTATCAAGTTAAGTGGAATGTCTTTCTCAGTGAACACTTTGCTTATTCCTTTAAGCATAAAACATGACCAGTTGATGACTTAGATGCAGCAGGATTGATAAAACGCATCAAATCCTCATCGAAAACTTTAGGTTTTTCTGATTTCTTAGCCTTCACTGGTTTAACTATTTTCTCCTTTTTAACCTGTAATGTGTTTGGACCAAACACCACCTCCTCAAATTGATTAGGTTCACATAGAATGTGATTTGAACTTGGAATGTTCTGGGTTTTGTGTATCACTTCGGGTTCAAACACATCCTTAATGATAACCTTCTCAACATTCTCAACAAAAACTTTAATGCTTTCAACATGATGTTTTTGAGTTGACGATTGGGCTTTAACATTATCAGGTTTTACTAGTTTAGGTTTTTCATGAATTACAGGTTCATTAATAGTAACTTCTTCTTCTCCAGCAAAAGGATTTGCAGTATAATCATTATGAAAATGTGGTGGTACTTCAACAAAACCTACACACTTTTCAAAATCTTTTTGCTTACCAGTAACTTCAATATTCACATTTAGCAAAATTATGAATTTCTAAATTTGACCAATTTATTCTTCAACTCAAGAACTTCATTCTCAAGTTCGGTTATCTTAGATCGATGTTTCAAGATTTCTTTAAATTTATGATAACTAATTGTCATCATAACCGACAATTCAGTTTTGAGATCATGGTTACTAATAGACAATGCTTCAATTTTCTCCCTAGATCTCATTTGAGATTCTAATGATTGTATATAGTATCCTTAAGCGAAGCAATTTCTTTCACTAAACGGTCATTATGATCTTTCAATGATTCTAACTTAGGCTTAAGAGATTCACAATCAAAACAAGAGACATCTGGAGATAGATTAGCAGAATCAGAAACAAAAGGACTAACCTCCTCGATTTTTGCCATACATGCAAATGTTGTTGCCTGCATTTGACATGAATCATCAGAATCCGATTCAGTATCATTTTTAGAAGATAGCTCTTTACCACTTGCACCTTGAAAACTTTCATTCAACTCGAACATAGCCAAGTTAGTTTGATTATCGTTGCACAACAGCCTTTGTGTCCCATCAGTTCCATCAGCAGCAGACTGCAAAGCTTGTGATCCCGATGCAGACGGTTTACTTTTAAAAGACTTATCAGAATCATTACTCTTTTTCACAGAACTTCTATCTTCACTTCGAGGTCTAGTGTACTCTTTCTTTGGTTTGTCACACTCTTTAACAAAGTGTCCAAAATCTTGACAGATGTAGCACTTGACTTTATGTTTATCAAAACCAACTCTCTTGTTCAACGATGGTAGATCTTTTCCAGTTCATTGCATGAACTTCTTCACTTTTCTCACTATCATTGCCATGTTCCACTACAGATCCATGAGCTCCAAATCATCAGGGTCGATTTGGTCATAATCTTCATCAGTTAACTCACTCGTGGAAATTTTACTACCGACCACGTTCTCATACGAAGTCATGAAAGCACAGAGAAAGGAAAAAAATGTTCAGCCTCTTTCATGTTCACGTTAGGTGGTGTAGAAAATTGACTTGCTGTAGCCGAGTTTCCAAAACCTCCAGATTTTGTCAGTGAAACCAGATGCAATGAAGCAAACATTTGGATCACTATAAGTTGTTGTTGACCCTTCATTTGCATTCTGAGTGACAAATGCAGTTATTGGAGATGTTGTGGTGCTTAAAGGCATACCTCCTGTTGGAATTACGTATACCCGAGACACATACTTATACTAATGTGGCTAACTGTGTTTGATCCAAGTCGGGTCATACCCAATAACAAGCTAGACAACACCAAATGTATTCCTTTAATGATTTGATCATTTAAACGAATACCGAACACTACGTGTTTAGAAAATTGGTTTTCTAAACAAACACACTTGAGGATTTAAATAAATTATCTGGATAATTTGTTTATATAAATTAATTATTTAATTGGTTAAATAATTATATATAAATGTATGTACATTTTATAAAAATGAGTTTTATAAAATGAATGGAGATGTTTTAAATGGTTAAAACAAAATACAAAAAAAAAAAAAAAAAAAAAAAAAAAACAAACAAAACCGGCCACCCATGTGGGGGTGGTGGTTTTACCCAATCAAAATATAGATGCTCTTTGCATATTAACAAGGGCTCTCTTTTTGATCCTCCATAAAACTCACATGCATTTGTGTCTTGTCCTTTTTGAATTTCAAGTGTAAAACAAGCAAGAACTCTCTCTCTTTCTCTCTCAAAAACCCACGGCAGCAGCAGCAGAAAAAAAGGGGTCTTTGTGAGCTTGTTAAGTGTTCATAAATCCTAGCAAAACAACTTGGGTTGTCACAAATAGCTTGGGGTATCACACTCTTGAGGTCTTCTTCTTTGGAGGCTTGTCATTCATCCACCATCCCTTCAACAACCCACTTGTTCTTCTAAAGGTAGAAGAAGGTATAATTTACATTTTGTGAGCATCTTGTTCTTGTAATTTTGATCCTTGGCTTCGGGTTTTTAGTTTTAACATAATGGTATGTTCATAACAAGTTTTAAAATCTAAGCTTCCGTTGCGTTTTCTAGTTAAATATGGTTAACTTGAACTTTGATAATCTTGTATAAAACCCATCAATGGCATCAAGAGCCGGTTACAAGGACTTATGCTCCTTACATGTTCCTAAATTTCGGGTTTTTTCATGGGTGAAAAAGGGGTCCGAAAATTTGGTGGATTTTACCCCTCATGGTTTTGTAAGATCTTGACATGCATGGAAAGATCTTAGGAAACCATTTATCATTTGGATGATGAAATATCAAAATTGTAATATTTTGGGGATGGTGGCCGTAGCCTCTTGGGGGGGGGGGGGCGTTTTTTTGATGAAATTTAGGCATTGGTTGCTTAGGTTGCATGCTTAGAACATTTGGTATGTTTGATTGTGTCATAACCGAAACCTAGACCTTGGATGTGTTGATTGTTGTTTGTGTATGTTGATTATGTTTATTATTCAATATGGTTGTAATAATTCATAATCTTAGGCTTGTGTAATTTATTTATTCATAAATTGGTATGTAATAAATAGATTAGTTGCATTTTCCTTTTTTTTAGAAAAATATGTATTAGGATACATTTTGTAAAAATTGAAGATGCAAGAATTGGTGGATTTGGGCCTTGGACCGAAATTTTGGGCTTGTTGGGCCTCACCGGCCCATCATGGGATTCAAGCCCATTAGGCCCATAAATTTCACTCTTGGGCCCAAGAAGACTTTTGGAAGTTTGGAGCCCATTAACAAGCCCAACAAGAACACAACAACTTGGAGAGGATACTTGAAGCATTTGGATGCAAGATCAAGTGGGAGTCAACATTCCATCCTTGTGTCATGTTTTGTCCCTTAGGTGTGACTTATGACCTATACTTGTTTCGGCTAACAAGTATGGTCAAATTTAGCGGTTTTCGGTTATGACTATATTTTGCATGTGTATGCTTGGTTGTTTGTTTTACTTAATGTAATGTGTGGTTGATAGATATTAGGATATCCAAACCGTCACATAGGAACGACAACAAGCATAAAACGGGTTCTAATATATATTTGGTAATATCGCGTCAATTAGTTTAAATTAAATGGGTTTATTAAAACTAAGCGATCACTCACATATAATAAAATTGGTTTTATTATAACTAGAACCTTGAAAATTGGTTTTCAAAATCGCCATATTACTAAATGCATGTTAGGATATGGCATAATGTTTTTCAACTAGAATATTTGAAAAATTTATAAAATCCCTTTTTCAAATTACCAAGGAAACAAGTCTAACACCATCCTTTTGTATGACACTTAACGTATTAGGGAACTTTAATGGGATAAAGGTCACCTAACCATTTTGAGCAAACTAATATACTTAGGGTAATATTAACATATTTGTGGGATAAAGGTCACCTAACCACTTGTATGTTAATATTACATGTTTATACAAGTAGGACGACTTGAATTGGAAACCGTGTGATAAAGGTCACCTAAACATGGGATCCAATGGTGTTGATGGGATAAACATGCCAACACGAAATAAGGATTTCGAATGGTCCCATACCTCTAGAAGTTGCAAAGGGTTGCAATTGTCAAGGTTGACTACCTTGTTAAATCAAATAACGGGATAAAGGTCACCTAACCGAAATTTGATTTATCGTTGGATTCTAGAATTTAATTATTATTTTAAAATCTGAAATAAAAGGGTATTAATAATTAAATTAATTATAATACTAAATAGAACTTTGTTAAATTTTGTAGATGGCCGCTAACAATGCAAACACCTCTACTCATAACACCCGTAACCTATCCTTAAGAACCATCCTTGAAAAGGATCGTCTAAACCATAATAACTTTATGGATTGGTATCGCAACTTGAGAATAGTTCTCAAACAAGAAGAGATATCATATGTCTTAGACGATCCCATTCCCGACGAGCCTAACGTGGAAGATGAGGAGGCTTATAACGATTGGGTCAAGTACACCAAAGATTCGGTGCAAGCCTCTTGCCTCATGTTAGGGACTATGATTCCCGAAATCCAAAAGGATTTCGAGCATCATGGGGCATACGACATGATAACTCAATTGAAGGAAATGTTCCTTCAACAAGCTAGAGCGGAACGTTTCGAAACGGTTCGAGCGTTTCATGCATGTCGTATGGAGGAAACCCAAAGCGTCTCATCTTATGTCCTAAAGATGAAAAGCTACATCGAAAAGCTTCGTAGGTTGAATTGTCCCGTGTCTAATGAGTTGGCTACGGATTTGATCCTCAACTCTTTGACCAAAAGGTTTGAAACCTTTGTCATGAATTATAACATGAATGGGTGGGACAAAAGCATTGGTGAGCTTCACGCAATGCTAAGAACGGCCGAAGCGGGAATGGGTAAAAGGGTTTTACCCGTTCTAACAATCAATGAAAGAAAAAGGGGACATAACTCCAACCCCAAAGCAAGTGTTGCTAAGGGCAAGGGCCACGTCCAAGGAAAGGGAAAAAGGAAAGCCATCACGCCCATCAAACCGAAGGAAAAGAAGCAAAAGGTTGCGGCGCAAGATCCATGCTTTGAGTGTGGAGAGATAGGTCATTGGAAAAGGAATTGTCCGACCTATCTCAATGCGTTAAAAGATAAGAGGGATGCGGGGCATACCTCAGGTATTATCTTTACTATACATATTGAACTAAATGTTATTTCTTCAAATACATGGGTACTTGATACCGGATGTGGAACTCACATTTGCAATTTGTTGCAGGGGTTCAAAAGAAGTAAACAACTCAACAAAGGGGACATTAGTCTCTTTATGGGCAATGGAGCAAGAGTTGAAGTCCAAGCCCAAGGAGACTACTTGTTAAAGCTTCCAAGTGGTTTGGAAGTAATTTTGAAGAATGTTTTGTATGCTCCTAAGTTAAGGAGAAACATTATTTCCGTGTCTCTTTTAAAACAATGTGGCTTTGATCTTAAGTTTATTGATTATGATATTCATGTTTTGATGAATGGCATATTTTATTTTAAAGCTATACCCATAAATGGTATATATGAAATAGATCAAATTGGTGCGTCACATAGTAGTTCAATGTACAATGTCAACACCAAGAAACTCAAGAAGGACTTGGGTGATTCCTATCTTTGGCATTGTCGCCTTGGACATATAAGCAAGAATCGCATGCAAACTCTTCGCAAGAATGGTATTCTAGAAACAAATGAGTATGATTCATTTGATGTATGTGAATCTTGTTTACAAGGCAAAATGACAAAGCAACCCTTTAATAAAACTTTTGAAAGGTCAAAAGAATTATTGGGTATCATACATTCGGATGTATGTGGTCCTTTTAGACCAATGACTAGGAATGGTGAAAGATACTTCATTACCTTTATTGACGATTATAGTCGATATGGTTATGTGTACTTAATGAAACACAAAGATGAAGCTTTTGAAATGTTCAAAGACTTCAAAACTGAAGTAGAAAGACAACTCAAGACCACAATCAAAGTACTTCGTAGTGATAGAGGAGGTGAATACCTAAGTGGTGTTTTTCAAGATCATCTTAAGAGTTGTGGAATTATCTCACAACTTACTCCACCTGGAACACCACAACATAATGGTGTGTCTGAAAGGAGAAATCGTACCCTATTAGATATGGTTCGATCGATGATGGCTAGAAGCACTTTACCTCTATCATTTTGGGGCTATGCTTTACTTTCCGCTGTTCGCATATTGAATATGGCTCCAACCAAGAAAGTGGAGAAGACACCTTTTGAAGTATGGCATGGAAAGGCTCCATCGCTATCATTCTTAAGAGTTTGGGGTTGTGAAGCTTATGTAAAGCAATACACCACAAACAAATTAGAAGTCCGATCCACTAAGTGTATCTTTATAGGTTATCCTAAAGATGATTTAGGATATTACTTTTATGATCCTAGTGAGCAAAATGTTATTATTGCTCGAAAGGGTAAGTTCTTGGAAACTAAGTTCCTTAAGGAAGGAACTAATAGTAGAACAGTGAAACTTGATGAGGATCAAGAACCACAAGATGATACACAATTGGTTGATACTAGCACTCAACAAGAGGTTGTTGAAAGTGATCAAGTGGTTGATCAAAACACACAAAACGTTCGCAGATCTGGTAGAGTTAGCAATCCACCTGAAAGATATGGATTTTTTGTAGAAGGTTGCTACGTGGTAGATTCGGATGAACCAACCACATACCGTGATGCAATGTCCAAGAATGATTGTGACAAATGGCTTGAAGCCATGAACGTTGAGATGCAATCCATGTATGACAACCAAGTTTGGGAATTGGTTGAACCACCACTCAATTCCAAAGCTGTTGGAAGTAAGTGGGTTTTCAAAAGAAAAACTGATATGCATGGAAACTTGGATACTTATAAAGCAAGACTTGTAGCTAAGGGTTTCACTCAAACTCAAGGGGTTGATTATGATGAAACTTTTTCGCCTGTGGCAATGCTAAAGTCTATTAGGATATTATTTGCCATAGCTGCACATTATGATTATGAAATTTGGCAAATGGATGTCAAGACCGCTTTCCTAAATGGATATCTTGAGGAAGATGTCTATATGGTTCAGCCTGAAGGTTTTGTCGATCCGAAACATCCTAATAAAGTATGCAAGTTAAAGAAATCAATCTATGGATTGAAACAAGCATCTAGAACTTGGAATCATCGTTTTGATGAAGAAATCAAAAATTTTGGATTCATCAAGAATGCTGATGAGGCTTGTGTGTATAAGAAAGCTAGTGGGAGTATAATTACCTTCTTAGTATTGTATGTCGATGACATTCTACTATTTGGAAATGACATTCCAACCATGGAAAGCGTTAAGGCTTGGCTTGGAAGTAGATTTTCCATCAAGGATCTTGGTGAAGCTGCCTATATTTTGGGAATAAAGATCTATAGGGATAGGTCAAGGCGCTTGATAGGTTTGAACCAAAGTACATACATTGATAAGATCTTGAAAAGGTTCAAGATGGAAAACTCCAAGAAAGGTTTTGTACCTATTCAAAGAGGGACCATATTGAGTTTAGCTCAATGTCCAAGCTCAAAGGATGAGCAAGAGATGATGAAACAAATCCCATATGCTTCTGCTATAGGATCCATTATGTATGCGATGATATGTACTAGACCGGATGTGTCATGCGCTTTGAGCATGACAAGCAGATACCAACAGAATCCAGGAAACAGTCATTGGATGGCTGTTAAGAACATATTGAAATACCTTAGGAGAACTAAGGATATGTTTCTGATATATGGATCTGGTGAGGAGGAACTCGCTATAAAAGGTTACACGGATGCGAGCTTCCAAACTGATCGAGATGATTCTCGATCACAATCTGGGTATGTGTTCACTCTTAATGGAGGAGCTGTCTCTTGGAAGAGCTCAAAACAGGAAGTGGTAGCATTGTCCACTACAGAATCAGAATACATCGCCGCTTCATTGGCAGCTCAGGAAGCTGCATGGTTGAAGAAATTCATTACTGATCTGGGGGTGGTCTCTACCATTCAAGACCCCCTAGAAATCTTTTGTGACAACGAGGGTGCGATTGCACAAATCAAGGAACCTCGTTCGCACCAAAAGACAAGGCACATAGAGCGGAGATTCAACTACATAAGGGATGAAGTTGAAAAAGGAAAGATATGTATTCGCAAAGTTGGAACTGATCAAAATCTTGCGGATCCATTCACGAAGCTCCTAGAAAGACCGAAACATGAGCGTCATGCGAGTGGCTTAGGACTCCGATATTCTAGTAATTGGATTTGATCTATTTTGTATTTACGTTTAAAAGACTTTTGTAATTTAACTCTTTTATATAATTATGGAATCTTGAGTTAAATTCTAATTTTGCATGTTTAATCCATGAATAAGTTATCTTATTCTAAAAGTCCGTAGTCGATCACATTTGTGGGAACAAATATGAAGCAAGACTATTATGAACTAGGATTGGTGGATATTCATAAGGAATGAATATGGAGCATAGGTTTGCTGCCAAGGTTCATAGATATTCGTGGGATACGAATATTGGACTGACCCGCTCTCAATATTACTACATGGAGTCAATGGACCTGATCATTAGTAATTTTGAGTAAAGGAGAATTTCATATTATCCTTAGACCTGAGATGTATACTGGGTCTTGATTTTCACCAAGTATTACACTTTGACTCTCCCCTTCGCTATTCGTAAAAGATGGTACATAAGGATGAGCTCAGGTGGAGTATAAAGTGATAGTGAGAGGCGTATACAGTCAAGATGGAATTTGTTCCTCTTATGTGTTGAGAGTTTAGATGTCTAAGGCCTGATAAAGTTGAATTGTAAAGAGAATGATCGCCTATGTCTCTTAGATCCAACATGACATCTAGTAACAAAGGGATATAATGATAGATTCACCTAAACCATATCAAGTAAGGGACTTGAAGGGATGATGTTATTGAATGGCACTTCGTCAAACACATTAGGGGTGGTGAACTGTTGTTAGGCGGTATTCACCACTTGCATTAATTTTCTATGTATCTCGTGCAAGTGGGAGATTGTTGGAATTACGTATACCCGAGACACATACTTATACTAATGTGGCTAACTGTGTTTGATCCAAGTCGGGTCATACCCAATAACAAGCTAGACAACACCAAATGTATTCCTTTAATGATTTGATCATTTAAACGAATACCGAACACTACGTGTTTAGAAAATTGGTTTTCTAAACAAACACACTTGAGGATTTAAATAAATTATCTGGATAATTTGTTTATATAAATTAATTATTTAATTGGTTAAATAATTATATATAAATGTATGTACATTTTATAAAAATGAGTTTTATAAAATGAATGGAGATGTTTTAAATGGTTAAAACAAAATACAAAAAAAAAAAAAAAAAAAAAAGAAAAACAAACAAAACCGGCCACCCATGTGGGGGTGGTGGTTTTACCCAATCAAAATATAGATGCTCTTTGCATATTAACAAGGGCTCTCTTTTTGATCCTCCATAAAACTCACATGCATTTGTGTCTTGTCCTTTTTGAATTTCAAGTGTAAAACAAGCAAGAACTCTCTCTCTTTCTCTCTCAAAAACCCACGGCAGCAGCAGCAGAAAAAAAGGGGTCTTTGTGAGCTTGTTAAGTGTTCATAAATCCTAGCAAAACAACTTGGGTTGTCACAAATAGCTTGGGGTATCACACTCTTGAGGTCTTCTTCTTTGGAGGCTTGTCATTCATCCACCATCCCTTCAACAACCCACTTGTTCTTCTAAAGGTAGAAGAAGGTATAATTTACATTTTGTGAGCATCTTGTTCTTGTAATTTTGATCCTTGGCTTCGGGTTTTTAGTTTTAACATAATGGTATGTTCATAACAAGTTTTAAAATCTAAGCTTCCGTTGCGTTTTCTAGTTAAATATGGTTAACTTGAACTTTGATAATCTTGTATAAAACCCATCACCTCCACCATAGAAATATGGATCCTGAAATTCTTTTGATGACTTTTGACACTTCAAATAATATTCCTGAGCTTCAATCTTTTGCATAAACTCAGAAGCAGTCAAATCTTCGTTTTTGAAATAATTATTCTCATTCAACAACATCAGGAACGTTGAGTATGAGCTAGGTAAAGCATTTTTAACCGTACCCATATTTTCAGATTCAGAAGGTTCCATCTTTAACTTATTCATCTCAGCAATTAAATGATTGAAACGAGTAAGCATTTCCTTCACAGTTTCTCCTTTTAGTAAGTTAAACTTTCGAAATTGGATTTTTAACATTACTTTCTTACTCTCTTCAGTATTACCCATGCTTCTCATTCTGATGTGTTGAAACAAAGAAGCACAGATCTTGATACTTTCAACTTGATGGAATATATTATCTGGTAATGCCATAGTAACAGTCGAATATGCTTTAGTCTCGAATTTTAAATCCTTTTTGTCTTCTTGTGAATATTGTGTAAAATCTTTAAGGGTAAAACCAGTAGTCTCATCACCAATCATTGGTATAGTGTAGGCATCATCAAGACATCTAGAGCAATCAGGATGCATAGATCCAAGATGTGCTCGAAATCGTGGTTCCCATTTTGCAATATCACGGAATTTCATCAGTCCAGGACATTTGGAATGGGATTCAATTTTAGGATCCAAGTGTAACATCTATTGCATATGCACGTTCTAAGATGCCAACGGGTAGAAACCAGCTATTGTAAATTACAAGTTCAAACTTAACAAATAGTCAAACTTGAGGGTTAAAATTGAAACTTTTGTAATGAATCAGTGGTAACGAATCAGATGGATAACGACTCAGGAATTATAACGAATTAGTAACGAATCTAAGACATGTCACTAACGAAGTACTGACAAATCAGTGTAACGAATCGTTGATGAACTGCTGATGAATCGTTGACTAATTGAAATGACGAATCAAGATGACGAATCAAAATGAAATAAGTAACGAATCACTTAATGAATCAATATGCGAATTGATAACAAATCAGTGATAAAATTATGACAAATCCACGTGGAACGCATCTGTTTAAAATTGGAAACGAATTAGGACACGTGTGTGACGAATCAATAATAACAACGAATCATCTCCATTGATAAATCTTCAAATCTTCAAGCTAGTTCTCCAGTAATCTAGAAAATTCCTAGATTCAAGAACACACAAAACCTAGTATCAAATCTGTAATACAAACTAAATAACCAACCAAATCGTCCAAATCATACTTAATTTTCTCGTAAATCAGTCGTGAATCCAAATCTACCTATCCCGTATACCTTAATCGATGAAACGAACATCATTTACCACAATAACTCATCCCCCATTCCGTACACATACTCATCCAAACCAAAACCAGTCCAAGAAATCTCAATCCACACAACCTTACTTTAAACCTTTCCGAACACAGTTCGAGTCAAATACAATCCATAACCGTTCAATCCAAATCAAATTCAAACTGAAATCCAATAAAACTTAACAAACTGAAACTCAATCAATTAAGTTTCAAATATAAACCATTAAAACATAATCAAGAGCAATCTAACATCGAGAGCTCAAATACCACTTGTAATTACCTCAGATCTAATCTATATCGATTATTCGTATTCGATCTAATACCTTAACAGATCTTGTTTATGATATGCTATTGATTGTTTATATACATATATATATATGCATAATATTAGTTATATTATATGTATTAGTAATAGATTAGTATAGAGTTGAGTTGGAGAGTTTTTTGACGGAGGTTCGTTACTAACATAACTCAAAGCTTAAATGAATACCCTATATATAGACGATGGATACCAATTTGTTACACATCCCGTAGCCAATTGGATTTGTTTAATTAACTTACATGACTCAAAAGGAAAGCATAACGAATCTTTGATTCGTTATGCCCCCATTCATCTACATTCAATGAAGAATGGGAACATACATAACGAACTAACTGTCCATTCGTTAAACATCCTTAACGAATGGGGTTTACATTAAACAAACTGGCTAATTCGTTAAACATCCTTAACGAATAAGCCTTTACATTAAAGAACTAACATAATTTACATAAATACCCTTAGCATTAGCCTATTAATAAATTACAAACGATATTTACAAAGACTCGAGATGACAAAACCGTGCACTAACAAAAACAACAACCACAGTCACGGGAACAAAGCACCATATTCCACCAACACACAGCATCGTCAGAACAAACAAATCTAACCTACCCAGAACAAAAATCACTTTAACCACAACTAGAATCAAGCGGTTTATTAGGGCCGACATCCTTGACGTAACAAGTGCAATCTCCACCACATCGGCCAATGTGAAAAAGTAGATTGCAAGCGTTGTGGAAAGCCGAGTGATGAAGCAAGAGTTTGTTAGGGAGAGCTTAAGCATAAGCAATCATAGGCTCAAGAGAAATCAAAGAAATTTTACAAGTGCGGACAAGAAGGATATTTCAGGCCAGACAGTTCGAAACTCAAGAATAAAAGCAATGGAGGGAACAATAACAATGGTGGAAATGGCAACTCCGGTGGAGAAGGAGAAATGGCAACTCCTAATGGATACGATACTATTTCGGTAACAGTCGATCATCTGACAATATCAACACATTTTCTATCTATTCGCGAGGATGATAAGATGGATAGATTAGCTCATATTTATATTAGGGAAATTATCGCTCGTCATGTAGTACCAATTTCGATTATATTGGACCGAGACGCTCGACTTACTTCAAATTTCTGGCAGTCATTACAAAAGGCGTTGGGTACATGCCTAGACATGAGTACAAATTACCATCCGCAGACTGATAGTCAGAGTGAACGAACGATACAGTCTCTGGAAGATATGCTTAGAGCCTGCGTCATCGATTTTGGTAAGAATTGGGAAACTCACTTACCTTTAGTTGAGTTTTCCTATAATAATAGTTACCACACGAGTATAAATACGGCACCTTTCGAAGCTCTGTACGGACATAAGTATCGATCACCACTCTGTTGGGCAGGAGTCAGTGAAAGCCAGCTAAATAGACCCGATATAGTCCACAAAACAAAAGAACAAATTGTGCAAATCAGAAATCGCATGGCAGCAACTCGAGATCGCCAAAAGAGCTACGCTGATAAACGTAGGAAACCACTAGAATTTGAAGTTGGAGACAGAGTACATTTTGAATGTATCACCTTGGAACGGTGTTATCTGTTTTGGGAAACGTGGAAAACAAATCCCGCGCTATGTAGAATCATTCGAAATCCCTGTGGCTTATAAATTGGAATTACCAGAACAACTCAGTGGAGTACACAACGTTTTCCATGGGTCGAACCTAAAGAAGTGTTTGGCAGACGAAACCCTCATAGTTCATTTAGAGGAATTAGAGATTGATAAAAAGTTACAGTTTATGGAGGAACCTGTAGAAATTATGGATAGGGAAGTAAAACCAAGAAGACACAACAAAACCCCGATTGTTCTTTTTCGTTGAAACTCGAGACGTGGACCGGAGTTCAAGTGGGAGCCCGAGGATCAAATGAAAGAGAAGTATCCTCACTTATTCAAACCCAAGGATAAACCTTAGGTACGATCTAAATTTCAAGACGAAATTTATTTTAACAAGGGATGATGTGACATTCTGAAATTTTTTTATTTTCCTCTCTTTCCTTTCCAGCCTTTGAGTGACATTTTACAATTTTCTGGACGAAAATTCTTTTAACAAGGGGATGATGTGACAACTGCCAATTTTCAGGTTAACTTCATTAACTAAACTCAGTTAAATCTTGTTAACTATGTATGTAAATCCAGTTAGTTCAGTTAACTACGTTAATGAACTCTCATGCATGTAGTGTCATGTGTGCATACATTGAGTCAGTCGTGTCGTTGGTGACCTAGGTAAGAGTAACTAGTTATTGATAACTAGAATAATAAACTTGTCACACATGTTATAATATATGATAGGTTATAATAAATTGGTCACACATGATATGTTACATGTATTATATGTGATAGATATAATTGTGTTACATGCTTAACATGTTACATGATTAGTTGTTGTATACTTATATGTTGTAGTAATGGGGTTGAATAATTGAAATAACATAACATATGATATATTACATGGCAAGTAACTAATAGAACTATTACACAACATATGATTACTAGAAAATGTTTTTAAAAGATTATAATATGTCACACTTAAATAAAATGACGTAACCTAAAGTTTAATTAAATTGATTATATTATAATGATGGTGTAAATGATAAGGGGTTATATCCTTTCTCCTCTCTCCTTTTGGCCATCTATCTCACACACACATACATACACTTTAATTTTTCTAAAACATTCTCAAAGTTCATAAGACGTTTGGTGATTCTTGGAAGCAAGGATGTAGAGTTTTGAATCAAGCAGTATGTAAGTATGGTTTAGTACATATTCATATTCACATTATGTTTTTGATTCATGAAAACCTAGTATCCAAATAATCGGATTTGTGTAAATGAACCAAGGATGATCAAGATTGGTTGTTTAAAAGAAACTTGTATTTTGTTGTAAATGAAAAGATGGAACTCTATTGTATATATATAAGTTATTTAAAAATTTTGAATAATATTGGAAATCATGCTTTTTGATTATATAAAACGTATCCTTGATGATTTAAGATCATAAGGATATAAGAGTCATTATTTTTGTATGTTTTGGTTTGGATATGCTTGTTCACAGATTTTGTGTTTTAGATTTTAGATTGTATAATTTGTTGATACGTTGGTGTTTTTTATTTATTTTTTATACTATGGTTAAGTACTATGAGTCTATTTTGCAAAAAGTCAGGAATCAAAATTTTTGGACTTTGTTTGGCTAGTTTGTATTAATTCACAATATCGGGTTGCAATCCATATTGAAAGAGATATTTTATGAGCTCTGTTGTAAATTGTACAACTTAAGATTGAAAATAGGTACTAATGTGATTCCACTTCTCGAATGTCATAAAATGAGGTAGGAATCTAATCCAATCAGTCTTGCATCAATTGGACAAACATAGAATTTTTGGAAAATATTTGTATACTGTTGTCTTGAAATAGAGATTGAAAATAAGTTGATGTAGTGTGTGAATTTTCTGTATGTTTTTGAGTATTGAAAAACTATAAGAAAAAATATATGTTGTACCTAATACTTAAAAGTAGATGTGCAAATTACTTGGTAATTTAATTATAAGTTTTGGTTGGTTAGAAAAATCAATTTTGATGAATGAAAACTTATTAAGAATGATTAACATATTGTTTAGTAAACATAATTGTACTTTGTAAAAAAATAGTTGTAGTAAGTTTAATTTTGACTTTATGGGTCAACTTAGAGCTTTTTGACTAAGTGTTTAGTCTTACTTGTGAACAATTGAAAGTGGTAAAAGTTAGACTTAGTCATAGGTTTGTATGAAAAGTGGCTGAGTGCATATTTACATGATTTGTTGTTATGTTGTAACTAGGTATATCATGTAACTACTCTAAGTCTAGCTATTTAGTCAAAAGTCACCAACGGACCGTCGGTCAACATTGTGGACCGTCGGTCAACAGCTTAGTCAAAGGTCAACATTTTGGTCAATGGTCAACAAAACTCAAATTTTAGCCTTCGGTCATCGAGACTTGGACTTTTTAGCACAAGGCGCGTGACAAATCAGGATCTCAATCATTAGTTACAACAAACAACGTCTAAATATTATAAGTAAACTTTATTGTCCCATAACTGGGAAAAGCAATTCATAGTTAACGCATATTGCTTTAGATTGCGGAAGAGTAACATAGCGGGAAACATCCCTAAACAAAACCAAATAGTCTAAGGCGCCCAAAACACGCGCAAGCCATAACATTATTAATAAAAAGGTTTCAAGTTATGATGCAATGTTTATGAGTGACCATGAATGCAACTCCTATCCGTGAACTTGATACTAGCGACCTGAGAAAGACATGCTAAAACGGGTCGACACAACGGTTGGTGAGTTCACAGTTTTGAGTTTAAAAACAAGTTTGTCAAACAAACCATTTAGTTAGTAAACATTGTATGTAATAAAGCCTGGATAATGTATTCATTAGTAATACCGCTAGTTAATTTGGCTAGAAATCATGTTACATTAGTGTAAGTTCCATTGTGACCGAGGCTGACTTGTTAGTTTATTTGTCACCCACGGAGTCTAATATAAAACTAGTCTGTTTCTAGTAAATGAGACGCCCGGCGACTCCCTCACCCGAGAGCCCCGAGGGAGTTCGTCAAACCCAGTAGTACTACCTTTCATTACCCAGCCAAAATACGATTGTTAACGGTCTAATGTGCATGGGGACTTCGGTTTATGTTCACTATGTACACACAAGGTATTAAAAGGTCTACAATTATCCAAAAAGTTTGTATGCGGCATGCTTTCTCCCCCCCCCCCCCCTAAAAGGGCTAAGTAAAAATAAGGGCAGTGAAACTCACCTCGAATGTGGTTCAAATTGAAAGTCAACTGCTTAAGTCAAATTTTTTTTAGTGCCTAATCATACAAGCATTATGAGTATTTTCTAAGAGATTCCTAGAATCCTTTGTATCCAAACAATTCCATTGTTTATAGAGAAAATTCCACTTTGCCTCCCTAAAATAGATCGGCGGGATATGGATTAGCCACTGCAAACTAATGTGCGCATGTCGTGCATCTGTATTTCTCCGGCGGGTTCCTCTGACTCCTACCATAAGTTGACTTACTGTTGACTGTTAATGATGAAGGGTAAACTCGTCTTTGCACATCTGTTTATCCCCTGCTACATTATAACCCCCGAATTAGGGCTATTATCATCACAAAATTGATTTCTTGGACCCTCGTTAGATCATTGAACCCCCGATTTTTTGCGATCGTTCTTCACGTCTACACACATCGCAATGCCAGGATCGTATTCTATTAGGCCGGACAGTGAGTATTGTGACCCGGACGACCTATATGGTAAGTTTTTCCGATCGTTCTTCAACGTTATCGTCTTTTGCTTGATTATTGTTAACGGGCTGAATGGTTGTTATAGTTGAAGACTATTCACATGTGTTCACCATAAAACTTTTCCATGGAGGGTATTTCACTACCGAGGGCAGCGAAGATACAAAGGGGGGAAGATAACCTACGTCGATAAAGTTCAAGTTTCTGAATTTTGTAAAAGTTTGTTGGTTAGAATACTTTGTAAGTTACAATATGGTTGTGGTACAACTTTTTCTTTTCATTTCAACCATCCCCGTGTTAGTTTGGAATTGGGAGCTGAAGATATTGGTTAAAGATTATCATTTTCTAGATGTTTGTGCTCTGGTTAGAGGTAGTGATGGTGTAGGTAGTCACATTGCTGAGATTTTTGTAGAACATGGCGGGACTAGTGGTACTGAAATTCTGGTCTATGATTTTGGATTTGTACCTGGTTTCGGTTTTGAAAGTGTTCATGAAGTGAGTGGTCAAAGTGTCCATGAAGTGAGTGGTCAAAGAGTCCATGAAGTGAGTGGTGAAAGTGTTCATGAAGTGAGTGGTGAAAGTAGTTCTAGTGAGGAAGATGATGACAGTTATGATAGCGATCGATCAGATGAAAGTGATCCTGAGTATACGGCTGCCTTTCAAACACCCTTGGAGGATGTAGAAGTTGACATGAGGTTGTATAAAGCTCTTGTAGATTTTGATGAGGAAGAGGTAGTAGGTGATCATATTAGTGATGATGATGGTTTGAATCCTTGCATGGATACCTATGAGAGCTCTAATGATGAGGCCATAAGTGTCTTGAATAGTCAGCTAAGAAAGTTCAAGGGGAAGGCAAGGAATAATGATGATGAGTGTCCGTTTTTTGTTGGTCAGTTAATTCCATCAAAAGAAAAATTGAATGAGATGGTTAAGAGTTATGCTCTTCATGCCAGAAGAGATTTGTATATCAAGAAAAATGATCCTTTATGGTTTAGGGTGATTTCTTTGGGGACCAATCCGAAGCTGGTTGCTGGTGAGGGGCCAAAGGTGTCAAGTGAAGGAAAGGTGAAGGTAAAAAAAAGAGATATGAAGAAGGCACTAGGTGAGAAGAAGAAATTGGCAGAAAGCAAGAAGAGGAAGACGAAGATTGAAGAGATTCGGGAAGTGTTTTCTGTAGGAGGCAAACTTACTAAGTTGGGGCAGTCCAAGAGTTGTGGAAGATGTGGAGGTTTCGGACACAACATCAGAACTTGCAGGGCACCAAGTCAACCATAATGATGTCAAAAAGGTGTGTTTGAGTAATATTGATGGTGTGTGTTATCATGGTTTGTAGTTGAAACAATTTAAGACTTGTGCAAGGTACGTTTGATTTGGGATATGATGGTTTTTATGTTATTTTGAGAGTTTGTGTTTAATACTTTTGAGACAGTTTGTGTTTATTTTGATAGTAATGTTAGTGCACGTTTTTGTGACTAGTGATTTGCAGTTAAAGTATTCAAGGATAAAGTATTCGATAACTACGGAAAAGGGGGAATCTGTTAGTGCACGGTTTCGGTGTCCGTAGCGATCGAATAAGTTATAGGCGGTTTAGTCTTTGTATTTAATTTATATTTATTATGAATTGGGCTTTGGCCTATAAATAGGTAAATTATGTAATAATTTAGGTAGAGAACTTGTACATGATTTAAATTATCCTCTACATAACTTATTATTCTCTCTAATGTATTCATCCATATTTATCAATAAAGTATATATTTAAAGTGTTGATTTCGTGTTGATGTATCGTATTAGCGGCTAGATCTTGGTCTCTATGATGTTCTCTCAATCATAGAGACCAAGATCTAGCCGCTAATACGATACATCAACACGAAATCAATACTTTAAATATATACTTTATTGATAAATATGGATGAATACATTAGAGAGAATAATAAGTTATGGAGAGGATAATTTAAACTATGTACAAGTTCTCTACCTAAATTATGACATAATCTATCTATTTATAGTCCAAAGCCCAATTCACAATAAATATAGATTAAATACGAAGACTAAACCGCCTATAACTTATTCGATCGCTACGGACACCGAAACTGTGCACTAACAGTTTTTTTACTCAAACATTACAATATATTAAACCATGTCAATTTCAAGTAACACATTACAATACATTTCAAATGAAAATCAAGAACGATGCTATTTCCAATGACAATCGTCATTTGACCAGTAGAGTCCCACACTGGATCGTCTTCATAGGAGTCATGATAGTAATCTTCCTCCGGCTCACTAGTGTAGTCGAAAGCTGCTTTCAAAACCTCAGGGTCATAATCATCACCCGGATCCAATTCATGTTCTTCACTCGGTCAAAATAATTCATCTTCTTGCACCAAATAAGCCATCAACTCATCTTCTCCCAATTGACATTCTTTGTCTTCCATTTGACTTGCTTCATTGTGAAACTGCACTACATCCTTCCCAAACTCAACATTCTCATTGTCATCCTTCTGAGTTTCATCATGGCTGCAACATGACTAATAATGTGGAACAAAGATTCAAAGTAAATATATGAAACAAGATACTCAAAACATTAAACATAAACTACAATAACAACAACAAAGACTACAATGTTAAAAATACAATGTTAACAACTAATCAACAAACCTAAACATAAACAAAGAACAAAAACCAACTAATTCCTAGCAACATCTTCAAGCTTGTTACTTCTTTGGTTTTCATTCTTGCAAACTCATATTTCTTGTTCATCATATTAACCATTGCTTGAATTACCTTTTCACAACTAGGGCATGTGGGATCATCAGCCCATTTTAGCCATCCACAACTCCCCTTCTGTAACAGACTAAATATATCAACAAACAAACAACCCTAATTCGATTCATAGACTAGAACAATTACCCCTAAAATTGACCTAATCCACACGATAGCCGGAATCATCATCGATAAACAGACTACAACCCTAATTCGTGAGTAATTAAACACTTACCTAGCACAAGAATCGACGACCCAGGTTTGCATCAGTCCTAGATATCCGGTAACATGTCCCGACACCACATCGGCATCTCAAACAACAGTCATCTACACGGGAAGGCTTGGAAGGTGACCCCGAGGAGTATTGACTTGACATCAGATGTTAATCGATGTTAATCGGCAGCAGAAGATGACGAAGACGATCAGAGAAAGAGGGGAAAATGGTAGGTTATGTTATAAAAAGGATAGAAGGGTAACATAGTAAATTCTCCAATTTTGAACGAGTCAATGGTAAGTCAACTGACGGTAGGAATCAGAGGAACCCCCAGAGAAATACAGGTGTACAACATGCGCAAATTAGTTTTTAGTGGCTAATCCATATCCCACCAATATATTTCAGGAAGGCAAATTGAAATTTTCTCTTGTTTATATGAGATTTGACCTAAGTTTGACTTTTTTTTACTTTGACCAATGTTTGAATGTTCGTTTTGCTTTTGACCAAAAGATCCATGTTGTTGACCGTTGACTAAAAAGTCCAAGTCTTGATAACCGAAGACTAAAGTTTAAGTTTTGTTGGCCATTGACCAAAATGTTGATCTTTGACCAAAATATTGACCGACGTCTAGTTGGTGACTTTAGACCAATTTTCTAGACTTAGAATGATTACATGATGTTTCTAATCACAAAGAATCAAGTAATGTACACTTAACCACTTTTCATACAATCTTACGACTAAGTCCAACTTCTACCACTTTCAACACTTCACAAGTAAGACTAACCATTTAGTCAAATAGTTCTAAGTTGACCCATAAAGTCAAAATTCAATTTCTACAATCATTCTATTACAAACTACAATCATTCTATTTTTACTTAACCAGTTTTCAATCATCCAAGCTGATTTTTCCAACCAACCAAAACATTTAATTAAATTACCAAATAATTCACATATATTCTTTCAAGTATTAGGTACAACATATATTTTTCTGGTAATTTTTCAATTCTCACAAACACAAAGATTATTCATACATTACAGCAACCTGTTTTCAATCTCTATTTTAACAAAACAGTACACAAATATTTGCCAAAACTTCCATATTTGTCCAATTGATGCAAGACAAATTAGATAAGATTCCTACTTCAATTTATAACATTCCAGAAGTGGAATCACACCATTATTTATAGTGTACTAGGTTGTATTCCTAACTATGAATGTACTTGTAAAGATAGTTACAACACACACGTATTGGGTACTTATTAGTGCACCCGCCTAAGTTGCAGTACGTCATCATCCAACCCCAATCGCGCTCATGGAAAAGAACCCATCATCGGAAGTGACGAACCATTGTCACCAACTCATCCTACACGCCTTTGTTAGCAGGGATGAAGAGGCACCGTACCAAATTGCCGGATGGAGCAACACCTCTAGGTGAATCGTCTCACACTCACTTGCTTAGGAGACAGAAGGCATTATCTTTACCAAATCTCTGATAGCAATATTTCACACCCTCAATTTTCATATGCAGGGTTACACCGCGAGGCGCGTGACAAACTAGGATCTAAATCATTAGTTATAACAAACAACGTCTAAATATTTTAAGTAAACTTTATTGTCCCATATTTGGGAAAACCATTTCAGAGTTAATGTCTTAATGTTTTAAATTGCGAAAGCGTAACATAGCGGGAAACATCCTTAAACAAAACCAAATAGTCTAAGGCGCCCAAAACACGCGTAAGCCATAACATTATTAATAAGAAGATTCCAAGTTATGATGCACTGTTTATGAGTGATCATAAATTCAACACCTATCCACGCACTTGATACTAGCAACCTGAGAAAGACATGCTAAAACGGGTCAACACAACGGTTGGTGAGTTCACAGGTTTGTGTTTAAAGACAAGTTTGTCAAACAAACCATTTAGTAAGCAAATATTATAAACAATAAAGCATGGATATTGTATGCATTAGTAATACCGCTAGTTAATTAGGCTAGCAATCATGTTACATTAGTGTAAATTCCATTGTGACCGAGGCTGACTTGTTTGTTTGTTTGCCACCCACGGAGTCTAATATAAAACTAGTTTGTTTCTAGTAAATGAGACGCCCGGCGATTCCCTCACCCGAGAGCCCCGAGGGGGTTCGTCAAACCCAGCAGTACTACCTTTCATTACCCAGCCAATATATAATTGTTAACGGTCCAATGTGCATGGCGGACTTCGGTTTATGTTCACAACGTACACACAAGGTATTAAAAAGTCTTCAATTATCCAAAAAGTTCGTATGTTGCATGTTTTCTCCCCGAAAAGGAGTAAGTAAAAATAGGGCAGTAAAACTCACCTCGAATGCGGTTCAAATTGAAAGTCAACTGCTTAAGTCAAAGTTTTTCTAGTGCCTATATCATACAAGCACTATATGTATTTGCTAAGTGATTCATAGAATCCTTAGTATCCAAACAATTCAATTGTTTATTTGAGGTTTGCCCAAAGTTTGACTTTTTGTTGACTTTGACAAAAGTTTGACTTTTTTATATTGACCAAAGTTTGACTTTTCATTTGACTTTTGACAAAAAGGTCCAAGTTGTTGACCGTAGAATAAAAAATTCAAGTCATGATGATCGAAGACTAAAATTTTAGTTTTGTTGACCGTTGAGCAAAATGTTGACCTTTAACCTAAATATTGGCCGACGGCCCGTCGGTGACGTTAGAGCAATTTTCTAGACATAGAATGATTAGAAGATGTTCCTAATCACAAAGAATAAAGTAATCTACACTTAAAACACTTTTCATATAATCTTATGACTAAGTTCAACTTCTACCACTTTCAACACTTCACAAGTAAGATTAACCATTTAGTCAAATAGTTCTAAGTTGACCCATAAATTCTAAATTAAATTTACTACAACCATTCTATTACAAACTACAATTATTTTTACTAAACAATATGCAAATCATTCTTCACAAGTTTTCAATCATCAAAACTAATTTTTCCAACCAACCAAAACTTGTAATTAAATTACCAAATAATTCACACATATTATTTCTAAGTATTAGGTACAACATATATTTGTCTTGTAATTTTTTAATTCTCACAAACACACAGAATATTCAAACACTACAACAACCTATTTTCAGTCTCTATTTCAACGCAACAGTACACAAATATTTGCCACAAATTCCATATTTGTCCAATTGATGCAAGACTAATTGAATTAGATTCCTACTGCAATTTATAACATCCTAGAAGTGGAATCACACAAATATCTATTTTCAATTTCATGTTATACAATTTACAACACAGCTCAGAAATATTATCTTTCAATAAGGATTGCAACCCGATTTTGTAAATTAATAAAAACTACTTAAACAAAGTCCAAAAATTATGGTTATTGACTTTTTGAAAACTAGATCCATAGTAACTAATCCTTGTATCAAAAATCAATCAGAAACACTAACGCATCAACAAGTAAAACATTCGACAATCTAAAACACATAATCTGTCAACAAGCCGATCGAAACCAAAACTCACCAAAAATCATGATTCTTATATCCTTATGATCTTAAATCATCAAGGATACATTTTATGAAATCAAAACTCATGTTTTTCTAGTATCCATTTAAATTCATAAGAAAACCAAGTATACCTATAAAATATTTAAACTTCTAAACCAAAACAAGATCAACTCTTTTGACCCATCAAACTTTGATCATCCTCTTTCTATGATCCAAATCATTTGGATATAAATTTCATACTTCTAAAATAAAACATAACAAACTACATAATAAACCTACCAACTTGTCTATGATATTTGAGAGAGTTTTTGGAAAACAAAAGTGTGTGTGTGTGGGTGTGAAGAGGATGACCAAAAGGAGGGGGGGGGGAAAGGTTATAACCCCCTTATCATTTACACCATCATTATGATATAAACAATTTAATTAAACTTTAGGTTATGTCATTTATTTAAGTTGGACATGTTACATTCTTTTAAAAACATTTTCTAGTAATCATATGTTGTGTAATAGTTCTTTTAGTTATTGTCATGTAAGATATCATATGTTATGTTATTATAATTATTCAAATCCATTACAACAACATATAAGTATACAAAAACTAATCATGTAACATATTAAGCCTGTACCAGAATTATATCTATCACATATAATACATGTAACATATCATGCGTGACCAATTTATTATAACATATCATATATTATAACATGTGTGACAAGTTTATTATTCTAGTTATCAATAACTAGTTACTTTTATCTAGGTCACCAACGACACGACTGACTCAATGTATGCATACATGACACTACATGAATGAGAGTTCATTAACGTAGTTAACCGAACTAACTGGATTTACAGGCATAGTCAACGAGATTCAACTGAGTTTGGTTAATGGAGTTTTCCTGAAAATTGGCAGTTATCACATCATCCCCTTGTTAAAAGAATTTTTGTCCCGAAAATTGTAAAATGCCGGTCAAAGACTGGAAAGGAAAGTGAGGAAAATTAAAAAAAAAATCATATTGTCACATTGTCCCCTTGTTAAAATAAATTTCGTCTCGAAATTTAGATTCTACCTAAGGTTTACCCTTGGGTTTGAATAAGTACGGATACTTCTCTTTCCTCTGATCCTCGTGCTCCCACGTGAACTCCGGTCCACGTCTCGAGTTCCAACAAACAAAAACAATTGGGGTTTTGTTGTGTCTTCGGGCTTTTACTTCCATATCCATAATTTCAACAGGTTCCTCCACGAAGTGTAACTTTTAATCAATCTCTAATTCCTCTAATGGAACTATGAGGGTTTTTCTGCCAAACACTTCTTAAGTTTCGACACATGGAAAACGTTGTGTACTCCACTAAGTTGTTCTGGTAATTCCAATTATACGCCACAGGGCCAAATAATTTCTAATGGTCCTACATAGCATTGGTTAGTTTTCCATATTTCCCAAAACGAATAACACCGTTCCAAGGTGATACTTTCAAAAAAACTCTGTCTTTAACTTCAAATTCTAGTGGTTTCCTACGTTTATTAGCGTAGCTCTTTCGGCAATCTTGGGCTGCTGCCATACGATTTCTGATTTGCACAATTCGTTCACTTGTTTCGTGGACTATCTCCGGTCCAGTGGGCTGGTTTTCACCGACTCCTGCCCAACAGAGTGGTGATCGACACTTTTGTTCGTACAGATCTTCGAAAGTTGCCGCTTTTATACTCGTGTGGTAACTATTATTAGAAGAAAACTCAACTAAAGGTAAGTGACTTTCCCACTAAAATCGATGACGCAGGCTCTAAGCATATCTTCCAAAGTCTATATCGTTCGTTCACTCGGACTATCAGTCTGCGGATGGTAGTTTGTACTCATATCTAGGCGTGTTCCCAATGCTTTTCGTAATGACTGCCAGAAGTTTGAAGTGAATCGAGTGTCACGGTTCGATATAATCGAAATTGGTACTCCATGACTAGCGAAAATTTCCCTAATATAAATCCAAGCTAACCTATCCATCTTATCAGTCTCACGAATAGTGTGCTGATTTTGTCAGACGATTTATTATTACCCAAATAGTATTGTATCCATTAGGAGTCTTAGGTAATTTGGTTAAGAAATCCATGGATTTTGTTCCCATTTAGCCAATGGGATAACTGGTTGCTGTAGCAAACCAGATGGTTTTCTATACTCAACCTTTACCCTAGCACATGTCAAGCACTTTGCTACATATTTAGCAATTTCTTCTTTCATACCAGGCCACCAGTAGAGTTCTCGTAAGTCCTGGTACATTTTATCTGAAACTGGGTGCATAGAATACCTAGATTTGTGTGCCCCTTCTATGACCAATTCACGAAAATTCCCATAACGAGGTACCCAAATCAGCCCGTTGTTATATCGAATTCCATCGGATTCGACTTCTGACTTTCCATTGATTCCACGCAAGGCATCGAAGTCAAAATTCTCTACTTTTAAGGCTTTCATGCTGAGCTTATTGAATTCATTCCGGCAACCCTAAATGTATAGTTAACTACAATGCTCGAATTCTTCAAGGCTTTAGGTTTTCCTTATGACTTAGAGCGTCAGCTACCACATTAGCTTTTCCCGGATGATACTTGATAGCACCCTCAAAGTCATTGAGAAGTTCAACCCATCTCCTTTGCCTCATATTGAGCTTTTTCTGCTCGTGGACTTTCAATTGTCTAGAAGAATACGCTATAACTTTCTCACGTTGCATAAGTACACATCCAAGATGTTGGATGGAAGTGTCATAATATACAACAAAGTCATCGACTCCATCTGGCAATGATAGAATCGGTGCGCTACAAAGTTTTAGCTTAAGCATTTGAAAAGCTTCTTCCTACTCTTCACCCCACTTGTATGCAGTGCCTTTTTGGGTTTGAGCAGTGAGTGGTTGTGCGATCTTTGTGACAATCGTCAATTTCAGGTTAACTCCGTTAACTCAACTCCGTCAATTCAAACTTAAGATCACTGAATCTATAATTCACACTTCATTACATTTAAACTAGGGTTTAAATGACGCTTAACACTTACAACATGTGTAGTCTTTCGGGAATTGCACCGAAACGCAAACGAGTTGACGCAAACGATTGATGAATAAACGAAAAACGTCAAAACAGTAATTATGTGATAATTATGTGTTAGACTTATGTGTTATGTGATAACTTGGAAATAAACGTTAACTCAATGTACTAGAACTAGTTAGTTAGGCTAGAAAAGCAACAATCGAAAGTTGAGGGACTTGAGTGTAACATAGTATCTTTATAAATACTAATAATAATAAACCCTAACTATTATTTTCTCTCCCACACAAATCCCGATCGGAACCCCCCCCCCCTTGGTGACCTTGGCTGCCGTCGACTTATACACACATATATACAATCAATTTCAAGCCTTTGATTGAAGATTAAGGTGCTAGGAAGGTATAATCGACTACCCTATGCATCCTTTATACTTGATTTGATGTTTAATGGGTTAATTGAAAACCCTAGATGGCCGATTATGTGTGTGTATGAAGTTAATATGATTGTTGCTGATTTGATGATGATTTGATAACTAGAATTGATATTGTTACATGTTAATTGTTGTGTCTTTGAATTGAGTTCAAACAAAAACCGTAATCATGTATGTAATGTGTAATTGATGTGCATGGATAGTGATTATGGAGTCTAGAGTGTTATATGAATGCATGATGGTCCATAGATAGTTAATATGTTGAGTTTGGATGTAAACAGTTTCTAGACAGATTGTGTTATTGATGTTTAATTGACTGTAACAAAGTGTAAATGTGATAATTGGTTGAGATTATTGATACTACAGTAAACTAGGTTGAGTCTAGTTTCTAAATAATATAAACTTGTATTTTTTGGACAAGTAGAGGTTAACTTTTATGATTTTACAAAAACATTGTGCAAAGCTGAGTTGTTAGACCTGCTGTTAGGTTGTTTTTTAAATGTTATATCTCATGAACTACGAGACCAATTGGGTTGGTTCCACTTCTGGAAGTTGACCTATTGAGTTAGGAACCTAACCCATGTGGTCTTGCATTTATTGGATTTTTCTTTTAACGGGAATTGCAAATAACATTCTGTTGCGCATGAATTTGACTGTTATGAGTTTGCTGTAATGATTTGATGATTGTGATAAACCTTTGTGGAATAAAATATAATAAAATATGTTCTGGAAACCTAAGACATATATGCTTTTTTGATGATTTTTGGTAAATTAATTGTGATGCTTTGATCGGTGAGATAGTACAATCTTTCGAGTAGAATTTTTGTCTCGGTGAAACTAGCTGCTGAATTTTGTGAAAATGCATGAAACATGATAATTGCTAGTTAATTGTTATGTTTTGACCAAATTGCCCCTGCGGGGAATACTTGCTAAATAGTTGTCGTGTTTTGACCAAATTGCCCTTGCGGGGAATAATTGCTAGTTATGTACATTATTAATACATGACACATAAATAATTGCTCACACACGTATCGTATCACAAATGTATTTGTTAAAGTCACATACGATTCACAAACGAAACACGAAACATGTTATGTGCATAGGTATTATGTGCCGGGTCTAGAGACTCGATAATATTCCGACACTTAGAAAAATCTCTTTGTTGTTTTAGAACGCTAGAGAGAGTTTTTCTGTGACGCGCATCTTGGTGATTTAATTTGGGAATTTCTTTGCAAACAGTGAGTTTCACTTTCCCCTTTTAAACTTTTTAAACGCTTTTCACTTGGGGGAGATAACATACTCCGAAAACGCATTTAAGATTTTGTTAATATAGATTATATATCACTTGTAAAGACTAAGTGGCAAACGCGTTAACTAAAGTCCTTCATTCACATCGAACCGGTTAATATTTGGATAATAGCGAGTCACTGTTGAGTAGTACTTGTTGGTGCATAGATGTCAGCAGTTCATATGTATAAAGTCTGTAATCGAGTCTGTAATATTGTTTATGTAATTGGTTGTTTAGAAGCGAAGTTGTTGACAAGTTCGCTTAGGCGAACTTGTTAACCAAGCGAAGTTGTTGACAAGTTCGCCTAGGCGAACTTGTTGAACGAGCGAAGTTAAGGACAACTTCGCCTGAGGCGAAGTTGTCGTGTATTTATATTGTTTAACTGTTTACGTTCTAGAGTTGGTAAGTTAGTGTTTTGGTTGATCGAGTTCAGTCTACGTGAGTCTATTGACGTGAGTCTGTAAGTAACACGGTTCGAGTTATCAATATAACGTGAGTTTTGTTCGAAAAAAAAAAAAAAAAAAAAAAAAAAAAAACTTCACTAATCGCTTAAAATTATGTCGGTTACATTAGTTTGAAGGACTTGTCTTCGGATATGTTTTGGTCCTCATTTTCTACTTGTAGATTTTGAGGATAGCCATTAACCAGATTACTGATAGTGACCGGGGACGTTTATGATGAGTTTTTCGTTCTTTCGCTTAAAATTAGTCGATCATATTTAGTTAGAAGGACACATACTAGTATGTGGTCGGTCCAGCTGATCCATTGGATCTTCGGGATAGCCGTTTACCTGAAGACTTTGTTTTGGTCGGGGCGATTTTTTGTTTAATTTTTGAAAGAAATGGGAAATGAAATTATTTTTCAAGTCTGTTACTTCGTAAGAAGTTCGTTAGCTATGTTAAACGGAAAATTGATTCAACCTTGGAAAATGATAGTATACTAATTCTGTGTGCTTAGCTAGTGAAGTTATTAGGCTTAAAAGGCTTTAGGACAATCATTGTATGTCATGGTAACTTTTAATGGTGCGTAAAAGTAGATGTGATACAAACTAAATTTACTTGATTTTACGTGGAAACTCCTTAAGAGTTTTGCGTGTCTTCATATATATCTTTTCGAATGATAGGCAGAAAAGCGATTACCCAGTCATACACGAGCCCATGTGTGTTCTGATTCCCGTGAAGATAGCGTCTCAAGATACTGCAGTGATCCAGATTCGGGACTTGCAGTTAATTTATACGTTGAAGTCTATGTTTATTCCAAAAAAAAAAAAGAAAAAAAAAATATATATATATATATATATATATATATATATATATTTGGAGTTATGGAAACATATTAGTGATGATAAAATCAAGACTTCTCAATCTTAGAGTAGAAGAAGAACGGGAAACAGATGAAGAGTATTTTCAATTTAATCAGACACTATGGGTCGAAGTCAATTCGGGGTGACTTGGGGAAAGCCAAATACGCTTTGAGGATAGATAGGAGGCATCAATATTTCTGAGTTGTTGCCCACTTAAATTTTAAGGATTAATTGAACCTAACTCGTATCACATAAACGATGAAAACCATCTTAAGTATATTACATGCTTACAACCTGTCTCTATATGTCATAATACAGCTAAACACGGATCTATGTGACAGTCATGTAGTTAGTATGATTCATGTTCGGATCTTTTCTAAAACGTAGCAATCCCTAGCAAGACTGAAATTTGATCCCTTATACTTTAAATTTTTAAGTTTTTTTTACTTAGATAGTTTTATGATTTATTAACTGGTTACTTAGAATTGATCATGTCATTTATTTCTTCTAGAAAAGTTTTATAACTTAATTGGAAAATTGTTAAAATTATAAGGTTTGATTTTGTAAATATATAGGCGATGTTGTTGAACAGGCGAAGTTGTGGTTAACTTCGCCTAGGCGAAGTTAACCGTAACTTCGCCTGTATAACTCCGCCGATATAAAAGGACTTTCAACAGTCAATTTTTCATTATTTTCAGCGAACTTATATCCACAGATTCACTTATTCTCCGGCGAACTTGTGATTAACATCATTTACGTGTTATTTATTCCGATTTTCACACCGATCAAAGGTTCGAGATGTTGTATTATCTTATATAACAAGTTCTTTCATGCTAATCAAGGGTCGTTTCGACCCGGTTATTAACCTCGAACCATCGGTTTTGAAACCGATTTTCATAACCTATGTTTTTACGTGCTGAACACTATACTGATCGTCAACGTGTCCTTAAAACTTGTGGTTAAGAGTTCTTAATCGTCTAAAACTAGCTGAATCATCATCTGCACGTTGTTCCATGAATCTCACTGTCGCCGATTCAGATTCAGGCGAAGTTAGGGTTTAGGCGAAGTTATCCGTAACTTCGCTTGGAGCTTAAGTTCGCCTGAGGCGAAGTTATCCGTAACTTCGCCCGAAGCTTAAGTTCGCCTGAGGCGAAGTTATCCGTAACTTCGCCCAGAACTTAAATTCGCCTGAGGCGATGTTGTGATGAGGCGAAGTTAACTTTAACTTCGCCTAAGATCATTTTACTTAGTGTTAATTAGACGAACTTAAAGCTGAAGCGAAGTTGTTTCCAACTTCGCCTCAACTTTAACTTCGCTTATACAGAGTTTATCACAACTTCGCTCATGGTAACAAAGCGAACTTGTGCTATGTCGTTGTGTCGTTCTAACTTGGTTAGTTTGTTGCAGATATGGCTGCGGTAGCGGGTGCTGGAGGTGCAGGAGGCGATGATGGTGACAATCAGAGACAATTTTACCCGGGTCACAATATGTACATCACTCTTGACCCGGAGGCGAGCGGTGTGGACGACTACCGCGAGATTATCACTTTCCTCCTGCGCTCGAGGATTTTTCACGCGATCACCAACACTCTGCCGATATCTCTACCGAACATCGAAGATTTCTGGGAGACAGTAGAATACGACTGCCGAGTTGAGCCCCAGGTGATGAGAGCTACGGTGAACAATCAACAGGTTCAGTTCAACTCTGAACAGATCCGGGTTGCGCTACGGTTCGGAGACGAGACTCGAGACGATCCAACTGAGTTCGTAGCTCCTTTTCGTGATGGAGCGTTTCTTCGAATGGGCTACTCTGGTCCATTAGGAGATACCCAGAGGAGGAAGGGTTTCCTCCTAGACCAGTGGCGCTTCCTCATGCACGTTATGATCGTGTGCATGTCGGGGAGGAAGGCGGGCACAGACGGTATGGGTGCGACCATGCAGTCTGCCATGACTGCACTGACCTATAACAAGCGTTATAGTTTCAGTCAAATGGTCTTTTACGAGCTTGATAGACAAAGACGGGCGATGTCTCGGGAGCGGTTCATCATGTACCCACGTTTTTTACAGATGATATTGAACCATGTGGCTCCGAGTCTACCTCAGAGACGCCCGATCAGATACGTGGAATCGGTGAGCAAACGTATCTTTGCTCAATGCCGCACGTCAAGTGCGAGGAGCAATCCTGAACGTCGTCCCTGGAATACTCCTCTATTTGGGTTTTTAATTAACCCAGAATATGTTCCTGCTGGCGGGGACGAGTTCAGAGATCCTCAACCACGACAGGCAAGAACAACTCAAGCTGTTCCTGCTCCTGCTGTACCTGTTGTGTCTGCTGCTGAAGATATAGACCTTGACGCTGCTTTTGGAGGTCAAGGCTATTTTGACATGGATCAAGTTGAAGAGGTGCAGGTCTCGGCTGCACAAAGTTTGGGTGTGAGTATGACTAGAGCAGCTACGTCGATGGCTGACTCCGATCTGGATGAGATTATGAATGAGGGGAGATGGTTGATGGTGTCTCGAGAAAGAACGATTGGGAAGAGGAAGAGAACAGAGGATGATGATGAGTCGGAAGAAGAAGAGGACATTCATAAGCTGATAAGAAGATCAAGACGGGAGAGGACAGGTGCTGGCATGGGAGCTGGAGAGACTTCAAGGACTGTACGATTTGCTCCGGCCGCACTGTCTGGTATGTCCATTGTTCCTTCTTCTATACAGGTGACAAGTACAAGCGCTGCGGATGTTCCCGTGGTGGCTAGATCAACGGCTGGTATTCCATCCACCACTACCATCCAGACGTCGATTCCGGAGATCGTGTCACTACCACCGCCAACGCTTACTCAATCGGTGGTAGCTGTTCGATTTGTAGAGTCAACGGTCGTCACAGCTGCAGGGTTATCAGGTATGGTACCACCTGCGGTTACGCCTGCTTCTGGAGTCTCGCCTTCGCCAATGTCAGACTCAGAGAGGATAGCTTCACTAGAGCGGATCGTGGCAGAACAATCGAAGACTATTCAAAGCCTAGTGGAAGCAAATCAACTACAGGCATCCCTCCTGGTTGAGCACGGGAAAATCATAGATGCCTTGAAGGAGTTCTTGGCATCTCAGGGGGAGATGAGCTGTAAAGGCGACGAGCTCAGAACGAAGAAGAGAAATGACCGAGACGATGATCCCAATGCATCGAAAGATGCAGGTGGTGAGCTGCCAAGAACTTCTGAAGCTCTTGGTACTTCCACAGCTGAGGGGGAGTCTACTGACGTGGCTGGTGGTTCTGGTGATGATGTGGTGTTAGTTGAAGATGATGTGATTGATGCGCTGAAAGAGCTCGACGATGACATGTTCAGTGACGATGTACTGTTTGATGAAGATGTGCTGCCGAGTGAGATGATTGAGAAGATCGGTGAGCAGATTGTGATTGAAGATGGAATAGAAGAGGGGGAGATAGTAGAAGAAAACGTTGAACACGAGATCCCTGATGTAGAGAAAGCCGACGTGAGTGTTGAGATGGATGAGACTGAGTGGGAGGAGCAGCCTAGGTGGAAGGAAGGCTGTGCTCATTGGTTTATTAAGACCAAGAAGCCTGCTGTTCCAGCCATGTTCAAGAAGAGTTATAACATCAAAGGCTATGCTGAGTCGAAGAAGGGAATCATCTGTTGGATATATGATGAACAGATCAAGTTGTTTGTGGTGAAGCGTTATGATGGCATTCAATACTTCAAGAGAATGTTGAGATCTCTCAATACGTTGCCGGAATGTGAGGTGAAAGATTTGGCCAGGTTGGGCCTGATAAACAGAAGTGACAACAATATGGCAAGAATGATTGAGAAGATTGTGTGGAAAGAAGGCATAAAAGAAAAGAAGTTTGAACTATTAAAGCCACAGAAGGGAAAGCTCGTGGAGGATACAGAGAGGGGATTGAGAGCAGATGGCAAGCCATGGATGGTGATGAAGTACAAGCCGATCCGATGCATCAAGGAGGTTCCGATGAAGAATATGCCTCAAGATGTGTTGAAGAATCTAAAATGGTGGTACGTTGATTGCCAGACTGCTGAAGCCGTGATGGAAGACGAAGATGAACAAGAAGTGCTGAGGGTGTATGACCCGATGCATCTTGTTAACTTATCGAAAGCTGATTTGCAAGTGTTGAACGAAAAGAAGATATTCAATATTCCTGCTTGGAAGGATGAAGCAAGGAAATATCAGCGAGTAGTCACGGTGTGTGTTAGAGAAGGAGTGAACGCATGAAGATACAGGATTACGAGACAAGAGCTGAAAGATCAAGATATGAAGCTACTGCCATGGGGGGAGTCAAAAAATATTGATGTTCAATTCCTTTCTGAACATTGCAAGTGTTGAACGAAAAGAAGATATTCTATATTCCTGCTTGGAAGGATGAAGCAAGGAAATATCAGCGAGTAGTCACGGTGTGTGTTAGAGAAGGAGTGCACGCATGAAGATATAGGATTACGAGACAAGAGCTGAAAGATCAAGATATGAAGCTACTGCCAAGGGGGAGTCTGTTGGTGCATAGATGTCAGTAGTTCATATGTATAAAGTCTGTAATCGAGTCTGTAATATTGTTTATGTAATTGTTTGTTTAGAAGCGAAGTTGTTGACAAGTTCGCTTAGGCGAACTTGTTAACCTAGCGAAGTTGTTGACAAGTTCGCCTAGGCGAACTTGTTGAACGAGCGAAGTTAAGGACAACTTCGCCTGAGGCGAAGTTGTCGTGTATTTATATTGTTTAACTGTTTACGTTCTAGAGTTGGTAAGTTAGTGTTTTGGTTGATTGAGTTCAGTCTACGTGAGTCTATTGACGTGAGTCTGTAAGTAACACGGTTCGAGTTATCAATATAACGTGAGTTTTGTTCGTATCGTGTGTACGTGTGTTTGTGTGATTATATTCAACGTCCATAACGATCTACACAGGGATTCCGCACCTGTGTATATCGGGATATCTCGTGTGATCTGTCCAGGGAACCTACAGTACTACTGGGTTTGACAAACCCCACCCAACGCTAAACTCGACTGGATGTCGAGTGGGTGTAATCTTGGCTAAACACATACCATGGTCTGGATGACTTGGTGGCAAAGCAAATGATAAACAGTCAGCTTCGGTGTCGAACACTTAGTGGTACTTGTTTTATAGGCTAGCTACCTATAGATATATAATTGACATAACACTATCTGGTAACGCAAAACGCTGTAACGCAAAACGCTAAACGCTTTATTTTTATATAACTTGTGAACTCACCAACCATGTGTTGACACTTTTAGTATGTTATTCTCAGGTAGCCGAGGTGGGCGCGCGGTTTAGGAACATGCATTGCTTGAAACATTTTAATTATGCAAACTTATTTTTTTTAAACTGTTATCATTGGGTTTTAAGTCGTCATGCGTGACGTAACATTGTTTTCTATGGTTTTACGCTTCCGCATTTAATTACTCGTAAACGTTTTCATGGTTTTGAAACTTTGTTTTTTGGTTTGATTATAACTAATGATTCCGATCCTGTTAGTTCACACCCACTGACGATAAAACTCCGTTAGTGGATTTTGAGGGTGTGACAGATTGGTATCAGAGCCATTGGTTATAGCGAACTAGAAGCTGCATGCATACTAGACTATAACCGCGACGACCCATTAGTTATAATGATACGCACTGCATAGATTAGTGTAGTCTTTGTTATCTTATCTCTTTACCTCTTTCACTCATACGCGCGCGCATACACGGCTTACCGGTAGGAATGTCGACGCCGCCACCCTCATCATCATCTGATCCGATGACTCATCCTCATGGGAAGGAACCATAGATACCTACCGCATCGCCACCCCGAGTAGTCCCGGAACTCGAAGCTCCCGCACCGAAGAGGTACCGCCTATCCGGAGGCATATACGAAAACGACGTTAGCTGGGATTGGTACCCTAACATGATCAGACGTATGGTCTATCGCGAACAAGTTCCCCCGTTACCTCACCCGAACCATCCTGCTTATCCCAACACCCTACCACCCATAACCGAACCTGTAGAGCATGTGCTCGCAGCTGTTGTTTCTTGTTTGGAGCGTGATGTGGGTTACATGCGCTATACGAGAGCCAACGTTTCCGGACTGTTAAAAGAAGGAACCGAGACTAAGGAGGAGATTGCCCGCATGGCAGCGGCAATGAAGGTAATACAAGAGGCTAGTGATCAACAGATGAAAATTATGAGAAAGATGCAAGCCGAGATGATAGACTTGCAAGAGCAACTCCAAGTAGCAAGGACCCGAACCGAGATGGCATTAGAGCGTTGCGATGTGTTACAAATGCAAATTGCTCAGAACGCAGCAGAACCTGAGGCAGAGCCTGAGGCCGAGCCTGAGGCAGAGCCTGAAGAGGAATCTGAAGAAGATCCCGAAGAGGAGCCCGAGGAGGATCCCGAGGAGGAACCTGAAGAAGAACCGGCTGAGGAGGAGGCACACTCAGAGGTATCCTCAAGAATTACCTTGACTGCGGCCGCTCTAACCGCACATGTTCAGAACCAAGCTGGAGGTCCAATTGGAACGTGTACCTTCAAGAATTACCTTGACTGCAAGCCCAGCTCGTTTAAGGGCACTGAGGGAGCTATAGGCTTCCTGCGTTGGGCTGAGAAGGCCGAGTCGGCATTTTAGATGTGTAATTGTCCCCCTGCCAGTAGGGTCAAATTCGCTGCTGGAACACTTGAGGATTCTGCCCTCACTTGGTGGAATTCGAACGTACAGATCCTTGGATTGGAACTGGCTAACACTATGAACTGTGAGGAGTTCAAGAATATGATGCGAGAGGAGTACTTTCCGAGAGAGGAGATTTCGAAGTTAGAGTCAGAATTTTGGTCACTGAAGATGGTTGGCTCAGAAATCGAAGCCTACACTACCCGTTCTCACGAGTTAGCGGTGATGTGTCCGCGGATTGTAGATCCGCCGAGTAAGAGGATTGAAATGTATATCGATGGGTTAGCACCGCAAATTCAGGGCATGGTGACGTCTTCCAGACCAGCCACGATTCAACAAGGATCCGTTTAGCTCACAAACTGACGGATCAAGCTGTGACCCAAGGTGCGTTACCACCTAGGGGTTCAACCGCTAAAGCGCGTGACAGCCCGAGTAATGACAACAACAGCAACATCAACCCGAGCAGTGGAAAGAGAAAGTTTGACAACACCAGATCCTCATCCTCGAACCTCCCACCGCAACAACACTACCGTAAGCACGAATTCACCCGGAGCTTTAACAATCAGAATCACAACAACAATAACAACGGTAGCGGGCAGGGTTCGAGCGGATATGCTGGGAAATATCCGAAGTGCAATAGGTGCAACTATCATCATGTTGGCCCATGTGACCGTGTCAAGTGTCAGAGATGCGGAAAGATGGGTCACCAGGCGAAGGAATGTAGAGGAGACCTTGCGGCAAAGGGTGCTCCTAAACCACCTATGACGACGAAGGGATGTTTCGAATATGGACAGGAAGGTCATTTCAATAAAGATTGTCCCAAGCTGAAACAGAACGACAACAACGGAGGTAATGGAAGTGGCAGTAGTGGTGGAAGCAATGGCAAAGGAAGAGCTTTTGTATTTGGGTCGGGTCAAGCCCGCAATGATCCGTACGCGGTGACTGGTATGTTCCCTGTGAATGATTGTTTTGCTTCTGTATTGTTTGACACTGGAGCTGATAGGAGTTTTGTGTCGAAAGCCTTTAGCCAACTCTTAGACTTAACTCCAACTCCGTTAGATGCTAAGTTTCCTGTTGAATTAGCTGACGGTAAGACTATAGTAACGACTCATGTACTTGCGGGATGTAAGTTAAAACTGTCAGGTCATGTCTTTGATATCGACCTTATTCCTTTTTCGCTTAGTAGTTTCGATGTCGTTGTCGGCATGGACTGGTTATCCGAGAACCGAGCGGAGATTATATGTCACGACAAGATAGTCCATATTACTACCCCTTCCGGCGAAATCATTTCGGTCCGAGGTGAGAGAAGCGGCATGACCACCAGCGTCATTACCCTCATGAAGGCGCAGAAGTACCTACGAAAGGGTCATCCGGCAATTTTGGCGCAGATTGTTGAGAAACCCGCGGAGGAGAAGCGAATTGAAGATATACCGATTGTGCGGGATTTTCCGGAAGTTTTCCCGGAGGATTTGCCCGGACTCCCTCCTGTACGACAAGTCGATTTCCAAATCGAGTTGACCCCCGGTGCAGCACCCATAGCACGAGCCCCGTATCGGCTCGCACCGGCGGAGCTTCAGGAGTTCTCCACTCAGTTGCAAGATTTGTTGGATAAGGGTTTTATCCGACCTAGCTCATCTCCATGGGGAGCCCCTGTCTTATTTGTCAGAAAGAAGGACGGGACTTTCCGCATGTGTATCGACTACCGGGAGTTGAACAAGGTGACGGTCAAGAACCGTTATCCTTTACCCCGAATTGATGATCTGTTTGACCAGCTCCAAGGATCGAGTTACTACTCGAAGATCGATCTGCGGTCTGGTTACCATCAACTAAGAGTGCGCGAGGAAGATATTTCAAAGACGGCTTTCAGAACACGGTATGGTCACTACGAGTTTTCGGTTATGCCTTTTGGCCTAACCAACGCACCAGCCGTATTTATGGATCTCATGAATCGAGTAAGCAAGGAGTACCTCGACAAGTTTGTGATTGTTTTCATTGATGATATTCTTGTCTACTCCAAGAACGAAGCTGATCATGAAGAAGACTTAAGGGTAATTCTGGAATTATTGAAGAAGGAACAACTGTATGCTAAACTCTCGAAATGTGAGTTTTGGCTTCGCGAGGTTCACTTTTTAGGACATGTGATCAACGAGAATGGTATCCATGTCGATCCCGGTAAGGTAGAGGCCATCAAAAACTGGGAAGCACCTAAGACTCCGACTGAGGTGCGGCAATTCCTAGGACTGGCCGGCTACTACCGACGTTTCATCAAGGGATTTTCAAAGATTGCTCAACCCCTCACCGCTTTGACTCACAAAGGCACTAAGTACAATTGGGGTGACGCGCAAGAATCCGCTTTTCAACTGTTGAAAACCAAACTCTGTAGCGCCCCTATTCTAGCCTTCCCCGACGGAACGGAAAATTTTGAGGTACACTGTGACGCATCGATACAAGGTCTCGGTTGTGTGCTGATGCAACTCGAGAAGGTTATAGCTTTTGCCTCTTGACAACTACGGGTTCACGAGAAGAACTACACGACCCATGATTTGGAGCTCGGAGCTGTGGTGTTTGCCCTTAAGATATGGAGGCATTATTTGTACGGTACCAAGTTTACCATTTACACCGACCACAAGAGTCTCCAACATATCTACGATCAGAAGGAGCTGAACATGCGACAGCGTCGTTGGGTCGAGCTGCTCAAGGATCATGATTGTGCCATCAAGTATCACCCTGGCAAGGCCAATGTAGTGGCCGATGCCCTCAGTAGAAAAGAAACAGATAAACCCAGACGAGTGCGAGCATTGCAACTCACGATTCATGCCAACTTACCTGACCAGATTCGCGAGGCGCAACTCGAAGCTTTGAAAGATGATAATCTTCCATCGGAACTCATGCAGGGCATGAACAAGCAACTTGAAACCAGATCGGACGGGGTCCGATATTTTGAGAACCGGATTTGGGTTCCACGGTTCGGAGAGTTGAGAACTCTGGTGATGGACGAAGCCCACAAGTCCCGATATTCTATCCACCCTGGCGCAGATAAAATGTACCATGATTTAAAGTCACTTTACTGGTGGCCGAACATGAAAGCCGACATTGCCACCTACGTGAGCAAATGCTTGACTTGTGCCAGAGTCAAAATAGAATACCAGAAACCATCTGGTCTACTGCAACAACCGGAACTCCCAATGTGGAAATGGGAACACATCTCAATGGATTTTATCACGGGTTTACCTAAGACACCGACGGGATGCGATACCATCTGGGTGATCGTGGACCGGTTGACTAAGTCTGCACACTTCTTTGTGATTAAGGAATCGGACAAAATGGAAAGACTGACTCGTGTTTACAAGAAGGAAGTAGTGTCTAGACACGGTGTGCCTGTCTCAATCATTTCTGATCGAGATTCTCGTTTCACTTCGCACTTTTGGAAGTCGCTGCAAAGCGCACTAGGCACCCGTCTTGATATGCGCACAGCATACCATCCTCAGACGGATGGGCAAAGTGAACGAACTCTTCAGACCCTGGAGGATATGTTGCGTGCATGCGTGTTGGATTTCGGAAAAAGTTGGGAACCTCACTTACCTTTGGTAGAGTTTTCGTATAATAACAGCTACCACGCAAGTATTAAAGCAGCGCCGTTTGAAGCGCTGTACGGATGGAAGTGTCGATCACCACTCTGCTGGGCAGAGGTGGGTGACAGTTAAATCACTGGTCCAGAACCGGTACTCGAAACTTCGGAAAAGATTGTTCAAATCCGAAATCGCATTGCAGCAGCACGAGATCGCCAAAAGAGTTACGCCGACAAGCGCCGGAAACCTCTCGAATTTCAAGTGAACGATCGAGTGCTACTCAAAGTCTCGCCTTGGAAAGGTGTGGTTCGCTTTGGTAAGCGAAACAAACTCAACCCACGATATGTTGGTCCCTATCGAATAACTGAGCGCATTGGTCCGGTGGCGTACCGACTGGACCTACCAACGGAACTCAGTGGCGTACAGAATGTAATCCACGTATCCAATTTGAAGAAATGCCTATCTGATGAAACCCAAGTAGTCCCTTTGGAGGAACTGCAAGTTGATGAACAGTTACGTTTCATTGAGGAACCAGTCGAGGTTTTGGATTGGGAAACCAAAACGCTCAAGCACAGCAAAATTCCAATCGTTATGGTTCGTTGGAACTCGAGACGTGGACCGGAGTTCACGTGGGAACGCGAGGATCAAATGATGAAAATGTATCCTCACCTTTTTGAAGGGCTGACCAAACACAGAAAACCGCAAAACCCGGCAAACCGTCAGAAATCACCGGAGGTATGAATTAAATTTCGGGACGAAATTTCTTTCTACTAGGGGATGATATGACAAACTGAAATTTTTCTTACTTTTTCAGACACTCATCACGACTTGACTCAAATTTTCGGGACGAAAATTCTTTAACATGGGAATGATGTGACAATCGTCAATTTCAGGTTAACTCCGTTAACTCAACTCCGTCAATTCAAACTTAAGATCACTGAATCTATAACGCACACTTCATTACATTTAAACTAGGGTTTAAATGACGCTTAACACTTACTACATGTGTAGTCTTTCGGGAATTGCACCCAAACGCAAACGAGTTGACGCAAACGATTGATGAATAAACGAAAAACGTCAAAACAGTAATTATGTGATAATTATGTGTTAGACTTATGTGTTATGTGATAACATGGTTATAAACGTTAACTCAATGTACTAGAACTAGTAAGTTAGGCTAGAAAAGCAACAATCGAAAGTTGAGGGACTTGAGTGTAACATAGTGTCTTTATAAATACTAATAATAATAAACCCTAACTATTATTTTCTCTCCCACACAAACCCCGATCGGAACCCCCCCTTGGTGACCTTGGCTGCCGTCGACTTATACACACATATATACAATTAATTTCAAGCCTTTGATTGAAGATTAAGGTGCTAGGAAGGTATAATCGACTACCCTATGCATCCTTTATACTTGATTTGATGTTTAATGGGTTAATTGAAAACCCTAGATGGCCGATTATGTGTGTGTATGAAGTTAATATGATTGTTGCTGATTTGATGATGATTTGATAACTAGAATTGATATTGTTACATGTTAATTGTTGTGTCTTTGAATTGAGTTCAAACAAAAACCGTAATCATGTATGTAATGTGTAATTGATGTGCATGGATAGTGATTATGAAGTCTAGAGTGTTATATGAATGCATGATGGTCCATAGATAGTTAATATGTTGAGTTTGGATGCAAACAGTTTCTGGACAGATTGTGTTATTGATGTTTAATTGACTGTAACGAAGTGTAAATGTCAAAATTGGTTGAGATTATTGATACTACAGTAAACTAGGTTGAGTCTAGTTTCTAAAGAATATAAACTTGTATTTTTTGGACAAGTAGAGGTTAACTTTTATGATTTTACAAAAACATTGTGCAAAGCTGAGTTGTTAGACCTGCTGTTAGGTGGTTTTGTAAATGTTATATCTCATGAACTACGAGACCAATTGGGTTGGTTCCACTTCTGGAAGTTGATCTATTGAGTTTGGAACCTAACCCAAGTGGTCTTGCATTTATTGGATTTTTCTTTTAACGGGAATTGCAAATAACATTCTGTTGCGCATGAATTTGACTGTTATGAGTTTGCTGTAATGATTTGTTGATTGTGAGATACCTATGTCGAATAAAAATATAATAAAATATGTTCTGGAAACCTAAGACATATATGCTTTTTTAATGATTTTTGGTAAATTAATTGTGATGCTGTGATCGGTGAGATAGTACAATCTTTCAAGTAGAATTTCTGTCTCGGTGAAACTAGCTGCTGAATTTTGTGAAAATGCCTGAAACATGATAATTGTTAGTTAATTGTTATGTTTTGACCAAATTGCCCCTGCGGGGAATACTTGCTAAATAGTTGTCGTGTTTTGACCAAATTGCCCTTGCGGGGAATAATTGCTAGTTATGTACATTATTAATACATGACACATAAATAATTGCTCACACACGTATCGTATCACAAATGTATTTGTTAAAGTCACACACGATTCACAAATGAAACAAGAAACATGTTATGTGCATAGGTATTATGTGTCGGGTCTAGAGACTCGATAATATTCCGACACTTAGAAAAATCTCTTTGTTGTTTTAGAACGCTAGAGTGAGTTTTTCTGTGACGCGCATCTTGGTGATTTAATTTGGGAATTTCTTCGCAAACAGTGAGTTTCACTTTCCCCTTTTAAACTTTTTAAACGCTTTTCACTTGGGGGAGATAACATACTCCGAAAACGCATTTATGATTTTGTTAATATAGATTATATATCACTTGTAAAGACTAAGTGGCAAACGCGTTAACTAAAGTCCTTCATTCACATCGAACCGGTTAATATTTGGATAATTGCGAGTCACTGTTGAGTAGTACTACTGGGTTTGACAAATCCCACCCAACACTAAACTCGACTGGATGTCGAGTGGGTGTAATCTTGGCTAAACACATACCATGGTCTGGATGACCTGGTGGCAAGGCAAATGATAAACAGTCAGCTTCGGTGTCGAACACTTAGTGATACTTGTTTTATAGGCTAGCTACCTATAGATATATAATTGACATAACACTATCTGATAACTCAAAACACTGTAACGCAAAACGCTGTAACGCAAAACGCTTAACGCAAAACGCTGAACGCAAACGCTAAAAGCTTTATTTTTATATAACTTGTGAACTCACCAACCTTGTGTTGACACTTTTAGTATGTTATTCTCAGGTAGCCGAGGCAGGCGCGCGGTTTAGGAACATGCATTGCTTGAAACATTTTAATTATGCAAACTTATTTTTTTTAAACTGTTATCATTGGGTTTTAAGTCGTCCTGCGTGACGTAACATTGTTTTCTATGGTTTTACGCTTCCGCATTTAATTACTCGTAAACGTTTTCATGGTTTTGAAACTTTGTTCTATGGTTTGATTATAACTAATGATTCCGATCATGTTAGTTCACACCCTCTGACGGTAAAACTCCGTTAGTGGATTTTGAGGGTGTGACAGATTGGTATCAGAGCCATTGGTTATAGCGAACTAGAAGCTGCATGCATACTAGACTATAACCGCGACGACCAATTAGTTATAATGATACGCACTGCATAGATTAGTGTAGTCTTTGTTATCTTATCTCTTTACCTCTTTCACTCATACGCGCGCGCATACACGGCTTACCTGTAGGAATGTCGACGCCGCCACCCTCATCATCATCTGATCCGATGACTCATGCTCATGGGAAGGAACCACAGATACCTACCGCATCGCCACCCCGAGTAGTCCCGGAACTCGAAGCTCCCGCACCGAAGAGGTACCGCCTATCCGGAGGCATATACGAAAACGACGTTAGCTGGGATTGGTACCCTAACATGATCAGACGTATGGTCTATCGCGAACAAGTTCCCCCGTTACCTCACCCGAACCATCCTGCTTATCCCAACACCCTACCACCCATTACCGAACCTGTAGAGCGTGTGCTCGCAGCTGCTGTTTCTTGTTTGGAGCGTGATGTGGGTTACATGCGCTATACGAGAGCCAACGTTTCCGGACTGTTAAAAGACGGAACCGAGACTAAGGAGGAGATTGCCCGCAAGGCAGCGGCAATTAAGGTAATACAAGAGGCTAGTGATCAACAGATGAAAATTATGAGAAAGATGCAAGCCGAGATGATAGACTTGCAAGAGCAACTCCAAGTAGAAAGGACCCGAACCGAGATGGCTTTAGAGCGTTGCGATGTGATACAAATTCAAATTGCCCAGAACGCAGCAGAACCTGAGGCAGAGCCTGGAGAGGAATCTGAATAAGATCCCGAAGAGGAGCCCGAGGAGGATCCCGAGGAGGAACCGGAGGAAGAACCGGCTGAGGAGGAGGCACACTCAGAGGTGTCCTCAGATGATGACATCAAGTGATGATGACACCTAGATGGAGGGGTTGTCTCCATCCGAACTATTATTTTCTATTATTTTAAGGATTGATTGGAAATACTTTGTAGCGAATACAATGGTTTTAATCATGAATTATTAATTAGATTAATATATGGTTGTGATGTGATGTTGTTTCTTATTTCTTTCTTACCTATCTTTTTATTACATGTATGGCGTGTTGCATAAGAAAGAAAAACTCATGTTCAACATCTTATGCTGTGATTCTAGGAAATGGCTGGAAGAAACGCTGGACACGGACGTGGTAACATCAACTTGACTGCAGCTGAACTCCAAACTCTGCTGAACGACCATGCTGCGGCCGCTCTAGCCGCACAAGTTCAGAACCAAGCTGGAGGTCCAAGTGGAACGTGTACCTTCAAGAATTACCTTGACTGCAAGCCCAGCTCGTTTAAGGGCACTGAGGGAGCTATAGGCTTCCTGCGTTGGGCTGAGAAGGCCGAGTCGGCATTTGAGATGTGTAATTGTCCCCCTGCCAGTAGGGTCAAATTCGCTGCTGGAACACTTGAGGATTCTGCCCTCACTTGGTGGAATTCGAACGTACAGATCCTTGGATTGGAACTGGCTAACGCTATGAACTGGGAGGAGTTCAAGAACATGATGCGAGAGGAGTACTGTCCGAGAGAGGAGATTTCGAAGTTAGAGTCAGAATTTTGGTCACTGAAGATGGTGGGCTCAGAAATCGAAGCCTACACTACCCGTTCTCACGAGTTAGCGGTGATGTGTCCGCGGATGGTAGATCCGACGAGTAAGATGATTGAAATGTATATCGATGGGTTAGCACCGCAAATTCAGGGCATGGTGACGTCTTCCAGACCAGCCACGATTCAACAAGCGATCCGTTTAGCTCACAAACTGACGGATCAAGCTGTGACCCAAGGTGCGTTACCACCTAGGGGTTCAACCGCTAAAGCCCGTGACAACCCGAGTAATGACAACAACAGCATCAGCAACCCGAGCAGTGGAAAGAGAAAGTTTGACAACACCAGATCCTCATCCTCGAACCTCCCACCGCAACAACACTACCGTAAGCCCGAATCCACTCGGAGCTTTAACAATCAGAATCACAACAACAATAACAACGGTAGCGGGCAAGGTTCGAGCAGATATGCTGGGAAATATCCGAAGTGCAATAGGTGCAACTATCATCATGTTGGCCCATGTGACTGTGTCAAGTGTCAGAGATGCAGAAAGATGGGTTGGTCAGAACCAGTAGTACTACCTTTCATTACCCAACCAATGTACAATTGTTAACGGTCCAATGTGTATGGGGGACTTCAGTTTAAATTCACTATGTACACATGAGGTATAAACAAAGTCTACAATATCCAAAAAGTTTTGTATGCATGCTTTCACCCCCAAAATGAATAAGTAAAAGAGGGGCAGTGAAACTCATCTTGAATGCGGTTCAAATGAAAGTCAATTGCTTAAGCCAAAGTTGTTCTAGTGCCTAAATCATACAAGCACTATAAGTATTAGCTAAGCGATTCCTAGAACCCTTAGTATCCAAACAATCCCATTTTTTATTAGAAGTTTGACTTTTGTTTACTTTGACCAAAGTTTGACTTTTTTAACTTTGACCAAAGTTTGACTTTTATTGTCTTTGACCAGAGTTTGACTTTTCATTGACTTTTGACCAAAAGGACCATGTTGTTGACCATTGACTAAAAATTCCAAGTCTCGATGACCGAAGACTAAAGTTTGAGTTTTGTTGATCGTTGATCAAAATATTGACCTTGACTCAAAATATTGACCAACGTCCTGTTGGTGACTTTTAACTAATTATCTAGACTAAGAGTAGTTACATGATATTCCTAGTCACAACTTGACAACAATCATGTAATGTGCACTTAGCCATTTTTCATACAATCGTATGACTAAGTCCAACTTTTATCACTTTCAATACTTCACAAATAAGACAAAACATTTTATCAAATAATTCCAAGTTGACCCATAAAGTCAAAATCAAACTTACTATAACCATTCTAGTACAAACTTACAATTAATTTTACTTGACAATATGACGATCAATCTTAACAAGTATTAAGTCATCAAAACCGATTTTTCCAACCAACCAAATCATGTAAATAAATTACCAAATAATTCCCAAATCTACCTTCATGTATTAGGTATAACATATATTTTTCTATTAATTTTAAATACTCAAAAACATAGAGAAAACTCACACACTACAGCAAATCATTTTCAATCTCCTTATTAACAAAACAGAATACAAGTACCTGCCAAAAATTCCATATATGTCCAATTGACGTAAAACCAATTGGATTGGATTCCTACCTCCATCTATGACATTTCAGAAGTGGAATCACATCATCATATGCTTTCAATCTCAAGTTATACAATTTACAACACAGCTCATAAAATTTCTCTTTCAATCAGGTTTGCAACCCGATTTTTTAAATTAATAAAAATCAGTCAAACTAAGTTCAAAAATTATGATTTCTGACTTTTTGAAAACTAGATTTGGATTACTTAATCGCAGTATAAAATATCAATCAAAAACACCAATGTATCAACAAGTTATACATCTATTAATCTAAATCACCAAATCTGTCTGCAATCAGATTCAAACCAAAACTTACAAAAATCATGATTCTTATATCCTTATGATCCTAAATCATCAAGTAACCATTTTCTGTAATCAAATCTCATGTCTTTCATTATTATACTTATTTATAAAATAACATGTAGATACAAAAGGTTTCCTTTGTAACGAGAAACTAAATTTCTTTTAATAATCAACCTTGATCATCCTTGGTTCATTTTCACAAATTCAATTATTTGGATACTATTTTTCATGAATCAAAATTAAAATATGAACAAGAATATATACTAAACCATACTTACCTAATGCTTAACCTAAGGTTTAATAGTTCACCTAGCTAGTTTTCATGTAACATATTATATGTTGTATCATTTCAGTTATTCAATTTTCTTACAGTAACATATAAGCATATAACAACTAATCGTGTAATATATTAAGCATGTAACACAACTATATCTATCATATATAATACATGTAACATATCATGTTTATTATAACATGTGTGACAAGTTGATTATTCTAGTTACCAACTACTAGTTACTCTTACTTAGGTCACCAACGACACGACTGACTCAATGTATGCATACATGACACTACATGCATGAGAGTTCATTAACGTAATTTTTAGAACTAACTTGGTTTAGTTAACGGAGTTAACCTGAAAATTGGCAGTTGCCATTTCATCCCCTTGTTAAAAAATATTTCGTCCGGAAAATTGTAAAATGTCGCTCAAAGGCTGGAAAGAAAAGAGAGGAAAATAAAAAAAAATTTCAGATTGTCACATCATCCCCTTGTTAAAATAAATTTCATGTCGAAATTTAGATCGTACCTAAGGTTTATCCTTGGGTTTGAATAAGTGAGGATACTTTTCTTTCATCTGATCCTAGCGCTCCCACGTGAACTCCAATCCACGTCTCGAGTTCCAACAAACACGAACAATCGGGGTTTTGTTGTGTCTTCGGCTTTTTTACTTCCTTACCCATGATTTCAACAGGTTCATCTACGAAGTGTAACTTTTTATCAATCACTAATTCCTCTAAAGGAAATATGAGAGTTTCGTCTTCCAAACATTTCTTAAGGTTCGATACATGGAAAATGTTGTGTACTTCAGTGAGTTGTTCTGGTAATTCCAATTTATATACCATAGGGCCAATTCGTTTAATAATTTCTAATGGTCCTACATAACATGGGTTTAATTTTCCACGTTTCCCAAAACGAATAACACATTTCCAAAGTGATACTCTCAAAAGCACTCTCTCCCCAACTTCAAATTCTAGAGGTTTCTTATGTTTATCAGCGTAGCATTTTTAACGATCTCGGGCTGCTACAATATGATTTCTGACTTTCAGAATCCGTTCATTCGTTTCGTGGACTATCTCGGGTCCAGCTAGCTAGCTTTCACCGACTCTTGCCCAACAGAGTGGTGATTGACACTTTTGCCCATACAGAGCTTCGAAAGGTGCCACTTTTATACTTGTGCAAAAGAGTACAAAAGCGGCACCTTCCGAAGCTCTGTATGGGAAAAAGTGTCGATCACCACTCTGTTGGCCGGAGTTAGAAAAAGCTAGCTAACTAGACACGAGATAGTCCATGAAACGAATGAACGAATTGTTCAAATAAAAAATCGTATGGCAGCAGCCCGAGATCGCCAAAAGAGTTATGCTGATAAACGTAGGAAACCACAAGAATTTGAAGTTGGAGACAGAGTACTTTTGAAAGTATCACCTAGGAACGATGTTATTCGTTTTGGGAAACGTGGAAAACTAAACCCGCGCTATGTAGGACCATTAGAAATTATTAAACAAAGTGGCTTCGTGGCATATAAATTGGAATTACTAGAACAACTCAGTGAAGTACACAACGTTTTCCATGTTTCGAACCTTAAGATGTGTTTGGCAGACGAAACCCTCATAGTTCCTTTAGAGGAATTAGTGATTGATATATATATACACTTCATGGAGGAACCTGTTGAAATTATGGATATGGAAGTAAAAACCCGAAGACACAACAAAACCTCGATTATTCATGTTCATTCGAACTCGAGACGGGGGCTGGAGTTCACGTGGGAGCGCGAGGCGAAATTTAAACCCAAGGATAAACCTTAGGTACGATCTAAATTTCGTGACAAAATTTATTTTAGCAAGGGGATGATGTGACAATCTGAATTTTTTTTATTTCCCCCTCTTTCCTTACCAGCCTTTGAGCGACATTTTACAATTTTCGGGACGAAAATTCTTTTAACAAGGGGATGATGTGACAACTACCAATTTTCAGGTTAACTCCGTTAACTAAACTCAGTTGAATCTCGTTGACTATGTCTGTAAATCTAGTTAGTTCGTTTAAGTACGTTAATGAACTCTCATGCGTGTAGTGTCATGTATGCATACATTGAGTCAGTCATGTCGTTGGTGACCTAGGTAAGAGTAACTAGTTATTGATAACTAGAATAATAAACTTGTCAAACATGTTATAATATATGATAGGTTATAATAAATTGGTCACACATGATATGTTACATATATTATATGTGATAGATATAATTGTATTATATGCTTAATATGTTACATGATTAGTTGTTGTAATTGAGTTGAATAATTAAAATAACATAACATATGATATATTACATGACATGTAACCAATAGAACTATTACACAACATATTATTACTAGAAAAAGTTTTTTAAAAGAATGTAACATGTCACACTTAAAGAAAATGACATAAACTAAAGTTTAATTAAATTGATTACATCATAATGATGGTGTAAATGATAATGGGGTTATAAACTTTCACATATCTCCTTTTGGCCGTCCACTTCACACCCATACACACACACACTTTTGTTTTCCAATAACTCTCTCAAATATGATAAACAAATTGGTTATTTTTGGGAAGCAGGGGGATTAATTATATGGATCAATCAAGTAAGTAGATTTATTATGTATTTTTTTATGTTTTATTTTAGAAGTATGAACTTTTTATCCAAATGATTTGGATCATAGAAAGAGGATGATCAAAGTTTGATGGGTCAAAAGAGTTGATTGTGTTTTGGTTTAGAAGTTTGAATCTCTTGTAGGTATACTTGTTTTTCTTATGAATTTAAATGGATACTAGAAAAACATGAGTTGTGATTTCATAAAATGTATCCTTTCTGATTTAAGATCATAAGGATATAAGAAACATGATTTTTGGTGAGTTTGGATTTGGATCTCCTTGTGGACAGATTCTGTGTTTAAGATTGTAGATTGTATAACTTGTTGATACGTTGGTGTTTCTGATTTATTTCGATTCTAGGGTTAAGTACTTTGAATCTAATATTTTAAAAGTCAAGAATCATAATTTTTGGACTTTGTTTGACTAGATTTTATTAATTTGCAAAATCGGGTTGCAATCTCGATTGAAAGATAAATTTTCTGAGCTTTGTTGTAAATTGTATAACTTGAGATTGAAAATATATATTGGTGTGATTCGGCTTCTAGAATGTTATAAATTGAAGTTGTAATATAAATATGGAATTTTTGAAAAATATTTGTGTACTGCTGTGTTGAAATAGAGATTGAAAATAGGTTGTTGTAGTGTATGAATATTCTTTGTATTTAATAGAATTGAAAAACTACAACAAAAATATATGTGTGAATTATTTGGTAATTTAATTACAAGTTTTGGTTGGTTGGAAAAAATCAGTTTTGATGATGGAAAACTTGTTAAGAATGATTAGCTTATTGTTTAGTAAAAATAATTGTAGTTTGTAATAAATGATTGTAGTAAATTGAATTTTTACTTCATGGGTCTACTTAGAACTATTTGACTAAATGGTTAGTCTTACTTGAAAGTGGTAGAAGTTGGACTTAGTCATAAGATTGTATGAAAAGTAGCTAAGTGTACATTACTTGACTCTTTGTGATTAGGAACATCATGTAATCATTCTAAGTCTTGAAAATTGATCAAAAGTCGCCAACGGGTCGTCGGTCAATATTTTGGTCAACGGTTAACAAAACTCAAATTTTAGTCTTCCGTCATCGAGATTTGACTTTTTAGTCAACGGTCAACAACTTGGACCTTTTTGTCAAAAGTCAAAGGAAAAGTCAAACTATGGTCAAAGCAAACTTGGTTCAAAGTCAACAAAAAGTCAAACTTTAGTCAAAGTCTACAAAAAGTTAAACATTGGTCAAACCTCAAATAAACAATGCAATAGTTTGGATACTAAGGATACTAGGAATCTCTTAGCAAATAATTATAGTTCTTGTATGATTTAGGCACTAGAACAACTTTGACTTAAGCAGTTAACTTTCAATTTGAACCACATTCGAGGTGAATTTCACAGCCCCTATTTTTACTTCCTCCTTTTGGGGGAGAAAGCATGCAACATACAAACTTTTTGGATAACAGTAGACTTTTCAATACCTCGTGTGTACATAGTGAACATAAACTGAAGTCCCCCATGCACATTGGACCTTTAACAATTGTATATTGGCTGGGTAATGAAAGGTAGTACTAGTAGGTTTGACGAACCGCCCTCCCCCCCTCCCCCCCCCCCGGGGGGATCTCGAGTGAGGGGGTCGTCCGGCATCTCATTTACAAGAAACACATTAGTTTTATATTAGACTCCGTGGGTGGCAAACAAACTAACAAGTCAGCCTCGGTCACAATGGAACTTACACTAATGTAACATGATTGCTAGCCTAATTAACTAGCGGTATTACTAATGCATAAATTATCTGTACATTGTCCATACTTAAACATTAGAATGTTTACTACTTAATGGTTTGTTTAACAAACCTGTTTTTATAAACTCAAACTTGTGAACTCACCAACCGTTGTGTTGACCCGGTTTTGCATGTCTTTCTCAAGTCGCTAAGATCAAGTGCACGGATAGGAGTTGCATTCATGGTCACTCAAAAAAACTGCATCCTAACTTGAACTTTTTAATTAATAATGTTATGGCAAGCGCGTTTTTTGTCCTTAGACTATATGCTTTTGTTTAGGGATTTACCTTTCTCACTATGTTACGCTTACGCACTTTAAAACAATAAGACATTAACTCTGAAATTGTTTTCTTAAATATAGGACAATAAATTTTATTTAAAATATTTAGACGTTGTTTGGTGTAACTAACGACTGAGATCCTGGTTTGTCATGCGCCTCGCGGTAAAACCCTGCACATGGAAATTGAGGGTGTGACAAATTGGTATCAGATCTAGGTCAGACATTAGTTATGTGTGGTAAGCAAGGGGAGCTGTTAGTTTGGTCAGGTACTTGTTAGTTTGAGTTTTAAATTTATTCTCAATGGTCCTACATATCTGTCACACCCTCAATATCTACGTGCAGGGTTTAATCGTAAGGCGCGGGACAAACTAGGATCTCAATCATTAGTTACAACAAACAACGTCTAAATGTTTTAAATACACTTTATTGTCCCATATTTGGGAAAAGCCGTTTTAGAGTTAACGTCTTATTGTTATAATGTGCGGAAGCGTAACATAGCGGGAATGATAAATCCCTAAACAAAAGCAAATAGTTAAGGCACAAAACACGCGCATGCCATATAAGTATTAATTAAAAATTTCAAGCTATGATGCAGTGTTTATGAGTGACCATGAATGCAACTCCTATCCGTGCACTTGATCTTAGCGACCTGAGAAAGACATGCTAAAATAGGTCAACACAACGGTTAGTGAGTTCACAAGTATGAGTCTAAAAACAAGTTTGTTAAACAAACCATTTAGTATGTAAACATTGTAAGCAATAAAGCATGGATAATGTATGCATTAGTAATACCGCTAGTTAATTAAGCTAGCAACCATGTTATATTAGTGCAAGTTCCATTGTGACCGAGGCTGACTTGTTAGTTTTTATGCCACCCACAGAGTCTAATATAAGACTAGTATGTTTTTAGTAAATGAGATGCCCAGCAACTCCCTCACACGAGAGCCCCGAGAGGTTCGAAAAACCCAGTAGTACTACCTTTCATTACCCATCTAACGTACAATTGTTAACGATTCAATGTGTATGGGGGACTTCAGTTTAAGTTCACTATGTACACATGAGGCATTACAAAGTCTACAATATCAAAAAAGTTTTGTATGCATGCTTTCTCCCCCAAAAGGAGTAAGTAAAAATAAGGGCAGTGAAACTCACCTCGAATGCGGTTCAAATTGAAAGTCAACTGCTTAAGTCAAAGTTGTTCTAGTGCCTAAATCATACAGGCACTATAGGTATTTGCTAAGAGATTCCTAGAATCCTTAGTATCCAAACAATTCCAATGATTAATTGAGGTTTGACCAAAGTTTGACTTTTTTGGTGACTTTGACTAAAGTTTGACTTTGGTTGACTTTGAGCAAAGTTTAACTTTTAATTTGATTTTTGATCAAAAGGTCCAAGTTGTTGATCGTTGACTAAAAATACCAAGTCTCGATAACCGAAGACCAAAATTTGAGTTTTGTTTACCGTTGACCAAAACGTTGACCTTTGACCAAAATATTGGTTGACAGCCCGTTGGAGACTTTTTGTAACAATTCCGGCAAAATCAGGTATACCCTAACCGGTATATACTATTTATGTGTTATTTAATAATGAATATGTGAATTATGATGCGTTTATACGAGTATGAAAGATTCAAAGTACAAATTATACCCGATTATACAATTAATCGTATTGGAAATACGATTAACCAATTAACGGTTATTGAAGCCCGAACGATTGAGAATTGTATTATAGACGAAATATATAATATTTAGTGATGTTTACGAAGTATTAAAGCTTCGGGATAAGTGAATTAAAGCACAGAAAAAGGATTTCGATTTAATGATACGTCGGTACGTTAAACGAAACCTTTAATACCAAACCGAGCAAGAGACGATCGATCAAGCCGAAAAAGATGCACAATTATTAATACTATGATGTTTTAAGTTAATAAATGTCATGGTTTAAGTTTTTAAATCAGTTTTATATAAATTTCATTTTTAAGCCGAAAAACGACCGTTTTAGCCTCGTTTTAAGCCGAATAAGACGTTTAACCGAAAAACGAACTGAACCAGATTATCCAAAACATTATTCAGATTACGAGAATCTGAATATATGGCCACAAATGAAGATGTGGGACCCACCCCACCCTTCAACTTGGTCCGATCGGACCACCTTATCCCACACTTCATTTCATTTTTTTTTTTTACAAACACAAACCATCAATCCAACAATCCTCTCAAGTTCTTGGACTAAAACCCAAGCTTTTTAACAAGAAAAACCGAGGTAAAATCTTGTTATGTACGTGTTTAAGTTCATTTCTTGAGTGTTTTTGCAAGGAAATGAGGTTTCCAAGTGAAAAAAGGGTGAAAACCCGAGATGGAACCGATTCTTGCACGATCAAGTGATGTATACGGGTTATACAAGGGATCTTGGTCCAAGAAAAGAGTTAAACGAACCAAAAACGAATTTTTACGGTTAAATCGTTGATCTTATATCATAATCGAAACCATGAAAGTAATGGCTTGATTGTGGGTGTAACTTGCTTGATGTGGTGTTATTGTGCTTGTAGGTGTTGTATCTAGTTGCTAGCAAGGGCTAGAAAGCGAGATTCTTGCGGTTTGAAGCTAGAAACTCAAGGTAGTTCGGTTTTGTGTGATGTTTGTATATTTGGACAGATTGTGTTTCGTGTAGAGTTAGGTCATGAAATTTTACAGGGATGATCTACACATGAAAATATGAGTTCTGTGAATCTTTGGTAATTTTTGGATAAAGGATGAATATTTGGTGAATTTAATGCTCGGTTTTGGCCAAAAATGGTGAAAAATATTTAAATATCATGAAAAATTCTAGAAAATTTCAGATAAGCTTTTTATAACATGTATAAGTTACACACAAAATTTGAGGTCATTTGGAGAAGTCTATGTAGGCTTTTCGGTTAAACGAGTTCTAGGGTTTTCTAGATCGGTTTTAGTGAAAATGGCATTTAAAAAGGGATTTTGGTTCTGGAAAAATTACAGGTGACTATGGAGATGGCAGGGGTCATCCAGGAAAAATTTGGGATTTTCTAAGATCGTTTGGTATTTACGACATATTTAGTGTTTAAATGGTGTTTAAAAATAGATAAATAAATGTTAAATATAAAAATTAATTCTGGAAATATTTTAATAAAATTCCCCACTGTCAAAAAGTGATTTGTGCAAAATTTCAAGATCCGAGACTAAACGGATAATTATCTGTGCTAAAACAAACTTTTAAAGCTTAAAACGCGTAAACCGGTAAAGTTCACATAAGCGAGCTGACTGGTGTATAAAAACCCTAAAAATGAACTACTTTTATATAATCAAGTTAAACAAGTAAAAATGAATCATCCGAAAATAAGTTGGATGATCTGAGTGTTTTTAGCCTATTTAACAGTTTCCGGTACGATAATGACGGAAACGAGTCCCGCGGCCAATCGGGACATCTAAACCGAGCCCTAATTTCACAACTTAGTTAAATTATCAATTAACAACTATTTTCGGGTCGTGTGTGACCAAACTCATTTTTGAAACATAAAAATGGATAACCGTGCTAGGCACGCAAAACGGGAAAAATGACTAATAGTAGATCTGACTAGTGAACTCTATACGATATCACAATCTGAGTCCGGTGAAAGTGTTTCTGGGTTAACATTGCCCCCAGAACGGGTACAGTACTGGGTTAACTGTGTCCCCAGATGTACCGGTTAACACGGTTAAAGTTATGTTAATAGTGATTGTATAGTGACGAACTTAGGGATCGTATTACAGATTTGGACTAGTAGCTAGAGTGTTGTATTACTAATTTGCCTACGATAAGGTGAGTTTCACGAGCCCCTTTTTCTGAATTGTTTTTAAATAATTTCCCGGGCCGGAAAGCATGTTGTTATGGAAATGTTTAAATACATACTGAACGCATGGATTGCGTGGGTTTATATATGTTTTATTGTACGGGAATCGTACGGAAATGTACTAAGATGGTAATTGTCTGAGTTGCTAACATTCAAAGGCCCCGGAACACGAGTGATTAACTGAAAGCCGGTAGAGTGTGGATAGTACTATTGGTCTGACAAACCCAACTGGTCCGGCATGGATTTGCTGATGTTTTCCAGCCAGTTGCACATGTCTATTTTGTTGATATTTATTTTGCTATGTAATGTTAGACATAGCGGTTTGGGGCAGTTCCGTGGATGGGGGATATGTCACGGGCCCGTGGGCCGGGGGATATGCCACGGGGGTTGTGTGTGATAGTCAGTAGGTTTCACTTGTGGGCTCAGCATAATTACATCGCTAATATATGATTATTATAATGATTTGTCACTGTTGTCTAAATTAGTGAAACTCACTAACTATTCGTAGTTGGCCCGTTTTCTTTACATGCTTTCTAGGTACTCCCAAACTGGAGTAAGTGCTACATGCTTGATGATGTTTGCTATTTGTGGAAGTTTAGTGATCATTTTGTATTAAATATGATTATGTAATGTTGGTAAAACTTATGTGCTATCGCCTAGACGGGAACTAAACTCGGAACAATGTAATATGATGTAAATTAATGTAGTGGTGTTTTCTTTATAAGAAATGCTGTTGATATCAGATGTGTCTGTTGCATCCCGTTTACGTTTCCGCTGAGGTAACGGGGTGTTACAGAACTTGGTATTAGAGCCATTGGTTATAAATGAATTAGGATGTCTTTAAAAGATACCTAAAATATAACCGGTAGCTCAAGCATTATAGGATCTGAATATCAACTAATAATATATAGTGACGAGATCTGGATGAACTTGGATGGACAAGTGAGTTATTATGGTCCGGAACATAATAACAGACTTTTCCGCACGAGGGAATTCAGGGGAAGTCACGGGGACATTAATAGGTAAAATCGGCAACATATATGTAAGTATATGATAGTATTTTTATGTGACAAGGTTGTATAAATGTGTGTATATTAATTTAATTATGATTTACATTATGGAAGGAACTATATGTTTGATAACTTGTGTACAGGTAAGCATGTCAAGATCATGAAGTTTATCGGTAGAGGAGGACCCGGAGGAGGCCAGTTCCGGGGACTCTAGGAGTGTACGCATAGCTTCCAGCACCGAGCCTACTGAGGCTAGCCATAGGAGTGCTAGCTTGTCCTCCCCTGCTAGGGTTACCCGATCCCCCACCCCACCCGCACCACAGGTCGCCCTTACCCCTCCCAGACACGGTCCCCGCCTCACGGCGCGGATCAGTGCCACGTATGTCCCACCTACCTTTACCCCACCCAGATCCACTTACTACAGGGGTGAGTCCTCCCGCCCCCAGCCCGGGCCTGTGCCTCCACCTGTGTGGGGTGCCCCCAGGCTGGTGAGGGATGAGCGTCCCTCCGCTGAGGCTGCATGGCTCCGGGTGCTCACCGAGCAGATGAATGAGCACACCACCGCCTTGACAGTGGGTATTCAGAGGAGGAATCACTTGGCGGATTGCATACTGGACAGCCAGCATGCGATCGCGCAGCTGAGGAGGGAGGACGCATACTCCCAGTGGATGATTGACCGGATGGAAACACGGATCCGGGGTTTGATGGCAGTGTTAGTGGGGATGGTGGCAGTGTTGGTGTGGTTGGTATACCACCGTGTTTAGATCATGTTAGGGTGGTAGTAGACAGGGTCCGCTTTTTGATACTCTGTGTTAGCAGTTAGTGACGATGCTAAAATAGAGTGAATCTTGGGTAGTTATAATACAGTCACTACCCCATAGGGGGTCTTTTTTTTTTGGGATACCATTGTAGATATTTTGATGTATCATTCAAGCACTGACCCATAGCGGGTTATGTCGAAATGATGCCGTTGTAGAACTGATGTACGAAAACTTAATCTATGGGCTAACGTTAATGTAATGTGTACTGATGATTATGTAAAATGTACTAATGTTTATTAATGAATGGAATATGTGTTGTGTATCGAAATTGGAATTTGTATTAATTATATGTATTTTTCTTAATGTTGTGTAGAATGGCACCTAAACGGTCAGCTCAAGTGTCAGAAGTGGATGTGAGTCGTCTGATTGCTCGACAGTTAGAGGCGGCGATACCGGATATAGTATCGCGCATCGCCGCCAGTATTAACAATACGACCAATCCAGACCCTGCGAGCAATCAAACGACCACCAATAATGCTGGGGAACAAAATGTTAATCCACCACCGAGCGGTAACCCGATTCCGAGTAATGACGCGCCGCCTAGGGTGGTCGTTACAGACAGTAATGGCCCTATACCCAGTGTAGAAACGAACCGCACTGAACCGACTCCTGCAACAAGGGGATGTTCAATTAAAGATTTTATATTGTGCAAACCCCTAGAATTTAGCGGGTCTGAGGGACCCAATGGGTTGGTTAAGTGGATTGAGAAAACAGAGTCGGTTGTGAACATCAGTAACTGCCCTGAGGAGTACATTGTTAAGTATGCTACCTGCACGTTCACGGACCATGCCTTGACATGGTGGAACACCATAGTGCAAACCCGCGGGCAGGCAGCGACAAACCGCATGACCTGGGCAGAACTCAAAACCCTTGTACTAGAACATTTCTGCCCGAAAAACGAACTGCAGAAGTTAGAAAACGAATTGTGGAACCTGGAGATGCAGGGGGCAGACCACTTGGGTTACACGAACCGATTTAATGAGTTGTCACGATTGGTACCATGGTTGGTCACCCCAGAGTCAAAGAGGGTTGAGCGTTATATATGGGGACTAACTCCAGTAGTAAGGAGTATAGTCAACGCTGGGGGACACCAGACGTTTGAGGGTGCGGTGACGCAAGCTGGTATCGTCACGTACGATTTCGTGAGGAGTGGGTCACTGAAGGTGGCAGGAGAGTCTGCTGGGGGAAAGCGAGGTACGTATGATAATAGGACCCAGGGGAAGCAGCAAGACAAACGTGCTAGGCCCGCTGCCCAGAACTACGCCATGACTAGTTCAGGCGGAAGGCAGGAACCGCAGACAAGGACGTTTCCTAGGTGTGGGAAATGCGGTTACCAGCATGGTGGCGAGTGCAGGGGGGTAGTGTGCCATCGGTGTGGCAGGAATGGGCACTACGCACAGAGTTTTAGGACAAACCTAAACAATCTGACCCGACAACCGCAACCTATCCGTGCGCAGCCATTTAGGACCCAACCAGCCCGACAACAATACCCACAAGGAAGCCAAACGATTACCACTAGCCGTGCTTGCTTTGAATGCGGCAGCACAGATCACTTCAAGAGAAACTGTCCGAAACTGAACCAGGGAGGGAATGGGAGGCAAACCATGGGTCAGGCATCGTCGTCCAATCCGGCGAGAGGTCGAGCATTTGTGATGGGGGCGAACGAAGCACGCCAGGACCCCAGCGTAGTGACAGGTACATTCCTCGTCTCTGATCATTACGCTTCTGTATTATTTGATACAGGCGCCGATAGAAGTTTTGTTTCTGTTAAATTCCTATCGATAGCGAACCTTCCGATTAGTGAACCCATAGAACCTTATACCGTAGAAGTCGCTAACGGTAAAACCATGATAGTTAATCAGATAGTTCGGAATTGCCCTTTTATTTTGAACGATCAATCCTTCCTGATTGACTTATTACCGGTGGAATTAGGTAGTTTTGACGTGATAGTGGGAATGGATTGGTTAGCACGCAACAAAGTGGAAATAAACTGTGAAAAGAAAATCGTTAAGATCCGGGTGTCGGATGACGAAGAGGTGTTGGTGCAAGGAGAGAAGTCAGGCACAATGATACCATTTATATCCCACCTCAAGGTGTTAAAATATATACGCCAGGGATGCGTGGCGTATCTAGCAAGCTTGATGGCCACAGATTCTGATGAGAAACGGGTGGATGATATCCCGGTGGTACGCAGAATCGATTTACTACCACAAGTTGGCCCTGTTGCTAAAGCACCCTACTGACTTGCACCGTCCGAGATGCAAGAATTATCCAATCAGTTGCAGGAATTATTGGATAAAGGATTTATACGTCCTAGTTATTCCCCGTGGGGCGCACCTGTATTATTCGTGAAAAAGGACGGGAGCCTTAGAATGTGCATTGATTACAGGGAGTTGAACAAGTTAACAATCAAAAATAGGTACCCTCTTCCTTGAATTGATGACCTGTTTGACCAGCTGCAAGGTGCAAGTTATTTCTCAAAAATAGATCTTAGATCGGGATACCATCAGGTTAGAATTCAGGAAGAAGATATCCCAAAAACCGCATTCCGGACTCGCTACGGCCATTACGAGTTCTTAGTTATGCCTTTCGGGCTAACGAATGCGCCGGCAGTGTTCATGGACCTCATGAATCGAGTCTGTAAACCCTACCTCGACAAATTCGTCATCGTGTTTATTGACGACATTCTGATTTACTTGAAAAGTAAAGAAGAGCACGAGCAACACTTAAGAATAATTTTAGAGCTTCTGGATCAGGAGAAGTTGTATGCAAAATTCTCCAAGTGTAACTTCTGGTTACAGGAAGTGCAGTTCCTCGGTCATGTTGTAAACCATCAAGGAATACACGTTGATCCGAGTAAAATTGAAGCAATTAAGAATTGGCAAGCGCCTAAAACGCCAAAGGAAATCCGCCAATTCTTAGGCATAGCTGGATATTATCGTCGATTTATAGAGAACTTTTCCAGCATCGCCCAACCTGTAACTCTCCTGACTCAAAAGAATCGAAAGTATGAATGGGTAGAAGAGCTGGAGATGGCGTTTCAAGCGTTAAAGCAAAAATTGTGCCAAGCGCCGATTTTAAGTCTCCCCGATGGAGACGATGGTTTTGTCGCGTATTGTGACGCATCGCGTAGAGGGTTAGGATGCGTGTTGATGCAGAATAATAAGGTTATAGCCTATGCTTCCCGACAGTTAAAAGTACACGAGAAAAATTACACTACTCATGACTTGGAACTGGGAGCGGTTATCTTCGCAATTAAAATCTGGAGACATTACCTCTACGGTACAAAGTGCACCATCTTCACCGATCATAAAAGTTTGCAACACATATTTGATCAGAAAGAACTAAATATGAGACAACGAAGATGGGTCGAGTTGTTGAGCGATTATGACTGTGACATCCGTTATCACCCCGGCAAGGCTAACGTTGTAGCCGATGCCTTGAGTAGGAAAGATCGGGTTAAGCCATTGCGAGTGCGAGCGTTGGGGATGATAGTCCAGTCGAACCTTTCGGACCTAGTTCGAGTCGCTCAACGTGAGGCGTTGAAAGAGGAACAATTGGAAAAGGAGGGACTTTACGGCAATGAGAAGAATTTCGAACAACGCGTGGACGAAATTCTCTATTTCAAAAGTCGGATTTGGATCCCGACCCTCCATGATCTTCGTGAATTAATCATGGACGAAGCACATAGATCAAAATATTCCATACATCCGGGATCAGATAAGATGTACAAGGATGTGAAGGAGTTCTACTGGTGGCCAGGTATGAAAAAGGATATCGCAACGTATGTCGGTAAATGTACGACTTGTGCGAAAGTTAAGGCAGAGCACCAGAAACCCTTGGGAATGTTACAACAACTGGAAATTCCCGAATGGAAGTGGGAGCAAATCACGATGGATTTTGTGAAACATCTTCCTAAAACGTCCCGAGGACATGATGCAATTTGGGTAATCGTGGATCGATTAACCAAGTCGGCACATTTTATCCCGATTAGAAATAATTATAACACAGAGAGACTTGCGCAGATTTATATAAATGAAATTGTGTCTCGTCATGGGATACCCATCTCAATCATCTCCGATCGGGATAGACATTTCACCTCCAAGCTTTGGCAAGCTGTGCAAGAAGCGCTGGGAACGCGTATTGATCTAAGCACAGCTTACCACCCTCAGACCTATGTTCAGTCTGAGAGAACCATCCAAACCCTGGAGGATTTGCTTCGTGCATGCGTACTGGATTTTAAGGGAAATTGGGATCAACATATCCCACTCGTTGAATTTTCCTATAATAACAGTTACCATAGCAGTATAAAGGCAGCGCCTTACGAAGCATTGTATAGTCGGAAGTGCCGATCACCACTCTGTTGGACTGAAGTGGGCGACACTCAGGTTATTAGATCAGACCTGGTCCAGGAAACGACCAGCAAAATCCTTGAAATTAGGAGCAATCTGAAGGCCGCGCGGGATCGGCAAAAGAGTTATGCCGATACCCGTAGAAAACCGTTGTCGTTTGAGAAAGGTGATAAAGTGTATTTGAAAGTATCACCTTGGAAGGGTGTAGTCAGATTTGGAAAGGCGGGGAAATTAGCCCAGAGATATATTGGACCATTCAATATTACTGCAAAAATCGGTCCCGTAGCATACCGATTAGAACTACCCGATGAATTGAGTGCAGTTCACAACGTGTTTCACGTATCGAACTTGAAAAGATGTCTGGCGGATGAGACATCGGTGTTACCTTTAGAGGGTGTCCAAATAAATGATAAACTCAATTTCGTAGAGGAACCCATAGAAATAGTGGACGGAAAAATCAAGCAACTTAGACACAACAAGATTTCGTTGGTCAAAGTTAGATGGAATTCGCAACGAGGCCCATAATATACCTGGGAGCGAAAGGACGAATTCCGGAAGAAATACCCCCATCTATTTCCTCAAAAAGAAGTAGTCGTCGCGTAAAAATTTTGAGGACGAAATTTCTTTTACGAGGGGAGGGTGTAACAATTCCGGCAAAATCAGGTATACCCTAACCGGTATATACTATTTATGTGTTATTTAATAATGAATATGTGAATTATGATGCGTTTATACGAGTATGTAAGATTCATAGTACGAATTATACCCGATTATACAATTAATCGTATTGGAAATACGATTAACCGATTAACGGTTATTGAAGCCCGAACGATCGGGAATTGTATTATAGACGAAATATATAATATTTAGTGATGTTTACGAAGTATTAAAGCTTCGGGATAAGTGAATTAAAGCACAGAAAAAGTATTTCGATTTAATGATACGTCGGTACGTTAAACGAAACCTTTAATACAAAACCGAGCAAGAGACGATCGATCAAGCCGAAAAAGATGCACAATTATTAATACTATGATGTTTTAAGTTAATAAATGTCATGGTTTAAGTTTTTAAATCAGTTTTATATAAATTTCATTTTTAAGCTGAAAAACGACCGTTTTAGCCTCGTTTTAAGCCGAATAAGACGTTTAACCGAAAAACGAACTGAACCAGATTATCCATAACATTATCCAGATTACGAGAATCTGAATATATGGCCACAAATGAAGATGTGGGACCCACCCCACCTTCCAACTTGGTCCGATCGGACCACCTTATCCCACACTTCATTTCATTTTTTTTTTTACAAACACAAACCATCAATCCAACAATACTCTCAAGTTCTTGGACTAAAACCCAAGCTTTTTAACAAGAAAAACCGAGGTGAAATCTTGTTATGTACGTGTTTAAGTTCGTTTCTTGAGTGTTTTTGCAAGGAAATGAGGTTTCCAAGTGAAAAAAGGGTGAAACCCTGAGATGGAACCGATTCTTGCACGATCAAGTGATGTATACGGGTTATACAAGGGATCTTGGTCCAAGAAAAGAGTTAAACGAACCAAAAACGAATTTTTACGGTTAAATCGTTGATTTTATATCATAACCGAAACCATGAAAGAAATGGCTTGATTGTGGGTGTAACTTGCTTGGTGTTGTGTTATTGTGCTTTTAGGTGTTGTATCTAGTTGCTAGCAAGGGCTAGAAAGCGAGATTCTTGCGGTTTGAAGCTAGAAACTCAAGGTAGTTCGGTTTTGTGTGATGTTTGTATATTTGGACAGATTGTGTTTCGTGTAGAGTTAGGTCATGAAATTTTACAGGGATGATCTACACATGAAAATATGAGTTCTGTGAATCTTTGGTAATATTTGGATAAAGGATGAATATTTGGTGAATTTAATGCTCGGTTTTGGCCAAAAATGGTGAAAAATAGTTAAATATCATGAAAAATTCTGGAAAATTTCAGATAAGCTTTTTTTAACATTTATAAGTTACACACAAAATTTGAGGTCATTTGGAGAAGTCTAAGTAGGCTTTTCGGTTAAACGAGTTCTAGGGTTTTCTAGCTCGGTTTTAGTGAAAATGGCATTTAAAAAGGGATTTTGGTTCTGGAAAAATTACAGGGGACTATGGAGATGGCAGGGGTCATCCAGGAAAAATTTGGGATTTTTCTAAGATTTTTTGGTATTTACGACATATTTAGTGTTTAAATGGTGTTTAAAAATAGATAAATAAATGTTAAATATAAAAATTAATTCTGGAAATATTTTTATAAAATTCCCCACTGTCAAAAAGTGATTTGTGCAAAATTTCAAGATCCGAGACTAAACGGATAATTATCTGTGCTAAAACAAACTTTTAAAGCTTAAAACGCGTAAACCGGTAAAGTTCGCATAAGCGAGCTGACTGGTGTATAAAAACCCTAAAAATGAACTATTTTCATATAATCAAGTTAAACAAGTAAAAATGAATCATCCGAAAATAAGTTGGATGATCTGAGTGTTTTTAGCCTATTTAACAGTTTCCGGTATGATAATGACGGAAACGAGTCCCGCGGCCAATCGGGACATCTAAACCGAGCCCTAATTTCACAACTTAGTTAAATTATCAATTAACAACTATTTTCGGGTCGTGTGTGACCAAACTCATTTTTGAAACATAAAAATGGATAACCGTGCTAGGCACGCAAAACGGGAAAAATGACTAATAGTAGATCTGACTAGTGAACTCTATACGATATCACAATCTGAGTCCGGTGAAAGTGTTTCTGGGTTAACATTGCCCCCAGAACGGGTATAGTACTGGGTTAACTGTGTCCCCAGATGTACCGGTTAACACGGTTAAAGTTATGTTAATAGTGATTGTATAGTAACGAACTTAGGGATCGTATTACAGATTTGGACTAGTAGCTGGAGTGTTGTATTACTAATTTGCCTACGATAAGGTGAGTTTCACGAGCCCCTTTTTCTGAATTGTTTGTAAATAATTTCCCGGGGCGGAAAGCATGTTGTTATGAAAATGTTTAAATACATACTGAACGCATGGATTGCGTGGGTTTATATATGTTTTATTGTACGGGAATCGTACGGAAATGTACTAAGATGGTAATTGTCTGAGTTGCTAACATTCTAAGGCCCCAGAACACGAGTGATTAACTGAAAGCCGGTAGAGTGTGGATAGTACTATTGGTCTGACAAACCCAACTGGTCCGGCATGGATTTGCTGATGTTTCCCAGCCAGTTGCACATGTCTATTTTGTTGATATTTATTTTGCTATGTAATGTTAGACATAGCGGTTTGGGGCAGTTCCGTGGACGGGGGATATGTCACGGGCCCGTGGGCGGGGGATATGCCACGGGGGTTGTGTGTGATAGTCAGAGGTTTCACTTGTGGGCTCAGCATAATTACATCGCTAATATATGATTATTATAATGATTTGTCACTGTTGTTTAAATTAGTGAAACTCACCAACTATTCGTAGTTGACCCGTTTTCTTTACATGCTTTCTAGGTACTCCCAAACTGGAGTAAGTGCTACATGCTTGATGATGCTTGCTATTTGTGGAAGTTTAGTGATCATTTTGTATTAAATATGATTATGTAATGTTGGTAAAACTTATGTGCTATCGCCTAGACGGGAACTAAACTCGGAACAATGTAATATGATGTAAATTAATGTAGTGGTGTTTTCTTTATAAGCAATGCTGTTGATATCAGATGTGTCTGTTGCATCCCGTTTACGTTTCCGCTGCGGTAACGGGGTGTTACACTTTTGAACAATTTTAAAGACTTAGAATAGTTACATGATATTCCTAGTTACAATTTAACAACAAATCATGTAATGTGCACTTAGCCACTTTTCATATAATCATATTACTAAGTCCAACTTTTAACACTTTTAATACTTCACAAGTAAGACAAAATATTTGGTCAAATTGTTCTAAGTTGACCCATAAAGTCAAAATTCAACTTACTACAACCATTCTAGTACAAACTACAATTATCATTATTAAACCATGTGCTGATCAATCTTAACAACTTTTAAGTCATCAAAACTGATATTTCCATCCAACCAAAACATGTAAATAAATTTCCAAATAATTCACACATTTACTTTCAAGTAATAGGTACAACATAAATTTTTCTTATAATTTTCCAACGCTCACAAACATTCAGAAAATTCACACACTATAGCAACCTATTTTCAATCTCCTTATTAACACAATAGAATAAAAGTATTTGCTAAAAATTCCATATATGTCAAATTGATGCAATCTCGTCATGACGGAGCATGTTCCACCTATGCCTCGTCTAACCAACCCTTCGTTACTTAATGAGTCAACTACTGAACCTACTCTTCCTGTCTTTCTGTGTTATAAGTTACAAGTGATGGCTTCTATGGTGGCTTCGTCGGAGCACCAACGTCGTCAAGCGGAAGATAACAACTTAGGGATATACTATATGAGGAAAAACTTAGATATGGCTAACCTCAGGATTACAGAACTTACAGATAGGAACAAGCAACTTGGGGAATGCCATCGTAGTTGGTAGAGTGCAACATTTGATAGACCATCTGGGCCTGGCAGTTGATAGGATTTGAGAGTTTGAAGAGCAGCACGGACCTGAAGAGGATCCTAAGGAGGAACCGGAGGAGGACCCTGAAGAAAGGCCTGCTGATAGTGTTGGGTCTGGGAGACCCTTATAAAGGGACAACTGATTTTTATGACCTAGTACCTCAAATTCAGAGAATGGTAACTTCGTCCAGACCGACTACTATGCAAGAAACTATTAGTTTAGCTCATAAACTAACCGAACAAGCTATCAAGCAAGGGGCATTACCACCAAAGAAATCGACAGCAGGATCGAGTGAAAACAAACGTAAGTGGGAAAACAACAATAAACACAGTCATGGGAACAACAATCACTATAACTTGGAACGTAGCATCGTCAAAACAAACGATTCGAACCAACCTGAAACAACAATCACTTTAACCCCAACCAGAATCAAGGGGTTTATCAGGAGCAACATCCTAGATGTAACAAGTGCAATCTGCAACACATCGGACAATGTGAAAAAGCAGCTTGCCAGCATTGTGGAAAGCCGGGTCATGAAACGAGAGTTTGTCAGGGAGAACTTAAGCATAAGAAACCACAGGTGACGGGTGGTCATTGGACAACCCTTAAGTGATTTAAGATCGTTAATAATCATGCATTAATCGGTTTATCTTGTGGAATTAGATAACTAATGTTTTGAGGTTAATAGCAGGCTAAAGGAGGATCTGGAGTCAGTATGGTGTAAAATGAAGAAACCGGAGACTCGAGAGAAGTCAAAACATGTGGAAATTTGGAGATTGTGGCCGAAGTCCACCGTGGCCCACGGTCCAGACCGTGAGCCACGATCCAAATTAAAAATTGGAACAGAAGCCATCGTACCGTGAGAACCATGTCACCGTGGAGGCCACCGTGGCCCACGGTGTGAACCTTGGACCACGGTCCGAGCCGCAACTGCCGATTTCAAGTTGTTTTTATTCCGTTTTCTGGTGTCTTTTCACCTATCTCTCATTCTAGAACACCTTAAGGACGATTTTGAGAGTGCAAGAACAATAGTTGGTGGATTTTAATCATTTGTTTGGTTTTGTGATTCGTATGATTACTTTAGTCGAAATGATGATGAACCTAATGATGCTTGGCTAATTCTCTTTATGTTTTCCCTCGGATTGTAAGGTTTCTTTATGAATGTTGATTGAATGTTTATGCAATTTCTGAGATAATAGTTTGATCTTATTGATTTCATTATTATGGTGTGATGAATTGATTGTTAGGTTTTTAGTTTATTGAGTTCGTGTTTTAAGCCGTCAGTTCTTGGTTCTATATGAAAATGAGATTAATCGGGAGGAATTCGGGGTTAGATAATCTAATTGATATTTGAGTGATTACCTTGCATTTACAATCCAAGTACTTAGTCTTCAATTATCACAATCGTTGCATAATCACGAACTATATCTTTATCTTTCATCTTAGTTAAATATTTATGTTGGCTTTCGTTGAAACCTGAAACCGAGGGAAGGCATATTTTCTCATATTGTTTTAAAACTCGTTTATTTGCTTTAGTTCTTTTTGTTATTCAAATCAAACAACCAAATCATTGAATTTACTGTTTTTGAATTTAGTTTAATGCAGATTAATTACAAAGCTACTTAGTAACACATTTTCCACAAAACCCTTGGGTTCGAAACCCACTTATCGCTATCTAATTAGTTATAATCGGTTTATTTTTGAGTGAGTCTTCGACCTCACGTCAAATTTTAGCGCCGTTGACGCAACAGTAGTGTGCAACGTGTGTTAGTTTTTGTAGTTATTGTTTGTTATTTTCGTGTTTACGCTGGTCGTGTTAGTGCGCAGGTACCTACAGGTGTATGCATACTTGAAGATCTAACAGGTCATCACCACTAGTTATCGATCCTGAGATTGATCGAACACTTTTAAGAAACCAAGTCCTACTTAGGGAGAACAAGCTTCTTGGCTCTCCAACTGCATCGAACAGCACCATGGAATCACCAATTCCCACTTCGAGTCAAACATTACCATCCACAGCTCCATTAGTTTCACCTCCACTTATCACTACTACAATACCTACCGCATCAAGCGAATTGAACCAAACTCACACAACCGAACCCATAGCTGCTCATTACACCTACTCAACATCATCCACATCGCCATCTATTTTGAACCTTTATCCTACCTTTGGTGGATCATAATGTCAACAAAACCAACAACCAACCTTTAAAAAATGACAATCAAACTACTAATATCAACCCCCACCTTTCATGCAACATTCAAAAACACAAGGTGACGGATACGGATATGGGTTTAACAATGAATTTGAACGGTATGAAGTGGAAGGTTACTACGTGGGAGGTGATGGAAGCAAAATGGTAAATCCGGGAAATTTTGGTTATGGTCAATGGCAACAACCTGAACCGTTGCAAGAGCTTAATAGACAACCACCACCGGTTGTTAACCAACAAGCTCAACAACAACCGGTTGTTGTTCAACAACAAGTTCAACCCCAACGGTTATGCAACAACACCAACAAGCTCAACCACAAGGGCAACAACAAGAACAACAATTTCAACAACAAATGTCACAACCACAGTTTCAACAATATGCACCTCCAAGGCCCGTTTATAGGCAAATGGGTCAACCAAAAGTACCAATGGGGGTACCAAGAAGACATGAAAGAGAGATGGTAAGGGATATTGAAGCTCATTTCTGATTGATAATTACTAATAATCCATCTCCAGTGGTTATTCCTCACAATCAACAAGAGAGGACATTTGAAGTGAGCACTAATTCCCTCCAAAGTATACCTAAGTATAAGTGTCTAGCAACGGAGGAACCTTACTTTCATTTGGAGGCATATGACTCTATTTGCAACATGATTGGGGGTCAAGGTTTTACATCGGATGAGGTTAAGTTAGTCTTATTTCAATTCTCATTGGAAGACAAGGCAAAGAGATGGTTTTACACTTCGCCTTCAGCATTCTTTTATACTTGGGCCGAAATGCAACAAAGATTCTTGGAGGAATTCTACACGGCCCAAAAGACCAATGATGCAAGAAGGAATTTGAGAAACTTTAAACAACAATCGGGTGAGATGTTTCATAAAGCATTCGAGAGGTTTAACATGATGATTAAAAATTGTCATCATCACGGTATTGCTCTTTAGGAGTTGTTGAATGCTTTTCATGAGGGGTTGAGCATGGAAGATGAACGGGATTTGAGATCAATCACAAATGGCACATTTGGTACTAACTATGAACAAGATGATTGGGCATATCTGGAACAAATGGCGGTTACATCAAAGAGAAAGGCTCAAACCCGAAGAAGAGCAAGACCGGCAGTCGGAAGACCACAAGTACAACCCGTGGTTGAAGGAGGGGTACAAACTACTAATCAGGTAATTGATGTTTGTACAAATTGTAATGAGTTGGGCCATGCTTCAGAGGTGTGTACGGTGGGTCAAGTGCAAGTGGAGGAGGTGAAGGCACTTCAAGGGGGAGGTGGTAGGAATTACAATATGAACTCCAATACTTACCACCCCGGATTGAGAAATCATCCGAATTTTCGTTATGGGAATCCGGCTACCCATTCCAACACAAATTCTAAAGGAAATCAAGGAAATTATGTTCCTCGCCAACAATATAACACAATCAAGGTATTTCTCATGGTAGGGATAATCAAGGATTCTATTGTCAAGGGCGTGGTGGTCAAAGTGGGTCCGTGGGTCAAGGTTCATCAACTGGAAATGAAGTTATGGAGATGCTCAAAGTGATGCAACAAGACATGCAAAAAAGAAATCAACTTGATGAAATTCTCGTGCAAAAGTATGAGGTTCGTGATAAGGTCATTCAATCGTTGACCACTCAAATGGATCAACTTGCAACCGAAGTGTCGGACTTGAAGAAAAATAAGGGTCAGTTCCCAAGGACACAAAGGTAAATCCTTCTCATAGTTCTTCTCGTAATGTTCCTATTAACCATGTTTGTGTTTTGAGAAGTGGTAAAGAATACAAAAAGGATTTATCATCGGGTGTGGTTGATGGGGAAGTTGAGGTCATTACGGGTAATGAAAGTGATGATGAAATTTTAACTAAAAACCCCACTAAACATGTCACTTTTGAAAAACCATTATACACTTCCGGTCAAGATCCAAATTTAAAAGATAAAAATAAGGAAGTCGAACCAAATGCGTTACCATTTCCTTCGGTTTTACTTGACCCGGGTAAGAAAAACATAATTGTTAAATGAGGTCCTCAAAAGGAGGAAATGTGGGAGGTATTTAAATAGGTAATAGCGAATTTACCTCTGCTTGAGGCAATTAAGTAAGTACCCATTTATGCTAAATTTTTGAAAGAATTCTACATCCAAAAGAGGCAACAAAAAGTGCCTAAGCGGGTGGATTTATCTGAGCCGGTAAGTGTGTTTTTTAAAACGAGACCTTCCTCATAAGCTCCAAGATCCGGAAACGCCCTTAATTAATATTCAAGTTGGCGATTTTCAAATGTCTACGGGGGGCCGGAGTAAGCATTCTCCCGGGGGGTTTATATTACCAATATGACTTTGGTCCTTTGAAACGTGTTGGGGCCACAGTTGTATTGCCTGATTTATCCCATAAACTCCCTCGTGGAATAGTGCCGGATGTAATTGTGAAAGTGGAGGATTTTTATTATCCTGTGGATTTTTTGGTGTTATATTATTCATCGGGTAACCCAAGTCAACAAAAAAATGTTATCTTGGGTCGACCATTTTTGAACACTGCCCATGCAATCATTGATCATAGATTTGGTACCGTTGACAAGGCGATTGGTAATCGAAAAAATGCGACTTAATGTTTTTACTAACATTGCTAATTCTTTGAGTGGTGAAGAATGTTTTATGGCAGATTTGGTGGATCATTGTATTCCTCATGAATATGATGAAGATTGTGTGGAACCTTGTATTTGTGATGATTCTGAACAGGTACACGTGTGTGCTTTGCGGATGGAAGAACAAAAACAAGAAGCTTTAGCTATGCGAGAGGGAAGACCCCCGCGGACTCATCAATTCCAGAATTTACCAACGGAGATCAATTCGGGCACAAAGCCATCTTTGGAGTATCCACCAAAGGTTAAATTGAAGGAACTTCCAAGTCATTTGAAGTATGCATGTCTAGGGGATAATGAAACCCTTCCGGTTATCACTACTTCAAACTTGGAGGAAGATCAATAGAAGGTGTTGGTAAAGGTTTTGATAGCACATAAGGCTGCCATTGGATGGACACTTGTAGATTTAAAGGATATTAGTCCTTCGAATGTTATGCATAAAATAATTACTGACGAGGATGCTTAACCAACAAGGGAAACTCAAAGAAGATTGAACCAGAATTTGAGGGAAGTGGTGAAAAAGGAGGAGATTAAGTGGTTGGATGCAGGGATCATTTATCCCATTTCAGACAGTGCATGGATATATCCGACACAGGTAGTACCAAAAAAAGCCGGCATCCAGGTAATAAAAGATGATAACGTTAAACAAATCGCCACCGGGCCGGTAACCGAGTGGCGAGTATGCATTGATTATTGAAAATTAAATAATGCAACCTCAAAGACCATTTTCCATTAACATTCATAGATCAAATAATTGAAAAACTTTCTGGTCAAAAATATTACAGTTTCTTGGATTGATATTCGTGTTACAATCAAATTGCAATTCATCCTGATGACCAGCACAAGACCACACTCACTTGTCCATATGACACTTTTGCCTTTAGGCAAATGCCATTTGGACTGGGTAATGCCCCGGTCACTTTTAAAAGATGTACGATGAGCATCGTTTCTGACATGCTCAGGGAGTCACTTGAAGTTTTTATGGACGATTTTTCCATTTTTGGCCCAACTTTGGAGTTTTGTCTTAATGATTTAGAAAAGGTCATAAAACATTATGTTGAGACAAACTTGGTGTTGAGTTGGGAAAAGTCACTTCATGGTGCAAGAGGGCATTGTGTTGTGTCATGTGGTTTCAAGTAGGGGAATGGAAGTTGATCAAGCTAAAATAAAAGTAATTTCATCTTTACCACCTCCGAAAAATGTCAAAGTGGTGAGGTCATTTTTGGGACATGTCAGATTCTATAGGAGATTCATTAAGGGTTTTTGTGCAATTTCAAAACCCCTATGTAATCTTTTATTGAAGGATGTCCCCCTTGAGTTTGTTGATGAATGTTTACAAGCTTTTGAAACTTTGAAGGAAAAGTTAGTAGAAGCACCCATTGATTGGTCAAATCCGTTTGAAATCATGTGTGATGCTATCGATAGCATGGTTGGAGCGGTATTGGGTCAAAGTGGAGAAAAATCCGGTGGTGATATATTATGCGAGCAAAACTTTATCCAATGCGCAATTGAATTACACCACTACTGAAAAAGAGTTACTTGCGGTGGTTTATGCCTTGGATAAATTTCGGTCGTATATTTTGAGAAGAAAAGTTGCGGCGTATTCGGATCATAGCGCAGTCCGATATTTGATGGAGAAGAAAGACGCGACACGGCATTTGATTCGATGGGTGTTATTGTTGCAAGAATTTGATCTTGAAATCTGGCACAAGAAGGGTTGTGAGAATGTAGTGGCGGATCACTTGTCTCGGATTCCACTAGAAGGTGTTGATGATCCGATGGAGATAAATAAAAAGTTTCCCGATGAACAGTTGCTCGTCGTCTCAACCGCACTGTGGTATGCCCATTATGTTAATTATTTAGCAACGGGTGCGATTCCGAAACATTGGTCAAAGAAACGGAGGCAAAAATTCATGTGCCAAGTCAAGAAATACATATGGGATGAAGCGGACCTTTTCAACGTTGGAGCGGATCAAGTTCTTAGAATATGTGTATCCAAAAATGAAGTGCATGAGATTTTAACACATGCTCATTCATCAACATGTGGGGGGCATTTTAGTGGATAAAAAACGGGGTATAATGTAGTTACATGCGTGTTCTATTAGCCAACACTTTTAAAAAATGCTAATGAACATGCCCAACAATGCTTGAATTATCAATGAATGGGGGGTATATCAAAAAGGAATGAAATGTGTTTACAACCCATTTGGTGGTTGACATTTTTTATGTTTGAGGCATATACTTTATGTGCCCGTTACCGAACTCGTGTGGATACTTGTACATTCTTGTTGCGGTTGATTATATGTCGAAATGGGTTAAAGCGGTTGCAACATGAACTAATGATCATTTCGTGGTTTGTAAGTTTGTACAAGATAACATTTTCTCAAGATTTGGTAACCCAAGAGTAATTATAAGTGATGGTGGATCGCACTTCAAGAACTTCACGTTTGGTAAGTTGTTAAGCGTTATGGTGTTAATCATCGAAATGCAACACCTTACCATCCTCAAACGAGTAGCCAAGTTGAAGTTTCCAATCGCCAAATTAAGGAAATTTTGATGAAAATGGTTCGGGCGGATATTAAAGATTGGTCTGTTAAGTTGGCTGATGCTTTATGGGCATATCGAACCGCTTTCAAGACACCTATTGGTAATACTCCTTACCGTTTGGTGTATGGAAAGGGTGCCATTTGCCAATGGAGTTGGCTCACCAGGCATTATGGGCAATTCAGAGAGTTAATTTGGATTGTAATGAGGCCGGAGAGTTGAGGAAGTTAAAGTTGAGTGAACTAGAGGCAATACGGGATGAAGTGTATGAATTTTCCTCGGCTTATAGAGAAAAATTGAAAAGGGTGCATGATGCTAAGATAAGGAAGAGAACATTTGAAGTTGGGCAAAAAGTATGGTTGTACAATTCGAGACTCAAATTGTTTCCCGGGAAGCTAAAAAGCAACTGGATGGGTCCGTATGTCATCACAAGAGTATGGAGGTTTGGTGATGTGGAGATTGAAGATATGAAAAATCAAGTCAAACAAGTTGTGAATGGACATCGCCTCAAACCATACCTAGAAGGTAAAGATCTCAATATGCTTGAAGATGACATGGTGAGTTTCTTCCTAAGCTCACAGGATGCTTCCACGTTGTACAGTTTAGTCTATCTTTTTGTCAACTTTGGTTTTAAAAATTACCTTTCTCGCGTTGGAGTTTGTCCAAATCATGTGTGTGGAAGTTTTTATGAATTTCTTTACCGTGTTGGGGACAAATCGGATTTTTCATGGGGGGTAGGGTAATTTTATTTTTAATTTATTATTTTGAATTTTTAGATTTTGATTTGGCAAGTAATTTTTTAATCATTTTTGTTATCTTTGTTTCTTTTTCTTGATTAAAAAATAGTTAAAGTTAACCGTGGACCACGGTGGAGACAGTGGCCCACGGTGGAGGACCGTGAGACACGGTGCAGGCTTGAACCACGGTACGGTGCCCTTTGTGCCAATTGACACAATTGAACCGTGACCCACGATGTGTAATGTGGCCACGGTCCACCTGAGACGGACGAACAGAACACGGTCTACCATGGACCACGGTGTGAACCGTGGCCCATGGTGCGGTCAGGACAACATGGGGGTGCCGGGTTTTTGGTTAAAAACAAGAGAAAAATAATTTTTTTAACCAATCTACACCACATATTTCAGCTACCTTCATTATTTACTTGCATTCTCTCCATCTCAAACCATCTTCTTCCCAGTTACTCTCTACAAACCCTAACTCTCATCATCCTAATTTCTTCATATCACCATCAATTTCAAAGATTCTTTACCCTATTCTCATTAGATTTTCCTGAGTATTAACAATAACAAGCCTAATTCCACTCCTTGTTAAGTGTTAATCCGTTTGTTGAGCAAAAGGGTTGACAAATTTCTTAACAAATTTTGGGGGGTTTTCTATTTTGTGAAGAAATAGTTAGTGTTCATCCTATTCAACTCTCAAGGTATGTTCTTTGTCAATTTTCTTATACATATTGAGAAATTGTTAAGGTAGAATTGATTTGAACTATATACCCACTTCCTTGTTTGGGTAATTAGTATAGTGGTTGTAGAATATGGTTGTGGATAGTGGACAAATGTTACAAACATATGGTTTCTATATTGATAAGTTGGAAATCATGTGTTTAAGCAATTCTTGAAATTTTTGGTATTTTGATTAACGAGTGATTATCCACAATCATAGTAACAAGCAGGTGTGGGGAGGTATATGTTGACTTAACTTGGTTTGTTTGGGTTGTTTGTTTTGTGTCGATGGGTAGAACCTTGGATATGGGAAAGAGAAAGGCATCATCTTCTAGTGGCCGAGCAGCCCAAGCAAAAAGACAAAGACTGCATAAAGAACAAGCGCGAGTGCATATATCAACTGAAAAACCCACTTGGAGAGGTGGGGTGTTGTCAAAGTACGCATTGTAATGGCAAGCGGTGTTATTCACTGATAAAATGGCCACTTTGAAAAATCTGATCGAGGGGTATATGTGCGAGAAAGAGGTAACGGATCCCGGGTATGAGGCATTCAGGTTAATTGAAAGATTTTAGGACTTAGGTTGGGAAGCAGCTCTTAAAAGTTACGATGGAGAGAGTAACACTTTGTATGATAGAGAAATTGAGGAGTGGGTGTCCACGTTGAGATGTCCGACATACAAGAAGGGGTCCGACATAAAATTGATTGGAACGGTGGGTGGACATGAAGTTGGGATGTCCTTTGACACGTTCAATCAGATAGCTCTATTTGACAGTAATCTGAGCAATTCATATGTGTACCCTTCTTCCAGAGATTTGTTTGAAAGTCCTGACAAGCATCCCCAACAGCACAACATGTTAGCTAAGGTTCTTAATGGAAGTCGAGGTTGGAATAATAAGATTAGGAGAAATGACCTAAAGGTTGAGGCAAAGTTGTTGATGTCTATTTGTTTATACAATGTGGTGCCCCGTCGGGGGGACATTTTGATAGTGAGAAACATTGATATTCCCATGTTGTACACATTAATGTGCGGGAAACCCCTCATTTCTTTCCGCTATTTAGTAATTCACAGCATGTGGATCAGTCGGGAAAGCAACAAGCGAAAACTAATACCGCATTGTCGACTGATCACGGCATCATTAAAATATGTTGGGTCAAGAATTTGACCCAAATGAGGAGATTTGACCTGAACGAAGAATTTGGAAGATTGGAATCTTCTCAACCTCCTCAGAAACTGCTAAGTATTGAATCCGAGCATACCTTGGACCTTCGAGTAAGCTTTTACTTAGCCGAGTACGAGATTTTGCCTTCCAAGCAAGGTTTACTTCAAATAGTCTTCTTATGTGGATGTCCGAGCAAGGTATGCTTTTTAGTGATTTCCGAGTAAGGTTCATTGATTTGGCATATCCGAGTAAGGTTCACCTTGTCAAGCAGGGTTGTTTTTTAAGACCAAGTATTTTACTCTTCCGAGTAAGGTTTGGTCAACCAAGTCCAAGAAGCCAAGTAATTGGAAGACCGGGCAAGGTATTCTTTAATAATTATGGTCCGAGTATACTTGATGAGTTAATAGAATATCTTTAAGTTATCTCGAGTAAGGATCTGCTCAAGTAAGGTATGTACTCCCGAGTACGCCTTATCAATAAGTTGTTTAAACTGACAATGAGCCGAACAGGATCATAGAAGAATAAGGTTGCTCGTAAGGATTTGTCGAGCAAAGTTTGATAGAATCAAGAAGATTGAAGTCTACTCGGTGAATATTTTTACTTGGTAAAATATTCTTTAAGTAAAGTCTACCCGGAAACTGATTCCGAGTACACTTCTATGTTTACCAAGTCTGAAGGAAGGCGGAGTACACTGCGTACTCGGAAACTGAAGTTTAATGAAAAGCCTACCCGGAAGACTTGTTTTACACTTAGTATATTTTTGAATATGTAAATTGAATATGTACTATCGGATAGGGTTTCTAGAAGGAATGATAGCTGTCTTAGGTTGGCAGGCCTATAAATAGAATAATTAGGGCACGCTGCCAAGAGACAGACACGAGAGACGAAAATACGAATAAGACCGACACATTAATTGAGAGAATATTTTGTGTGTGACGGCTGTCCTAGGATTCCTTCTAAACCCTAATCGATTATCCTTTTGTATGATTAACGTTATATAAATGGAAATATTTTGTGTGAATCCTTCGTGTGTCTTCGTATTTTGAATATTCATTGCAAACGTATGTTTGTTATTGATTTCGCCTTTAACAAACGGTCATCTTTCTAAACATAATAACCCGTCATTAACTCGCTTGTCAACACGATTAATTTTGTGTGAGTTATGACATGATTGATTAAGATCCGATCCGAATCGACCATACATTCAAGAATTCGGGACCTGACAAGTGGTATCAGAGCTTGTTGCTGCTATTTTTAGAAAGATTGTTGCTGATTAAGTTTTGAAGAAGAATGACGTAAGCAAAGCACTGTTCGATTGAGTTGTGACGTCAGAAGCTCTGTTCTTCATTTTTCTTCCAGATCTACAAGTTTTAGGTGTTTTCTTTTCCTTATTTCACTTAAAGCTTTGATTTTTATTGTTGAATCTTGTTCTATTCATATCAGACAACTCAGATCTAAGTATTTATTCTCAGATCTGATCGTTTTACTCTATTTTGATAAGAACTTAACTTTTATTTTAAGAAAATGTCTGGATATGAGGAACAAGAGGTGTCTACTAATAAGATACCTAGAATGTATGGTCAGGAGAACTTTACCAAGTGGAAAGTGCTTTTTGAGGCTGCTGTTTGTTATAATGATGTGGATATGTGGAATTCTATCAAGAATGGTCCACAAGCTGCCGTTGAAGAAGGTGCTAATGCAAATGCTATTGCTGCTGTCAGAGAGAGAATGAGAAAAGTTGATGACATAGCATTGGCTATGCTCAAACTTGGTCTGTCTTGGGAAATCCTCACAAAGGTTGCTCATCATCAAAGTGCTAAGGCAATGTATGATGCAATCCTTGAGATGTATGAAGGGAACACTGAATTGAAGAACATTAAGAAGCAAAGACTGAAGCAACAGTTAGAAAGATTCAAGTATAAAGATGGAGAAAGGTTGAAATCAATACTAGAACGCTTTCTGAGTATTGTGAATGAGTTGAGAACAACTGATTATGTAATGACTGACTTTGATTTGAATACAAAGTTGCTCAACTCAATGCCAAAAGAATGGTATACTGCTTGCAAATTCATCCTTCAAAAGCAAAATTTCAATGAATTGAAATTGGATGATGTAGTATATTTTCTTCAAGCTGCTGAACTTGAAATGATTGAGAATGAAATGATCAAAGAAGATAAACCAAGTTTCAATGTGTCAAATGCTTTAATTGCTCCAATGGGGAATCTTACAACAAAGAATCAACAACAAATTCCCATCATTGAAGAACCAAGTGATCACAACAATGAGACTCCTAGGTCATTCATTGGAGGTAGTTCAAGCAGTCAAGGTGGTCAGCAGAGGTTTAATGTTCAATTAATTGACGAGGATTCAGCCTCTGTGGGAAATGGAAATGCTCAAAGTGCTGGTGCAGGGCATGTTCAAGGGAGTGATGCACAAGCCCTAATGTCTATGTTCACTAAATCCTACAATGCATTTGTGGCCAAAAATTTGATTCACACAAGTGTAGTGCAGGATGATTTGGAACAAATAGATGCTGATGACCTTGAATACATGGATCTCAAATGGCAAGCTGCAATGTTGGCATTAAGAAGCAAGAGACTGTACAATAGAACTGGTAGATCATTAGTTTCTGGTCCAAATGAGAGAATAGGATTTGACAAGTCCAAGGCTATCTGCTACAACTGTCAACAGCCTGGACACTTTGCAAGATAGTGCAATATGCCAAGGAACTTTCAAGTCAATCAGTTCCAACAGCCTAGAAACCAACAACAATACCAGCAGAATGTGCATAGAAACAACAACCAGCAGAACATCAACAATAACCAAGGCTTCAATCACAACAACAACAACTTCCATCCAAACAACAACTTCAATCCCAATTTTAACAACCACTATCAGCCTCAGATGAACAACCAGCAGGGTTTGAATCAGAATCAAGTATATCAAATGAACAACAATCAGAATCAAGCTGTTCAAAACCCTGCAACAAACAACATTCCAGCAAACCAAAATCAACCAAGAAAACAAGGCAATGTGGCAGTAACTACTCAGCATGGGGGAAGCTTTGACTGGAGTAACCATGAGGAAGATATAGCAGATGATATCAGAAGAGCTAATGTGGCATTCATGGCCATAGACTCTGCATCTTCATCTAAGGTACATTCTGATCCTAATGCTGATTTACCTAAATTTGTCAATGAATTAAAAGAAAAGGTTGGTAAGCTGGAAAGTGAGTGTTTTAATAAGCAAAGTATTATCAATGCTTATGAGGCAAGTGAGATTGTTAGTGAGGAAAGAATGAAAAGTTTGGAAGAGGATTGTATGAATAGCTATAGAGCTTAGACAAGATTCACAACAGAAATTAGTGGGTTGAAGAAGATGGTGATTGATGAAAAGTGTGACAATCGTCAATTTCAGGTTAACCCCGTTAACTCAACTCTGTCAATTCAAACTTTAAGATCGTTGAATCTATAACGCACACTTCATTACATTTAAACTAGGGTTTAAATGACGCTTAACATTTACTACATGTGTAGTCTTTCAGGATTTGCACCGAAACGCAAACGAGTTGACGCGAGAGATTGATAAATAAACGACAAACGTCAAAACACTAATTATGTGATTATTATGTGTTAGGTATATGTGTGTTACTTGATTGTTATGTGGAATGTTAAACAAGAAACAAGAACCAACTAGTTTAGGCTAGAGATGTAGCACTTGAAAGTTTAGGGACTAGAATGTAACTTGGTTATCTATAAATATAACCTAAACACTAAACCCTAATCTATTTTATATTATAAACAAGACCGATCGGCCTCCCCTCTTTGGTTCTCCACGGCTGCCGTCCACCCACTCACACATACACACATCAAATCAAGAGATTTATCCAAGAACTAGGTGCTAGGAAGGTATACTTGATCACCTCTTACCTCTTTGTTGTTTAATTTTGATGTTTAATGGGTTGTGTGTAAACCCTAATCGGCCGATCATGTGTATGTATGTGATTAATATGATTGTTGTTAGTTGGATAATGGATTGATAACTAGATTGATGTTGTTGCTTGATTGATTGTTGTCTTTGATTTGAGTTAAAACACAAACCCTAATCTTGTATGTATGGTGTAATTGATATGCATGGATAGTAGTTATAGTGTCTAGAGGGTTATATGGATGCATGATAGTTCATAGATTGTTATTATGATGAGTTTTGATGTGAACAGATTCTGGACAGAATGTATATACGATGTTTAAGTGACTGTAACGAAGTGTAAACGTGAAAATTGATTGAGATTGTGGGTACTTCAGTAAACTAGGTTGAGTCTAGTTTCTATAAAGTATAAATTCGTAATTTTTGGATAAGTGGAAGTATACTTTTATGATTTTACAAAAACGTGATGCAAAGCTGAGCTGTTTGACCTGCTGTTAGGTTATGTTGTAAATGTTATATCTCATGAACTACGAGACCAATTGGGTTGGTTCCACTTCTGGAAGTTGACTCATTGAGTTAGGAACCAAACCCAAGTGGTCTTGCATTTATTGGATTTTTCGTTTAATGGGAATTGCAAATAACATTCTGTTGCACATGAATCTGACTGATATGAGTTAGCTGTAATGTTTTGGTCATTATAAGAAAAATATGTGGAATAAAAATAAGATAGAATATGTTCTGGAAACCTAAGATATGTATGCTTCTGTGGTAATTTTTGGTGAATTAATTGAGACGTTATAATCGGTGAACTAGTGCAATCTTTCAAGTAGAAATTCTGTCAAAACGAAACTAGCTGCTGAGTTGTGTAGGAATGCATGAAATATGATAGTTTTTATAAAATTGTTGTATTTTGACCAAAATACCCTTGCGGGGAAATAGTTGCTAGTTGATTGCCATGAATTGACCAAATTGCCCTTATGGGGAATAATGGTTAGTTAGTCTTTGTTTGTTGACCAAAATGCCCTTACGGGAATAATTGCTAGTTAATTGTTATATGTGACCAAATTGCCCTTACGGGGAGAAATTGATAGTGGTATACATTATTAGTACGTGACAAGAAAGTAATTGCTCACTCATGTATCGTATCACAATTGTACTTGTTTAAGTCACACACGATTCACAAACGAAACACGAAATCTGTTACGTGCATAGGTATTATGTGCCGAGTCTAGAGACTCGTTAAACGTACCGATACTTAGAAAATCTCTTTGTTATTTAGAACGCTAGAGAGTTTCTACGACGCGCATCACTTGGTGATCTAGATCGGGATAGTCTTCGCAAACAGTGAGTTTCACTTACCCCGCTCTTTGAACTGTTTTCAAACGTTTTTCACTTGGGGGAGATAACATACTCCGATAAACGTATTTTCTGAGATAAACGCATATTTAAGATTTTGTTATAAATTATATAACACTTGTAAAGGCTAAGCGGCAAACGTAACATTTGAAGTCCCACACATCGGACCGGTTAATATTTGGAATAGCGAGTCACTGTTGAGTAGTACTACTGGGTTTGACAAACCCCACCCGACGTTAAGCTCAACTGGAGGTTGAGTGGGTGTAATTTTGGCTAACACTTACCATGGTCTGGATTGACCTGGTGACGGGCACTTGATAAACAGTCAGCTTCGGTCGCGAACCACTTAGCGATACTTGTTGTATAGATTAGCTACCTATCGATATATAATTTGACATAACACTATCTGGTAATGCAAAACACTTAAACGTCGTAACAAGGTTACGCAACACTTAAACGTCGTAACGAGGTTACGCAACACTTAAACGTCGCAACGGGGTTACGCAACACTTAAACGTCGTAACGTGGTTACGCAAAACACTGAAACGCCGTAACGAGGTTACGCAAACGCTAAACGATTTATCTTATTTAACTTGTGAACTCACCAACCTTGTGTTGACACTTTTAGTATGTTATTCTCAGGTAGCCGAGGCGGGTGCGCGGTTTAGGAGCATGCATTAATTGAAAACATCTTTATTCTGCAAACTTAATTTTAACAGTTACATTTGGTTTTAAGTCGTCCTGCGTGACGCAACTTTTGAATTAAGGTTTTACGCTTCCGCACTTATTTACATTTAAACGTTTTTCTTTGGTTTGATTATAACTAATGATTCCGATCCTGCCAGTTCACACCCTCTGACGGTAAAACTCCGTTAGTGGATTTTGAGGGTGTGACAGATTGGTATCAGAGCCATTGGTTATAGCGAACTAGAAGCTGCATGCATACTAGACTATAACCGTGACGACCCATTAGTTATAATGATACGCACTGCATAGGTTTGTGTAGTCTTGAAATCTTATTTCTTTACCTCCTTCACTCATACGCGCGCATATACACGGCTTACCTGTAGGAATGTCGATGCCACCCTCATCATCATCCGATTCGATGACGCATGCTCACGGGAAGGAACCGCAGTTACCTACTGCCTCGCCACCCCGTGTAGTCCCGGAACTCGAAGCTCCTGCACCGAAGAGGTACCGCCTATCCGGAGGCCTGTATGAAAACGACGTTAGCTGGGATTGGTACCCCAACATGATCAGACGTATGGTCTACCGTGAACAAGTTCCCCCATTGCCTCACCCGAACCACCCTGCTTACCCTAACACCCTACCACCCATAACCGAACCTGTGGAGCGAGTTCTCGCAGCTGTCATTTCTTGTTTGGAGCGTGATGTGGGTTACATGCGCTACACAAGAGAGAACGTTTCCAGATTGTTAAAAGACGAAACCGAGAATAAGGAGGAGATTGCCTGCATGGCGGCGGCAATGAAAGATATGCAAGGGGCTAGTGATCAACAGATGAAGGTTATGATGAAGATGCAAGCCGAAATGATAGACTTGAAAGAGCAACTCCAAGAAGCAAGGACCCGAACCGAAATAGCGTTAGAACGTTGCGATATCCTACAAATGCAACTTGCTCAGAACGCAGCAGAACCTGAGGCAGAGCCTGAGGCCGAGCCCGAGGCAGAGCCTGAAGTAGAACCTGAGCCTGAGGAGGATCCCGAAGAAGAACCGGAGGAAGAACCGGCTGAGGAGGAGGCACATTCGGAAGTGTCCTCAGATGACGACATCTAGTGATGATGATACTTAGATGGAGGGGTTGTCTCCATCCTAACTATTATTTTTCTATGATTTTAAGGATTGATTGGGAATACTTTGTAGCGAATACAATGGTTTTAATCATGAATTTTTATTTAGACTAATATGTGGTTGTGATGTGATGTTGTTTCTTATATTTTTTTTTTCTTACCTATCTTTTATTACATGTATGGTGTGTTGTATATGAAGGAAAAATTCATGTTTAACATTTTATACTGTGATTCTAGGAAATGGCCGGAAGAAACGCTGGACGAGGACGTGGTAACATCAGCATGACTGCAGCTGAACTCCAAACTCTGCTGAATGACCATGTGGCGGCCGCTTTAGCCGCACACGTTCAGAATCAAACTGGAGGTCCGAGTGGAACGTGTACCTTCAAGAACTACCTTGACTGCAAGCCCAGTACGTTTAAGGGCACTGAGGGAGCTATAGGCTTCCTGCGTTGGGCTGAGAAGGCCGAGTCGGCCTTTGAGATGTGTAATTGTCCCCCTGCCAGTAGGGTCAAATTCGCTGCTGGGACACTTGAGGATTCCGCCCTCACTTGGTGGAATTCGAACGTCCAGATCCTTGGATTGGAACTGGCTAACGCGATGAACTGGGAGGAGTTCAAAAACATGATGCGAGAGGAGTACTGTCCGAGGGAGGAAATTTCGAAGTTAGAGTCAGAGTTTTGGTCGTTGAAGATGGTGGGTTCGGAGATTGAAGCCTACACTACTCGTTCGCACGAGTTGGCTGTAATGTGTCCGCGGATGGTGGATCCGCCGAGCAAGAGAATAGAGATGTACATTGATGGGTTAGCACCACAGATTCAGGGTATGGTGACGTCTTCCAGACCAGCCACGATCCAACAAGCGATCCGTTTGGCTCACAAACTGACGGATCAGGCTGTGACCCAGGGTGCGTTACCACCGAGGGGTTCGACTGTTACCGAGTAATGACCACGTCAGCAACAGTAACAACAACAGCAACCCGAACAGCGGGAAGAGAAAGTTTGACAACACCAGAACTTCATCCTCAAACCTCCCACCGCAACACCACTACCGTAAGCCCGAATTTACTCGGAGTTTCAACACTCAGAATCACAACAACAACAACAACGGTAGCGGGCAGGTTTCGAGCGGATATGCTTGGAAATATCCAAAGTGCAACAGGTGCAACTTTCATCATGTTTGTCAGTGTGACCGTGTCAAGTGTCAAAGATGCGGAAAGATAGGTCACCAAGCGAAGGAATGTAGAGTTGACCTTGCGGCGAAGGGTGCTCCTAAGCCACCGATGACGACTAAGGGATGTTTTGAATGTGGACAGGAAGGTCATTTCCGGAAGGATTGCCCCAAGCTGAAACAGAATGACAATAATGGGGGTAATGGAAGTGGTAGTAACGGTGGAGGAAATGGCAAAGGAAGAGCGTTTGTGATTGGATCGGGTCAAGCCCGCAACGATCCGCATGTGGTGTCTGGTAAGTTCCCTGTAAACGATTGTTTTGCTTCTGTTTTGTTTGACACTGGAGCTGATAGGAGTTTTGTGTCGAAAACTTTTAGCCAACTTTTAGACCTTACTCCAACCCCGTTAGACGCTAAGTTTCCTGTTGAATTAGCTAACGGTAAAACTGTAATAACCACTCATATACTTGCGGGATGTAAGTTGAAACTGTCAGGTCATGTCTTTAACATTGACCTTATTCCTTTTACGCTTAGTAGTTTCGATGTCGTTGTCGGCATGGACTGGTTATCCGAGAACCGAGCGGAGATTATATGCCATGATAAGATAGTCCATATTACCACCCCTTCCGGCGAGATCATTTCGGTCCGAGGCGAGAGAAGCGGCATGACCACCAGCGTCATTACCCTTTTGAAGGCACAGAAGTATCTACGAAAGGGTCATCCGGCAATTTTGGCGCAGATTGTTGAGAAACCCGTGGAGGAGAAACGAATTGAGGACATACCGGTTGTGCGAGACTTTCCGGAAGTTTTCCCGGAGGATTTTCCCGGACTCCCTCCTATTCGTCAAGTCGAATTCCAAATCGAGTTGACACCCGGTGCAGCACCCATAGCATGAGCCCCGTATCGACTCGCACCGGCGGAACTTCAGGAGTTGTCCACTCAGTTGCAAGATTTGTTGGATAAAGGTTTTATCCGACCTAGCTCATCGCCATGGGGAGCCCCTGTCTTGTTTGTCCGAAAGAAAGACGGGACTTTCCGAATGTGCATCGACTACCGGGAGTTGAACAAGGTGACGGTCAAGAACCGTTATCCTTTACCCCGAATTGATGATTTGTTTGACCAGCTTCAGGGATCGAGTTACTACTCGAAGATCGATCTACGATCCGGTTACCACCAGCTGAGAGTGCGCGAAGAAGATATTTCAAAGACGGCTTTCAGAACACGGTATGGTCACTACGAGTTTTCGGTTATGCCTTTTGGCCTAACCAACGCACCAGCCGTATTTATGGATCTCATGAATCGAGTATGCAAGGCGTACCTCGACAAGTTCGTGATTGTTTTCATTGATGATATTCTCGTCTACTCCAGGAACGAGACTGACCACGAAGAGCACTTAAGGATAATTCTGGAACTACTGAAGAAGGAACAACTGTATGCTAAACTCTCGAAATGTGAATTTTGGCTTCGCGAGGTTCACTTTTTAGGACATGTGATCAACGAGAATGGTATCCATGTCGATCCCGGTAAGGTAGAGGCCATCAAAAACTGGGAAGCACCTAAGACTCCGACTGAGGTGCGACAATTCCTAGGACTGGCCGGCTACTACCGACGTTTCATCGAGGGATTTTAAAAGATTGCTCAACCCCTCACCGCTTTGACTCACAAGGGCACTAAGTACAACTGGGGTGACGCCCAAGAATCCGCTTTTCAACTGTTGAAAACCAAGCTTTGTAGCGCCCCTATTTTAGCCCTCCTCGAGGGAACGGAAAATTTTGAGGTACACTGTGACGCATCTATACAAGGTCTCGGTTGTGTGCTGATGCAACTCAAGAAGGTTATAGCCTACACCTCTAGACAACTACGGGTTCACGAGAAGAACTACACGACCCATGATTTGGAACTCGGAGCTGTGGTGTTTACTCTTAAGATATGGAGGCATTACTTGTACGGTACCAAGTTTACCATTTACACCGACCACAAGAGTCTCCAACATATCTACGACCAGAAGGAGCTGAACATGCGACAGCGTCGTTGGGTCGAGCTGCTTAAAGATTATGATTGTGCCATCAAGTACCACCCTGGCAGGGCCAATGTGGTGGCCGACGCCCTCAGCAGAAAAGAAACAGATAAACCCAGACGGGTGAGAGCATTGCAACTCACGATTCATGCCAACTTACCCGATCAGATTCGCGATGCGCAACTGGAAGCTTTGAAAGGTGATAATTTTCCATCGGAACTCATGCGGGGCATGAGCAAGCAACTTGAAACCAAATCGGACGGGGTCCGATATTTTGAGAACCGGATTTGGGTTCCACGATACGGAGAGTTGAGAACTCTAGTGATGGACGAAGCTCACAAGTCCCGATATTCCATCCACCCTGGCTCAGATAAAATGTATCATGATTTAAAGGCACTTTACTGGTGGCCGAACATGAAAGCCGACATTGCCACCTACGTGAGCAAATGTTTGACTTGTGCCAGAGTCAAGATAGAATACCAGAAACCATCTGGTCTTCTGCAACAACCGGAACTCCCAATGTGGAAATGGGAACACATCTCGATGGACTTTATTACGGGTTTGCCTAAGACACCGACGGGATGCGATACCATCTGGGTGATCGTTGACCGGTTGACTAAATCGGCACACTTCCTAGCGATTAAAGAAACAGACAAAATGGAAAGACTGACTCGAGTATACATGAAAGAAGTGGTGTCTAGACACGGAGTGCCTGTCTCGATCATTTCCGATCGAGATTCTCGTTTCACCTCGCACTTTTGGAAGTCGCTGCAAAGCGCACTGGGCACCCGTCTCGATATGAGTACAGCATACCATCCTCAGACGGATGGGCAAAGTCAACGGACTATTCAGACCCTGGAGGATATGTTGCGTGCATGCGTCTTAGATTTCGAAAAAAGTTGGGAACCCCACTTACCCTTGGTAGAGTTTTCGTATAATAACAGCTACCACGCAAGTATTAAGGCAGCGCCGTTTGAAGCGCTGTACGAACGGAAGTGTCAATCACCACTCTGCTGGGCAGAGGTGGGTGATAGCCAAATCACTGGTCCGGAACTGGTACTCGAAACCTCGAAAAAGATTGTTCAAATCCGAAATCGCATGGCAGCAGCACGGGATCGCCAAAAGAGTTACGCCGACAAGCGCCGAAAACCTCTCGAATTTCAAGTGAACGATCGAGTGTTACTCAAAGTCTCACCTTGGAAAGGTGTGGTTCGCTTTGGTAAGCGAAACAAACTCAACCCACGATATGTTGGTCCGTACCGGATAACTGAGCGCATTGGTCCGGTGGCGTACCGACTGGACCTACCAACAGAACTCAGTGGCGTACACGATGTATTCCATGTATCAAATTTGAAGAAATGCCTGTCTGATGAAACCCAAGTAGTCCCTTTGGAGGAACTACAAGTTGATGAACAGTTACGGTTCATTGAGGAACCAGTCGAGGTTTTGGATTGGGAAACCAAAACGCTCAAGCACAGCAAAATTCCAATCGTTAAGGTTCATTGGAACTCGAGACGTGGACCGGAGTTCACATGGGAACGCGAGGATCACATGATGAAAAAGTATCCTCACCTTTTTGAAGGGCTAACCAAACACCGAAAACCGCGAAACCCGGCAAACCGTCAAACATCACCGGAGGTATGAACTAAATTTCGGGACGAAATTTCTTTCTACTAGGGGATGATATGACAAACTGAAAATTTTTCTTACTTTTTCAGGCTCTCATCACGACTTGACTCAAATTTTCGGGACGAAAATTCTTTAACATGGGAATGATGTGACAATCGTCAATTTCAGGTTAACCCCGTTAACTCAACTCCGTCAATTCAAACTTTAAGATCGTTGAATCTATAACGCACACTTCATTACATTTAAACTAGGGTTTAAATGACGCTTAACATTTACTACATGTGAAGTCTTTCGGGATTTGCACCGAAACGCAAACGAGTTGACGCGAGCGATTGATAAATAAACGACAAACGTCAAAACACTAATTATGTGATTATTATGTGTTAGATATATGTGTGTTACTTGATTGTTATGTGGAATGTTAAACAAGAAACAAGAACCAACTAGTTTAGGCTAGAGATGTAGCACTTGAAAGTTTAGGGACTAGAATGTAACTTGGTTATCTATAAATATAACCTAAACACTAAACCATAATCTATTTTATATTATAAACAAGACCGATCGGCCTTCCCTCTTTGGTTCTCCACGGCTGCCGTCCACCCACTCACACATACACACATCAAATCAAGAGATTAATCCAAGAACTAGGTGCTAGGAAGGTATACTTGATCACCTCTTACCTCTTTGTTGTTTAATTTTGATGTTTAATGGGTTGTGTGTAAACCCTAATCGGCCGATCATGTGTATGTATGTGATTAATATGATTGTTGTTAGTTGGATAATGGATTGATAACTAGATTGATGTTGTTGCTTGATTGATTGTTGTCTTTGATTTGAGTTAAAACACAAACCCTAATCTTGTATGTATGGTGTAATTGATATGCATGGATAGTAGTTATAGTGTCTAGAGGGTTATATGGATGCATGATAGTTCATAGATTGTTATTATGATGAGTTTTGATGTGAACAGATTCTGGACAGAATGTATATACGATGTTTAAGTGACTGTAACGAAGTGTAAACGTGAAAATTGATTGAGATTGTGGGTACTTCAGTAAACTAGGTTGAGTCTAGTTTCTATAAAGTATAAATTCGTAATTTTTGGATAAGTGGAAGTATACTTTTATGATTTTACAAAAACGTGATGCAAAGCTGAGCTGTTTGACCTGCTGTTAGGTTATGTTGTAAATGTTATATCTCATGAACTACGAGACCAATTGGGTTGGTTCCACTTCTGGAAGTTGACTCATTGAGTTAGGAACCAAACCCAAGTGGTCTTGCATTTATTGGATTTTTCGTTTCATGGGAATTGAAAATAACATTCTGTTGCACATGAATCTGACTGATATGAGTTAGCTGTAATGTTTTGGTCATTATAAGAAAAATATGTGGAATAAAAATAAGATAAAATATGTTCTGGAAACCTAAGATATGTATACTTCTGTGGTAATTTTTGGTGAATTAATTGAGACGTTATAATCGGTGAACTAGTGCAATCTTTCAAGTAGAAATTCTGTCATAACGAAACTAGCTGCTGAGTTGTGTAGGAATGCATGAAATATGATAGTTTTTATAAAATTGTTGTATTTTGACCAAAATACCCTTGCGGGGAAATAGTTGCTAGTTGATTGCCATGAATTGACCAAATTGCCCTTATGGGGAATAATGGTTAGTTAGTCTTTGTTTGTTGACCAAAATGCCCTTACGGGAATAATTGCTAGTTAATTGTTATATGTGACCAAATTGCCCTTACGGGGAGAAATTGCTAGTGGTATACATTATTAGTACGTGACAAGAAAGTAATTGCTCACTCATGTATCGTATCACAATTGTACTTGTTTAAGTCACACACGATTCACAAACGAAACACGAAATCTGTTACGTGCATAGGTATTATGTGCCGAGTCTAGAGACTCGTTAAACGTACCGATACTTAGAAAATCTCTTTGTTATTTAGAACGCTAGAGAGTTTCTACGACGCGCATCACTTGGTGATCTAGATCGGGATAGTCTTCGCAAACAGTGAGTTTCACTTACCCCGCTCTTTGAACTGTTTTCAAACGTTTTTCACTTGGGGGAGATAACATACTCCGATAAACGTATTTTCTGAGATAAACGCATATTTAAGATTTTGTTATAAATTATATACCACTTGTAAAGGCTAAGCGGCAAACGTAACATTTGAAGTCCCACACATCGGACCGGTTAATATTTGGAATAGCGAGTCACTGTTGAGTAGTACTACTGGGTTTGACAAACCCCACCCGACGTTAAGCTCAACTGGAGGTTGAGTGGGTGTAATTTTGGCTAACACTTACCATGGTCTGGATTGACCTGGTGACGGGCACTTGATAAACAGTCAGCTTCGGTCGCGAACCACTTAGCGATACTTGTTGTATAGATTAGCTACCTATCGATATATAATTTGACATAACACTATCTGGTAATGCAAAACACTTAAACGTCGTAACAAGGTTACGCAACACTTAAACGTCGTAACGAGGTTACGCAACACTTAAACGTCGTAACGGGGTTACGCAACACTTAAACGTCGTAACGTGGTTACGCAAAACACTGAAACGCCGTAACGAGATTACGCAAACGCTAAACGATTTATCTTATTTAACTTGTGAACTCACCAACCTTGTGTTGACACTTTTAGTATGTTATTCTCAGGTAGCCGAGGTGGGCGCGCGGTTTAGGAGCATGCATTAATTGAAAACATCTTTATTCTGCAAACTTAATTTTAACAGTTACATTTGGTTTTAAGTCGTCCTGCGTGACGCAACTTTTGAATTAAGGTTTTACGCTTCCGCACTTATTTACATTTAAACGTTTTTCTTTGGTTTGATTATAACTAATGATTCTGATCCTGCCAGTTCACACCCTCGGACGGTAAAACTCCGTTAGTGGATTTTGAGGGTGTGACAAAAAGGTGCTGAATACAAAGCTGCAAACTGAAAATGAATTCCTAAAGAACTTAGTTTCAACTGGAAACATTTGTGGAATTCTGAATAAAGTAAAAGAAGATGAAAAGTACAAGGCTGTTCCACCACCATTCAACAACAACTTTATGCCTAAAGTTGACAAAGAGAAGAGAAGTGCTTATCTACAACAATTCAAAGATGTGTTTCAAGACAAAGAAGATGTTGCAGATTTGTACAAGAATGTTGAGGTGAGTGAAGATGGTGAATTTGTTATGAAGAAAGAACTAAAGCAAGAAAAGTCAATTGGAGTTCAAGTCTCTGAAGTGACTTTGATTCAGATGAGTTGGATCAAGATGATCTGAGTGATTTGAGTGATCAAATTACTGAAAAGGAAATTCAAGCTGCTGAAAAAGGAAGAAAATATAGAAAGCCTGAATCTGTTGATCAACTTCCAAAGTATCCTCCAGTTACACATAAAATGAAAAGAATGAATGAGCAAATAAAAAGAGAACATGTTTCTTTTGACATTGGTGAAAAGAAGAATGTGTGTTACAATGCTGTCAGACCTCCAAGCAAAAAACTTTTGGAAAAATTAGAATAGAACAAGAAAAAGAAGGTAAATAAGGAAGAAATGGATATAGAATATATTACTCCTATTTATCCTATCTTTTCAAGTGTTGAAGACTTTGATGTGGGTGAGGTAGAAACTGTTGAGGAATATGAAAGAAGGAAGTCAAGATATAGAGAGAATGAAGATGATCAACCACTGAATTTGAAAAAGGTTGTCTTTGTTAAAGGGAATGTGGAAAGAAGTGACATCAAAATGGCTGAGTTTGTTCCATTCTCAATTGATTTTGACAATCTGAAAAACAAAAAGGCAATTGGTATGAGAGAGCCCAAACCAAGTGAAAGATTCAAGAGACCAAAAGAACATGAGATGTTCAAAAGAAAGGTGTGGTGTAGAAAGTGTGATGAATATCGACACCATACTGATTCATGTAATGAGAGACTCAAGTTTCAGCCATTTCATGTCCCAAATGGAACAAAGTTTGGTCAAGACTTTGTTTTGTACAAAGAGAAGTATGCCATGTATTTGCGAAAGGGAAATGTGAATAGCATAGAGACAAGAGTTGAAGTGAAGGCTGAGACAAAGAAGAAGAAGCAAATGACTGAGAATGTGAGAAGAAGTAAATCATCTCAGAAGCAAAAGCAGGTGATAATGGAGAACCAGTCATTGAAATTTACCAAAAATACTCATTCAGTCAAGTCTGATGGGTCACAGGAATCATCAGGCAGTGAGAAATCAAGAAGAAAAACTGTATATCAAAGAAAGAAACAAGCTGTACTCACTGGTGATGAGAAGTTCTTGTTAAAACATGGATATGAACCACAAGGTTTCACATGGAAACCTAGAACTGAAGCTAAAGTTGAAGCTATGACTGATGTAAGAGACTTCTCAGAAACTAAGGACTATGTCTTAAAAGAAAAGATAACTGCCTCAGTTGAGCTTGACAATTCAGCTTCACTTGTCAAGACACCAAGAGAGTGTGGATATGAGACTGACAAGTCTGATAATCTGGAAATCACTCATGAAGATCCTGAACCTACTACACTCACTTCCCAAGCTGCCACTGAAACTGACACTGATAAGTTGCAAGTTGATGAAGCTTGCATCTCATCACTGAACTAATCAAATTTCTCTTTGTGCGGGAACATGCCACTCCATTGAATGATATATGGTATATGGATAGTGGTTGTTCTAGGCACATGACTTGTGACAAGAGGTCACTTGTGAATTATGTAGAGAAATATGAGGGTCCAGTTGCCTTTGGGAGTGATGAAAATGGCGGAAAGATTGTGGGTAAAGGGATATTGACAAATGGGAAGGTGTCTTTTGACAATGTCTTTCATGTTGAGGGAATATAATACAATTTGTTGAGTATATCTCAAATGTGTGATAAGGGTTACAAAGTCAGTTTTGATGATTCTCATTGTTTCATCTTAAAACCTGAGTTTGTGATCCCACCTGAAATGATTATGATGATGGCACCAAGAAATGGCAACTTGTATGAGTTGAATATGAAAGATGCTATTTCAAGAGGTGGTGGATGTTTTGTTTCCAAAGCCACTGAAAATGAGTCAAAATTGTGGCATAGGAAACTGTGTCATGTAAACTTAAAGAACATGAATAGACTGGTCAAGGGTGAACATGTGATTGGTTTACCTACAAGAGAATTTAAGTTTGATGATCATTGTGACTCATGTCAGAAGGGAAAACAACACAAGTCTACTCATAAGACAAAGCTCATCAATTCAATTGATCAACCACTTGAGTTACTTCACATGGATCTCTTTGGTCCTGTGAGTGTAGCAAGTATTGGAAAGAAGAGATACTGTTTGGTGATCATTAATGACTATTCAAGATATACTTGGGTTTATTTTCTAAGTACCAAAGATGAGTCTGCTGAGTTAATTAAAGGTTGTGTTACAATGATTGAAAACAAACTGAATAAGAAAGTAAAGATGATGAGAAGTGACAATGGTACTGAGTTCAAGAATGGAGTTATGGAAGAATTTTGTACTCTGAAAGGAATAATGCAACAATTTTCAGCTCCAAGAACTCCTGAACAAAATGGTGTTGCAGAAAGGAGAAACAGGACACTAATAGAAGCTGCAAGAACCATGTTGGCTGATGCTAACTTACCTGTCACATTCTGGGCTGAAGCAATCAACACTGCTTGTTATGTTCAGAACAGAGTGCTTGTGAACAAAAGGCATGATAAAACTCCTTATGAGATTTTCAACAATAGAAAGCCTTACATCAAGTTCTTAAAGCCCTTTGGCTGCAAATGCTTTTTATTGAACACTAGAGACTATTTGAACAACTTTCAAACTAAGTCACTGGATTGTTTCTTTGTTGGATATTCTACTCACTCAAAGGCTTACAGAGTTTATGTGAAAGAGCACATGAGTGTGATAGATTCATCTGACATTATTTTTAATGAGAATCAATTCAACACAGTCAGTGGTGCAACATGGCTGTTTGATCATGAAAAGTTAATAAAGTCATTCAAGATTTATTCTAAAGACTTTGATGATACATTCTACAAGACCAGTGTACTTGAAGAAAATAAGAAGAAAGAACTGGACTTGGAAGAATTGTGGAAAAAGGTTGCTAGGAAAGAAAAGGAATACACTTTTGTGAAAAGCTCCTCAAACAATGACATTGAACAAGATCAGGAAATGACAAGTCAAGATAGTCCTTATGTACAAAATGATCATGTTCAGAATGGGAGTGACACAGGCAACAAATCAAATGATGAAGAAGCTGCAACAACAGCAAGATTTCAAGACTTATTTCAAAGCTTGAATCTGGGAAACAATGGTGCATCTACTGCAGGACAAACCAATGATGAAGCACCAGAGTTTCATGATGCAGAAGCTGATTTGATCATTGAAGAACCTGAAATCAATGAAATAAATCTTGACACAAATTTGTCTACAAATATGATAATACAAACTCCTACTGTTGAAAAGAATCATCCTGCTGAAAATATCATTGGTGACTTGCATGAAAGATGTCACACCCCGATCGTGATGGCGGAAAAATCGAGGTGCGGCGACTAAGTCGTGATTGTTGAGCACAATAGTATAAAAGTCTAAATGCATAAACATAACCAAAATGTCAAATATTACATCAACCAGGTAACATGAAACAAATTGTTTTAATACAAAATATCAAGTTTCCAACAACTCCTAGTCTAGCCTTCATCTTTCTAAGGCCTCTAAACTTGCTAGGGATTTCTTGCTGCATTATTTCCTGAAAACATGTAACAAACTGTCAACTACATAAAGTAGATGAGTGAATTCATAGGTTTAAAGAAAAGAGTTTTATACACAAACATACTAGTATATGTTGTAGGGGTTTATATATAGGGTGTACCTGCGGCTAACCCACCACTCCTACAACTTATACTACTATGTTTGGGTATAATTCCCAGTTTTTAAAATGGTTTGTAAGAAAAGATCTCTTGGTTTTCCCACAGAGGTTTTTGTAGTAAGTCAAACATGAAATGTTCTCCTGGGCTCTCAACGGGCTTATCAATCTCCCATTAGAGTCGTATGTGATAAGATTACTCAAAGATTTGCGGTCTCCCAACGGTACATGTAGCACATAGCAGTTAAGCATAAACAAGGACATATAGATTTGAGCATGCTAAGTTTACTAGATAAACCAACACCAGAATCCCATTGTTTACTAGTGTCCAAGATGATGGTGAACAAATGATGATGATGAATGATGATAAAACCCAATGATCACACAAGACTTGATTGAACTCACGCAAGACTTAAACCAAGACTACCTCGTTCTTGCCATCCAGGACTCAGCTAGGTTCTACCGAGAGTAGGATAGACACCTCAAAGAATCCTGGGTTCCCTTGGTCCCTACCGAGAATAGTATAGGTCCTCAAGAGTTATGGATTTCACCGAGACTAGTATGAAATCCCATGAGTTACGAGTGCCACCGAGAATAGAATGCCACTCATGGTCGTGAGTTCTACCGAGAGTAGAATAGACTCTCGCGTCCAATTCAACTCATGATGTTTTGATCTCTAGATTTCCATGCTGACACAATGACTATGATGATATGAATTTGATTCCCGTTCCCATGATGTCAATGTTCACAGATCTTCCCATACTCATTGATTTCCAATGTTCTTAGATCTCCATGAGTTAATGGGTTTTCCCCATGTTCATAGATTTCCAAAGTTTATAGATTACCAAGAAGCTCGTGGATTTCCGCACGTGTGTAGAAATCCAAATGTTTATAGTTTAAAGAATATTTGCATAAATGATTTTATCCAAATGTGTAAAGTTACCATGTTTAATCCAAATGTTTCTAGTTTAAAGAATGTTTGCATAAATGATTTTATCCAAACGTGTAAAGTTACCATGTTTCCACCCCATAGTTTTGAAAAGCTTAAATAGGGGCTATGAACTCACCTTGATCTTGGGTTAGGATGGTGCTACAATAGATCTCCTTAGCCTAGAGTTGGACATATATATAAGGTTAACAACGTGCTATAAGTCTAAGAAAACGAGCTTACGTGACCTCGAGCAAAAACTGGGTTTTAAAGACGAAAACAGCTTGGTTCTGGCTTGATTCGATCGAATAGGAACACGTTCGATCGAATAGGAACTTGTTCGATCGAATAGACACACATTCGATCGAATAGACACACATTCGATCGAATCTGAGGCACACTCGATCGAACTAGAAACACATTTGGTCGAACCAGTTGGGAAAACTCGTTCGGTCGAACATGGAACTTGTTCGATCGAATAGACACTCGTTCGATCGAATACGAAACTCATTCGGTCGAATGAGTTGGAGACCATTCGGTTGCTTTCCTATTCGGTCGACCGGACTGGTTCGATCGACTGGTTCGATCGAATGGGCTGATTCGATCGACTGATTCGATCGAATGAGTCTGATTCGACTCCTTCAAGCTGGGCGACGGAGAAACCTACGGGTTTTTCAGATTTTCCAGATTTTTGACCCAAAATCGAAGTTTTTGACATGGGAATGCTCGGGATTGAAGGGACTATCGATTCCCAGTGATTTTAAACACAAAAGCCTGCATTTTGACACCAAAACAAGACGGTTTTTGACCCGAAAACTCAAGAAACGAAAATGGGTGTTTTTGCTCGATTTGAGGCCGAAAATGGTTATGAAAATGGATGATTTTCAAGAAGATCTTACCAAGAACAACAACAAACAGATTTGTGGACTAGGATTTGAAGTTTGAAGACTTTCTCTCTCTAGTTTCTCTCTCTAGAATGAGAGTGTTTGGGTGGGAAGTGTTGGTGGAAATGAAAGAGGTGGTGTAAGAATACTTGATTTTCCGCTTAAATACTCGGGTGACTCGGGTTCGGGTTTAGGCTACCGCCGGGTCAAGACTAGTCGAGTTCATAAGTTTTTAAACAAACTAAAACTTTTTCAGCAAAACTTTTATAAAAACCATTTTCCGAATAATTATTTGAAATCTTTTTTTAAATAAGAATATTTAAATTTTTCGAAAGCATAAAAATTAATATTTTTCAGGCGTAAATGTCGTTTTATAAAATAAACATTTTAAATGATAAAAGCAGATTTTTCCAATGATATGGGTTCCGAACTTATCGTCCAGAATCCCAAAATCTATAGTTTCCGATGATTTCACGATCCTAGTTTACCAATCGAATTTCAGGGCGTTACATCCTCCCCAATTTAGAGGAATTTCGTCCCGAAATTTAGAATTTAGTATAGTTGATGCAATGATGTTTTAGATTAAATGATCCCATGATGACCACTATGCGCCACTACCCCTAATATTCGTCTTGGATACCACCCAAATCAAGTTGAAGGGGTTTATATATAGGGTGTACCAGCGGCTAACCCACCACTCCCTCAACTCCACTTGGGTGTTTCTTTCGACTCCTATTAGTTCAATGACACACAGGACGACACACTATTTTCCACTACAAGGCATCACCTTCAAGCTTTACATCAGACATATTCATCTCGGATTGAAGGGGTTTATATATAGGGTGTACCAGCGGCTAACCCACCACTCCTTCAATCTCCAATGAATAATTCCCTCAATAACTCTTGAATTTAACGCCTCACAGCTGCCACGCTAACTATGAGTCCCTAATTCCAAGTCTCGCTTCAGACATAATCAACTTGTGCCGAAGGGGTTTATATATAGGGTGTACCAGCGGCTAACCCACCACTCCTTCAACATTCATTGATTAATTCCCTACACGAAGCTTGAGTTCACGACTCATAGTTACACAATAGCATATTGTTTATACACGTATACACCTGTGAACTTGATGTTATTATATTCCGGACTATAATTACGAGTTCACCTTGTATCAATGTATAAACTCCATTGTGTGCGGCTAGAAAAATCGACACGACACCACACACACACACACAACCATGCTTCATGAATGTTAGAATGATGACAAATTTTGGCTCAATGATACATAGTTTACCCCAATGTTTACATGATTAAGTATGCACAACTTGTGTTTTCCAGCACGAGTCATGGGTAGCCAAACTTGGTGTTATGCAAATAAGAGAATATTTATAAGCAAATAGGAACAACATGATACTTCATTGATTGATATTGGTCCCTGATTACATGATTACGATTACATAGACTCCAAGATTTCTAGAATTACAAAGATGATGACTATGCGAACAGATGAGGGTATTCCTCCTTCATCTTATCCTCTCGTTCCCATGTGAACTCGGGTCCACGATGGTTGTTCCAACGTACCTTGACTATAGGTATCCGGCTTCGCTTAGTCTTTTTGACTTCTCGATCTAGGATCTCGACAGGTTCCTCAACAAAGTATAGTTTGTCGTCGATGTGAACCGTGTCGATCGGGATTTGAGCGGTCTCGTCAACGAGGCACTTTTTGAGTTGCGACACATGAAAAACGTTGTGAACACGGCTGAGTTCTGGAGGCAATTCCAAGCGATAGGCTACAGGTCCGACCTTTTCGATGATCTTGAAAGGTCCTACGTACCTTGGAGCAAACTTTCCCTTTTTCCCGAAGCGAACAATGCCCTTCCAGGGGGAAACTTTGAGCATTACGTGATCGCCTATTTGGAACTCCAGAGGTTTGCGGCGTTTGTCAGCGTAATACTTGTGTCGACAGCGGGCGTCCTTAAGTCTTTGCTGAATGATGGCGATACTGTCAGTGGTTTCCTGTATCAGTTCCGGGCCGAGGATTTGAGAATCTCCGGTCTCGGACCAACACAGTGGAGAACGACATTTCCTGCCATAGAGTGCTTCGAATGGCGCGCATTTGATGGTAGCATGATAGCTGTTATTGTATGAGAACTCTGCAAGAGGAAGGTGAGTCTCCCAGCTACTACCGAAATCAAGGATACAGGCTCTGAGCATATCCTCCAGGGTTTGTATGGTCCTTTCGCTCTGTCCGTCCGTTTCAGGATGATAGGCAGAGCTAAGTTTCACACTTGTCCCAAAGGCTTTCTGAAATGACTTCCAGAACCTTGACGCAAAAGAGGGGTCACGGTCAGACGTGATGCCCTTAGGCACACCGTGACGGGTTACGATCTCACGAATGTAAATCCGCGCCAGCTTCTCCGTAGTGTAGTCCTCGCGGACAGGGAGAAAGTGGGCAGACTTGGTCAAGTAATCCACGATAACCCAAATCGTGTCATAACCGCTGGGTGTCCGCGGGAGTTTGGTAATGAAGTCCATAGCGACTTCGTCCCACTTCCACTGCGGTATGATCGGTTTTTGTAACAGGCCAGATGGTCTCTGATGTTCAGTCTTGATCCGCGAGCATGTTAGACACTTACCGACGTATAAAGCTATGTCTTTCTTCATACCCGGCCACCAGAAATGAGACTTGAGATTCTGATACATTTTATCACTGCCCGGGTGAATAGAGTATCTGGATTTGTGCGCTTCGTTCAGGATAAGTTCTCGAAGTGGTTCAGAGTTTGGAATCCACATGCGATTTAAGTAGTAAAGTATACCATCAGACTTGGTTTCAAACTTCCGTTCGGCACCGCAAGATAGCATATTTTTGAGATCACCACCAGCAATCGCTTGCTTTTGAGCTTCAAGAACCAAGGAGGGAAGATTGGACTGAATACGGATCGCATGCAACTGGGTCCTTTCCTTGCGACTTAACGCGTCAGCCACTACGTTAGCCTTTCCAGGGTGGTAGCGGATTTCGCAGTCATAGTCACTTAGGAGTTCAACCCATCGACGTTGTCGCATATTTAGCTCCCTTTGGTTGAGGATGTGTTGTAGGCTCTTGTGGTCGGTGAAGATGACACATTTCGTACCGTATAGGTAGTGTCTCCATATTTTTAAGGCAAAGACCACAGCACCCAATTCCAAGTCGTGAGTGACATAATTCCTCTCATGACTCTTGAGTTGACGCGAGGCGTAAGCGACGACCTTACCGCGTTGCATTAAGACGCAGCCTAGACCTTGGCTCGAGGCGTCGCAATAAACAACAAAATCATCGTTACCCTCAGGAAGCGACAGGATTGGTGCATGGCAGAGTTTATGTTTCAATGTTTGGAAAGCCTCTTCTTGCTCTTGGTTCCAAATGAATGGTTCCCCTTTTTGAGTTAACATTGTGAGGGGCAACGCGATCTTTGAAAAGTTCGAGATGAATCGACGGTAGTACCCAGCCAAACCAAGAAATGAACGAATTTCGGTTGGCGTTGTAGGCGCTCCCCATTTTTTTATGGCTTCAATCTTGGCAGGGTCGACATGAATGCCTTCCTTGTTAATGATGTGACCTAAGAATTGAACTTCCCTTAGCCAGAATTCGCATTTGGAGAATTTGGCGTAGAGTTGCTCTTTCCTCAGCAGATCCAAGGTAAGCCTGAGATGAAGCTCATGGTCGGCTTTAGAGCGGGAATAAACGAGAATATCGTCAATGAAGACGATAACAAACTGGTCCAGGTATGGACGACAAATGCGATTCATGAGATCCATGAACACTGCAGGGGCATTCGTCAAACCAAAAGGCATGACTAGGAACTCGTAGTGTCCATATCGAGTTCTGAAAGCGGTTTTCGCGATGTCGTCCTCCATGACACGCACTTGGTGATAACCTGAGCGTAGGTCGATCTTGGAAAAGTAGGTGGCTCCTTGCAGCTGGTCGAAAAGATCGTCAATCCTCGGTAATGGATACCGATTCTTGACTGTGAGTTTGTTAAGCTCACGATAGTCTATGCACATCCGGAAAGATCCGTCCTTCTTCTTGACGAAGAGGACTGGAGCTCCCCATGGAGACGAACTAGGGCGAATAAAACCCTTGTCCAGTAGTTCCTGCAGCTGGCTCGATAATTCCTGCATTTCAGACGGAGCCAAACGATACGGAGATTTTGCCACGGGGGTTGCACCGGGAACTAACTCGATGTGGAATTTGACTTGCCGGCTAGGAGGAAGTCCGGGTAAGTCTTTAGGAAAAACGTCTGGAAATTCACGCACGACGGGGACATCAGAGAGCTTCTTCCCCAAAGATTTCTTGATGGAGACATGAGCTAGGAAGGCGAGACACTTCTTTCGAAGGCATCGCCGAGCTTTAAAGCAGGAGATTAATTTCAGACATCTGCCTGATCTTTCTCCTTGAATAATTATGGACTCGCCAGAGGAACAAGGAACGCGAATGAGCTTCTCAGCACACACCACTTCCGCGTGGTTGATGGACAACCAATCCATCCCAACAATTACATCGAAACTTCCTAAATGCATAGGGATGAGGTCAATGTTAAGAGACGTCCGATCAAACGTAAGCGTGCAATTGCGAACGATTTTGTTCACTTGGGTAGACTCTCCGTTTGCCATTTCGACAGAGAAAGCGGGGTCTAAGACAGAGGTTCCTAGATTAAGCAATGGGACCAACTCGCTAGAAATGAAACTCCTATCTGCACCCGTGTCAAATAGAATAGAAACCCAGAGATTGTTAAGGATGAACGTACCAGTAATGACGTCAGGATTTTGGCGAGCTTCAGCAGCGCCAATAGTAAAGGCTCGGCCTCGGGCCGGAGGAAGATTTGCAAGACGAGGACACCTGCTCCTGAAATGGTCCATGGCTCCACACTCGAAACAGCTTCGAGAGTTGCTGGGTTGGGAACTGCTGCTCTGTATCGCCAGTTGATTACCTTGAAATCTGCAGCGTTCCGCTAGGTGCCCCAAACGTCCACAGTTCGTGCATTTCCAGCACGGGGTTCCGGCAGGATGATGAAATTGGCAAGTGCCGCACTTGGGGTGAACCCCAGTGTACTCCCTCTTTGGCCTTCCTGAAGGGGTGGGAGCAGGAGCGACAGAGCTGATTGGGGTTGCGGGAGTAACCATCGCGTAACTGCTAGCCTTACGCTTTTTGATGCGGTTGATCTTTTTGGATGAGCCTTCAGCGGCCTTGCCCGTACCTTTGGCTAGGACCCCAGTCTTAACCTGGTCCTGGGTCAGTCGGGCAGCTAGTTCAATGGCCGCTTGTAGGGTTGATGGGTCAGCCCCGATAACGATTCCACGGACAGTGTCAGGTAGGCCATTGATGTAAAGCTCAATAGCCCGGGAGGGAGGGGTGACCAAGTGTGGTACGAGAAGGGAGAGCTCGTGAAAACGCTCCGTGTACCCTTGGTGATCGGCGCCCTTCATTTTGTGTACCCAAAACTCAGCTTCAAGTTTCTGCACCTCACTGCGAGGTACGAACTCGCGGGTAGCCAATGCTACAAATTCCGACCAGGTCATGGCCAAGGCAGCCTCACGCCCACGGGTTCTTATCTCGTTGTTCCACCAGGTCAGCGCGCGTTTAGACAACATGCTTGCCGCGTGCGTGACTTTCAGTGTCTCAGGGCACGAGCTAATAACAAAGGCTGCCTCCATCTTTTCGATCCACTGGAGGAGACCAACGGCGCCTTCTGTGCCGCTGAAGCTGGTGGGTTTGGTAACCATGAAATCCTTGTATGGCTTATTAGCTGGTTCATTTGCGTTCTGAGCTGGAATTTGGTTGGCCCCAGAGGTTCCTTCTTGCCTCAGCCCTTGGCTGATGGTTGTTACCATGCCTGGTAACACAGCCGCGATCTGCTGGGCTATAAGGTTGGCTAATTCAGCGGAGTCCATGGAAGCGGGTGCACGTCTGGGAGGCATTCTTGGCAAAACGAAAAAAAAAACGAGCGTTAAATAGAATCAATGACACGCCAAAGATTATGAATAGAGGACATAGATTATACCAAGAACACATAATGACATGACTCAAGAGATTAACAGTTAATATGCAACACATAAGCACGTAGCACGTATATAAGTGTAGACATGTGATTGTGATGCATGAGCTATCTAGAGTCAAGGATCCTAGGTTATAGTCTAGGTCGGTTTCCTAATTCCCTATAACCATTGGCTCTGATACCAATCTGTCACACCCCGATCGTGATGGCGGAAAAATCGAGGTGCGGCGACTAAGTCGTGATTGTTGAGCACAATAGTATAAAAGTCTAAATGCATAAACATAACCAAAATGTCAAATATTACATCAACCAGGTAACATGAAACAAATTGTTTTAATACAAAATATCAAGTTTCCAACAACTCCTAGTCTAGCCTTCATCTTTCTAAGGCCTCTAAACTTGCTAGGGATTTCTTGCTGCATTATTTCCTGAAAACATGTAACAAACTGTCAACTACATAAAGTAGATGAGTGAATTCATAGGTTTAAAGAAAAGAGTTTTATACACAAACATACTAGTATATGTTGTAGGGGTTTATATATAGGGTGTACCTGCGGCTAACCCACCACTCCTACAACTTATACTACTATGTTTGGGTATAATTCCCAGTTTTTAAAATGGTTTGTAAGAAAAGATCTCTTGGTTTTCCCACAGAGGTTTTTGTAGTAAGTCAAACATGAAATGTTCTCCTGGGCTCTCAACGGGCTTATCAATCTCCCATTAGAGTCGTATGTGATAAGATTACTCAAAGATTTGCGGTCTCCCAACGGTACATGTAGCACATAGCAGTTAAGCATAAACAAGGACATATAGATTTGAGCATGCTAAGTTTACTAGATAAACCAACACCAGAATCCCATTGTTTACTAGTGTCCAAGATGATGGTGAACAAATGATGATGATGAATGATGATAAAACCCAATGATCACACAAGACTTGATTGAACTCACGCAAGACTTAAACCAAGACTACCTCGTTCTTGCCATCCAGGACTCAGCTAGGTTCTACCGAGAGTAGGATAGACACCTCAAAGAATCCTGGGTTCCCTTGGTCCCTACCGAGAATAGTATAGGTCCTCAAGAGTTATGGATTTCACCGAGACTAGTATGAAATCCCATGAGTTACGAGTGCCACCGAGAATAGAATGCCACTCATGGTCGTGAGTTCTACCGAGAGTAGAATAGACTCTCGCGTCCAATTCAACTCATGATGTTTTGATCTCTAGATTTCCATGCTGACACAATGACTATGATGATATGAATTTGATTCCCGTTCCCATGATGTCAATGTTCACAGATCTTCCCATACTCATTGATTTCCAATGTTCTTAGATCTCCATGAGTTAATGGGTTTTCCCCATGTTCATAGATTTCCAAAGTTTATAGATTACCAAGAAGCTCGTGGATTTCCGCACGTGTGTAGAAATCCAAATGTTTATAGTTTAAAGAATATTTGCATAAATGATTTTATCCAAATGTGTAAAGTTACCATGTTTAATCCAAATGTTTCTAGTTTAAAGAATGTTTGCATAAATGATTTTATCCAAACGTGTAAAGTTACCATGTTTCCACCCCATAGTTTTGAAAAGCTTAAATAGGGGCTATGAACTCACCTTGATCTTGGGTTAGGATGGTGCTACAATAGATCTCCTTAGCCTAGAGTTGGACATATATATAAGGTTAACAACGTGCTATAAGTCTAAGAAAACGAGCTTACGTGACCTCGAGCAAAAACTGGGTTTTAAAGACGAAAACAGCTTGGTTCTGGCTTGATTCGATCGAATAGGAACACGTTCGATCGAATAGGAACTTGTTCGATCGAATAGACACACATTCGATCGAATAGACACACATTCGATCGAATCTGAGGCACACTCGATCGAACTAGAAACACATTTGGTCGAACCAGTTGGGAAAACTCGTTCGGTCGAACATGGAACTTGTTCGATCGAATAGACACTCGTTCGATCGAATACGAAACTCATTCGGTCGAATGAGTTGGAGACCATTCGGTTGCTTTCCTATTCGGTCGACCGGACTGGTTCGATCGACTGGTTCGATCGAATGGGCTGATTCGATCGACTGATTCGATCGAATGAGTCTGATTCGACTCCTTCAAGCTGGGCGACGGAGAAACCTACGGGTTTTTCAGATTTTCCAGATTTTTGACCCAAAATCGAAGTTTTTGACATGGGAATGCTCGGGATTGAAGGGACTATCGATTCCCAGTGATTTTAAACACAAAAGCCTGCATTTTGACACCAAAACAAGACGGTTTTTGACCCGAAAACTCAAGAAACGAAAATGGGTGTTTTTGCTCGATTTGAGGCCGAAAATGGTTATGAAAATGGATGATTTTCAAGAAGATCTTACCAAGAACAACAACAAACAGATTTGTGGACTCGGATTTGAAGTTTGAAGACTTTCTCTCTCTAGTTTCTCTCTCTAGAATGAGAGTGTTTGGGTGGGAAGTGTTGGTGGAAATGAAAGAGGTGGTGTAAGAATACTTGATTTTCCGCTTAAATACTCGGGTGACTCGGGTTCGGGTTTAGGCTACCGCCGGGTCAAGACTAGTCGAGTTCATAAGTTTTTAAACAAACTAAAACTTTTTCAGCAAAACTTTTATAAAAACCATTTTCCGAATAATTATTTGAAATCTTTTTTTAAATAAGAATATTTAAATTTTTCGAAAGCATAAAAATTAATATTTTTCAGGCGTAAATGTCGTTTTATAAAATAAACATTTTAAATGATAAAAGCAGATTTTTCCAATGATATGGGTTCCGAACTTATCGTCCAGAATCCCAAAATCTATAGTTTCCGATGATTTCACGATCCTAGTTTACCAATCGAATTTCAGGGCGTTACAAAAGAGTAACAAGAAGTCATTCTGAGATAGCAAACATCTGTCTGTACTCTTGCTTTCTATCCCAATTAGAACCAAAGAATATTGCTCAAGCTTTAAAAGACAATAGTTGGGTAGAAGCAATGCAAGAGGAATTGGCCCAATTCAGAGACCTACATGTGTGGGATATTGTAGACAAGCCATATGACATATATGCAATAGGAACCAAGTGGGTTTTCAGAAACAAAAGGGATGAAAGGGGTTTGGTGATTAAGAACAAAGCTAGACTTGTAGCACTGGGATGTCTTCAAGAAGAAGGGATAGACTTTGAGGAAGTGTTTGCACCAGTTGCAAGACTGGAAGCCATAAGGATTTTTCTTGCATATGCTGCCTCAAAGAACATTAAAGTATTCCAGCTTGATGTCAAATCTGCATTCCTTAATGGAAAGATTGATGAAGAAGTGTATGTGGCTCAACCACCAGGTTTTGAGGATCCCATGTATCCAAACAGGGTGTATAAGTTAAACAAAGCCCTTTATGGATTGCATCAGGATCCTAGAGCATGGTATGATGAGTTATCAACTCATTTACTTGAAAATGGCTTCACAAGGAGAGCCATTGACAAGACACTCTTCTACCAAAGACAAGGGTCAGATTTGCTGCTTTTACAAGTCTATGTTGATGATATCATCTTTGGATCTACAAATGAAAATATGTGTTTGGAGTTTGAAGAGGTGATGAAGTCCAAGTACATCATGAGTTCCATGGGTGAAATGAACTTCTTTCTGGGACTGCAGGTTCAACAAAAGAATGAAGGAATCTTCATTCACCAAGCTAAGTATGTGCAGGACATTTTGAACAAGTTCAACTGTCATGATTACAAGGCTGCCTCAACTCCAATGGACACCAAAGAAAAGATGATAGCTGATGAAAAGGGGGAGTCAGTTGATGAACATGAATACAGAGCCAAGATTGGATCTCTGATGTATCTGACTGCAACAAGACCAGATATCATGTTTGTTGTGTGTGTATGTGCAAGGTTCCAATCAAATCCAAAAGTCTCCCACATGAATGCTGTGAAAAGAATATTCAGATATTTTAAGGGAAGACCAGACTTAGGGATTTGGTATCCAAAGAACCAATCCTTTGATCTGATTGCATATACAGACAGTGATTATGATGGATGCAATATGAGTAGAAAGTCAACATCAGGAGGATGCCAGTTTTTGGGTGAAAGGCTAGTGTCATGGCAATGCAAGAAACAGACCACAGTGTCAATCTCCACTGCAGAAGCTGAATATGTTGCTGCATCTGCCTGCTGTGCACAAGTTCTCTGGATTCAAAATCAGATGCTGGATTATGGTTTGAATTTTCTAAACACCCCTATTCTGATTGATAATACTGCTGTATATTTTACTGTTAAGAATCCTGTGCAACAATCTAAGACTAAGCACATTGAAATCAGACATCACTTTATCAGAGATTGCAGTGAAAAAGGTTTGATTGAAATGCAAAGAGTTGATACAAGTGATAATCTGGCTGACCTATTCACCAAACCACTTGATAGAACCAGGTTCAACTTTCTTTTGAAAGCCCTGGGAATGATCAACTCTGATGAAATCTGATTAAGGATGTGTGCTTGGTTGTGTACCTCTATGTGCTACTTGAATATTTTAGAAGAGGTCACACATGATGAATATGTTGCTGAATATGTTGCTGAATATGTTGCTAAATATGTTACTGAGTATGTTTTATGCTATGTGACTTAACTGTTTCTATGTGTGTGTCTCTGTGATAACTGATTATTTTCTTAGAGATTACACATATTGAATATGTTTAAACTGAATGTTGATTGAATATGTTTTGATTATGTCACTGTTTTGAAGTTAACTAATAGGTGGTTAAGTAACTATCTATGCAATTTGTTTGAAATTGATGATAATTCTTGACTATCATGTTTACTGATCTGATGTTATGATAAGTGGTTTGATCTGTTTAGGTGAGATTAATTGCTTATATAATGTCATGAGTAATCACATGATTATGGTTACTTGAATATGTTCTTAATCTGATCTTCTGAAGTTGTTAAGATAGAATAGACATTGAATGTGAGTACAGTCTGTTTTTTTTATGATGAAAGAATGATTAAGATTTGAGTATGTGAAGCAACTGTTTATGTCAAAATGTGTTTTATGTCAAAATTAAGTGATTCAATGAAATTTATAATGAATTTTGCATAAATAAAATATTTTGGTCAAAACATGAGCAAGTTGATTAATGGTGTAGAGATATGATAAGATTATTCAGTTCAAGCTTTTAAGAAGCTTAAAAGAAGGATTTTTAAAGGGAAAGATCTCAAATAGTTGTTTTTGCTGAAAATTATGTCATTTGCCCAGTTGGAAGGACATGCACCTGTGTATGTTTGGTCCTTAAGTCTTATTTGACTCAAAGGATAGCCATTGACCTGAAAACTGAATGCATTTGGGGCAATTATGACTTGTTTCTTATTCCTTCACTTAAAACTATGTCAATAACTCTGACTTTGACAGGACATATATTCACATGTATGTTTGGTCCTATTGACCACTTTTGGTCAAACAGGATAGCCATTAACCTGACAATGAAGAGAAATTGGGGTGATTGAATATTAAACTGTGCTTATTGGGAAATGATAGTACATTGACTACTTAGCTGATCATATGGAATTAATAGGCTAAAAAGGCCTTAGTATAGTCATTAACATGTATGGTTACTTTCCTATGATGATGTAAAATCTAAGGTGATATAAACATAATGAATATGCTAATCTTTATGTGGAGATGCATAGTTGTTTTGCATGTCTCAAGATAGATCTCTCCGAATGATACGGCAGAAAAGTGATTACCCAGTCATACACGAGCCTGTTGTTATTTGGTCAACTAGAATGAAACATTTTTAAATATGACAAAGAACATGCTTTAAGAAAATTTGAGAAAATATCAAAAACAAGGGGAAGATTGAATAAATCAACCAAAAGTTGATAAGTGTTTTAAATATTTTAACAAACAAGAGGGTTACAACAAGAACTACAAAGATGTTGACAAAATCTGTCTCATCTTGAATGAAAGGCATGTTGCAAACTGTAAGTCCAACGTTCAACCTCTATATATGTTTGAATCCAAAAAAAACAAAAAAAAAAATACAATAAGTTCTGTCATACAAAAACTATTTTTGACCAAATACAGGAGGTTGGAGTCAAATTGGAGTGATCTGGGTAAAGCCAAATAAGCTTTGAGAAGAGATATGAGGCATCATAGCACAGTGTTGACCATTATTGCATTATGCTCAAATTGAACTTTAATAATATCACCAAAGAGATGAAAATCATGCTAAGTTTATACCTGCTGTTAACCTATCTAAGTTATCATTATAATGCTGAGAGTGAAGTATTGAGAAAGCTACTTAGTTAATATGATCTCATTCCTGAGATCTTTTCAGTTTATAAAAGAAATTGTTTTGAAGTGAAGTATAACTGAAATTTGATCTCTAAATGCACCATTTGCTCTTAAACTATGTTCTGAAATGATACATAACTCAGAAATGTCTTTGAAAAGTGGTTTAAGTCAAAAAGTGTTGCATTTTGCCTAAAATAGGCTGAATATGTAAGTTCGAGTAATGTTTGATGATTTATAACCTTCTCGAGCACAAACTGTTTGAATATGTATTTTCGGGTAAGGTTAATAAGGTTTAACCTTTCCGAGTACAAAACAGTTGATTATGTCTGAATATGTAAGTTCGAGTAAGGTTTGATGAGTTATAACCATCTCGAGCACAAACTGTTTGAATATGTATTTTCGGGTAAGGTTCAACCTTTCCGAGTACAAAACAGTTGTCTATGTGTGAATATGTTGTTTCGGGTAAGGTTTGACAGTTTTCAACCTTTCCGAGTACAAAACAGTTGTCTATGTGTGAATATGTTGTTTCGGGTAAGGTTTGACAGTTTTCAACCTTTCCGAGTAAGCTTAGTCATTTCTGACTAACTTTATGATTTTCGAGCATATTTTGAAGTGTTTACACTTTTCGGGTATAGTACACTATTGAACTCACTTTCCTGAGTAAGCTTGAAGTCTTGAGATGATTATGTGTTGAAATAGCTAACTGTTAATAAGAAATTCTTGTTTCGAGTAAGCTATGCATGTTATATGTTAGCTTCGAGTAAGCTATGCATGTTATATGCTGATTGTGTTTTCAAACAAACTTTGTGAACTTAATTAAATACACCGAGTAAGCTTTGAGTGAATATGTTGTTAGGAAAGACTTATTAATCTTTCCGGGCACGCTTAGATGTTACTGTTTAAGTTTGTCATTTTTCGGGTATGGTTTGATATGTTGAGCAAGGGCATACCTGATGATTGAATGTGTTTACCCTAGCAAGCTTAGTGCTAACTTAGGATTTTTGAGCAAGCTCTATGAAATTTTAGACTATAGCACACTTAAATGTTTATGTGTTTAATTTCATTCCGAGCATGCTCTGTGATATGTGTGTTTATGATTTCTTTGAAATTACAAGTGTTTTCGGGGAAACTTTGTTTTCCGAGCACACTTTATATTTCGGGTACACTTGTGTTCCTTCAATATACTTGGTAATTTTCAAAACTTTAACTTTCCGAGTACAATGTCTGCTAGAATGTCTTTTCGAGCACACTTTGTACTATATGAAAGTTACTCGGGTATACTTTGCATAAGTTTGTTGTCCGAACACACTTTACATTTGAAAGAGTGCTCGAGCACACTATGTATACAAGCATACTTGAATGAATGCGTTGATTGAATATGTAATTTAGTATGATGAAATTGTTTAGATTCATACTTGAATGAATACGTTGTTTGAATATGTTAGTTAATATGACAAAATGTGATTATGATGTTTAGGGTTCATGCTAGATGAGTTTTAATTTGAATTTGAGAAATCTTTGTGAGGATCTTAATTGATTCTTAGTTAGAATGTTTATTTGATAACTATATTTGATTATTTGCCTTGTGATTAATTTCTCAAGAAATCAAGTATTTCGGGTAAGCTTTCTTCATTATGTCTTAAGTTTAAATTAATTTACTTGATCGAGCATGGTTTAAATAGAGAAGTATTCGGGCAAACTTTATATTCAAAATGAAAATTTTTCGAGTAAAGTTTGACCGAGTAAGGTTTGTTAGTGGAAGTAGACCGAGTAGACTTTGGAAAAATTAATTTTTCGAGTAAGGTCTTATGATCTTAAATGAGATTAAATGTTTTTAATATATCAAGTGGATAACGTTACTGGTTGACAGCTAATAAGTCACAAAAGGACAAAAAGCATTTAAAACACACTTTCAAAAGGGTATAAAAGAGGGACTTAGGCAAATTTTTCAACATTATTTCCCTCTATCCCTCTCCTTCCACTGCAAAACCTCCCTTACTAAGAAAAATAACCGACTTATCAAATTCAAGATTAATCCAAACCCTAATTTTTGTCAGCCTTCTAATTCCGACTCGGTATGCATTAATATTATGTTTTCCGATCACTATTAGATTGTAATGTGACTTTATTATGTATTCGAGTACTAACACTCTGTTTATGTGTTTAGGTTATTAATTTGTCGAAGAACAGGTTCTTGAAGATTTCTTTCTTTCTTCTTCATTTTTATAACTTGAAATTGTCTAAAGTATTAAACTTTATGTCTAATTTCACTTTGAATGTGTTTGTTTATGTATTACAGATATGGCAGATAACGAGCCAAAGTATGTTTTTGAGCCAAAGCACAACATGTGCGCGTTATTACAAGTTACACCAGAGAATAAACCGATGGCTCGGATGATATTATGGATGGCACGGTCAAATATCAGCTTCGCTCTCACTGAAAGCTTAACTATTTACAGAAATCACTCCTTGGATTTCTGGAGATCAGCAGAGCTAATCGAAGACGGTAATGGAAAATGAATAGAGGCAACCGTGGCCAGACAAGAGATTCAGATCACTGACAGGATGATCAGAAGGTGTTTAAGACTAAATGACGATGATCACAATCACATCAGCTTTGATTCAAAGCATCTATTGAAGATTTTCAAAGAAACAATGGGGACAGTTTCAGAAGGGTTTATTTCCGATGTTGTACAGATTTCTGATTCACCACATTATTCATGGATTTGCTCCGAGGAAGGGATCATGGACTCTGATGAGTCATGATCTAGCAAATGCCACAGTTGGAACTATCTTTGATCTGCCATTTAACTTTTCCAAGATGATTTTTGATGGGCTAGTAGGGAATCGAAAGAAACCAGAGAGAAGAACATTTTTGCAGTACCCAAGATTCCTGCAGATCATATTCAACAGCAACTTACAAGATTTACCAACAATTGGAGACACACATAAACCGCAAGATCCTGATGCTTACAAGAGAATAAAAAATCCAGGTGTCTCTAATAACTTTGATGCAAGTGTTCCATTTGAAATTTTACCTTGGTTGTTAAACCATGATCTGGCTGTTATGCATGTGCCTGAGCTGAGCTCAGAGGAGGAAGAAGGGACTGATGATGAGAGTGCTGAAGGAGACTCTGATGATGATGTTGATGGCAATGACGGTGGAGATGGTTTGGAGATGGAAATTATGGCACCAGAACAGCAGGAGCAAAGAGAAGAAATTGAACAACCAATCCCAACACTACCACACTCACCACCACCAACCTCACCACATCAAACACCACCTCAATCCTTTACCTTAGACCAACCTGAAACCTCCACACAACACTCACCACAATCACATACTTCACCACTTATAAGCCAAATCCAATCAGAACCATTTATACCTAGCACACAACACACACAGTCCCCATCCATCACTGAACAACCCACTTATGAGCCATTCCCTAAAACCCCACCCTCAAGCCAACAAGATAACACACTTCAAAGAAATATTGATCTAATGTTGGAGAATGCTGAGTTAAGAAGAAGAATTGAGGAAGTGTTGAAAGAGAATCAGGAGTTGAAAATGAGGAATGAGGAGGTGACTGGAGAGAATGTGATGTTGCTACAGAGACTAGTAGAGGCTGAATTGTTGATTTGAACCCTGGAGCAGGAGGTTGAGAAGACCTCAGCTGCCCCAAAACATGGGGAGAATATAAATGATGATGATGTGGGTATGACTGATGCAGAAAGTGTTGAAAATATTGATGGTTTGAAAATGATTATGAATGAGTATGATGTTAGTGATGAATCTGAAATGGAAGTGAGAGAAGAAGTAATCAATGATGATGATGAGAATGTGCTAACAGAAGAGTTGACTGATATTGTGGATGAGGAGATGACTATAGAGAATGTGGATGAGAATGCTGATACTGAGGAACTAGAACACACTGAGCCAAATGATGATCAAGAAGCTAGTTCCAAAAGGGTAGAGCATGATTCTGAATTGGAAAACTTATTCAACGAAATTGATGAATTTGAAAGTGATGAACAAGAGGATGAGGAAGATGTGAGGAAAAGGAAAGAAAAGGGAAAAGGTTTAGCAACTGATGATGAACCTATTATATATGTTGAGAAGGATGTATCCTTTGTAGATACTGCTGCTGCTGCTGCTCTTGCTGAGAAAGAAAGACTGATTAAAGAGTCAATGGAAAGGGAAGCAATTGCCCATTCCTTGACAGAAGAAGAGTTAGCACAGCAGGACCTATTGATCAAAGAAGCCAATGTAGCAAAAGAGATATTTCAAGATGTGGCAGATCAAGAGGTGATTGAAATTCTGGTGAATATGAACAAAAACCAAGAGTTTGATGACTCCTTGGGAAGGGTGGTCAGCAAGTTTCAGGAGCAACAATCTGAGACTGCTGAACCATCAACTAATGCAATGATTATACCTGAAGAAATTGGCGAGTCAATTGCAACTATGGCTGCCAAGAAATGGGTTGAACAAGTAAAAAAGGACATGAAAAAGAACCCTACTGGTAACTAGGGAGAAAGAAGATTTGAAAAGACTTATCAAAGAAGGAAGAGACCTGCTGAGCAGACTGATGATGAACCAATCAGGGCAATTCCCTTGCAAACACTGAAACCAGGAGAAAAATTACCAGGGGTCCCTGATGTTAATGTTTCTGAACCAGAGCATCCTGCCTCTGATGAACCCAAAATAGATGCCATGATTGATCTATCAGATGATGAGGAGGATGACTCTAAGGAGTCTGATGAAGAGGGTGATGACAACCCTGATCAAGGAGGTGAGAAAGTTGATACAAGCTCCACTGCTGAGACCCTTCAAGCTAAAGAGACTTATATTCAAAGGGGAAACATTGAAATCAATGCAGAGGAAGTCTTAAAGAAGATTGATAAGAGAAAGAAAAATACTGAGCATTATAAAACTTAATTGAAATTTAGAGGCTATCCTGAAGCTGCCTTAGAAAAATACACTGCTGACCAAATTCAAGATCTTTACAATAGTGAGAAAGAGATAGTTTCACAAAAGTTTGTAAAACAGGATGATAAGGTGGAGTTGGAAGAATTAAAGAAGAAATATGATGGTATGTGTGGATATTTGATTGAGAAAGGCATGAAGCCTGAGGTTGTAAGAAATCTAAGTAAAGAGGTAGTATTTGACCAGTATTCCAAAAGGAAAGAGAAAGAGTTGAAAAGGGTCTATACTGAGAGCACAATTCAAACTGAACTACCTAATGAGCCTCCAAAGAAGAAAATAAGAATTCAGACCTTAAGGGAGAAGGAAAAGGAGCAAGTCAAACCTGTTGAAATTCCTATCCCTCAAGATGATGTCAAACCTGAACAAGAAACTGAACCATTCATGCCTTGGGAGAATGAGGAAATGATCAGCATCCTAAGAAACATAATTATAAACAAGAGAGGGATGACTGAAGCAGATTTTAATATTTTGGAGAAAGAGGATTTGAAGACTCTTTTCTATCTGCAAAAGGATGAGTGGGAAAAAGCATTGAGGGAGGGAGAAAATCCCAGATATTATGCTGATAGCAGATTTGTACCTGCTGGACTAGCAAGAACTCCTGGAATGATCAAAATGTTAATTGAACTGGAGGCAAGACATGACATTGTGGAGATAGCAAACCTTCCTACTGAGATGGTGGAAGCCATATATGTGAAAACATTCAACTTGGGACCTCAAAAGCCCAAGAAATCAATTCCATTCAGACCTCCAATCCATCAAAGATTCCCAAGAGGAAGAGGCCAAGGAGGAAGAGGAGAATCAAGCGGCTCTGTACAACAAAGAACAAGACCACAATCTGATGTGGATCTACCCATAGAGCTATATTATGATTCAGTCACTGATTCTCTTAAAGTGATCATGGAGAGCAGGTTATTAAAAGAGATTGTAGTCAAAAGTGACTTCCGTGAGTATAATGAAGATCAACTAAGAAGAATGGCCACACTTCACTTGTATGACTACAGGAACAGTGACAGATCAGCAGGAAGACAGATGAATGACTTATCAAAGTATTTACATGAAGAAGCTGATAAGGGATTCAAGTTTCTAAAAGAAAAGAGAAGTTGGAGAATGATTCAACTCCACAAGTCAAAAAGATCAGAGAAACTTAAGAGAATGGACAGGGCTGAACTGAACTACCAGATAAATGTCCGAGAACAGAATCCACTGTCCAACATGGATATGTGTGTAAGATTGGGAAGAAGAATGAGAAGGCCAAACTATACAGTGTAGAAGAACGGTGTGATTACTGAAGTTGAATACAAAGAAGACACTGGACACTATGTGCTAAGGAACTCAGATGGAAAGGCCTTGGCAACAATCAAAGAGGATGCAGATCTGACATGCCTACACAATGATGATCTTGCTGATATAAGAGACTTGGTGATACCAGAAGGACACACTCACTACCAAGTGCTCAATATCTTCAGAGAAAGGGCAGCACCTGTAATCCAGATGAGAAGACAAGCAGCCTACAATGAAAGGAAAAGACAAAATAGATAGAATAGGCTTTGCTTTGTAATGTCTTCGAAGAAACTTTTGATTATGTAATTTTGTTTATGTAATTTGATTATGAAATTTGGTGTGTATTTTGCTAAGTGTAAGTAACCACAGAGTGTTTTGGGTCAGCTGAGGTGTTCCAATCTAGGGGGAGATTGTTGGGTCAAGAATTTGACCCAAATGAGGAGATTTGACCTGAACGAAGAATTTGGAACATTGGAATCTTCTCAACCTCCTCAGAAACTGCTAAGTATTGAATCCGAGCACACGTTGGACCTTCGAGTAAGCTTTTACTTAGCCGAGTACGAGATTTGGCCTTCCGAGCAAGGTTTACTTCAAATAGTCTTCTTAAGTGGATATCCGAGCAAGGTATGCTTTTTAGTGATTTCCGAGTAAGGTTCATTGATTTGGCATATCCGAGTAAGGTTCACTTTGTCAAGCAGGGTTGTTCTTCAAGACCAAGTATTTTACTCTTACGAGTAAGGTTTGGTCAACCAAGTCCAAGAAGCCAAGTAATTGGAAGACCGGGCAAGGTATTCTTTAATAATTATGGTCCGAGTTGTAACGATTCCGGCAAAATCAGGTATACCCTAACCGATATATACTATTTATGTGTTATTTAATACTGAATATATGAATTATAATGTGTTTATTCGAGTATGTATGATTCACAGTACGAATTATACTCGATTATACAGTTAATCGTATTGGAAATACGATTAACCGATTAACGGTTATTGAAGCCCGAATGAATCGAGGATTATATTATAGACGGGATATATGATATTTAGTGATGTTACGAAGTATTAAAGCTTCGGGATAAGTGAATTAAAGCACAGAAAAGAATTTTCGATTTAATGGTACGTCGGTACGTTAAACGAAACCTTTAATACCAAACCGAGCAAGAGACGATCGATCAAGCCGAAAAAGATGCGCAATTATGAATAATATGATGTTTTAAGTTAATAAATGTCATGGTTTAAGTTTTTAAGGTTTTTAAATCGGTTTTAAATAAATTCTTTTTTTTAAGCCGAAAACGACCATTTTAACCTCGTTTTAAGCCGAATTAAACGTTTAACCGAAAAACGAACTGAACCAGATTATCCAAAACATTATCCAGATTACAGATATCCAAATGAGTGGCCACAAATGAAGATGTGGGTCCCACCCCACCCTCCTTTGAAGACCGATCGGATTAGGGGGGGGTGGATAACCCCTTTTCCTTATTTTTTTCTAGCAAACACAACTCAACAATCTTCATTTCCTCTCAACCTATGAACTAAAACCGAGAGCTCTAGCAAGAAAAACAAGGTAATGATCGTGTTATGTACGTGTTTACCTTCGTTTCTTGAGTGTATTTGCAAGAAAATGAGGTTTTAAAGATGAAAACCGATTTTTGCATGATCAAGTGATGTATACGGGTTATACAAGGGATCTTGGTCCAAGAAAGGAGTTAAACGAACAAAAAACGAATTTTTACGGTTAAATCTTTGTTTTTAAACCATAACCGAAACCATGAAAGAAATGGCTTGATTGTGAGTGTAACTTGCTTGGTGTGGTGTTATTGTGCTTGTAGGTGTTGTATCTAGTTGTTAGCAAAGGCTAGAAAGCGAGATCCTTGCGATTTGAAGCTAGAAACACAAGGTAGTTCGGTTTTTGTATAATGGTTGTGAATTAGACAGATTGTGTTTCGTTTAGAGTTAGGTCATGAAATTTTACAGGGATGATCTACAAATGAAAATATGAGTTCTGTGAATTTTTGGTAATTTTTGGATGAAGGATGAATATTTGGTGAATTTAATGCTCGGTTTTGGCCAAAAATGGTGAAAAATAGTTAAATATCATGAAAATTCTGGAAAATTTCAGATAAGCTTTTTATAACATGTATAAGTCACACACAAAATTTTAGGTCCGTCAGACAACTCTAAGTAGGCTTTTCGGTTAAACGAGTACTAAGGTTTTCTAGCTCGGATTTAGTGAAAATGGCATGTAAAATAAGATTTTGGTTTTGGAAAAATTACAGGGGACTATGTGGATGGCAGGGGTCATCCAGGAAAAATTTGGGATTTTTCTAAGGTCGTTTGGTATTTACGACATATTTAGTGTTTAAATGGTGTTTAAAAATAGATAAATAAATTTTAAATATAAAAATTAATTCTGGAAATATTTTTATAAAATTCCCCGCTGTCAAAAAGTGATTTGTGCAAAATTTCAAGATCGGGGATTAAACGGATAATTATTGGTGCAAAAACAAACTTTTAAAGCTTAAAACGCGTAAACCGGTAAAGTTCGCCTAAGCGAGCTGACTGGTGTATAAAAACCCTAAAAATGAACTATTTTCATATAATTGAGTTAAATAAGTAAAAATGAATCATCCGAAAATAATTCGGATGATTTGAGTAATTTTTACCCGATTTAACAGTTTCCGGTGCATTAAAGACGGAAACGGGTCACGCGGCCAATCGGGTCGTCTAAACCGAGCTCTAATTTCACAACTATAACTAAATTAGCAGTCAACAACTATTTTCGGGTCGTGTGTGATCAAACTCATTTTTGAAACGTAAAAACGGCTAACCGTGCTAGGCACGCAAAACGGGAAAAACGACTAATAGTAATTTTGACTAGTGAACCCTAAACGATATCACAATCTGAGTCCTTAGTAGTGTTTCTGGGTTAACATTGCCCCCGGAACGGTTACAGTACTGGGTTAACAGTGTCCCCAGATGTACCGGTTAACACGGTTAAAGTTATGTTAATAGTGATTGTATAGTAACAAACTTAGGGATCGTATTACAGATCCGGACTAGTAGCTGGTGTACAGTGATACCTAATTGCCTACGATAAGGTGAGTTTCACGAGCCCCTTTTTCTGAATAGTTTTTAAATATTTTCCCGAGGCGGAAAGCATGTTACTATTAAAATGTTTAAGTACATACTGAACGCATGGATTTGCGTGTATTTATAAATATTTGATTATATGGGAATCGTACGGAATGGGTACAGTACTGGGTTAACAGTGTCCCCAGATGTCCCTAGAAGTGTTTCTGGGTTAACTTTGCCCCCGGAATGAGTACTGTACTGGGTTAACAGTGTCCCCAGATGTCCCTAGAAGTGTTTCTGGGTTAACTTTGCCCCCGGAATGGGTACTGTACTGGGTCAACAGTGTCCCCAGACAGAGGTTTCGCTTGTGGGCTCAGCATAATTACATCGCTAATATATGATTTATCATAATGATTTGTCAATGTTTATTTAAATTAGTGAAACTCACCAACTATTCGTAGTTGACCCGTTTTCTTTAGATGCTTTCTAGGTACTCCCAAACTGGAATAAGTGCTACATGCTTGATAATGCGTGCTTTTGTGGAAGCTTAGTGATCATTTTGTATTAAATATGTTAATGTACTATTGGTAAAACTTATGTGCTGTCGCCTAGACGATAACTAAACTCGGAACAATGTAATATGATGTGAATTAATGTAGTGGTGTTTTCTTTATAAGCAATGCTGTTGATATCAGACGTGTCTGTTGCATCCCGTTTACGTTTCCGCTGCGGTTATGGGGTGTTACAGAACTTGGTATCAGAGCCATTAGTTATAAAAGAATTAGGATGTCTTTAAAAGATACCTAAAATATAACCAGTAGCTCAAGTATTATAGGATCTGAATATCAACTAATAATTTATAGTGACGAGATCTGGATGAACTTCGATGGACAAGTGAGTTATTATGGTCCGGAACATAATAACAGACTTGTCCGCACGAGGGAATTCAGGGGAAGTCACGGGGAACATTAATAGGTAAAATCGGCAACATATGTGTAAGTAAATGATAATATTTTTGTGTGACAAAGTTGTATAAGTATGTGTATATTAATTTAATTATGATTTACATTATGGAAGGAACTATAGGTTTGCTAACTTGTGCACAGGTAATGTAACGATTCCGGCAAATCCAGGTATACCCTAGCCGGAATATACTATTTACGTGTTATTTAATATTGATTATATGAGTTATAGCACGTTGATACGAATATATATGGTACATAGTACGAATCATACTCGATTATATAGTGAATCGTATTGGAATTACAATTAACCAATGAACGATTATTGAAACCCGAATGAATCGGGAATTACATTATAGACGAAGTATATAATGTTTAGTGATGTTTACGAGGTATGAATGCTTCGGGATAGGTGAATTATAGCACAGAAAAAGGATTTCGATTTAATGGTACGTCGGTACGCTAAACGAAACCTTTAACACCAAACCAAGCAAGAGACGATCAATCAAACCGAAAAAGATGCGTAATTATTAATAATATGATGTTTTAATGTCATGAGTTAAGTTTTTAAAGTTTTTAAATCTGTCTTATGTAAATTTTACTTTAACCCGAAAAACGACCATTTTAATTTCGTTTCAAGCCGAATTACGAGTTTAAACGAGAAACGAACTGAACCAGATTATCCAAAACATCATCCAGATCACGAAAATCTGAATGTGTGGCCTAGAATGGATGTGTGGGCCCCACCCCACACATAATGTAGGCCGATCGGCCTTGTTTATGCACACACACATTTCATTTTTTCTTTTTCCATCAAAAACTCTCCCAAAATCCTTTCATATCTTTCAAGATACAACCAAGATCATCATTTTTAACCAAGATCTTCAAGGTATATACATAATTTGAGGCTTGAACCTTGTTTTAATTTCATAATTCTTGAGAACAAAAGGTTCCAAGTGAGATATGGGTGAAAACCCGAGATGGAACCGGTTCTCGTATGATCAAGGGATGTATACAATTTATACAAAGGATATTGATCCAAGTAATTAGTTAAAAGTGTTTAGAATGAATTTTTACGGTTGAAATCTTGTCAAATGAATTTTCCATGTGAAAAACGGGTGAAAATCCGAGATGCAACCGACTCTTGCATGACCAAGAGATGTATACAAGTTATACAAGGGATCTTGGTCCAAGAAATGAGTAAAAAGAGTCGAGAACGGATTTTTACGGTTAAAACATTTGTTTTTACTTAAAAACCGACACTTTGAAAGAAATGGTTTGATTGTTGGTTTAGTTTGCTTGGTATAGTGTTATGGTGCTTGTAAGTGTTGTATCTAGCGGCTAGCAAAGGCTAGAAACCGAGATCCTTGCGATCTAAAGCTAGAAAACACAAAATAGTTCGGTTTTCGTGTGTTTATGAAAAATGGACAGATTGTTGTGTGCTTAGAGTTGGGTCACGAAATTTCACAGAGATGATCTACAAATGAAAATATGAGATCTGTGAATTTTTGGTAATTTTTGGATAAAAGATGAATATTTGGTGAATTTAATGCTCGGTTTTGGCCAAAAATAGTGAAAAATAGCAAAACATGATGACAAATTCCGGAAAATGTAAGATAAGCTTTTTATAACATATAAAAGTCACCCACAAAATTTGAGCTCAGTTGGAAAAGTCTAAGTAGGCTTTTCGGTGAAACGAGTTCTAGGGCTTTCTAGCTCGGTTTTGGGTGAAAATGGCTTGAAAAATAAGTTTTAAATTCTGGAAAAATTCCACGAAGTTATGAGGATGATAGAGATCATCCCAGAAAAATTTGGGATTTTTCTAAAGTGTTTTGGTATTTTTGATATATTTAGTGTTTTAATAAGATTTAAAAATAGATAAATAAATGTAAATATAGGAAAATAAATCTGGGATAATTCCAGAAAGTTATGAGGATGATAGAGATCATCTCAGAAAAATTTGGGATTTTTCTAAAGTGATTTGGTATTTTTGATATATTTAGTATTTTAATAAGATTTAAAAAAAAGATAAATAAATGTAAATATAGGAAAATAAATCTGGGAAAATTCCAGAAAGTTATGAGGATGATAGAGATCATCCCAGAAAAATTTGGGATTTTTCTAAAGTGTTTTGGTATTTTTGATATATTTAGTATTTTAATAAGATTTAAAAATAGATAAATAAATGTAAATATAGGAAAATAAATCTGGGAAAATTCCAGAAAGTTATGAGGATGATAAAGATCATCCCAGAAAAATTTGGGATTTTCCTAAAGTGTTTTGGTATTTTTGATATATTTAGTATTTTAATAAGATTTAAAAATAGATAAATAAATATAAATATAAGAAACTAAATCTGGAAAATTTTTACAAAATTCCTTACTGTCAAATTAGGTTTTGTGCAAAATTTCAAGACCCGAGACTAATCGGGTAATTATTTGTGCTAAAAAGAACATAAAAACAAGTTTTTAAAGCTTAAAACGTGTAAACCGGCAAGGTTAGCATAAGCGAGCTGACTGGTACATGAAAACTCTAAAAATGGACTATTTCATAAATCTAAGTAAATTAAGTAAAAATAAATCATCCGAAAATAATTCGGATGATTTGGGTAATTTTACCCGATTTTACCGTTTCCGGCACCGAAATACCGGAAACGGGCCCCACGGCCAAACGGGGTGTCAAACCGAGCTATAATTTCATCATCTTAACTAAATTGACTGTCAAACTCTAAGCAATGTCAATCTGAGTCCTTAGAAGTGTCACGGGGTTAACATTGTCCCCGAATCGAGTACAGTACTGGGTTAACAATGTTCCCAGATGTACCGATTGATATGTATTTAAGTTATGGGAATTATATAGTAACGACTAGATATTATATTACAGATCCAGACACGTAGCTGTTCCTTATATTACTCACCGACTCACAAAAAGGTGAGTTTTCACGAGCCCCTTTTAATGAATTGTTTTAATTATATTTTCCCGGGGCGGGAAAACATGTCTTATTTAAAGTATTTAAGTACATACCGATCGTATGGAAATACTTGTACATTTATATATATATGGTCTGATGCACAGAATATATATAAAATGTTTATCATGTGTTATTGTTCTGGGGTAACATAGTTCCCAGGGGTTATTATTGTTCTGGGGTAACATAGTTCCCAGGGGTTATTATTGTTCTGGGGTAACATAGTTCCCAGGGGTTATTATTGTTCTGGGGTAACATAGTTCCCAGGGGTTATTATTGTTCTGGGGTAACATAGTTCCCAGGGGTTATTATTGTTCTGGGGTAACATAGTTCCCAGGGGTTGTTATTGTTCTGGGGTAACATAGTTCCCAGGGGTATTTATTGTTCTGGGGTAACATAGTTCCCAGGGGTTATTATTGTTCTGGGGTAACATAGTTCCCAGGAAGTTAATGGAAATGTTCTGGGGTAACATAGTTCCCAGCATGATTATATTGTTAATAAATGATTATTAAAATGATTTGTCAGTGTTTATTTAAATTAGTGAAACTCACCAACTATTCGTAGTTGACCCGTTTTCTTTACATGTTTTCTAGGTATGCCCAAGTTGGAATGATTGATACGTGCTTAACTATCTGTGCTACCTGTTGGAAGCTTGCTGCTCTATGTTTTGTAATGAATTTATTAATGTCTTATCGGTAAAATATGTGTGTAACACCTAGACAGTAATGAAACTCGCAACAATGTAATATGTTATAAATTAATGTAGTGGTATTTTCTTTATAAGCAATGCTGTTGATATCAGATGTGTCTGTTGCATCCCGTGTACGTTTCCGCTGCGGTTACGGGGTGTTACAGAACTTGGTATCAGAGCCATTGGTTATAAAGAATTAGGATGTCTGAAAAAGATACCTAAAATATAACCAGTAGCTCAAGTATTATAGGATCTGAATATCAACTAATAATATATTGTGACGAGATCGGGATGAACTTGGATGGACAAGTGGGTTATTATGGTCCGGAACATAATAACAGACTTGTCTGCACGAGGGAATTCAGGGGAAGTCACGAGGGACTTAAATAGGTAAAATTGGCAACATATGTGTAAATGTATAATAATATTATTATGTGGCAAAATTGTATAAGTCAGTGCATGATTAATTTAATTATGAATTACACTATGAAAAGAGACTATATGTTTGTTAACTTGTGTGCAGGTAAAAATGGCAAGAACACCTAGTGTGTCGACGGAAGAGGACCCGGAAGAGGTCAGTTCCGGGGCCTCTGGAAGCCCAAGTGTAGCACCCAGCTCCGAGCCTTCGGAGGCTAGTCATAGTACTTCTAGACAGACCACCCCAGCTAGGAGTGCTAGTTTACCCTCCCCTGCTAGGGTTACCAGGTCTCCTACCCCGCCCGCACCACAGACCGCCCCGATTCCCCCCAGACACGGTCCCCGCCTCACGGCGCGGATCAGTGCCCCGTATGTTCCGCCCACTGTTACCCCACCCAGATCCACATACCACCGGGGCGAGTCTTCCCGCCCCCAACCCGAGCCTGCAACCCTACCTGTGTGGGGTCTTCCAAGGCAGGAGCGGGACTTGGCGGCTTGGCTACGTGTTCTCACCGAGCAGGTGAACGAGCACTCTGCCGCCCTGGTCGTGGGGGTACAGAGGCGGGCGTACCTCGGGGACAGCATACTGGACCACCAGTATGCTATTAACCAGTTAAAAAGGGAGTGCTCATACTCCCACTGGTTGATCGACCAGATGGAAACCCGAATGCGGGTTATGATGGCGGTGTTGGTGGTGCTGGTGGCGGTGTTGGTGGGGTTGGTTTACCACCATGTGTAGATGTGTTGGATGGTAGAATCTTGAACCGCTTTTTGATACTCCGTGTAAGTAGTTAGTGGTGATACTAACACGGAGTGAATCTTGTTTAGTTATAGTACAACCACTGGCCCATAGGGGGTCTCTTGTAGGGCATATCATTATCGATACTTTTGGGTATCATTCAAGCACTGACCCATGGCGGGTTATGTCGAGGATGATACCAACATAGGCCCTTTGTATTAAAACTTAGTTATGTAATGATGACTGGGAAGTATGTAAATGGATGTTTGTGTAATATGTACTAATGTTTATTAATGTATGGAATGTGTTTTGTGTTTCATAATTTGGAATGGTATTAATTATATGTGTTTCCTTGATGTTGTGTAGAATGGCACCGAAACGATCAACGAAAATATCGGAAGTAGATGTGAGCCGTTTGATTGCTCAACAGTTGGAGGCGGCGATACCGGATATAGTATCGCGCATCGCCGCCAGTATTAATAACTCGACCAATCCAACCCCTCCGAGCAATCAAACACCCATAAATAATGACGGGGAACAAAATGCTAATCCTCCAAGGAATGACAACACTATGCCGAGTAATGACGCACCGCCTACGGTGGTCGCTACCGACAGTAATGGCCCTATCCCTACTGTAGAGACCAACCGCACTGGACCATCCAGGGGTTGTTCAATCAAGGACTTTATGTTATGCAAGCCTTTAGAATTTAACGGGTCGGAAGGACCGAATGGGTTAGTGAAATGGTTAGAGAAAATAGAATAAGTGGTAAATATCAGCAACTGTCCCGAGGATTGTGTCGTTAAGTACGCCACCTGTACGTTCACAGACCATGCCTTGACATGGTGGAACACCATTGTACAGACTCGAGGTCAGGCGGCGACAAACCGCATGACCTGGGCAGAGCTTAAGGATCTTGTTTTGAAACATTTCTGCCCAAAGAATGAATTGCAGAAACTGGAACATGAGTTGTGGAACCTAGAGATGCATGGGGCGGACCACTTGGGATATACCAACCGGTTTAATGAACTGTCACGATTAGTACCGTGGTTGGTCACCCCGGAGACGAAGAGGGTGGAACGTTATATTTGGGGACTTACTCCAGTAGTGAGGAGTATAGTCAACGCGGGAGGGCACCAGACGTATGAGGGTGCAGTGACACAGGCTGGTATTGTCACGTATGATTTCTTAAGGAGCGGATCGATAAAGACGACGGGAGAGTCGGCTGGGGGAAAGCGAGGTACGTATGACAATAGGATCCGAGAGAAACAGCAAGGTAAACGAGCTAGGCCCGCTGCCCAGAGCTATGCCATGACTAGTTCGGGCGGAAGGCAAGAACCGCAGAGGGGAACGTTTCCTAAATGTGGGAAATGTGGTTACCACCATAGTGGCGTGTGCAAGGAGGTAGTGTGCCACCGGTGTGGCAGGGTTGGACACTACGCACCAAATTGTAAGACAAATCTGAACAACCTGAACCGTCAACCGCAACCTATTCGGGCGCAACCATTTAGAACTCAACCAGCCCGACAGCAGAACCCGCAAGGAAACCAGATGGTGACCACTAGCCGTGCTTGCTACGAATGCGGCAGCACGGATCACTTCAAAAGGAACTGCCCGAAACTGAATCAGGGAGGAAACGGGAGACAACTCGCGGGTCAGCCATCGGCGTCCAATCCGGCGCGAGGCCGGGCATTTGTGATGGGAGCGAACGAGGCGCGCCAGGACCCCAGCGTAGTGACAGGTACCTTCCTCGTCTCTGATCATTACGCTTCTGTATTATTTGATACAGGCGCCGATAGAAGTTTTGTCTCCGTTAGATTCCTTTCGATAGCAAACCTTCCTATTGGTGAAACCATAGAACCCTACACCGTAGAGGTCGCTAACGGTAAAACCATGATAGTTAATCGGATTGTTCGGAATTGCCCTTTTATTCTGAGCGAACAATCCTTCCTGATTGACTTGTTACCGGTAGAATTGGGTAGTTTTGACGTGATAGTGGGAATGGATTGGTTGGCACGTAATAGGGTAGAAATAAACTGTGAAAAGAAAACCGTCAAGATCCGGGTGTCGGATGACGAGGAGGTATTAGTGCAGGGAGAAAAATCCGGCACCATGATACCATTTATATCCCACCTCAAGGTGTTGAAATATATACGTCAGGGATGTGTGGCGTATCTAGCGAGCCTGACGGCCGCTGATTCTGAGGAAAAACGGGTGGACGATATTCCCGTGGTACGCGAATTTCCACAAGTTTTTCCAGAGGAACTTCCTGGATTACCGCCAACCCGACAGGTCGAATTCAGAATCGATCTGTTACCACAAGCTGGCCCTGTTGCTAAGGCCCCTTACAGACTTGCACCGTCCGAGATGCAAGAATTATCCAACCAGTTGCAGGAATTGTTGGATAAGGGATTTATTCGTCCCAGCTATTCCCCGTGGGGTGCACCTGTACTATTTGTGAAAAAGAAGGACGGAAGCCTTCGAATGTGCATTGACTACAGGGAATTGAATAAGTTAACCATCAAAAATAGGTATCCTCTTCCCCGAATCGATGATTTGTTCGACCAACTACAAGGTGCGAGCTATTTCTCAAAAATTGATCTTAGATCGGGATACCACCAAGTTAGAATTCAAGAGGAGGATATCCCAAAAACCGCGTTTCGGACTCGCTACGGCCACTACGAATTTTTAGTTATGCCTTTTGGGCTAACAAATGCGCCAGCGGTGTTCATGGATCTCATGAACCGAGTCTGTAAACCCTATCTCGACAAGTTCGTCATTGTATTTATTGACGATATTTTGATATACTCGAAGAGTAAAGAGGAGCACGAGCAACACTTAAAGTTAGTTTTAGAGCTCCTGGATCAGGAGAAGTTATATGCAAAATTCTCCAAGTGTAACTTCTGGTTACAAGAGGTGCAATTCCTCGGTCATGTTATAAACCACCAAGGAATACACGTTGATCCGAGTAAGGTTGAAGCTATTAAGAATTGGCAAGCGCCTAAATCTCCGAAAGAAATCCGCCAATTCTTAGGCTTAGCTGGATACTATCGTCGATTTATAGAGAACTTTTCCAGCATTGCCCAACCTTTAACCCTCCTGACTCAAAAGGATCGGAAATATGAATGGGGTGAAGAGCAGGAAACGGCGTTTCAAACGCTAAAACAAAGATTGTGCCAAGCGCCAATCTTAAGTCTCCCCGACGGAGACGATGGATTTGTTGTATATTGTGACGCATCCCGTAAAGGGTTAGGATGCGTGTTAATGCAAAATAAAAAGGTCATAGCCTATGCGTCTCGACAGTTAAAAGTTCATGAGAAAAACTACACTACTCATGACTTGGAACTGGGAGCAGTCATCTTTGCACTTAAAATCTGGAGACACTATCTCTACGGTACAAAGTGCACCATATTCACTGATCATAAAAGTTTGCAACACATATTCGATCAGAAAGAACTGAATATGAGGCAACGAAGATGGGTCGAGTTGCTGAGTGACTATGACTGTGACATACGATATCACCCCGGCAAGGCTAACGTTGTAGCCGATGCCTTGAGTAGAAAGGATCGAGTCAAGCCACTACGTGTGCGAGCGTTGGGGATGATAGTCCAGTCGAACCTTTCAGATTTGATTCGAGTCGCTCAACGCGAGGCGTTGACAGAGGGCCAATTGGATAAAGAAGGACTTTACGGGAATGAGAAGAATTTCGAACAGCGTGTGGACGAAATTCTTTATTTCAAAAATCGGATTTGGATCCCGACCCTCCATGACCTTCGTGATTTGATCATGGATGAAGCACATAAATCGAAATATTCCATACATCCGGGATCAGATAAAATGTACAAGGATGTGAAAGAATTTTACTGGTGGCCAGGAATGAAAAAGGATATAGCCACATACGTCGGCAAGTGTACGACGTGTGCGAGGGTTAAGGCGGAGCACCAGAAACCTTCGGGAATGTTGCAACAGCCAGAAATTCCCGAATGGAAGTGGGAGCAGATCACAATGGATTTTGTGACACACCTCCCCAAGACACCCCGAGGTCATGATGCGATTTGGGTATTCGTGGATCGATTAACCAAATCGGCACATTTTATTCCAATTAGGAATACTTTTAACACTGAGAGACTTGCGCAAATTTATATAAATGAAATAGTGTCTCGTCATGGCATCCCCATCTCGATCATCTCCGATAGGGATAGCCATTTCACCTCCAAACTTTGGCAAGCTGTCCAAGAAGCGTTGGGAACACGTATTGACCTAAGCACAGCTTACCACCCTCAGACCGATGGTCAGTCTGAGAGGACCATTCAAACTTTGGAGGATTTGCTTCGTGCCTGCGTACTGGACTTTAAGGGAAATTGGGATCAACATCTCCCACTCGTTGAATTTTCCTATAATAACAGTTACCATAGCAGTATAAAGGCAGCACCTTATGAAGCATTGTATGGGCGGAAGTGCCGATCACCACTTTGCTGGTCTGAAGTGGGGGACCCGCAGGTCATTAGATCGGATCTGGTCCAGGAGACGACCAGCAAGATTCTTGAAATTAAGAACAACCTGAAAACCGCGCGGGATCGGTAGAAGAGTTATGCCGATACCCGTCGGAAACCGTTGTCATTTGTGAAGGGTGAAAAAGTATATCTGAAAGTATCACCCTGGAAAGGAGTGGTCAGATTTGGAAAGGCGGGGAAGTTGGCCCCTAGATATATTGGACCATTCATTATTACTGCAAAGATCGGTCCGGTAGCTTACCGACTAGAACTGCCTGAGGAACTAAGTGCAGTTCATAACGTGTTTCATGTGTCGAATTTGAAAAGATGTCTGGCGGATGAGACATCGGTGTTACCCTTAGAGGGTGTTCAAATAAGTGATAGGCTCAACTTCGTAGAGGAGCCCATCGAAATAGTGGACGGTAAGATCAAGCAGCTTAGACACAATAAGATCTCGTTGGTCAAAGTTAGGTGGAATTCGCAACGAGGCCCAGAATTTACTTGGGAACGAAAGGATGAATTTCGGAAGAAATACCCCCACCTATTTCCTCAAAAGGAAGTAGTTGACGCGTAAAATTTCGAGGACGAAATTTTTATAACGGGGGGAGAATGTAACGATTCCGGCAAATCCAGGTATACCCTAGCCGGAATATACTATTTACGTGTTATTTAATATTGATTATATGAGTTATAGCACGTTGATACGAATATATATGGTACATAGTACGAATCATACTCGATTATATAGTGAATCGTATTGGAATTACAATTAACCAATGAACGATTATTGAAACCCGAATGAATCGGGAATTACATTATAGACGAAGTATATAATGTTTAGTGATGTTTACGAGGTATGAATGCTTCGGGATAGGTGAATTATAGCACAGAAAAAGGATTTCGATTTAATGGTACGTCGGTACGCTAAACGAAACCTTTAACACCAAACCAAGCAAGAGACGATCAATCAAACCGAAAAAGATGCGTAATTATTAATAATATGATGTTTTAATGTCATGAGTTAAGTTTTTAAAGTTTTTAAATCTGTCTTATGTAAATTTTACTTTAACCCGAAAAACGACCATTTTAATTTCGTTTCAAGCCGAATTACGAGTTTAAACGAGAAACGAACTGAACCAGATTATCCAAAACATCATCCAGATCACGAAAATCTGAATGTGTGGCCTAGAATGGATGTGTGGGCCCCACCCCACACATAATGTAGGCCGATCGGCCTTGTTTATGCACACACACATTTCATTTTTTCTTTTTCCATCAAAAACTCTCCCAAAATCCTTTCATATCTTTCAAGATACAACCAAGATCATCATTTTTAACCAAGATCTTCAAGGTATATACATAATTTGAGGCTTGAACCTTGTTTTAATTTCATAATTCTTGAGAACAAAAGGTTCCAAGTGAGATATGGGTGAAAACCCGAGATGGAACCGGTTCTCGTATGATCAAGGGATGTATACAATTTATACAAAGGATCTTGATCCAAGTAATTAGTTAAAAGTGTTTAGAATGAATTTTTACGGTTGAAATCTTGTCAAATGAATTTTCCATGTGAAAAACGGGTGAAAATCCGAGATGCAACCGACTCTTGCATGACCAAGAGATGTATACAAGTTATACAAGGGATCTTGGTCCAAGAAATGAGTAAAAAGAGTCGAGAACGGATTTTTACGGTTAAAACCTTTGTTTTTACTTAAAAACCGACACTTTGAAAGAAATGGTTTGATTGTTGGTATAGTTTGCTTGGTATAGTGTTATGGTGCTTGTAAGTGTTGTATCTAGCGGCTAGCAAAGGCTAGAAACCGAGATCCTTGCGATCTAAAGCTAGAAAACACAAAATAGTTCGGTTTTCGTGTGTTTATGAAAAATGGACAGATTGTTGTGTGCTTAGAGTTGGGTCACGAAATTTCACAGAGATGATCTACACATGAAAATATGAGATCTGTGAATTTTTGGTAATTTTTGGATAAAAGATGAATATTTGGTGAATTTAATGCTCGGTTTTGGCCAAAAATAGTGAAAAATAGCAAAACATGATGAAAAATTCCGGAAAATTTAAGATAAGCTTTTTATAACATATAAAAGTCACCCACAAAATTTGAGCTCAGTTGGAAAAGTCTAAGTAGGCTTTTCGGTGAAACGAGTTCTAGGGCTTTCTAGCTCGGTTTTGGGTGAAAATTGCTTGAAAAATAAGTTTTAAATTCTGGAAAAATTCCAGGATGTTATGAGGATGATAGAGATCATCCCAGAAAAATTTGGGATTTTTCTAAAGTGTTTTGGTATTTTTGATATATTTAGTGTTTTAATAAGATTTAAAAATAGATAAATAAATGTAAATATAGGAAAATAAATCTGGGAAAATTCCAGAAAGTTATGAGGATGATAGAGATCATCTCAGAAAAATTTGGGATTTTTCTAAAGTGATTTGGTATTTTTGATATATTTAGTATTTTAATAAGATTTAAAAAAAAGATAAATAAATGTAAATATAGGAAAATAAATCTGGGAAAATTCCAGAAAGTTATGAGGATGATAGAGATCATCCCAGAAAAATTTGGGATTTTTCTAAAGTGTTTTGGTATTTTTGATATATTTAGTATTTTAATAAGATTTAAAAATAGATAAATAAATGTAAATATAGGAAAATAAATCTGGGAAAATTCCAGAAAGTTATGAGGATGATAAAGATCATCCCAGAAAAATTTGGGATTTTCCTAAAGTGTTTTGGTATTTTTGATATATTTAGTATTTTAATAAGATTTAAAAATAGATAAATAAATATAAATATAAGAAAATAAATCTGGAAAATTTTTACAAAATTCCTTACTGTCAAATTAGGTTTTGTGCAAAATTTCAAGACCCGAGACTAATCGGGTAATTATTTGTGCTAAAAAGAACATAAAAACAAGTTTTTAAAGCTTAAAACGTGTAAACCGGCAAGGTTCGCATAAGCGAGCTGACTGGTACATGAAAACTCTAAAATGGACTATTTCATAAATCTAAGTAAATTAAGTAAAAATAAATCATCCGAAAATAATTCGGATGATTTGGGTAATTTTACCCGATTTTACCGTTTCCGGCACCGAAATACCGGAAACGGGCCCCACGGCCAAACGGGGTGTCAAACCGAGCTATAATTTCATCACCTTAACTAAATTGACTGTCAAACTCTAAGCAATGTCAATCTGAGTCCTTAGAAGTGTCACGGGGTTAACATTGTCCCCGAATCGAGTACAGTATTGGGTTAACAATGTTCCCAGATGTACCGATTGATATGTATTTAAGTTATGGGAATTATATAGTAACGACTAGATATTATATTACAGATCCAGACACGTAGCTGTTCCTTATATTACTCACCGACTCACAAAAAGGTGAGTTTTCACGAGCCCCTTTTAATGAATTGTTTTAATTATATTTTCCCGGGGCGGGAAAACATGTCTTATTTAAAGTATTTAAGTACATACCGATCGTATGGAAATACTTGTACATTTATATATATATGGTCTGATGCACAGAATATATATAAAATGTTTATCATGTGTTATTGTTCTGGGGTAACATAGTTCCCAGGGGTTATTATTGTTCTGGGGTAACATAGTTCCCAGGGGTTATTATTGTTCTGGGGTAACATAGTTCCCAGGGGTTATTATTGTTCTGGGGTAACATAGTTCCCAGGGGTTATTATTGTTCTGGGGTAACATAGTTCCCAGGGGTTGTTATTGTTCTGGGGTAACATAGTTCCCAGGGGTTGTTATTGTTCTGGGGTAACATAGTTCCCAGGGGTATTTATTGTTCTGGGGTAACATAGTTCCCAGAGGTTATTATTGTTCTGGGGTAACATAGTTCCCAGGAAGTTAATGGAAATGTTTTGGGGTAACATAGTTCCCAGCATGATTATATTGTTAATAAATGATTATTAAAATGATTTGTCAGTGTTTATTTAAATTAGTGAAACTCACCAACTATTCGTAGTTGACCCGTTTTCTTTACATGTTTTCTAGGTATGCCCAAGTTGGAATGATTGATACGTGCTTAACTATCTGTGCTACCTGTTGGAAGCTTGCTGCTCTATGTTTTGTAATGAATTTATTAATGTCTTATCGGTAAAATATGTGTGTAACACCTAGACAGTAATGAAACTCGCAACAATGTAATATGTTATAAATTAATGTAGTGGTATTTTCTTTATAAGCAATGCTGTTGATATCAGATGTGTCTGTTGCATCCCGTGTACGTTTCCGCTGCGGTTACGGGGTGTTACAGGTAAGGATGTCGAGATCACAAAGTCTGTCAGTGGAGGAGGACCCGGTGGAGACCAGTTCCGGGGACTCTAGGAGCTTACGCTTAGCATCCAGCACTGAGCCTAGTGAGACTAGCCGTAGGAATGCTAGCCTGTCCTTCCCTACTAGGGTTGCCAGATCCCCCACCCCACCCGCACCACAGGTCCCCTACCCCTCCCAGACCCAGTCCCCGCCTCACGGCGCGGATCAGTGCCCCTTATGTCCCACCTACCTTTACCCCACCCAGACCCACTTACCACAGGGGCGAGTCCTCTCGCCCCCAGCCTGAGCCTGTGCCTCCACCCGTGTGGGGTACCCCTAGGCTGGAGAGGGATGAGCGTCCCTCCACCGAGGCTGCATGGCTCCGAGTGCTCACCGAGCAGATGAATGAGCACACCACCACCTTGACGGTGGGTATCCAGAGGAGGAATCACTTGGCGGACTGCATACTGGACAGCCAGTATGCGATCGCTCAGCTGAGGAGGGAGGACGCATACTCCCAGTGGATGATTGACCGGATGGAGACACGGATCTGGGGTTTGATGGCGGTGTTAGTGGTGATGGTGGCAGTGTTGGTGTGGTTGGTATACCACCATGTTTAGATCATGTTAGGGTGGTAGTAGTCAGGGTCCGCTTTTTGATACTCTGTGTAAGCTGTTAGCGGCGATGCTAACATAGAGTGAATCTTGGGTAGTTATAATACAGCCACTAGCCCATAGGGGGTCTCTTTTTGGGAATACCATTGTAGATACTTTTGGTGTATCATTCAAGCACTGACCCATAGAGGGTTATGTCGAAATGATGCCGATGTGGCACTGATGTATGAAAACTTAATCTATGGGCTGATGTTTATGTAATGTGTACTGATGTTTATGTAATGAATGGAATATGTGTTGTGTATCGAGATTGGAATTTGTATTAATTATAAGCCTTTTCTTAATGTTGTGTAGAATGGCACCAAAACGGTCAGCTCAATTGTCAGAAGTGGATGTGAGCCGTCTGATTGCTCGACAGTTAGAGGCGGCGATACCGGATATAGTATCGCGCATCGCCGCCAGTATTAACAATACGACCAATCCAGGCCCTGCGAGCAATCAAACGACCACCAATAATGATGGGGAACAAAATGTTAATCCTCCATCGAACGGTAACCCGATTCCGAGTAATGACGCACCGCCTAGAGTGGTCGTTACAGACAATAATGGCCCTATTCCTAGTGTAGAAACGAACCGCACTGAACCGACTCCTGCAACAAGGGGATGTTCAATTAAAGATTTTATCTTGTGCAAACCCCTAGAATTTAGCGGGTCTGAGGGACCAAATGGGTTGGTTAAGTGGATTGAGAAAATAGAGTCGGTTGTGAACATCAGTAACTGCCCTGAGGATTATGTTGTTAAGTATGGTACCTGCACGTTCACGGACCATGCCTTGACATGGTGGAACACAATAGTGCATACTCGCGGTCAGGCAGCGACAAACCGCATGACCTGGGTAGAACTCAAGGCCCTTGTACTGGAACATTTCTGCCCGAAAAACGAACTGCAGAAGTTAGAAAACGAATTGTGGAACCTGGAGATGCAGGAGGCAGACCACTTGGGTTATACGAATCGATTTAATGAGTTGTCACGATTGGTGCCATGGTTGGTCACCCCAGAGTCAAAGAGGGTTGAGCGTTATATATGGGGACTAACTCCAGTAGTAAGGAGTATAGTCAACGCTGGGGGACACCAGACGTTTGAGGGTGCGGTGACGCAAGCTGGTATCGTCACATATGATTTCGTGAGGAGTGGGTCACTGAAGGTGGCAGGAGAGTCTGCTGGGGGAAAGCGAGGTACGTATGACCATAGGATCCAGGAGAAGCAGCAAAATAAACGTGCTAGGTCCGCTGCCCAGAACTACGCCATGACTAGTTCAGGCGGAAGGCAGGAATCGCAGAAAGGGACGTTCCCTAAGTGTGGGAAATGCGGTTACCAGCATGGTGGCGTGTGCAAGGAGGTAGTGTGCCACCGGTGTGGCAGGGATGGGCACTACGCACCGAGATGTAGGACAAACCTGAACAATCTGAACCGACAACCGCAACCTATCCGTGCACAGCCATTTAGGACCCAACCAGCCCGACAACAAAACCCACAGGGAAACCAAATGATGACCACCAGCCGTGCTTGCTTTGAATGCGGCAGCACAGATCACTTCAAGAGATGCTGTCCGAAACTGAACCAGGGAGGAATTGGGAGGCAAACCATGGGTCAGGCATCGTCGTCCAATCCGGCGAGAGGCCGAGCATTCGTGATGGGGGCGAACGAAGCACGCCAGGACCCCAGCATAGTGACAGGTACATTCCTCGTCTCTGATCATTACGCTTATGTATTATTTGATACAGGCGCCGATAGAAGTTTTGTCTCTGTTAATTTCCTATCGATAGCGAACCTTCCAATTAGTGAAACCATAGAACCTTATACCGTAGAAGTCGCTAACGGTAAAACCATGATAATTAATCAGATACTTTGGAATTGGCCTTTTATTCTGAACGATCAATCCTTCCTGATTGACTTATTACCGGTAGAATTAGGTATTTTTGATGTGATAGTGGGAATGGATTGGTTGGCACGTAACAAAGTGGAAATAAAATGTGAAAAGAAAATCGTCAAGATCCGGGTGTCGGATGACGAAGAGGTGTTAGTGCAAGGAGATAAGTCGGACACAATGATACCATTTATATCCCACCACAAGGTGTTAAAATATATACGCCAGGGATGCGTGGCGTATCTAGCGAGCTTGACGACCACAGATTCTGAGGAGAAACGGGTGGATGATATCCCGGTGGTACGCGAATTTCCACAAGTTTTCCCAGAAGAACTTCCTGGATTACCGCCAACCCGACAGGTCGAATTCAGAATCGATTTATTACCTCAAGCTGGCCCTGTTGCTAAAGCACCCTACCGACTTGCACCGTCCGAGATGCAAGAATTATCCAATCAGTTGCAAGAATTGTTGGATAAAGGATTTATACGTCCTAGTCATTCCCCGTGGGGTGCACCTGTATTATTCGGGAAAAAGAAGGACGGAGCCTTAGAATGTGCATTGATTACACGGAGTTGAACAAGTTAACAATCAAAAATAGGTACCCTCTTCCTCGAATTGATGACCTGTTTGACCAGCTGCAAGGTGCGAGCTATTTCTCAATAATCGATCTTAGATCGGGATACCATCAGGTTAGAATTCAGGAAGAAGATATCCCAAAAACCGCATTCCGGACTCGCTACGGCCATTACGAGTTCTTAGTTATGCCTTTCGGGCAAACAAATGCGCTGGCAGTGTTCATGGACCTCATGAATCGAGTCTGTAAACCCTATCTCGACAAATTCGTCATCGTGTTTATTGACGATATTCTGATTTACTCGAAAAGTAAAGAAGAGCACGAGCAACACTTAAGAATAATTTTAGAGCTTCTGAATCAGGAGAAATTGTACGCAAAATTCTCCAAGTGTAACTTCTGGTTACAAGAAGTGCAATTCCTCGGTCACGTTGTAAACCATCAAGGAATACACGTTGATCCGAGTAAGATTGAAGCAATTAAGATTTGGCAAGCGCCTAAAACGCCAAAGGAAATCCGCCAATTCTTAGGCTTAGCTGGATATTATCGTCGATTTATAGAAAACTTTTCCAGCATCGCACAACCTTTAACTCTCCCGACTCAAAAGGATCGAAAGTATGAATGAGGAGAAGAGCAGGAAGCGGCGTTTCAAACGTTAAAGCAAAAATTGTGCCAAACGCCGATTTTAAGCCTCCCCGATGGAGACGATGGTTTTGTCGCGTATTGTGACGCATCGCATAGAGGGTTAGGATGCGTGTTGATGCAGAATAATAAGGTTATAGCCTATGCTTCCCGACAGTTAAAAGTACACGAGAAAAATTACACTACTCACGACTTAGAACTGGGAGCGGTTATCTTCGCACTTAAAATCTGGAGACATTATCTCTACTGTACAAAGTGCACCATCTTCACCGATCATAAGAGTTTGCAGCACATATTCGATCAGAAGGAACTGAATATAAGGCAACGAAGATGGGTCCAGTTGTTAAGCGATTATGACTGTGACATCCGTTATCACCCCGGCAAGGCTAACGTCGTAGCCGATGCTTTGAGTAGGAAAGATCGGGTTAAGCCATTGCGAGTGCGAGCGCTAGGGATGATAGTCCAGTCGAACCTTTCGGACCTGATTCGAGTCGCTCAACGGGAGGCGTTGAAAGAGGAACAATTGGAAAAGGAGGGACTTTACGGCAATGAGAAGAATTTCGAACAGCGCGTGGACGAAATTCTCTATTTCAAAAATCGGATTTGGATCCCGACCCTCCATGACCTTCGTGAATTAATCATGGACGAAGCGCATAGATCGAAATATTCCATACATCCGGGATCGGATAAGATGTACAAGGATGTGAAGGAGTTCTACTGGTGGCCGGGTATGAAAAAGGACATGGCAACGTATGTCAGTAAGTGTACGACTTGTGCGAGGGTTAAGGCGGAGCACCAGAAACCCTCGGGGATGTTACAACAACCAGAAATTCCCGAATAGAAGTGGGAGCAAATCGCGATGGATTTTGTGACACATCTTCCTAAAACGTCCCGAGGACATGATGCAATTTGGGTAATCGTGGATCGATTAACCAAATCGGCACATTTTATCCCGATTAGAAATAATTATAACACAGAGAGACTTGCGCAGATTTATATAAATGAAATTGTGTCTCGTCATGGGATACCCATCTCGATCATCTCCGATCGGGATAGCCATTTCACCTCCAATCTTTGGCAAGCTGTCCAAGAAGCGATGGGAACGCGCATTGATCTAAGCACAGCTTATCACCCTCAGACCTATGGTCAGTCTGAGAAGACCATCCAAACCCTGGAGGATTTGCTTCGTGCATGCGTACTGGATTTTATGGGAAATTGGGATCAACATCTCCCACTCGTTGAATTTTCCTATAATAACAGTTACCATAGCAGTATAAAGGCAGCGTCTTACGAAGCATTGTATGGTCGGAAGTGCCAATCACCACTCTGTTGGACTGAAGTGGGCGACACTCAGGTTATTAGATCAGACCTGGTCCAGGAAACGACCAGCAAAATTCTTGAAATTAGGAACAATATGAAGGCCGCGCAGGATCGGCACTTCCGACCATACAATGCTTCGTAACCGTTGTCGTTTGAGAAAGGTGATAAAGTGTATTTGAAAGTATCACCTTGGAAGGGTGTAGTCAGATTTGGAAAGGCGGGGAAGTTAGCCCCGAGATATATTGGACCATTTAATATTACTGCAAAAATCGGTTCCGTAGCATACCGATTAGAACTACCCGATGAACTGAGTGCAGTTCACAACGTGTTTCACGTATCGAACTTGAAAAGATGTCTGGCGGATGAGACATCGGTGTTACCTTTAGAGGGTGTCCAAATAAGTGATAAGCTCAATTTCGTAGAAGAACCCATAGAAATAGCAGACGGGAAAATCAAGCAACTTAGACACAATAAGATTTCGTTGGTCAAAGTTAGATGGAATTCGCAACGAGGCCCAGAATATACATGGGAATGAAAGGACGAATTTCGGAAGAAATACCCCTATCTATTTCCTCAAAAGGAAGTAGTCGACGCGTAAAATTTCGAGGACGAAATTTCTTTTACGGGGGGAGAATGTAACGATTCCGGCAAAATCAGGTATACCCTAACCGATATATACTATTTATGTGTTATTTAATACTGAATATATGAATTATAATGTGTTTATACGAGTATGTATGATTCACAGTACGAATTATACTCGATTATACAGTTAATCGTATTGGAAATACGATTAACTGATTAACGGTTATTGAAGCCCGAATGAATCGAGGATTATATTATAGACGGGATATATGATATTTAGTGATGTTACGAAGTATTAAAGCTTCGGGATAAGTGAATTAAAGCACAGAAAAGAATTTTTGATTTAATGGTACGTCGGTACGTTAAACGAAACCTTTAATACCAAACCGAGCGAGAGACGATCGATCAAGCCGAAAAAGATGCGCAATTATGAATAATATGATGTTTTAAGTTAATAAATGTCATGGTTTAAGTTTTTAAGGTTTTTAAATCGGTTTTAAATAAATTCTTTTTTTTTTAAGCCGAAAACGACCATTTTAACCTCGTTTTAAGCCGAATTAAACGTTTAACCAAAAAACGAACTGAACCAGATTATCCAAAACATTATCCAGATTACAAATATCCAAATGAGTGGCCACAAATGAAGATGTGGGTCCCACCCCTCCCTTCTTTGAAGACCGATCGGATTAGGGGGGTGGATAACCCCTTTTCCTTATTTTTTTCTAGCAAACACAACTCAACAATCTTAATTTCCTCTCAACCTATGAACTAAAACCGAGAGCTCTAGCAAGAAAAACAAGGTAATGATCGTGTTATGTACGTGTTTATCTTTGTTTCTTGAGTGTATTTGCAAGAAAATGAGGTTTCAAAGATGAAAACCGATTCTTGCATGATCAAGTGATATATACGGGTTATACAAGGGATCTTGGTCCAAGAAAGGAGTTAAACGAACCAAAAACGAATTTTTACGGTTAAATCTTTGTTTTTAAACCATAACCGAAACCATGAAAGAAATGGCTTTATTGTGAGTGTAACTTGCTTGGTGTGGTGTTATTGTGCTTGTAGGTGTTGTATCTAGTTGTTAGCAAAGGCTAGAAAGCGAGATCCTTGCGATTTGAAGCTAGAAACACAAGGTAGTTCGGTTTTTGTATAATGGTTGTGAATTGACAGATTGTGTTTCGTTTAGAGTGAGGTCATAAAATTTTACAGGGATGATCTACACATGAAAATATTAGTTCTGTTAATTTTTGGTAATTTTTGGATAAAGGATGAATATTTGGTGAATTTAATGCTCGGTTTTGGTGAAAAATGGTGAAAAATAGTTAAATATCATGAAAAATTCTGGAAAATTGCATATAAGCTTTTTATAACATGTATAAGTCACTCACAAAATTTTAGGTCCGTTGGAGAAGTCTAAGTAGGCTTTTCGGTTAAACGAGTACTAGGGTTTTCTAGCACGGTTTTTGTGAAAATGGCATCTAAAATGAGATTTTGGTTCTAGAAAAATTTCAGGGGACTATGTGGATGGCAGGGGTCATCCAGGAAAAATTTGAGATTTTTCTAAGGTCTTTTGTTATTTACGACATATTTAGTGTTAAAATGGTGTTTAAAAATAGATAAATAAATTTTAAATATAAAAATTAATTCTGGAAATATTTTTATAAAATTCCCCGCTGTCAAAAAGTTATTTGTGCAAAATTTCAAGATCCGGGATTAAACGGATAATTATTGGTGCAAAAACAAACTTTTAAAGCTTAAAACGCGTAAACCGGTAAAGTTCGCCTAAGCGAGTTGACTGGTGTATAAAAACCCTAAAAATGAACTACTTTCATATAATTGAGTTAAATAAGTAAAAATGAATCATCCGAAAATAATTCGGATGATTTGAGTAATTTTTACCCGATTTAACAGTTTCCGGTGCATTAAAGACGGAAACGGCTCCCGCGGCCAATCGGGGCGTCTAAACCGAGCTCTAATTTCACAACTTTAACTAAATTAGCAGTCAACAACTATTTTCGGGTCGTGTGTGACCAAACTCATTTTTGAAACGTAAAAACGGATAACCGTGCTAGGCACGCAAAACGGGAAAAATCCACTAATAGTAATTTTGACTAGTGAACTCTAAACGATATCACAATCTGAGTCCTTAGTAGTGTTTCTGGGTTAACATTGCCCCCGGAACGGTTACAGTACTGGGTTAACAGTGTCCCCAGATGTACCGGTTAACACGGTTAAAGTTATGTTAATAGTGATTGTATAGTAACAAACTTAGGGATCGTATTACAGATCCGGACTAGTAGCTGGTGTACTGTGATACCTAATTGCCTACGATAAGGTGAGTTTCACAAGCCCCTTTTTCTGAATAGTTTTTAAATATTTTCCCGGGGCGGAAAGCATGTTACTATTAAAATATTTAAGTACATACTGAACGCATGGATTTGCGTGTATTTATAAATATTTGATTATACGGGAATCGTACGGAATGGGTACAGTACTAGGTTAACAGTGTCCCCAGATGTCCCTAGAAGTGTTTCTGGGTTAACTTTGCTCCCGGAATGAGTACTGTACTGGGTTAACAGTGTCCCCAGATGTCCCTAGAAGTGTTTCTGGGTTAACATTGCCCCTAGAATGGGTACTGTACTGGGTCAACAGTGTCCCCAGACAGAGGTTTCGCTTGTGGGCTCAGCATAATTACATCGCTAATATATGATTTATCATAATGATTTGTCAATGTTTATTTAAATTAGTGAAACTCACCAACTATTCGTAGTTGACCCGTTTTCTTTACATGCTTTCTAGGTACTCCCAAACTAGAATAAGTGCTACATGCTTGATGATGCGTGCTTTTGTGGAAGCTTAGTGATCATTTTGTATTAAATACGTTAATGTACTATTGGTAAAACTTATGTGCTGTCGCCTAGACGATAACTAAACTCGGAACAATGTAATATGGGGTGAATTAATGTAGTGGTGTTTTCTTTATAAGCAATGTTGTTGATATCAGACGTGTCTGTAGCATCCCGTTTACGTTTCCGCTGCTGTTACGGGGTGTTACACGAGTATACTTGATGAGTTAATAGAATATCTTTAAGTTATCTCGAGTAAGGTTCTGCTCAAGTAAGGTATGTACTCCCGAGTACGCCTTATCAATAAGTTGTTCAAACTGACAATGAGCCGAACATGATCATAGAAAAACAAGGTTGCTCGTAAGGATTTGTCGAGCAAAGTTTGATAGATTCAAGAAGATTGAAGTCTACTCGGTGAATATTTTTACTTGGTAAAATATTCTTTAAGTCTACCCGGAAACTGATTCCGAGTACACTTCTATGTTTACCAAGTCTGAAGGAAGGCCGAGTACACTACGTACTCGGAGACTGAAGTTTAATGAAAAGCCTACCCGGAAGACTTGTTTTACACTTAGTATATTTTTGAATATGTAAATTGAATATGTACTATCGGATAGGGTTTCTAGAAGGAATGACAGCTGTCTTAGGTTGGCAGGCCTATAAATAGAATGATTAGGGCACGCCGCCAAGAGACAGACACGAGAGACGAAAATACGGATAAGACCGACACATTAATTGAGAGAATATTTTGTGTGTGACGGCTGTCCTAGGATTCCTTCTAAACCCTAATCGATTATCCTTTTGTATGATTAACGTTATATAAATGGAAATCTTTTGAGTGAATCCTTCGTGTGTCTTCGTATTTTGAATATTCATTGCAACCGTATGTTTGTTATTGATTCCGCCTATAACAAACGGTCATCTTTCTAAACATAGTAACCCGTCATTAACTCGCTTGTCAACACGATAAATTTTGTGTGAGTTATAACATGATTGATTAAGATCCGATCCGAATCGACCATACATTCAAGAATTCGGGACCTGACAAAAAATTATGGTGTGATCAATGAGGATTCAGTGGGAATGACCGAAGTTTTCAAAGAGTTCAAGTTGACGGATTTACCGGGGTGGGTATACACACGAACTGATAGACATCAAGAGCTTGTGAGTTATAACGTGAGATGGAGACTAATAAGACAAGATGTGGTGACCGAGTTTGATAAGCAAGTGGAAGAAGTGAAGGAAGTAGGTGAGCCAGATTTCATGGATATGAGTGGTGGTAGCAGTTCCCTACAAGGGGGTTGGGATTATTCGGCTGGTTATTACTCGTATGGTAATAATTGGGTCCATGTGGGGTCAATGAATGAGGTGGTGGAAAGGCATAGGCCTTCAATGTATGAAAATTAGTTGGATGAGTCGCGTACATTATTTGACCATCAGACCTTCATGGGGGGCCTATGCTGAGCGGGCCGAAAAGGAGAGACACGAGAGAATGGAGATGTGGAACCGTGCCCAAGCTTACCGGCAGGAGCAAGAGATAAACATGCGATACATGGATGATAGGAATCGGCGAATGCATGAACAATGGCAAGCGGGGGAACCAGTTATACCGGATCAACTAGTTGTGGAATACACGAGTTTACCACCGTATGACGGTTTTGTACGCTATGCCTAACCACCTCTTCATCACTCAATGTGGGTCAATCCTATGAAACAATGGCACCACCACCACCACCACCACCACAAGGAGAAGGTAGTAGCGGAGGCGATGGGGTGTTTAACTTTGGGCAATTTTCGGACATCATGACGTCCATCTTCGGGCCGGCCCAACCGCGTTACTCCTGATTGAGTCTCGTATTACTAGGCGAACACCGTTCTGTATATTTATGTATAGTTGTTATCATCTTTGTTATTTGTTTATTTTTATTTTTGGGTGGATGGGAGGAGGAGAAAATACTTATGATTAAGTATTGTGGTCTGTATTGAAAACAAGGTTTTTTATAAAATGTAGTTTGTTTTCATTTTTCATAAAACCGTACATTGGGGATAATGTATCCCAAGTGTGGGGATGAGGAAAATTTCGTTTGTTTTGAAAGTTTTCGTTTGATCTAAAAAAATAAAAATAAAAAATAAAATAAAAAATGAAAAAAAATAAAACAAAAAATTCTGAAAATTTTAAAAATTTTTAAAGAAACCGGAAAGTGGTAAGATATTGGGGTAAGGTTTTGGTCCCTTTTCATGGTCACAATTCCTTAAATAACATGTTGCCTAGTTTTTTTGAAAAGGAGATTCTGTAGTTTTCTAATAAAGGTTAGCATGCTTTCGGTTTAATAACTTGCATAACATGTTCGTTTACACTTGAGAATTGAGAAAGTAATGATTGGTATGAAGGTTGATATTCTACGATAGAACTTGTACAATTAGTGCATTTCGAGATCTTAGCATAGCATGAGTGTAAAAGTGATAGAGGCAATTAGGTTGAGCCTCGTCTGGATGAGTACGAGTGTGGGTTTTGGGGGTTTGGCCTCATACATTACATATATGAGCGTGGATAATGAGAGGGGCAGGGGGTTGGTACTTTAGAAAACTTTGTTGGGCCTATTCTTTCATTCAATTAACACCGGTGTTATATTGCGAGACGATCTGACTTAATAGATTTCTTTGTAACTGTTTTATTATTTATCAATAGGATATATTAAGCATTTTGTTTATTATGCTTTAATTGAAAAAAAATTGTGTTAGAGATTCAATGTTCAAGTATTATATACTGAAAAAAAAAGTTAGTGATGTATATAGTTGGTTATTTCATTATTTACTTAGTTGTTTTGTAATAAGTCAGATCCATCGTTTGAGCTACTTTAAATATTCCCTTCATACCCTTACACCTGGCCCCATTATAACCCGTTTTAAGCCCTCTTGATTTGCATTTATGTCAATGCATTTACATAGGTGGCGATTTGATGATTGTACAAGTGTATGCGAGGAGAATAGATTATTTATGAAAATGTATGTATGATCACCAAAAGAGGGTTAATGTTTGAATGTGTTTTATGTATGGTTAAAAACTGAAAGCATGTTAGGTTTGGTTAGAACCCTATGGTTTAAATAGAACAGCAAGTATAGTAGTGCAACCGATAGAAATGAGGGAATAGGGTATGACTTGGGACCTTAACTAAACCGGAATTGTTGGTTATAAGTAGAAAAATAATAAAATAAATAAATAAATGTGTGTGTTGAGATGTTGCTTGGGGGAAAGCAACGATTAAGTGTGGGAATGTGAAGGGTGAACCATTGGACAACCCTAAAGTGATTTAAGACCGTTAATAATCATGCATTTTATCGGTTTATCTTGTGGAATTAGATAACTATTGTTTTGCGGTTAATTGCAGGCTAAAGGAGGTTCCGGAGTCAGTATGGTGTTTAACGAAGAATCCGAAGGAACCAGAGACTCGAGAGAATTAACAATTGGAACAGAAGCCACCGTACTGTGAGAACCATGTCACCGTGGACGCCACAGTGGCCCACGATGGGAACCGTGGTCCACTGTTCGACTTATCAAGAACAACACCGTGACCCACGGTGTGAACCGTGGGCCATGGTCCGAGTCGTCACTGCCGATTTCAAGTTATTTTTATTCTGTTTTTTGGTATCTTTTCACCTATCTCTCATTCTAGAACACCTTAAGGATGATTTTGAGAGTGCAAGAGAAATAGTTGGTGGATTGTAATAATTAGTTTGGTTTTGTGATTCGTATGATTACTTTAGTCGAAAGGATGATGAACCTAATGATGCTTGGCTAATTCTCTTTATATTTTCCCTCGGATTGTATGGTTTCTTTATGAATATTGATTGAAGGTTTATACAATTTCTGAGATAATATTTTGATCTTATTGATTTCATTGTTAGATTGTTAGTTTATTGAGTTCGTGTTCTGAGCTGTCAGTTCTTGGTTCTGTATGCAATCGAGATTAATCGGGAGGGATTCGAGGTTACATAATCTAATTGATATTTGAGTGATTACCTTGCATTTACAATCCAAGTACATAGTCTTCAATTATCACAATCGTTGCATAATCACGAACTATGTCTTTATCATTCATCTCAGTTAAACATTTATGCTGGCTTTTGTAGAAACCTGAAACCGAGGGAAGGCATATTTTCTCATATTTTTTTAAAACTCGTTTATTTGCTTTAGTTCTTTTTTTATTCAAATCAAACAACCAAATCATTGAATTTACTTTTTTGCATTTAGGTTAATATAGATTAATTACAATGCTACTTAGTAACACATTTTCCACAAACTCCTTGTGTTCGACACCCGCTTATCGCTATCTATTTAGTAATAATCGGTTTATTTTTGAGTGAGTCTTCGACCTCACGTCAACAGGCTCAAGAGAAATTAAAGAAATGTTACGAGTGCGGACAAGAAGGACATTTCAGGTCAGGCTGTCCGAAACTCAAGAATAAGAATAATGGTGGGAAGAATAACAATTGAAAAGACAACCACGGTGGAAATGGCAACTCCGGTGGAGAAGGAATAGGAAGCGCGTTCGTGATCGGAACAGGTCAGGCCCTATCCGTTTCTTCTACTGTTAATGGTAAATTTATGTTGAATGGGTGTCCTGCCCTTACGTTATTTGACATCTGGGAAAATAAAAGTTTTATTTCTTCTAATTTTACAAATTAATAGAACAAAACCCATCAAATTCAGAGTCGAACTATTTAATTGAACTCGCCAACGGGAAAACCTTTAAGGTATCCTAGATTCTTAAGGAATGCAAATTAGTGTTGTCCACTCATATGTTCGACATTGACCTTATACCAATTGAACTTGGTAGTTTTGATGTGGTCATTGGTATGGATTGGTTATCTACGCATCAAGCCGTAGTAGGTTGTCATGAGAAGGTAGTTCATATACCCGTCACTGATGGAGATGTCCTAACCGTTCAAGGAGAAGAGGGTGGCACCTCCATGGGTGTTATCTTAATGATGAGGGCTCAAATGTTGTTACGTAAGGGACACTTGGCAGTTTTGGCAATGGTGTCTGATACGATGTCAGAAGAGAAGCGAATAGACAATATTTCTATCGTCAGGGATTTTCCTGAGGTATTTCCTGAAGATCTACCTAGTCTTCCGCCTCACAGACAGGTTGAAGTTCAGATCGAATTAACCCCGGGAGAAACTCCTATTGCACTCGCACCTTACCGACTCGCTCCTAATGAGTTGGAGGAATTGTCGAAACAATTAAAAGACTTGTTAGATAAGGTTTTTATTCGTCCGAGTTCATCTCCATGGGGAGCTCCTGTGTTGTTCATAAAGAAGAAGGATAGAACTTTCTAGATGTGTATCGACTATAGAGAGCTTAACAAGGTTACGATCAAGAACCGATACCCTTTACCACATATTAATGATCTCTTTGACAAGTTGCAAGGATCTGTTTATTTTTCAAAAATCCATCTTAGATCGGGTCATCATCAACTCAGAGTTCGGGAAGACGATATCTCAAAGACGGCATTTCGCACTCGTTATGGCCACTATGCCATTTAGGTTAACAAATGCACTGGCATTATTCATGGAACTCATGAATCGCGTTTGTAAACCGTATCTAGATAATTTTTCATTTTGTTTATTGATGATATCTAGATATACTCGAAAACTAAGGAGGATCACGAACAACATTTACGGTTGATTTTGTAACTCCTGAGAAAGGAGCAACTTTTCGCAAAGTTTTTGAAATGGGAATTTAGACCCGAGAGGTTCAATTCTTAGGTCATGTGGTTAACACAAAAGCAAATCATGTTGACCCACCTAAGGTTGAGTCTAGTAAAGATTGGCCGACCCTAGGAACGCCGACCGAGATTCGCCAATTTCTTGGTTAGGGTGGTTATTATCGGAGGTTCATTGAAGGATTTTCAAAGATCGCACAACCACTCACTGCTCTAACCCATAAATGCACTGCATACAAGTGGGGTGAAGAGCAGGAAGCAGCTTTTCAGATTCTTAAGCAAAAACTTTGTAGTGCACCGATTCTATCATTGCCAGATGGAGTCGATGATTTTGTTGTATATTGTGAATCGTCCATCAAAGGTCTCGGATGTGTACTTATGCAACGCGAAAAAGTAATAGCGTATGCTTCTTGACAATTGAAAGTACACGAGGGAAATTATACGACTCACGATTTGGAATTGGGAGGTATTGTCTTCGCACTAAATATTTGGAGACATTACCTTTATGGAACAAAGTGTACCATCTACACTGACCATAAGAGTTTTTAGCATATATTCAAGTAGAAAAGAGCTCAATATAAGACAAAGGAGATTGGTTGAACTTCTCAAATACTATGAGTGTGCTATTAAGTATCATCACGGAAAATCTAATGTGGTAGCTGACGCTCTAAGTCGTAAGAAAAACCTAAAGCCTCGAAGAGTTCGGGCATTGCAATTAACTATGCATTCAGGGTTGCCGGAAAGAATTTGGGAGGCTCAGCATGAAGCCTTTAAAGGAGAGAAGTTTGAGTTCGAAGCCTTGCGTGGAATTAATGGAAAGTCAGAAGTCGAATCCAATGGAATTCGTTATTACAACAGGCGGATTTGGGTACCTTGTTATGGGAATTTGCATGAATTGGTCTTGGACGAGTCACATAAATCTCGTTATTTTGTGCACCCAGCTTCAGATTAAATGTACCAGGACTTACGAGAACTTTACTGGTGGCCTAGTATGACGGAAGAAATTGCTAACTATGTAACAAAGTGCATGACATGTGCCAAGGTAAAGGTTTAGTATTAAACACCATCTGGTTTTCTATAGCAACCAGTAATCCCAATGGGTAAATTGTCACACCCCGACTAGGTAGTTGCGGAAGCGTAATACGAGAATGTAACAGATAACACTGGTATCAACAACATTGTTTATAAAGAAATTCATAAACTAATTTACATTATATTACATTGGTAGGTACTATGTTTACAAACTAGGTGAAAAAACACATAACCGGTTTACGAGCTTCTTATACAGTATTATATCAGCGTCTATTCACAGCTATTCAACTTTCTTCCTAACACCAAGCATGTAAGCAAATCATTCCACTTTTGCTTTACCTGAAAAGCATGTTAAAACGGGTCAACTACGTCTAGTTGGTGAGTTTCAAGTTTCACGAGTATCAATGAAATCAGTACACGAGTTCGTAAAGTTTACAGTGTGTATGTATAAATGTCTGTGTATGATGCATTATACTAAGCCACAAGTGAAACCGAAACGAGCTATACTGCATGGCCTCTCCTGCCCATGCACTCCTGTTGGCATTTAACAGCCAATTTGCCCCATGTATGTACTATGTCTAACACCACATAGCAGTATGTAAATATATAATGACAATGTGCAACTGGTTTTTTTACATATGTTCCGGCTTACCCCACCTGCTCTGTCACAGTTGGGTTTGTCAAACCGATAGTACTATCCACACGCCACCGGCACGAAGTTAATCACTTGTGTTTGTGGGGACTTGTCAAGTGTTAGTACTTAGATAATCCACATCATCACACGTTTTCAAGTATAACAGTTTATGTAAACATGCTTTTCACCCCAAAAGTTTGTAACACAGTTTAGGAAGTGGGGGTCGTGAAACTCACCTTATCGTAGTTCGCACAGAAATTACGTATCAAATAGTCAGATGTCTCGTTTATAGCCTGATTCCTATAAACGGTATCGTATTGTTATTACTAGTACAGTGTTTAAGCTAAGTCGGGCTGTATAGATAATCTGGGTATAGCTGTTAGGCCCAGAACATGACCATAGTCTTAGATTGTGACGTTGTATACTATGAAATGTTTAAAACTGGATTTGGCTCAGTTTCACCGTTTTCCGAGCCTAGCTCAGTTGATCGTTTATACGTTTCGGGATTAGGTAAGATCATATAAACTTAAGTAAATATATTGATTGATAAAATGATTTGATTTATGAAAGAATTTTAAAGTTTCGGTGTCTGGTTTGATTGCAGGGTTCGTTTCCGATTTTACACGGTTTTGATTATACAAAACGCGCACAATTCACCCGAATTGTCCGGAATTCTCGTAAAAAGTTCGTTTTTATTAATATCATTCAAAAATATGATATTTGACCACTTTTGATATTTTGACATACCAGTCAGTCCGTTAAACACAAAACTGCCGGTTTCGTTAAAACAATTATAATTTAAATCTTTGATAAATCATAACTAAATATGTAATTATATATAAATTATGTAAATTTTTGTAAAAATACATTAAGACATGGAAAATTTTATAAAAATATTTCCAGAAATTTTATGATTAATTATTTATTTATAAAAATTCATTTAATAGGTTATAATCATGTAATAAATGGCCCGTTTATACCAAACGACCTCCGAAAAATCTGATAATTTTTACCAATGACCTCAATGTCATTACATAGTCCCTGCAAAATTTCCAGAACCTAAATCTTTTGACAAAATGCCTTTTTGTGCGTTTTTCGGCTGTTAAAATTCGGTTAAGCCATGATCGCACAAACCATACTTAGACATTTCCAATGATTCCCAAACTTTACCAGTGATCTTACCATCCCATATGAAACTCTAAAACCAAGTTTCATAATTTTTCAATAAGTTTAGCTATTTTTCCCAAATAAACGCTCATAAACGGGAATAAATTCACCAAATATTCTCCGTTTATCGAAAAATTACCAAATTTGAACAGGGACTCATTTATATGATCCCTAATGTCCCTGCAAATTTTCACAAGCTAACAACAAGCACGTCACAACCTAATACTAAACAGCCCCTAAACGAGTATTACGGGTTTACCTTGTCGGTTTTCGATGAATTTTGCTAGCTTTAACGACTTTCCGGGTCTCGGGTTGCAAACTCAGTATATCTACATATCATATAACATCAAACCAAGCATAAATCATCCATGTAACAGCCTTGATAATTAGGGTTTCGGTTTTGGGTTCAAACCGAACTTTCTAACCGTAAAAACGTTGTATTCATGTTCTAATCCGTGTTTTTGACCAAAAAAGTATATGTTCCTGGTTTGTAAACATGTTTAACATCAAAAGATAATTTTAGTTGATTTTTAGGGTTTTTGTATGGTTAAACATGTTTAACACTAATCAAAACATGTTTATATGATAATCATATGGATCAAACTTTGTTAAAACTTGGTAGAATTGAATCTTACCTTAGGGTTTTTGAAAGGAACTTGAGAGAACAGGACTAGAGCTGCTGGACTTGAAAAGTTTTGAGAATTAAAATGAATAGGAAAGCTTGTTGAGTAAGCTTTATAAAAGAAAAAAAAAACATGTGGGGGAGTAATAAGCTGCCGATCGGAACTCTAAAGGGGGCCTTAATGGGCTGTTTTGGCCCATTAAATTATATATACAAGCCCAAACATGAAAAGCCCATTTTAAATTTAGTTCGGGTCCGGTTTTTCGCAAGAAAATTAATTCTGGTGTGAGAAATAGCGTGAAAACGAGTGTTTTTCAGCTTATTTTTGTAAAATAAGAAAAACGTACTGGCTCGTTGTAAAATTCCAAAATATTTTCACGGATTACTTAGAACATGTCATATAAGTGTTTTATAAATCTTTTTCGGCTTAACGGATGCTACAATGCTTGTTTTGACATTAACGATTGCGTTTAAGCTTATGGCGTATCGGTAAACGAAACCTTTTTCGTTTAAAGAGTTTTAAACGTACCGAGGCCTAAATATCAATATGTTAGCCTCTATAACATATATATAACTCGTATATGACCCCTTAGTATGTATACGGGTCATAATTAGTATCGGTCGGTTACTCGTTTAAGCACTACGAATTAACCGATTTATCGTTTTCTTGTTACGTAAAGAATATAGTGTAACTCGTTTTGTCATGAATGTCACATTCTCCCCCCGTTAAGAAATTTCGTCCCCGAAATTTAATGTGTCATCGGTTTTCTAGGGAACAGGTGTGGGTATTTCTTTCGGAATTCGTCATTTCGTTCCCAAGTATATTCGGGTCCTTGTTTTGAATTCCACCGAACTTTTACCAAAGAAATTTTGTTGTGTCGTAACTGTTTGGTTTTCCCGTCTACAATTTCTACCGGTTCCTCTACGAAGTTGAGTTTTTCGTTGATCTGAACATCTTCCAGTGGTACTATTGTCGTTTCATCAGTCAAACACTTTTTCAGATTCGATACATGAAACACGTCGTGAATAGTGCTCAGTTCTAAGGGTAGTTTTAATCGGTAAGCTACGGGACCAATTTTTGCAACAATCTCAAAAGGTCTGATGTATCTCGGGGCTAGTTTACCAGTCTTTCCAAATCTTATAACACCTTTCCATGGCGATACTTTTAAAAATACCTTATCACCTATTTCAAAAGATAACGGTTTTCTGCGAACATCGGCATAACTCTTTTGTCGGTCACGGGCAGCTTTCAATTTTTGTTTAACCTGGTGGATCTTATCGGTGGTTTCCTGAATTAAATCGGATCTTGAAATTTGAGTATCACCCACTTCTGTCCAACATAGTGGTGATCTACATTTTCGCCCGTATAGAGCTTCATAAGGTGCTGCTTGTATACTACTGTGATAACTGTTATTGTAAGAGAATTCGATGAGCGGGAGGTGTTGATCCCAATTCCCTTTAAAGTCCAGTACACAAGCACGAAGTAAATCTTCTAAAGTTTGGATGGTTCGTTCGGATTGACCATCAGTTTGGGGATGGTAAGCCGTACTTAGGTCGATTCGGGTTCCCAAGGCTTCTTGTACTGCTTGCCAGAAATGTGAGGTAAAGTGACTGTCTCGATCGGAAATAATAGTAAGAGGTACTCCGTGTCGAGATACTATTTCATCGATGTAAATTTGAGCGAGTTTTTCGGTGGTGTAGTTGTTACGGATGGGAATAAAGTGTGCGGATTTGGTTAGCCGATCCACAATTACCCAAATTGCGTTGTGTCCTCTAGAGGTTTTAGGAAGGTGTGTCACAAAGTCCATGGTAATTTGTTCCCATTTCCATTGTGGGATTTCGGGTTGTTGTAACATTCCCGAAGGTTTTCGATATTCCGCCTTTACCCTTGTACATGTTGCACATTTACTTACATACACGGCTATATCCTTTTTCATACCAGGCCACCAGTAAAATTCTTTGACATCCCTATACATCTTATCAGCACCTGGATGAATAGAATATTTGGATTTGTGTGCTTCATCAAGTATCAGCTTTCGGAGTTTATGAAGTGTTGGAATCCAGACCCGGTTTTTGTAATAGTATACTTCATCGGTTTTCTTCTCAAAATTCTTTTCATTTCCATGTAGTTCTTCTTTTTCTAGCTGATCTGCCTTCATCGGTTTTTGCCTCATCTTGTGCAATGCGAACTTGTTCGGTTAGGCTACTTTGAACAATCATTTCGAGTGCTCGTACCCTTAATGGTCTGATTCTGTCTTTTCGGCTTAAAGCATCAGCTACTACGTTAGCCTTACCCGGATGGTATTTAATCTCACAATCATAATCATTTAACAGTTCTACCCATCTCCTTTGTCTCATGTTTAGCTCTTTCTGATCGAATATGTGTTTTAGGCTTTTGTGATCAGTATAGTTGATACATTTAGTGCCATACAAGTAATGTCTCCAAATCTTCAATGCAAAGATAACTGCTCCCAATTCCAAATCATGGGTCGTATAATTCTTTTCATGTACTTTTAATTGTCGGGAAGCATATGCTATTACTTTCTTTCTTTGCATCAGTACGCATCCTAAACCTTTACGAGATGCGTCACAATATACTACCAATTCATCCGTTCCATCTGGAAGGCTTAATATTGGAGCCTCACATAACTTCTGTTTTAACATTTGGAAGGCCATTTCTTGTTCTTCTCCCCATTCATATGTTCGATCTTTTTGAGTTAGGAGGGTTAAAGGTTGTGCAATACTTGAAAAGTTTTCAATGAATCTTCTATAATACCCGGCTAGTCCTAAGAATTGACGAATTTCTCTTGGTGACTTAGGCACTTGCCAATTCTTAATGGCCTCAATTTTACTTGGGTCTACTTGGATCCCTTGATGGTTCACAATGTGTCCCAAAAACTGCACTTCTTGTAGCCAAAACTCACATTTGGACAACTTTGCGTATAACTTCTCTTGCCTCAATAATTTTAAAATTTCCCGCAAATGTTGTTCGTGTTCCTCCTTACTTTTCGAATATATCAAAATGTCATCGATAAACACTATCACGAACTTGTCAAGGTAAGGTTTGCAAATTCGGTTCATGAGGTCCATAAACACTGCGGGTGCATTTGTCAACCCAAACGGCATAACCAAAAATTCATAGTGACCATACCGAGTTCGGAAGGCTGTTTTTGGTACGTCTTCTTCCTGAATTCTCACTTGATGATAACCAGATCTAAGATCAATTTTTGAAAAATACTTCGCACCTTGGAGTTGATCAAACAAGTCATCAATTCGAGGTAAGGGGTATTTATTCTTTATAGTCACTTTATTCAATTCCCGGTAATCAATACACATTCGAAAACTCCCATCCTTCTTCTTTACAAACAGCACTGGTGCTCCCCACGGTGAGTAACTAGGACGAATAAAACCCCTGTCCAGTAATTCTTGTAACTGGTTGGACAGTTCTTGCATTTCAGAAGGCGCAAGTCTATAAGGTGCCTTAGCAATGGGTGCTGCTCCTGGTATCAAGTCAATACGGAATTCAACTTGTCGGGTCGGTGGTAAACCAGGCAACTCATCGGGGAATACATCTGAATACTCGTGTACCACTGGGATGTCTTCTAATCGTTTTTCCTCAGGTTCCTTAACTATTACACTCGCCAAGTATAATGTACAACCTTGGCGTAAATATCTCAATGCCTTAAGTTGAGATATGAGAGGCAGTACCGTACCAGATTTCTCACCTTAAACAATTATAGCCTCATCATTCGAAAGAGGTATTCTAACGGTCTTATCCTTACAGACAATTTCAGTTTTATACTTAGATAGCTAGTCCATACCGACTATAACATCGAAACTTCCCAATTCCACTGGAAGTAAATCAATAAGGAATGGGTGGTCGTTTAGGATAAGAGAACAGTCTCGGACTATTCGGCTAACAAGTATAGACTTACCGTTAGCGAGTTCTATAGTATATGGTTTTGTTAGTTCACTAACCGGCATATTTTCTAAAGGTAAGAAATTAACAGATACGAAACTTCTATCGGCGCCCGTATCAAACAAAACTGAAGCATACTGACCCGAAACTAAGAATGTACCTGTCACCACATTCGGATCTTGACGCGCTTCACCCGGTCCTAATACAAACGCGCGTCCCTTAGCTGTGTTTGAGGTTGATGCTTGTGCTTGGTTCTGCCTTCTCACTGTACTCGGGTTCAAATTGGGGCAGTATCTCCGAAAATGTCCCGTACTGCCACATTTATAACATGTATGAGGGTTCATTGTAGATGGAGTTTGCTGATTAGATTGTTGTCGGATTGGTTGGTGACTAGGTGTTTGTGAACGACGGGGTTGGGTTGTTTGAAACTGTCGGTTTGGAGTATTCATTATTGTTCTACCACTTGGGGTATTATGCCCAATATTTCCGCTTCTCTGACATATGATCGTTTGACAATTTCCAGTATGATGAAAATTACACTTTCCACACTTCGGAAATGACCCCTTGTATGTATCATGTTTCATGTCGAAACTGGTCATAGCATAGTCCTGAGTTGTAGGGCATAATCGTTTATTCTGAGATTTCACTTGTGTTCTAGAGGTATAACTAGTTCGTTTCAAACTGGATGATTCTCCTGGACGTCTTAATACACCATTTCTTGTAAGGTCAAAAGTAACAATGCTGGCTTGTAACACGGCACTCTCTAAAGTTGGGTGGGCTGCGGAACAGACTATACTTCTCACAGCTGGGGTTAGTCCCCAAATATAACGCTCAATGCGCTTGGATTCCGGAATAATTGACCATGGTACCAAACGAGTCAATTCAACGAAACGATTTATGTAACTTCGATGATCAGTGCCTCTCATTTCCAAATTCCAAAGTTCGTGTTCTAATTTCAGGATCTCATCTCTTGGGCTAAATTGTTCTAACATGAGGGTTTTTAATTCAGCCCATGACATACGATTAATGGCATCTTGTCCCCTTATTTGGACTACCGTGTTCCACCACATCAGCGCTTGGTCTAGGAACATACTGGTAACAAATTTGACCACGCGGTTCGGTGGACACTTACTGATATTAATTTCTAATTCGATGTCTTCTATCCATTCGACCAGTCCACCAGGTCCTTCAATACCCTTAAACTCAATCGATTTTTATGATGGAAATTGTTTGTATGAGTACTCCTGACGCGGGGGTCCTCGGTTATTATTATTATTATTAGTTGTATTAACAACCGGTACGGGGTTCGGGATATTATCAGGGTGCACAACAGGTTCTGGGTTCCCAGTGACATTCATAGTTGGGAGAGTGTTATTATTATTTATCACATTATCAGTATTCACCGGGGTAGTAACACCCGGGGCTACATTAGTGTCCGGCGGAGGTGTATTAACAGTGGCCGTGGTGGTGCTCGTAGGTTGATTAACAGTATTGTTAGCACGTATGCCTGCAGTGACTTGGGCTACAATTGTTGGTATCACTGCTTGTAGTTGACGAGCAATCATTGCGGCCACTTCCGCCTCAGACGAAGTGTTTGTTTTCTTCGGGGCCATTCTATAGAATAATCAATATCGTTTCACTATGATCAACACAACTTTACGATATTACACTTTCACAACACATAACTATGCCAAAGAAAACACGTTTGTATTAATTATAATCATTACTGTACATATGCATCCAAAATTAGCGCATAGGCTTAACCTGGTATAGGCCAGCGCTTGTATATGCGTATCAAAATTTGTCACTAAGTGACATGTAGACTTAACCCGATAAGGGCCAGTGCTTGAGATAGTACTAAACCACAAACAACTCCCAAGTCAGCCCAACATGCTGTAACAAAATGCTGCTTGGGATATCAAAAGACTATATACATAAGATCAGACTACGATGTCCTATCCATTCTTTGCGACATGGAACCACAACCAAACAACAGCAGCCACTAGGGCCGCATTAACCGCTAAACACGCCCCCAGTAGTATCATCGCTCGATCCTGACGCCCGTGGCTGTGAGCACTGGATCTTTGTACAATTCTGATTTCCTGCTGCATATACCTCATGTGATCATACATATCGTGTCTATGCTGGTTTAGGCTATTTATCGTATGTGAGTGTTCTAAGAGCTGATCAGTTGCTAAACCAAACCATGCTAAATCAGAATGACGAGGTGGCTCGGGTACCGGGGCGGGTAAACCCCAAGTAGGAATAGGTATCTCTGTTACCCGGACACGCAATGTTTCTCCCCTATGGTACGTAGATCGAGGTGGGGAAAAGGTGTGCTCAGGTGGACGCACTGAAATGTGAGCAGTCTGACGGTTTCTAATAGTGGGTGGAGGTACTGGTGTATGCTGTACAGGTGGAGTAGGGGATCTGGGTGCTCTAACAGGTGAACGATAAGCACTAGTAGCTCCCTGTTCTGCAACATTCCTAGGGGATTCCCTAGGAGGGTAGGTGTCACAACGATAACCCGATAAGTCGGGTTGATTTGGGGGTACCTCGTAAGGAGTTACCGCGTCTGCACCTTCTTGTATCTCTTCTGGTTCTTCCTCCGGATCCTCCTCTTCCTCCTCAGGCCTTGTTGGTAGGGTGTTAGGTACACGATCAGTGGATCTTGACATATTCCTGCACAATGGTTAGTAATAAGAATAATATCCTTCTATATTAATCATAGTAAAATACATGTAGGTATTATATAGACATAAGCACAAATAATCATTTATATACACAAATATTTATAATTATATTTTATACACATATGTTGCTGTTTTTACCTATTCGATTGTTTATCGACTTCTTCTCGAATTTCCTCGTACAAACAAGTCTGTTATTACGTTCCGGACCATAATAACCCACTTGTCCATTCGCGTTCATCACAAGAATCATTCGTGTATATTAATTAATATTATTTTATTCCCAGAGTTAATCGAGCCTACGGTTATCTTAGGGTATCCTAAGGGACATCCTAATTCTTTATAACCAATGGCTCTGATACCAACTTCTGTCACACCCCGACTAGGTAGTTGCGGAAGCGTAATACGAGAATGTAACAGATAACACTGGTATCAACAACATTGTTTATAAAGAAATTCATAAACTAATTTACATTATATTACATTGGTAGGTACTATGTTTACAAACTAGGTGAAAAAACACATAACCGGTTTACGAGCTTCTTATACAGTATTATATCAGCGTCTATTCACAGCTATTCAACTTTCTTCCTAACACCAAGCATGTAAGCAAATCATTCCACTTTTGCTTTACCTGAAAAGCATGTTAAAACGGGTCAACTACGTCTAGTTGGTGAGTTTCAAGTTTCACGAGTATCAATGAAATCAGTACACGAGTTCGTAAAGTTTACAGTGTGTATGTATAAATGTCTGTGTATGATGCATTATACTAAGCCACAAGTGAAACCGAAACGAGCTATACTGCATGGCCTCTCCTGCCCATGCGCTCCTGTTGGCATTTAACAGCCAATTTGCCCCATGTATGTACTATGTCTAACACCACATAGCAGTATGTAAATATATAATGACAATGTGCAACTGGTTTTTTTACATATGTTCCGGCTTACCCCACCGGCTCTGTCACAGTTGGGTTTGTCAAACCGATAGTACTATCCACACGCCACCGGCACGAAGTTAATCACTTGTGTTTGTGGGGACTTGTCAAGTGTTAGTACTTAGATAATCCACATCATCACACGTTTTCAAGTATAACATTTTATGTAAACATGCTTTTCACCCCAAAAGTTTGTAACACAGTTTAGGAAGTGGGGGTCGTGAAACTCACCTTATCGTAGTTCGCACAGAAATTACGTATCAAATAGTCAGATGTCTCGTTTATAGCCTGATTCCTATAAACGGTATCGTATTGTTATTACTAGTACAGTGTTTAAGCTAAGTCGGGCTGTATAGATAATCTGGGTATAGCTGTTAGGCCCAGAACATGACCATAGTCTTAGATTGTGACGTTGTATACTATGAAATGTTTAAAACTGGATTTGGCTCAGTTTCACCGTTTTCCGAGCCTAGCTCAGTTGATCGTTTATACGTTTCGGGATTAGGTAAGATCATATAAACTTAAGTAAATATATTGATTGATAAAATGATTTGATTTATGAAAGAATTTTAAAGTTTCGGTGTCTGGTTTGATTGCAGGGTTCGTTTCCGATTTTACACGGTTTTGATTATACAAAACGCGCACAATTCACCCGAATTGTCCGGAATTCTCGTAAAAAGTTCGTTTTTATTAATATCATTCAAAAATATGATATTTGACCACTTTTGATATTTTGACATACCAGTCAGTCCGTTAAACACAAAACTGCCGGTTTCGTTAAAACAATTATAATTTAAATCTTTGATAAATCATAACTAAATATGTAATTATATATAAATTATGCAAATTTTTGTAAAAATATATTAAGACATGGAGAATTTTATAAAAATATTTCCAGAAATTTTATGATTAATTATTTATTTATAAAAATTCATTTAATAGGTTATAATCATGTAATAAATGGCCCGTTTATACCAAACGACCTCCGAAAAATCTGATAATTTTTACCAATGACCTCAATCTCATTACATAGTCCCTGCAAAATTTCCAAAACCTAACTCTTTTGACAAAATGCCTTTTTGTGCGTTTTTCGGCTGTTAAAATTCGGTTAAGCCATGATCGCACAAACCATACTTAGAAATTTACAATGATTCCCAAACTTTACCAGTGATCTTACCATCCCATATCAAACTCTAAAACCAAGTTTCATAATTTTTCAATAAGTTTAGCTATTTTTCCCAAATAAACGCTCATAAACGGGAATAAATTCACCAAATATTCTCCGTTTATCGAAAAATTACCAAATTTGAACAGGGACTCATTTATATGATCCCTAATGTCCCTGCGAATTTTCACAAGCTAACAACAAGCACGTCACAACCTAATACTAAACAGCCCCTAAACGAGTATTACGGGTTTACCTTGTCGGTTTTCGATGAATTTTGCTAGCTTAAACGACTTTCCGGGTCTCGGGTTGCAAACTCAGTATATCTACATATCATATAACATCAAACCAAGCATAAATCATCCATGTAACAGCCTTGATAATTAGGGTTTCGGTTTTGGGTTCAAACCGAACTTTCTAACCGTAAAAACGTTGTATTCATGTTCTAATCCGTGTTTTTGACCAAAAAAGTATATGTTCCTGGTTTGCAAACATGTTTAACATCAAAACATAATTTTAGTTGATTTTTAGGGTTTTTGGATGGTTAAACATGTTTAACACTAATCAAAACATGTTTATATGATAATCATATGGATCAAACTTTGTTAAAACTTGGTAGAATTGAATCTTACCTTAGGGTTTTTGAAAGGAACTTGAGAGAACAGGACTAGAGCTGCTGGACTTGAAAAGTTTTGAGAATTAAAATGAATAGGAAAGCTTGTTGAGTAAGCTTTATAAAAGAAAAAAAAAACATGTGGGGGAGTAATAAGCTGCCGATCGGAACTCTAAAGGGGGCCTTAATGGGCTGTTTTGGCCCATTAAATTATATATACAAGCCCAAACATGAAAAGCCCATTTTAAATTTAGTTCGGGTCCGGTTTTTCGCAAGAAAATTAATTCGGGTGTGAGAAATAGCGTGAAAACGAGTGTTTTTCAGCTTATTTTTGTAAAATAAGAAAAACGTACTGGCTCGTTGTAAAATTCCAAAATATTTTCACGGATTACTTAGAACATGTCATATAAGTGTTTTATAAATCTTTTTCGGCTTAACGGATGCTACAATGCTTGTTTTGACATTAACGATTGCGTTTAAGCTTATAGCGTATCGGTAAACGAAACCTTTTTCGTTTAAAGAGTTTTAAACGTACCGAGGCCTAAATATCAATATATTAGCCTCTATAACATATATATAACTCGTATATGACCCCTCAGTATGTATACGGGTCATAATTAGTATCGGTCGGTTACTCGTTTAAGCACTACGAATTAACCGATTTATCGTTTTCTTGTTACGTAAAGAATATAGTGTACCTCGTTTTGTCATGAATGTCACATAAATGGGAAAATTTATTCATGGATTTCATAACCAAATTACCTAAGACTCCTAATGAATACGATACCATTTTGGTAATTGTAGATCGTCTGACATAATCAACACATTTTCTAACCATTCGCGAATCTGATAAGTTGGACAGATTAGCTCGGATTTATATTAAGGAAATTTTCGCCCGCCATGGGGTACCAATTTCGATTATATTGGACCGAGATGCTCGATTTACATCAAATTTCTGGAAATCATTACAAAAGGCACTGGGTACACGGCTAGATATGAGTACAACTTACCATCAGCAAACCGATGGTCAGAGTGAACGAATAATACAAACTTCGGAAGATATGCTTAGAGCCTGCGTCATCAATTTTGGTATTGGGATACTCACTTACCTTTAATTGAGTTTTCCAATAAAAATAGTTATCATTCGAGTACAAAAGTGGCCCCTACGAAGCTCTGTATGGGCAAAAGTGTCGGTCACCACACTGTTGGGCATGAGTCGGTGAACACCAGCTAATTGGACCCGAGATAGTCCATGAAACGAACGAACGAATTGTGCAAATCATAAATAGTATGGCAGCAGCCCGAGATCATCAAAAGAACTACGTTGATAAACGTAGGAAACCTCTAAAAATTTGAAGTTGGAGACAAAGTGCTTTTGAAAGTATCACATTGGAAAGGTATTATTCGTTTAGGGAAACGTGGAAAACTAAACCCGTGCTATGTAGGACCATTCGAAATTATTAAACAAAGTGTCCCTCTGACATATAAATTGAAATTACCAGAACAACTCAGTGGAGTACATATTGTTTTCCATGTGTCGAACCTTAAGAAGTTTTTTGCAGACGAAACCATCATAGTTCCATTAGAGGAATTAGATATTGATAAATAGTTACACTTCGTGGAGGAACCTGTTGAAATTATGGATAGGGAAGTAAAAACCCGAAGATACAACAAAACCCAGATTGTTCGTGTTCGTTGGAACTCGAGACGTGGACCAGAGTTCACGTGGGAGTGCGAGGATCATATGAAAGTGAAGTATCTGCAGTTATTCAAACCTAAGGATAAACCTTAGGTACAATCTAAATTTCAAAATGAAATTGATTTTAACAAGGGGATGATGTGAAAATCTGAAAAAAAAAATTAATCTCCTCTCTTTCCTTTTCCAGCCTTTGTGCGACATTATACAATTTTCGGGACGAAAATTCATTCAACAAGGAGATGATGTGACAACTACTATATTTCGGGTTACGTCCGTTAACTAAACACAGTTAAATCTCGTTGATTATGTCTGTAAATCCAGTTAGTTTGGTTAACTACGTTAATGAACTCTCATGCATGTAGTTTCATGTATGCATACATTGAGTCAGTCGTGTAGTTGGTAACCTAGGTAAGAGTAACTAGTTATTGATAACTGGAATAATAAACTTGTCACACATGTTATAATATATGATAGGTTATAATAAATTGGTCGCACATGATATGTTACATGTATTATATTTGATAGATATAATTGTGTTACATGCTTAAAATGTTACATGATTAGTTGTTGTATACTTATATGTTGTTGTAATGTAATTTGAAAAATTAAACAAACATAACATATGATATGTTACATGACAAGTAACTGAAAGAACTATTACACAACATATGATTACTAGAAAATGTTTTTAGAAGAAGGTAACATGTCACACTTATATAAAATGACAGAACCTGAAGTTTAATTATATTGATTATATCATAATGATGGTATAAACGATTAGGGGGTTATTACCTTTCCCCTCTCTCCTTTTGGGCGTCCACTTCACACCCACACACATAGACTTTTGTTTTCCAAAAACTCTCTCAAAGATCATAAACAAGTTGGTGGTTTTTGGGAAGCAGGGGGATTAAATCTTTGGATCAATCAAGTAAGTAGGTTTATTAGGTATTTTGTTATGTTTTATTTTAGAAGTATGAACTATTTATCCAAATGATTTGGATCATAGAAAGAGGATGATCAAAGTTTGATGGGTCAAAGGAGTTGATTGTATTTTGATTTAGAAGCTTGAATCTCTTATAGGTATACTTGTTTTTCTTATGAATTAAAATGGATAATAGAAAAACATGAGTTGTGATTTCATAAAATGTATCCTTGATATTTTTTGATCATAAGGATATAAGAATCATGATTTTTCATGAGTTTTGGTTTGGATCTGCTTGTGGACAGATTCAGTGTTTTATATTGTAGATTGTATAACTTGTAGATACGTTGGTGTTTCGGATTGATTTTTGATACTAGGATTAAGTACTTTGAATCTAGTTTTTAAAAAGTCAAGAATCACAATTTTTGGACTTTGTTTGTCTAGTTTTTATTAATTTACAAAATCAGGTTGAAATCCTGATTGAAAGAGAAATTTTTCTGAGATGTGTTGTAAATTGTATAACTTGAGATTTAAAAAATATATTGGTGTGATTCCACTTCTGGGATGTTATAAATTGAAGTAGTAATATAATCCAATTGGTCTTGCATAAATTGGACAAATATTGAATTTTTGGCAAACAATAGTTTACTGTTATGTTAAAATAGATATTGAAAATAGGTTGTTTTGGTGTATAAGAATTGAAAACTTACAAAAAAATATATGTTATACCTAATACTTGAAACAATATGTTTGAATTATTTGGTAATTTAATTACAAGTTTTGGTTGGTTGGAAAAAATCAGTTTCGATGATTGAAAATTTGTTAAGAATGATTAGCATATTGTTTAGTAAAAATAATTGTAGTTTGTAATAGAATGATTGTAGTAAATTGAATTTTGACTTCATGGGTCAACTTAGAACTATTTGACTAAATGGTTAGTCTTACTTGTGAAGTGTTGAAAATGGTAGAAATTGGACTTAGTCATAAGATTGTATGGAAAGTGGCTAAGCGTACATTACTTGACTCTTTGTGATTAGGAACATCATGTAATCATTCTAAGTCTAGAAAATTGATCAAAAGTCACCAACGAGTCGTCGGTCAATATTTTGATCGAAGGTCAACAAAACTAAAATTTTAATCTTCGGTTATCTAGACTTGGACTATTTAGTCAACGGTCAACAACTTGGATCTTTTGGTTAAAAGTAAAACTTTTGTCAAAGTCTACACAAGTCAAACTTTGGTCAAAGTCAACAAAAATTCACACTTTGGTCAAACCTCAAATAAACAATGGAATTGTTTGGATACTAAGGATTCTTGGAATCGTTTAGCAAATACTTATAGTGCTTGTATGATTTAGGCACTGAACAACTTTGACTTAAGCAGTTGACTTTCAATTTGAACCGCATTCGACTGAGTTTCACTGCCATTATTTTTACTTACTCCTTTTGGGGGAGAAAGCATGCAACATACAAACTTTTTGGATAATTGTAGACCTTTAATACCTTGTGTGTACACAGTGAACATAAACTGAAGTCCCTCATGCACATTGGACCGTTAACAATTGTATACTGGTTGGGTAATGAAAGGTAGTACTACTGGGTTTGACGACCCCGGGGATCCCGGGTGAGGGAGTCGTCGGGCGTCTCATTTAATAGAAACACAATAGTCTTATATTAGACTCCGTGGGTGGCAAACAAACTAACAAGTCAGCCTCGGTCACAATGGAACTTACACTAATATAACATGATTGCTAACCTAATTAACTAGAGGTATTACTAATGCGTACATTATCCGTACATTATCCATAATTAAACATTTACAATATTTACTAGTTAATGGTTTGTTTGACAAGCTTGTTTTTAATACTCGAACCTGTGAACTAACCAATCGATGTGTTGACCCGTTTTAGCATGTATTTCTCACGTTGCTAAGATAAAGTGCACGGATAGGAGTTGCATCCATGGTCACTCATAAACACTGCATCATAACTTGAACTTTTTAATTAATAATGTTATGGCATGCGTTTTGTTCCTTAAAATATTTGCTTTTGTTTAGGGATTTATCTTTCTCGCTATGTTACGCTTCCGCACTTTAAAACAGTAAGACATTAACTCTCAAATGGTTTTCCCAAATATGGAATAATAAAGATTATTTAAAATATTTAGACGTTGTTTGGTGTAAATAACGACTGAGATCCTGTTTTTTCATGCGACTCGCGGTAAAATCCCGCATGTGGAAATTGAGGGTGTGACAGATTAGTATCAGATCCATGTCAGACATTAGTTATGTGTGGGAAGCAAGGGGTTTGTATGGGGGCTGTTAGTTTGGTCAGGTACTTGTTAGTTTGAGTTTTAAATTTATTCTCAATGGTCCTACGTATATGTCACACCCTCAATATCCACGTGCAGGTCTTTACTAGCGAGGTGCGTGACAAACCAGGATCTCAATCATTAGTTACAACAAACAACGTCTAAATATTTTGAATAAACTTTATTGTCCCATATTTGTGAAAAGCGATTTCAGAGTTAACGTCTTATTGTTCTAAAGTTCGGAAGTGTAACATAGCGGGAAAGATAAATCCCTATACAAAAGCAATAGTCTAAGGCGCAAAACACGCGCATGCCATAACATTATTAATTAAAAAGTTCAAGTTATGATGCAGTGTTTATGAGTGACCATGAATGCAACTCCTATCCGTGCACTTGATCTTAGCAAACTGAGAAAGACACACTAAAATGGGTCAACACAACGGTTGGCGAGTTCACAGGTTTGAGTTTAAAAACAATTTTGTCAAACAAACCATTTAGTAAGTAAACATTGTAAGCAATAAAGCATGGATAATGTATGCATTAGTAATAACGCTAGTTAATTAGGCTAGAAATCATATTACATTAATTTAAGTTCCATTGTGACCGAGGCTGACTTGTTAGTTTGTTTGGCACCCATGGAGTCTAATAAGACTAGTGTGTTTCTAGTAAATGAGACGCCCGGTGACTCCCTCACCCGAGAGCCCTGAGGGGGTTCTTCAAACCCAGTAGTACTACATTTCATTATCCAGCCAATTTCACTATGTACACATGAGGTATTAACAAAGGCTACAATATCCCAAAGTTTTGTATGCATGCTTTCTCCCTCAAAAGGAGTAAATAAAAAGAGGGGCAGTTAAACTCACCACGAATGCGGTTCAAATTGAAAGTCAACTGCTTAAGTCAAAGTTGTTCTAGTGCCTAAATCATACAAGCACTATAAGTATTTGCTAAGAGATTCCTAGAATCCTTAGTATCCAAACGATTCCATTGATTAATTGAGGTTTGGCCAAAGTTTGAATTTTTTGTTGACTTTGACTAAAGTTTGACTTTTGTTGACTTTGATTAAAGTTTGACTTTTCATTTGACTTCTGACAAAAGGTCCAAGTTGTTGACCATTGCCTAAAAAAAAGTCTCGATGATCGAAGAATAAAATTTGAGTTTTGTTGACCATTGACCAAAACATTTACCTTTGACCAAAATATTGGCTGACGACCTATTGGTGACTTTTGACCAATTTTATAGAATTAGAGTAGTTACATGATATTCCTAGTTACAATTTAACAACAAATCATGTAATGTGCACTTAGCCACTTTTCACACAATCATATGACTAAGTCCAACTTTTATCACTTTCAATACTTCACAAGTAAGACAAAACATTTAGTCAAATAGTTCTAAGTTGACCCATAAGGTCAAAATTCAACTTACTACAACCTTTCTTGTACAAACTACAATTATCCTTATTAAACAATGTGCTGATCAATCTTAACAAGTTTTATGTCATCAAAACTGATTTTTCCAACCAACCAAAACATATAAATAAATTACCAAATAAGTCACACAATTACTTTCAAGTGTTAGGTACAACATACATTTTTCTTATAATTTTTCAATGCTCACCAACATATAGAAAATTCACACACAACAGAATACAAGTATTTGCTAAAATTTCCATATATGTTCAATTAATGCAAAACCAATTGAGTTGGATTCCCACTTCAATCTATGACATTTCAGAAGTGGAATCACATCATTATATATTTTCAATCTCAAGTTATAAAATTTACAACACAGCTCATAAAATTTCTCTTTCAATCAGGATTGCAACCCGATATTGTAAATTAATAAAAAGTAGTCAAACAAAGTCCACAAATTATGATTTCCGACGTTTTCAAAACTAGACTCAAAGCACTTAACCTTAGGATAAAAAATCAATAAAAAATACCACCGTATCAACAAGTTATACAATCAACAATCTAAAACACAGAATATGTGGACAAGCAGATCCAAGCCAAAACTCATAAAAATCATGATTCTTATATCCTCATGTTCTTAAATCATCAAGGAAACATTTTATATGATCAAAATCATGGTTTCCGATATTATTCCAATTTTTAAAAAATAACATTTATATACAAAAATATTCCACATTTTCTTTTATTATCAAAACACAAATTTCCTTTTAACCAATCAACCTTGATCATCCCTGGTTCATTTTCACAAACCTGGTTATTTGGATACTAGGTTTTCATTAATTAAAATCAAAATATAAATAAGCATATGTACTAAACGAAATTTACCTATTGCTTGATTCCAAACCCTACACTCTTGTTTCCAATAACCACCAAACTTCTTATGAACTTTGAGAGTGTTTTATAAAAATGAAAGTGTATGTGTGTGTGTGTGTGTTGTGAAGTGGATGGCCACGGAGAGAGAGGGGAAAGGAAAGAAGAGTCATAACCCCTTTATCATTACACTCCCATTAATAAACTCATTAAGTTATAATTAATTTAATTTCATTTTATTAATTTGTGACATGTTACATTCTTTAAAAGCATTTTCTAGTAATATTTTAAGCTAAGGTTTAATAGTTCCTTTAACTAATTGTCATGTAATATATCATATGTTGTATTATTTTAATTATTCAACTCTCTTACAAAAACATATAAGTATACAATAGTTAATCATGAAACATGTTAAACATGTAACACAATTATATCTATTCTATATAATACATGTAACATATCATGTTTATCATAACATGTGAGACAAGTTTATTATTCTAGTTACCAACAACTAAATACTCTTACTAATGTCTCCAATGACATGATTGACTCAATGTATGCATACATAACACTACATGCATGAGAGTTCATTAATGTAGTTAACAGAACTAACTAGGTTTAGTTAACGGAGTTAACCTGAAAATTGGCAGTTGTCACATCATCCCCTTGTTCAAAGAAATTTCGTCCTGAAAATTGTATAATGTCGCTGAAAGGCTGGAAACGAAAGAGAAGAGAATATAAAAAATTTTCAGATTGTCACAGCATCCCCATGTTAAAATAATATTTGTCTCAAATTATAGATCGTATCTAAGGTTTATCCTTGGGTTTGAATAAGTGAGGATACTTTTATTTCATCTGATTCTCGCGCTCCAAAGTGAACTCCGGTCCACGTCTCGAGTTCCAACGAACACGAACAATCGGGGTTTTGTTGTGTCTTTTTGTTTTTACTTCCCTATCCATAATTTCAACAGGTTCCTCTACGAAGTGTAACTTTTTATTAATCTCTAATTCCTCTAAAGGAACTACGAGAGTTTCTTCTGCCAAACACTTTGTTAGTGCACTGTTTTGGTTGTCCGTAGAGATCGAATAAGTTATAGATAGTCTAGAACGTATATTTAATGTAAATGGCCCATTCGCTATGGATTGTATAGCTAATGAGGCCCATTCGTTAGTTATCTAGGCTAGTTCGTTAGGTTTATAAGCCCATTCGTCATCATTCGTTATGGAATCATAACGAATGGTGTCTAATTTGTTATGAAGATATAACGAATAAGACTAAATTAACGAACTGGAGCATATTGGCTATAAATAGGCTAGTCCATGCTCATAATTAAGTGAGATCACACACATAAGAATAAGTGAGATCCATAAGTTATTATGTATTTATCCACAATAATGTATTCTCTCCATATTTGTCAATAAAGTAATAATTTAACGTTTAGATCTCATGTATAATCGATGTATCGATGCAGCTAGATCCGTGACGGGATCACTCACACTTCTTAAGGTTCGACACATGGAAAACGTTGTGTACTACACTGAGTTGTTCTGGTATTTCAAATTTATATGCCACACAGCCAATTTGTTTAATAATTTCGAATGTTACTACATAGCGCGGGTTTAGTTTTCCATGTTTCCCAAAACGAATAACACCTTTCCAAGGTGATACTTTCAAAAGGATTGTGTCTCCAACTTCAAATTCTAGAGATTTCCTACGTTTGCCATCTTTGCTCATTTGGTGATGTCGTGCTGCTGCCACACGATATCTGATTTGCACAATTCGTTCATTCGTTTCGTGGACTATCTCGGGTCCAGTTAGTTGGCTTTCACTGACTCCTGCCCAGCACATTGGTGATCGACACTTTTGTCCATATAGAGCTTCTAAAGTTGCCGCTTTTATACTCGTGTGGTAACTATTATTATAGGAAAACTCAACTAAAGGTAAGTGAGTTTCCCAATTCTTACCAAAATCAATGACGCAGTCTCTAAGCATATCTTCCTAAGTCTTTATCGTTCGTTCACTCTGACCATCAGTCTGAGGACGGTAAGCTATACTCATGTCTAGGCGTGTACCCAGCACCTTTTGTAATGACTGCCAGATATTTGAGGTAAATCCAGCGTCACGGTCCGATATAATCAAAATTGGTACTCCATGATAGGCGACAATTTCCCTAATATAAATCCGAGCTAACCTATCCATCTTATCGAACTCGCTAATGGTTAGAAAATGTGTTGATTTTGTCAGACGATTCGCTATTACCGAAATAGTATTGTGTCCATTTGGAGTCTTAGGTATTTTTGTTATGAAATCCATGGATACCTGTTCACATTTACCCATTGGGATTACTAGTTGCTGAAGCAAATCAGATGGTTTCCTATACTCAACCTTTACCTTAGCACATGTCAAAAACTTTGCTAAATAGTTAGCAATTTCTTCTTTCATGCCAGGCCACTAGTAAAGATCTTGTAAATCCTGGTACATCTTATCTGAACCTGGATGCACAGAAACCCGAGATTTGTGTGCCTCGTCCTTGACCAATTCACGCAAATTCCCATAACGAGGTACCCAAATCCATCCATTGTAATACCGAATTCCATCGGATTCAATTTTTGACTATTAATTGATTCCACGCAAGGCTTCGTTATCAAAATTCTCTGCTTTTAAGGCTTCATGTTGTGCCTTCCGAAGTCTTTGTGATAACCCTGAATGTATAGTTAATTGAAATGCTTGAACTCTTCGAGGCTTTAGGTTTTACTTACGACTTAGAGCGTCAGCTACCGCAATAGCTTTTCCCGGATGATACTTAATAGCACACTCATAGTCGTTGAGAAGTTCGACCCATCTCCTTTTCCTCATGTTAAGCTCTTTCGGCTCGAACTCTTTCTGCTCCAATATATGCAGGAGACTCTTATGGTCAATGTAGATGGTACACTTTGTTCCATAAAGATAATGTCTCCAAATCTTTAGTGCGAAGACAACAGCTCCGAATTTCAAATCGTGAGTCGTATAATTTTGCTCGTGGACTTTCAGTTTTCGAAAAGCATACGCTATAACTTTCTCGCGTTGCATAAGTACACATCTGATACCTTGGATAGAAGTGTCACAATATACAACAGAATCATCGACTCCATCTGGAAATGATATAATCGGTGCGCTACAATGTTTTTATTTAAACGTTTGAATAGCTGTTTCCTACTCTTCACTCCACTTGTATGTAGTGCCTTTATGGATTAGAGCAGTGAGGGGTTATGCGATCTTTTAAAATCCTTCAATGAACCTCCGATAGTAACCAACCAAACCAAGAAATTGACGAATCTCGGTAGGCATTCTTGGGGTTGGCCAATCCTTAATGAATACCTTTCGCGTTAACCATGTGGCCTAAGAATTGAACCTCTCAGATCTAAAATTCGCATTTAGAAAACTTTGAGAAAAGTTTCTCTTTCTTAAGGAGTTCCGAAATTAGCCGTAAATGTTGTTCGTGATCCTCCTTAGTCTTTGAGTATATAAGGATATCATCAATAAACACAATGACAAACTTATCTAGATATGGTTTACAAACGTGATTCATGAGATCCATGAATACCGCCAGAGCGTTTGTTAACCCAAATGGCATAACCGCAAACTCATAGTGTCCATAACGATTGCAAATGTCGTCCTTGATATGTCCTCTTCCCGAACCCAGAGTTGATGATAACCCTATCTAAGATCAATTTTTGAATAATAACCAAATCCTTTCAACTTTTCAAAGAGATCATCAAGACGTGGTAAAGGGAATCAGTTCTTGATTGTAACCTTGTTAAGCTCTCTGTAGTCGATACACATCCAAAAATTTCCATACTAATTCTTTACGAACAACACAGGAACTCCGCATAGAGATGAACTCGGACGAATAAAACCATTGTTTAATTGTTTCGATTATTCCTCCAACTCATTAGGGGTAAGTTAGTTCGATCTGAAAACATGTCTGTGAGGCGGAAGACTAGGTAGATCTTCTGGAAATACCTCAGGAAAATCCCTAACGATAGGAATATCCTCGATTCGCTTCTCTTCTGTCCTCGTATCGGACACCATCAGCAAAACAACCAAGTGTCCCTTACGTAACAAATTTTGGGCCCTCATCATTGAAATAACGCCCATAGTTTTACCACCCTCTTCTCCTTGAACGGCTAGGACTTCTCCATCAGCAAATGGTATACGAACTACCATCTCATGACAACCTACTGCGGCTTGATGTGCAGAAAGGCAATCAATACCAATGACCACATCAAAACTACCGAGTTCAATTGGTATTAGGTCAATGTCGAACGTACGAGTGGACAATACTAATTTGCATTACTTAAGAATCTGGGATCCCTCAACGGATTTCCCATTGGCGAGTTCAATTAAATAGTTCGACTCTAGAGTTGATGGGTTGTGTTCTATTAGTTTGCCCCGATGTCAAATAATGTTAGGGCAGGAGGCCCATTAAACAACATTTACCATTTATAGTAGAAGAATCGAATAGAGCCTGACCTGATCCAATCACAAAAACCCTTCCTCTTCCTTCTCCACCGGAGTTGCCATTTCCACCATTGTTGTCTTTTCCATTGTTATTGTTCCCTCCATTGCTTTTATTCTTGAGTTTCAGACTGTCTGGCTTGTAATGTCCTTCTTGTCCGCACTCGTAACATTTATTTGATTTCTCCTAAGCTTGTGGTTGCTTATGCTTAAGCTTTACCCGAAAAACTCTTGCTTCATGACCCGGCTTTCCACAACGCTGGCTCGCAATTTTATCATATTGGCGGATGTGGTGCAGATTGCACTTGTTACATCTAGGATGTCGGCCCTAATAACCCCCTTGATTCTGGTTGGGGTTAATGTGATTGTTTTTCCGGGTAGGTTCGCATCGTTTGTTTTGACGATGCTGAGTGTTAATGGAATATGATGCTTTGTTCCCGCGACTGTGGTTGTTGTCGTTCTCCCATTTAAGTTTGTTGTCACTCAATCCTGCAGCTGATTTGGTTCTTGGTAATGGCCCTTGCTTGATAGCTTGTTCGGTTAGCTAATGATCTAAATGAATAGCATCTTGAATAGTAGTCGGTCTGGACGAAGTTACCATTCCCTGAGTTTGATGTTCTATGTCAACAATATACATTTTAATCCTCTTGTAGGCAGGATTCACCATTTGTGGACGCAAGACATCTAGTTCATGTGATCGGTTCGTATAGGTTTCAATCTCTGAACCATCCATGCGAAGATTCCAAAACTCCTATTCTAGCTTCTGCACTTCATCTCTTGGGTTGTACTCCTCTTTGAATAGTTCAGTAAACTCAGCCCAATGCGGGGTTTTGGGAAGCAAGGGGTTTAATCGTTAGGGTTTCTAGAAGTCAGGACAGCTTTCAGGTGGTGGCAGGCCTATAAAAGAATAATATAGGGCATGTCTACCACGGATTTTGCCACTTTACACATTTCAGGCAAATCGAATATTCCGTATTTTAGTGTGACGGCTGTCCTAGGATTTGTACGGATAAACATTCCTTACAAGAAACCCTAATCGATTTACATTTGTATGAAAACCTTCTATAAATGGAAATATTTTGAGTGATTGTTAAATTTAATATCCTTAAGCAACAGATATTGTTTGTTAGTGGTTCCGCCGTTAATAAATAACTAATCTTACCATAAATAGCAACGTCATCAACCTTCTTGTCGACAGATTTATTGTGTGGGTTGTGAGATTTATTGTGAGTTTGAGGGATCATTTACAGGATTGACAAGTGGTATAAGAGCTTGTTTGTTGCTGTCTGGGTGAAGATTTGTTGCTTATTGTTGATTATTTGAAGACGAGGAATGACGTAAGCAGAGTACTTTTCATTGAATTCTTACGTCAGCAACTCTGTTCTTCCTTCAATCTTCCAGATCTGAAATATTTGATTTCTTCTTTTACTTGTTTTTAATTAAAGTTTGCATTTTTTTTATTAAATCTTGCTCCAATCGAATTAGATACATTAGACTGAAGAGTTTTCTCTCAGATCTGATTGATTTTTCAAATTTAATTTTTCAATTTGTTTAAACTTTTTTCTGTTTTTGTTTAAAATCATTTTGCAAAATACCAAAAATATGTCTGGTTTTGAAGAGCAAGATTTCCACTAACAAGATTCCAAGGCTATATGGGCCGGAAAGTTTCATCTAGTGGAAAGTGATGTTTGATGCTGTTGTGTGTTATAATGAAGTTGATATGTGGAACTCCATTAAAAATGGTCCATATTTTCCTGAAGGTGCAATTACAAACCAAACAGTGGTTGATAGAATGAAGAAAATTGATGACAGACCCCTTGCAATGATTAAGCTAGGTCTGTCTTGGGATATTCTCACAAAAGTTGCACATCATACAACAGCCAAGGCTATGTATGATGCAATACTTGAAATGTTTGAGGGCAATACAGAGCTGAAGAACATCAAGAAGCAAAGACTCAAGAAACAACTTGAGAGGTTCAAATATAAAGATGGGGAGAGATTGAAATCAATTCTTGAAAGGTTTTTAGCCATTGTGAATGATCTCAGAACCACTGATTATTTGATGACAGATTCTGATTTGAACACTAAACTGTTATCATCAATGCCAAAAGAATGGTATACAACTAGTAAGTTCATTCTTCAGAAGCCAAACTTTGAAAAACTCAGGCTGGATGATATGATTTGCTTTCTTCAAGTTATTGAGATAGAGATGATTGAGAATGAAATGATAAAGGAAGAAAATCCATGTTTTCAGGTTTCCAATGCACTTATGGCACCTTTGGAAAACTTGTCCACCAAAAACCAAGGTAGCCAATCAAAGTTTAATGTCCAACTCATAGATGATAATGATTCTGCCTCCATAGCAAGTGAACATTTACCTTATGCTAGTTTATAGAGTCCTACAATGCATTTGTAGCCAAAAACATGATCCACACAAGTGTCATTCAAGATGATTTGGAACAGATTGATGCAGATGACTTTAAGACATGCACCTGAAGTGGCAGGCTGCCGTGTTGGCTCTCAGAAGCAAAAGGTTGTTTAACATGACTGAAAGGTCTCTAGTGTCTGGTCTAAATGAAAGAATAGGGTTTGATAAGTCTAAGGCAATTTGCTATAATTGCCAGCAACCAGGACACTTTGCTAGAGAATGCAACCAGCCTAGAAAATTCCTAGTGAACCAATACCAGAACCAACAGCCATGGAATCAGTACCAATTTCAACATAACCAGCAAAGAAACAACAATTACAACGACAATTCCAATTTTAACAACTACCAGCAGCATCAGATGAACAATCAGCAAGTTGTGCCCCAGAACCAGAATTACCAAAGACACAACCAAAACCCTCCAAATGCTCCAAACAACCCCAACAGAAACAATCAAAATCAGCCCAGAAACCAAGGGAATGTTGCAGTTGCTGCATAATAAGAGGGGGATTTTGATTGGAGTGACCATGTAGATGACATCACCAAAGTCAATGTTGCATTAATGGCTAAAGTTGAAAGTGAGGCTGCATCTTCTTCTTCACAAGTACCCTCAACCTCTACAACTGATTTACTTGAAACAATTAATGCTTTAATTATGAAAGTAGGCCAATTAGAGAGTGAATGCTTTAGAAAACAAAGATATGTAACTGAAATTGATGGGTTAAGGAAATTGACTGTTGAAGAGAAGGTGAAGAATACCAAGTTACAAGTTGAGAATGAGTTTCTGAAGAACATAGTGTCTACAGGAAACATTTGTGGCATTATGAACAAGATAAGAGAAGAACATAAGTACAAAGTTGTTCCTCCCCTTTTCAACAACAATTACTCTCTTAAGGTTGATAAAGACAAAAGAGATACATATCTCAATCAATTCAGAGAAGTTTTTCAAGACATGGAAGAATTCATTGAAAACTACAAAATGGTTGAAAGTAAACAAATATGGGGAGTTTGTTATTAAGGAAGAAGTAAGGGATGACAAATCAATTGTAGTGCAAGTATCTGAAGATGATTTGAACCAAGATTATCGGAGTGACTCTAGTGATCAAACCTCCGCTGAAGAAATTCAAGCTGCAGAAAGAGGTTGAAGACTAAAGAAACCTGATTCAGTAGACAAACTGCCTGTTCTACCCAAATTAACTCCCAAGATGATAAAGAACAATGAAAGAATGAGAAGAGAACACGTGTCTTTTGTCATATGTGAAAGGTCAAAAGTAAGCTACAATGCTGTCAGGCCACCAAGCAAAACTCTGTAGAAAAGGTTAAGGGAAAATAACAAGAAAATGGCCATTGAAACCGTTGTAGATGATAACTTCATTCCAATATACCCTGTTTTCTCTAGCTGTCACACCCCAACCTAAGGCGGAAATGCCGGGGCATGAGCTGATTGCCCACATCTCACAAGTTACTATCAAGCAAATTGATAAGTGACAATATCAATTTAATTTATTTAAATAAAACAATTACAGTTAAGTACATCAAGTATAAAGAAATTTCAACAGTGATCAATTTAAGTTTATATCCTAAAATGGCATCTCTACGTGATCTTCATCTTGCTAAACAACCAAGCTGATAACTTGCAAATGCGTATAAAATATATTTTTGTCAACAACACATGTTGTGTCTGGTCCCACTTAATTATGTTCGATTCGGCTCGGATCTTAATCAATCATGTCATAACTCGCACAAAAATTAATCATGTTAACAAGAGAGTTAACGACGGGTTACTATATTTAGAAAGATGACCGTTTGTTAAAGGCGGAATCAATAACAAACATACGGTTGCAATGAATATTCAGGGACAGAAGGCACACACAGGATTCACTCAAAAGATTTCCATTTATATATTGTTAATCATACAAAAGGATAATCGATTTAGGGTTTTCTAGGAATCCTAAGACAGCCGTCAGTTGTGCAATTTTTTCGTTTGTGTCTGTCTCCTTCTGGCGGCGTGCCCTAAATACTCTATTTATAGGCCTGCCAACCTAAGACAGCTGTCATTCCTTCTAGAAACCCTATGTGATAATACATATTCAAAAATAAAACTAAGTGTAAAACAAGGCTTCCGGGTAGGCTTTTCATTAATCTTCAGTCTCCGAGTACGCAGTGTACTCGGCCTTCCTTCAGACTTGGTAAACATTGAAGTGTACTAGAGAATCAGTTTCCAGGTAGACTTTACTTAAAGAATATTTTACCAAGTAAAATATTCACCGAGTAGACTTCAGTCTTCTTGAATTTATCATACTTTGCCCGATAACTCCTTACGAGCAACTCTGTTCTTCTATGGTCCTGTTCGGCTCTTTGTCGTTGAACAACTTATTAGCAAAGCGTACTCGGGAATCACTGTACCTTTCTTGAGCTGAACCTTACTCGATATAACTTAGAAATATTCTCTTAACTCATCAAGTATATTCGGACCATATTTATTAAAGAATACCTTGCCCGGTCTTCCAATCACTTGGCTTCATGGACTTGGTTGACCAAACCTTACTCGGAAGAGTAAAATACTTGATCTTGAAGAACAACCCTGCTTGACAAAGTGAACCTTGCTCGGAGATGCCAAATCAGTGATCCTTACTCGGGAAGTCACCAAAAAGCATACCTTGCTCGGATATCCACTTAAGAAGACTATTTGAAGTAAACCTTGCCCGGAAGGCAAAATCTCGTACTCGGCTAAGTAAAAGCTTACTCGGAGTTCCAAGGTGTGCTCGGATTCAATACTTAGCAGTTTCTGATGAGGTTGAGAAGATTCCAATCTTCCATATTCTTCGTTTTCGGTCAAATCTCCTCATTTGGGTCAAATTCTTGACCCAACATGTTGAGTGAGTAAAACACAAGTTTGAGACACTACAATAATAATATATCATAAATAAAGAAAGATGCAAACTGCACCTGTGAGAATAAACAATTAAACGAAAGCATATAAGCAATTAACCAAACCATAAAGAAAGGGCTAAACCGTTGCCATGTGAATGGGCATTAGTTACCAAAAATGAGATATCGGTGAATCTCCACATTTGGGTCAAATTCTTGACCCAACAATCTCCCCCTAGATTGGAACACCTCAGCTGACCCAAAACACTCTATGGTTACTTACACTTAGCAAAATACACATCAAATTAAACGTAAAATTTCATAATCAAATTACATAAGTAAAAATTACATAAGCAAAAGTTGTCCGAAGACATTACATAGCAAAGCCTATTCTATCTATTTTGTCTTATTCTTTCGTTGTAGGCTGCTTGTCTTCTCAGCTGGATTATAGATGCAGCTCTTTCTCTGAAGATATTGAGCACTTGGTAGTGAGTGTGTCCTTTTGGTATCACCAAGTCTCTTATATCTGTAAGATCATCATTGTGTAAGCATGTCAGATCTGCATCCTTTTTGATTATCGCCATAGCTTTTCCATCAGAGTTCCTTAGCACATAATAACCAGTGTCTTCTTTGTTTTCCACTTCAGCAATGACACCGTTCTTCTGCACTGTATAGCTTGGCCTTCTCATTCTTCTTCCCAATCTTATACACGTATCCATGTTGGACAGTGGATTCTGATCTCGGACACTTATTTGGTAGTTCAGTTCAGCCCTGTCCATTTTCTTCAGCTTTTCTGACCTTTTTGATCTGTGAAGTTGAATCATTTTTCAACTTCTTTTTTCTTTTAAAAACTTGAATCCCTTATCAGCTTCTTCATGTAGATACTTTGATAAGTTATTCATCTGTCTTCCTGCTGATCTGTCCCTGTTTCTGTAGTCATACAAGTGAAGTGTGCCCATTCTTCTTAATTGATCTTCATTAAACTCACGGAAGTCACTTCTGACCACAATCTCTTTTAATAACCTGCTCTCCATAATCACTTTAAGGGAATCAGTGACTGAATCATAATATAGCTCTCTGGGTAGATCCACATCAGATTGTGGTCTTGTTCTGTGTTGTACTAAGCTTCTTGATTCTCCTCTTCCTCATTGGCCTCTTCCTATAGGAAATCTTTGATGGAATGGAGGTCTGAATGGAATTGAGTTCTTAGGCTTTTGAGGTCCCAAGTTGAATGTCTTCACATATATAGCTTCTACCAACTCAGTAGGAAGGTTGGCTATCTCCACAATGTCATGTCCTGCTGCTCCAGTTCAATTAACATTTTTATCATTCCTGGAGTTCTTGCTAGTCCAGCAGGTACAAATCTGCCATCAGCATAATATCTGGGATTTTCTCCTTCTCTCAAAGCCTTTTCCCACTCATCTTTTTGAAGGTAGAAAAGAGTCTTCAAATCCTCTTTCTCCAAAACATTAAAATCTGCTTCAGTCATCCCTCTGTTGTTTATCATTATGTTTCTTAGGATGCTTATCATTTCCTCATTCTCCCAAGGCATGAATGGTTCAGTTTCTTGTTCAGATTTTACATCTTCTTGAGGGATAGGAATTTCAACAGGTTTGACTTGCTCCTTTTCCTTTTCCCTTAAGGTCTGAATTCTTCTTTTCTTCTTTGGTGGCTCATCAGGTACATCAGTTTGAATTGAGCTTTCAGTTTGGACCCTTGTTTATTTTTCTTTTCTTTTCCTTCTGTTATACTGATCCACAACTGTCTTTTTATCTAAATTTTTCACAATTTCAGGCTTCATGCCTTTCTCCAATAAATATCCACACATTCCATTGAATCTTCTTTTCAACTCTTCCAACTCAATTTCCTCATTTTCTTTAACACATCTTTCCACTACTTTCTCTCTTTCATTCATGTATAAATTTTGCAATTCATCAAAAGAGAAGTGTGCCAAATCTTTCTCAGAGTAACCATGTCTTCTCAAATAATCTTTGTATTTCTTGGCATCTTTGTTCTTCTGTTCCATCAGCCTTTTGGCTTCCAACTTACTCAGCTTAATGTTTGCCCTGTGTACATCAGTCATTTCAACTTGTGGGGATATAAAATTAGCTGTTGTTCCAATTTTCCCTTCATCATTCTCAGGTTTGTCATTATTGTCATCATCAGAGTTCTCAGAGTCATCCTCTTCTGTCAGATCATTCATAGCATCTATCTTTGGTTCATCAGGAGCTGGATGATCTGCTTCATCTCTAGTTGTTACATCAGGGACACCTTGTATATGTTCACCAGGTTTTAGACTTTGCAAAGGTGTAGCCCTGATATGACTTTGTTCAGATGTTCTTTTTCTTCTCTCATAAGTCTTTTCAAATCTTCTTTCTGGCCAGTTACCAGTAGGGTTCTTTCTTAAATCCTCTTTCACTTGTTCAGCTCATTTCTTGGCAGCCATAGATGCAATTGACTCACCAATTTCCTCTTCAGGAATCATACCCGTATTCACATTGGCTGGTTCAGCAGTTTCAGATGTTTGACTTTGGGATTGAAACATGCATACTACCAAAGCCAGAGAGTTGTCCACTTCCACAACCCTGCTCATTTTGATAAGTTCTTCTATAACTTCTTGTTCAGTCTCATCTTCAGTCAGTTCTTTTTCAATGTTGGCTTGTCTGATCAGATTTTCTTGCTCTGCTATTTCTTCAGGAGTCAGTGATAGGGCTATTTTCTCCCTCTCCAAAGTTTCTTTGATTATTCTTTCTTGCTCTTCAAGAGCAGCAGCAGCCGCATCATCTCTAAAAGTTACATCTTTTTCAACATACACAGCAGGCTCTTCCTCTGTTGCTATCCCTTTACCTTTTTCTTTCCTTTTTCTCAACTTCTCTTCATCTTCTTCTTCATCAGAAGTCTCATATTCATCAATTTCTTTGAACAGTTGTTCTAGTTCAGAATCATGCTCTGCCCTCTTGGAACTAACTTCTTGATCATCTTCAGGTTCAGTGGTTACCAGTTCCTCAGTAGCAACATTCACATTTGTATTCTCCACACTCATTTCCTCATCCACAATCTCAGTCAATTCTTCTGTTAACACATTCTCATCATCTTTTGACTTTTCATTTTCATTATCATTGGTTTCCTCTCCACTAACTTCTACTTCATTTTCATCACTATCATCATAATCATTCATGATCATCTTCAGACCATCAACATTTTCAACACTTACAGCATCAGTCATAACCACATCATTATCATATATATTCTCCCCCTGTTTTAGGGCAGATGAGGTCTTCTCAACCTCCTGTATCAGGGTTTGAATTTTCATTTCAGCATCAGCTAACTTTATCAATAACATTTCATTTTCACTAGTTATCTCTTCATTCTTTCTTCTCAACTCAACATTCTCATCCCTAACCTCCTCAACTTGTCTTTTCAACTCATCATTTTCCAACATCAACTCAGCATTTCTTTGGAACATATCAACATGTTGACTTGTAGGGTTTGATGTAGTAAATGGTTCAAAGTCAGGTTGGTTGGTGGTAGGTGTTTATGGTGTTGGTGATTGATGTGTGGATTTTGCTGGTTGGTCTAGGGTAAGGGTTTGAAGTGGTGTTTGATGTGGTGAGGTCTGTGGTGGTGAGTGTGGTAGTATTGGAATTGGTTGTTCAGGTTCTTCTCTTTGCTCCCCCTGTTCAGGTGCCATAATCCCCATCTCCAAACCATCTCCACCTTCATTGCCATCAACATCATCATCAGAGTCTCCTTCAGCACTATCATCATCACCCCCTTCTTCCTCCTCTGAGCTTAGCTCAGGCACAGGCATTATAGCCAAATCATGGTTTAACAACCAAGGTAAGATCTCAAACGGAACATTTGCATTAAAGTTATTTGAGACACCAGGATTTTTTATTCTCTTGTAAGCATCAGGATCTTGCATTTTATGTGTGACTCCAATTGTTGGTAAATCTTGTAATGTGCTGTTGAATATGATCTGCAGGAATCTTGGGTACCGTAAAAATCTTTTTCTTTCTGGTTTCTTCAGATTCCCCACTAACCCCACAAAAATCATCTTGGAAAAATTAAAGGGCAGATCAAAGATTGTTCCAACTGTGGCATTTGCTAGATCATGACTCATCAGAGTCCATGATCCCTTCCTCGGAGCAAATCCATGAATAATATGATGAATAAGAAATCTGTATAGCATCGGAAATAGACCCTTCTGAAACTGTCCTTCATGGACATTTCCTTGATACCCCATCGTTTCTTTAAAAATCTTCAATAAGTGCTTTGTATTGACGTTTATGTGATTGTGATCATCGTCATTCAGTCTCAAACACCTTCTGATCATCCTTTCAGTGATCTGAATCTCCTGTTTGGCTACGGTTGCTTCTATTCGTTTTCATTCACATCTTCAACGAGCTCTGCTGATCTCCAGAAATCCAAGGAGTGATTTCTGTAAATAATTGGGCTTTCAGTGAGTGCAAAGCTGATGTTTGACCGTGCCATCCATAATATCATTCGACCCATAGGTTCATTCTCTGGTGTCACTTGTAGTAACGCGCACATGTTGTGCTTTGGCTCAAAAACATACTTTGGTTCGTTGTCTGCCATATCTGTAATACATAAACAAACACATTCAATGTGAAATTAGACATAAAGTTTAATACTTTAGATAATTTCACGTTATAAAAATGAAGAAGAAAGAAAGAAATCTTCATGAACCTGTTCTTCGACAAATTAATAACCTAAACACATAAACAGAGTGTCAGTACTCAAATACATAATCAAGTCACATTACAATCTAATCGTGATCGGAAAACATAATATGTAATGCTTACCGAGTCAGAATTATGAAGTTGATAAAAATTAGGGTTTGGATTAATGTTGAATTTGATAAGTCGGTTATGTTTCTTAGTGCGTGAGAATTTGCAGTGGAAGGAGAGAGAGAGAGGGATATAATGTTGAAAAATTTTCTTAAGTCCCTCTTTTATAACTTTTTGAAAGTGGGTTTTAAATGCTTTTTGTCATTTTGTGAATTATTAGCTGTCACCCAGTAACATTATCCACTTGATATATTAAAAACATTTAATTTCATTTAAGATCATAAGACCTTACTCGAAAGCTTAATATATCCAAAGTCTACTCGGTCTACTTCCACTAACAAACCTTACTCGGTCAAACTTTACTCGCTCAAATTTTCAATTTGGAATATACAAAGTTTGCCCGAATTCTTTTATTTTCAAACCATGCTCGATCAAGTAAATTAATTTAAAGTTAAGACATAATGAAGAAAGCTTACCCGAAATACTTGATATCTTGAGAAATTAATCACCAGGCAAATAATCAAATATAGTTATCAAATAAACATTCTTACTAAGAATCAATTAAGATCCTCACAAAGATTTCTCAAATTCAAATTAAAACTTATTTAGCATGAACCCTAATAAGAATCATAATCAATTTTATCATACTAACTAACATATTCAATCAACGCATTCATTCAGGTATGAATCTAAACAATTTCATCATACCAACTTACATATTTAATCAACGCATTCATTCAAGTATGCTTGTATACATAGTGTGCTCGAGCACTCTTTCAAATGTAAAGTGTGCGCGGACAACAATCTTATGTAAATTATACCCGAATAACATTCATATAGTACAAAGTGTGCTCGAAAAGAAATTCTAGCAGACAGTGTACTCGAAAAGTTAAAGTTTGAAATTACCAAGTATATTGAAGGAAAACAAGTGTACCTGAAACATAAAGTGTGCTCGGAAAACAAAGTTTGCCAGAAAACACTTGTAATTTCAAAGAAATCATAAACACACATATCATAGAGCATGCTCGGAATGAAATTAAACACAAAAACATTTAAGTGTGCTATATTCTAAAATTTCATAGAGCTTTCTCGAAAATCCTAAGTTAGCACTAAGCTCGCTAGGAGAAACACATTCAATCATCAGGTATTCCCTTGCTCGAGGAAACTCAACATATCAAACCATACCCGAAAAATGACAAACTTAAACAGTAACATCTAAGCGTGCCCGGAAAGATTAACAAGTCTTTCCTAACACCATATTCACACAAAGCTTACTCGGTGTACTCACTTAAGTTCACAAAGTTTGCTTGGAAACACAATCAGCATAAAACATGCATAGCTTACTCGAAACTAGCATATAACATGCATAGCTTGCTCGAAACAAGAATTTCTTGTTAAAAGATAGCTATTTCAACACATAATCATCTCAAGACTTCAAGCTTACTCGGGAAAATGAGTGCAACAGTGTACTCTACCCGAAAAGTGTAAACACTTCAAAGCATGCTCGAAAATCATAAAGTTAGTCAGAAATGACTAAGCTTACTCGGAAAGTTTGAAAATTATCAAACCTTACCCGAAACAACATATTCACACATAATCAACTGTTTTGTACTCGGAAAGGTTATAATTTATTAAACTTACCCGAAAATACATATTCAAACAGTTTGTGCTCGAGACGGTTATAAAGCATCAAACCTTACTCGAACTTACATATTCACACATAATCAACTGTTTTGTACTCGGAAAGGTTATAATTCATTAACCTTACCCGAAAATACATATTCAAACAGTTGTGCTCGATAATGTTATAAAGCATCAAACCTTACTCGAACTTACATATTCAACCTATTTTAGGCAAAATGCAACACTTTTTGACTTAAACCACTTGTCAAAGACATTTCTAAGTTATGTATCATTTCAGAACATAGTTTAAGAGCAAATGGTGCATTTAGAGATCAAATTTCAGTTATAATTCATTTCAAAACAATATCTTTATTAAACTGAAAAGATCTCAGGAATGGGATCATATTGACTAAGTAGCTATCTCATTACTTCACTCCCACTTAATTATGTTCGATTCGGCTCGGATCTTAATCAATCATGTCATAACTCGCACAAAAATTAATCGTGTTGACAAGAGAGTTAATGACGGGTTACTATATTTAGAAAGATGACCGTTTGTTAAAGGCGGAATCAATAACAAACATACGGTTGCAATGAATATTCAGGGACAGAAGGCACACACAGGATTCACACAAACGATTTCCATTTATATAATGTTAATCATTCAAAAGGATAATCGATTTAGGGTTTTCTAGGAATCCTAAGACAGCCGTCAATTGTGCAATTTTTTCGTTTGTGTCTGTCTCCTTCTGGCGGCGTGCCCTAAATATTCTATTTATAGGCCTGCCAACCTAAGACAGCTGTCATTCCTTCTAGAAACCCTATGTGATAATACATATTCAAATTACATATTCAAAAATAAAACTAAGTGTAAAACAAGGCTTCCGGGTAGGCTTTTCATTAATCTTCAGTCTCCGAGTACGCAGTGTACTTGGCCTTCCTTCAGACTTGGTAAACATAGAAGTGTACTCGAGAATCAGTTTCCGGGTAGAGTTTACTTAAAGAATATTTTACCAAGTAAAATATTCACCGAGTAGACTTTAGTCTTCTTGAATTTATCAGACTTTGTCCGATAACTCCTTACGAGCAACTCTGTTCTTCTATGGTCCTGTTCGGCTCTTTGTCATTGAACAACTTATTAGCAAAGCGTACTCGGGAATCATTGTACCTTGCTTGAGCTGAACCTTACTCGATATAACTTAGAAATATTCTCTTAACTCATCAAGTATATTCGGACCATATTTATTAAAGAATACCTTGCCCGGTCTTCCAATCACTTGGCTTCATGGACTTGGTTGACCAAACCTTACTCGGAAGAGTAAAATACTTGATCTTGAAGAACAACCCTGCTTGACAAAGTGAACCTTGCTTGGAGATGCCAAATCAGTGATCCTTACTCGGGAAGTCACCAAAAAGCATACATTGCTCGGATATCCACTTAAGAAGACTATTTGAAGTAAACCTTGCCCGGAAGGCGAAATATCGTACTCGGCTAAGAAAAAGCTTACTCGGAGTTCCAAGGTGTGCTCGGATTCAATACTTAGCAGTTTCTGAGGAGGTTGAGAAGATTCCAATCTTCCATATTCTTCGTTTTCGGTCAAATCTCCTCATTTGGGTCAAATTCTTGACCCAACATGTTGAGTGAGTAAAACACAAGTTTGAGACACTACAATAATAATATATCGTAAATAAAGAAAGATGCAAACTGCACCTGTGAGAATAAACAATTAAACGAAAGCATATAAGAAAGTGCCAAACCGTTGCCATGCGAATGGGCATTGGTTACCAAAAATGAGATATCGGTGAATCCATTTATTAATGCGTCAGACGCCAGCCACTTCGACGGTCGTATGATCATACTAAACTAAGAATATGTTGGACCTCTCTGAATGCGATATACATAAAGCATATACGCACATAATAAGCAAGGCATAAACTGATATACACACAAGGATTAAATAGTTGCGATTTTGAATACTAGATAATAGTTAAATACTGTAAATACGCATAAGTCCCCAAAAGGTTTAAAATAAGTAAAAAGGAGAGTGATTACTCACCTGATCGGATGAACGAAATAAGTTACGATGAGAGAGATGAACCCTTCAGGATATACCGTCAAGGATTCCTAGTTAAATATATAATATCAAATTAATTATAAGAGGTATAACATGATTTAAGAAATTAAGATGTCTGTTGTGATTAAGTTGTGTTTGAGATTAGATTGGTTAATGATTGATCGATTAATCTCTACGATCAATGTTATTAATAGTCTTATTAACTATAAATTCCTCAATAATTACCCGTGATATAATATATAATTAAATACTTAAATAATTTAATTAATACAAGATATGCTTCAAATAATAAATTCTAAATACATAAATGATTAGATATAAAAATTAAATATAATAATTTAATTAAATATAATTTGGTATTATAGTAATAATAATAATGATATCAAAATAAATAAATAAATAAAATAGTTATAATAACTTGTAGAAAGATATAAATATTTTTTCTTAAATCTTATATGGAAATCTATTTAATACATTGTGTTTATATAAAATAAATATAAGTTTATCAGACGCTCAACGACAAGAATCCCAAATGATGACGTCGGGTTTAAAGAATATATATATATATATATATAGGTATTGGATCATTTCATAAGTTTTTTTTACAGCAAGAGGTGCGAGAAATGAAGGTGTAGGTCCAATAATCCCTAATTTCACTCTCTTTCTTATGTGTAGGTGCATATGTATGTGTGTAGGTATGTATGTTTGTGTATGTGTACGTATGTTTGTATATGTGCATGTATGATTATATGTGTGTAGGTACATAGGTTTGAATGTGGCTGGTACATTTATATGTTTGTAGGTTGGTTTGAATGTGTAATTAAGACATAAATACAACCAACCTACACATACGTATGTAAAATCATATGAAAGGGAGTGAAATTAGAGTTTAATGGAGTTATACATTCACTTCTCGCACTTCTCGCTGTAATATCACTTCTCGCAAGATCCATCCCATATATATATATATATATATAACTTAACGAGATTAACGAGATTAATTGATTTGAAAACTCAGAAAACACTTGGGGTCAAACCACCTAGACCAAGTGAGAGATTCAAAAAGGGAAGTTCACATGAAAACTTCAAAGGGAAAATATGGTGTAAAAAGTGTGATGAATATGGTCATCATAATGATTCTTGTAATGAAAGATTAAACTTCAAGATATTTCACGTTCCCAATGAAACAATGTTAGATCAAAACTTTGAACTTTACAAACAAAACTATGATGAATATTTGGTTAAAGGGAAGGTGAGTGAGAAGGAGACAGTGATTAAGAATGTGCAAGAGGTTGGTAATAGTATGAAGAATGTTGGGAAAGGTGAAGAGAAACCAAAAAGAATGCGACTACTCAAGTTAAAAGAAACATCCTTCCAAGCAAATATGAATTAGTAGTGAAAATAAACATTCAACCATTGAGGATTGTCCCCAATCAAGACGTAAAGTCTGTTAAGTCTGATGATTCTCAGATTTCACCAACCAATGATAAGAAAGGAAGGAAAAATGGTTTCTCAAGGAGGAAACCAACAAAATTGACTGGTAATGAAAAGTTTCTACTGAAGCATGGGTTTGAACCTCATGGATTTTTTTGGAAACCTATAGGTGAAGTTATAGAAACAAAAAGATTTGATGTTAGAGATTTTACTTGTGAAGAGGATTATGTGATACAAGAATGCAAAAGTATAATTCCTTATGTGAAAATTCCAAAACAAACAGTGGATATGAAACTGATGAATCTGATGCTTGTGAAACTATTTATGAAGATCCCAAGACTACTTCTTTCACAACCGAAGCTGCTATTGTTATTGAAACTGATGATTTTCAAGTTGATCAAACTTGCATTTCATCACTCAACTAATCTATTTCTTTGATTTATGCATGAACCATCCACTCCACTGAATGAAGTATGTTACATGGATAGTGGGTGTTCCAGGCACATGACTTGTGACAAAAGGTCACTTTTCAACTATGAAGAGAAGTTTGAAGGTCTAGTAACTTTTGGTAGTGATGAAAACGGTGGTAAAATTGTTGGAAAGGGAATCTTGACAAATGGAAAGGACACATTTGAAAATGTCTTCTATGTGAAAGGGTTACGGTATAACCTTTTAAGCATATCACAGATGTGTGATAAAGGTTATAAAGTTGGGTTTGATGATTCTCACTGCTTCATTCTTAAACCTGATTTTATAATCCCTCCGGACATGATCATGATGATGACCCCAAGGAATGGCAATCTGTATGAACCAAACATAAGGATGCTGTTTCAAGGGGTGGTAACTATTTTGTTTCTAAAGTCACTGAAAATGAGTCAAAATTGTGGCATAGGAAACTGTGTCATGTGAATATGAAGAACATGAATAGACTTATGAAGGGTGAGCATGTGATTGGCCTACCTATAAGAGAGTTCAAACTGGATAATAATTGTATCTCATGTCAAAAGGGCAAGCAGCACAAGTTTTCTCACAAGGCGAAACTCATCAACTCAATTGATCAAGTGCTTGAGATGCTCCACATGGATCTCTTTGATCCTATAAGTGTCCCAAGTATAGGCAAGAAAATATATTGTCTTGTGATCATTGATGATTTCTCAAGATATACTTGGGTTTATTTCCTAATTACAAATGATGAGACTGCTGAGTTGATTAAGAGTTGTGTAACCAGGATTGAGAATCAACTGGATGCAAAGGTAAAGATAATGAGAAGTGACAATGGGACAGAGTTCAAAAATGGATTAATGGAAGTTTTTTATACTGCAAAAGGAATTCTTCAACAATTCTTTGCTCCTAGAACTCCTGAACAAAATGGTGTAGCAGAAAGAAGAAACATAACACTTATAGAAGCTGCAAGAACCATGTTGGCTGATGCTTTTCTGCCTGTCACTTTTTCGGCAGAAGCAATCAACACAGCTTGTTATTTTTAGAATAAAGTGCTTCTCAACAAAAGTCAAGACAAAACTATCTATGAGATTTTGTTTAAAAGAAAACCATACATCAATTTTCTCAAGCCATTTGGATGCAAATGTTCATTATTGAACACCAAGGATTATCTCAACAAGTTTCAAGAAAAATCCTTGGACTACTTCTTTATTGGTTACTCTACACACTCAAAAGCCTACAGAGTATATGCGAAAGATCATTTGAGTGTGATTGAATCATCTAACATTGTGTTCAATGAAAATCAATTCAATACAGTTAATGGTGCTGCATGGTTGTTTAATCTTGAGAAGCTAATCAAGTCCTTCAAGATTTATCCTGAGGACTTTGATGAAGCCATGTATAAGACAAGTGTGGTTACAGAATAATCTTCAAAGAAACATGATTTGGACAAACTGTGGTCAAAGCTTGCTAAAAAAGGTCAAGAATATAATTTTATTAAGCATCCTTCAATTGTTGAAAATGAACAAGTTCCAGACCAAGTTCAAGATCAGAACAATGAACAAAAAGATCCAGATAATCAAGAAAATCAGGATAATAATGTGACGAATGAATCAGATCCCGATAACACTGAAGAAGCAAGAAGAAATGCAAGATTTGAGGACTTGTTTCAAAATTTGAATGCTGGAAACAATGGTGCATCTACCTCTCAACTGAACAATGAAGAAGCACCAGAGTTTCATGATGCAACAACTGATTTTATCATTGACGAACCTGATCTCAATGACACAAATCTTGATTCTGATGTGTCCACTGATATAATTGTTCAGTCCTCTTATGTTGAAAAGGATAATCCTCCTAAATATATCATAGGAAACATTTATGAAAGAGTAACAAGAAGTGCATCTGAATCTGCAAACATCTGTTTGTACTCCTGCTTTCTATCCCAAAATGAACCTAAGAACATTGTTCAAGCATTAAAGGATAACAGTTGGGTAGAGGCTATGCAAGAGGAGTTGGCGCAATTCAGAGATCTGCAAGTATGGGAACTTGTAGACAAACCTAGAAACAGATATGAAATTGGAACCAAATGGGTTTTCAGAAATAAAAGAGATGAAACAGGTATTGTGATTAAATACAAACCTAGATTTATTGCATTGGGATGCCTGCAAGAAGAAGGGATTGACTTTGAGGAAGTCTTTGCACCAGTTGCAAGACTTGAAGCAATAAGAATTTTCTTGGCTTATGCTGCCTCAAAGAATATAAGGGTATTCCAACTTGAAGTCAAATCTGCATTCCTAAATGGAAAAAAAGAATAGGAGGTGTATGTGACTCAACCACCAGGATTTGAGGTCCCTGATTATCCTAACAACATGTATAAGTTAAACAAATCCATGTATGGACTGCATCAAGCTCCAAGAGCTTGGTATGATGAGTTATCAAATCATCTACTTGAACATGGTTTCCAAAGGGAAGCTATTGACAAGACCCTCTTTTAAAAGAAGAAAGGAAGAGATTTACCTTTGTTGCAAGTTTATGTAGATGATATCATTTTTGGGTCAACCAATGAACAGATGTGCATGGAGTTTGAAGAGGTGATGAACTCCAAGTACAGTATGAGCTCAATGGGAGAAATGAACTTCCTTCTTCGATTGCAAGTTCAACAAAAGACTGGTGGGATTTTCATATACCGGTCTAAGTATATGCATGACATATTAGACAAATTCAAGTGTAATGATTTTAAAACTACTTCAACTCCTATGGATACAAAAGAGAAGATTGTAGCAGATGAAAAGGGGGAGCCAGTGGATGAACATGAATACATAGCAAATATTGGATCTCTGATGTATATGACTGCTTCAAGGCCAGATATCATGTTTGCTATTTGTTTTTATGCAAGATTCCAGTCAAGTCCTAAGGTTTCTTTTATGAATGCAGTGAAGAGGATCTTTAGATATTTGAAGGGAAGACCAGATCTGGGAATTTGGCATCCAAAGAACCAGTCCTTTGATCTAACTGCCTACACAAATAATGACTATGATGGGTACAATATGAGCAGGAAGTCTACTTCTGGAGGTTGTCAATTTTTGGGAGACAAATTGGTGTCATGGCAATGCAAGAAACAGACTACAATGTCAATCTCAACTGAGAAGCTGAGTATATTGCTGCATCTACCTGCTGTGCACAAGTCCTCTGGATTAAGAATCAGATACTGGATTATGGTCTGAACTTCTTAAACACCCCTATTAACATTGATATCACTGCTGCATCTTTTATTGTTAAGAATCTTGTACAACCTTCCAACACTAAGCACATTGAAATCTGACATCATTTTATAAGGGATTGTAGTGAAAAAGGTTTAACTGAGGTGAAAAGAGTTGATACAGTGATAATTTGGTTGACCTATTCACAAAACCACATGATAGAACCAGGTTCAACTTTCTTCTGAAAGCCCTGGGGATGATCTGTTGGACTCCGTCTGCCCAAGACACATATTATAATTGATGTGGCTAGTACGTTGTGATCCAAGTCGGGTCATACCAAATAACAAGCTAGACAAACACCGATAATATTTGTTTATATATGATATGATCATAAGTAAATAAATATTGACACTTAAGTTGTTTGGAAGAAGGTTTCTAAATATATTGTACTTGTGAAATGAATAAATCATATGGATGATTTATATTTTGAAAGAGAACATTCCATAGTGTTATGTAAGATGGTTAAGTAACAATATGTGAAAACTATTTCCTAGCATGCTACCAAAATGTGTTATTGTTATAAAACATAACATATCATCTCTATTTCTCTCTCTTATATTATTTTATTATTATTTCAAGTGACTGGAGACATGCAAGGAATTTGATTGGGTCTTGGGTGATGACAAATTTTAAAGAAGATTAATTATCTTTGTTTCTTTCTCTCTTTTAAGATACAAGTAACAAAAAATTCTTCCAACTCTTTTTCTCTCTAAGATTTTCGGCCTAGAGAAGAACCATGGGAAATGAAAAGTTTTGAAGCAAATCCTAGCTAAATAAGGTGTTTGTTGGAAGGCGTGAAGGGTATACAAGCTTGAGGAACTACCCCTTGAAGTTCTAGCCAACCATTTCGTCTTCTCCTTCATACTTCCTTGGTTTTGAAAAGTAGTCTTGATATGCATGTGTTTGATAGTATGTATTTCGTATTTGGATCCAGGTTTAGGTTTTGCATGTGTAAAATCGGTTTTATACATATCATATTAACAAGACTTAAAACATTTATCCACTGCGTTTTTCATAAAAGTAAGTTTTTATCACTTTGGTAATCTTGTTAAAACCCAACAATGGCATCAAGAGCCGCTTAAAATATGAACAGATGGGACAAGAGCATTGGTGAGCTTCATACTATAATTGATGTGGCTAGTACGTTGTGATCCAAGTCGGGTCATACCCAATAACAAGCTAGACAAACACTGATAATATTTGTTTATATATGATATCATCATAAGTAAATAAATATTGACATTTAAGTAGTTTGGAAAAAGGTTTCAAAATATATTGTACTTGTGAAATGAATAAATCATATGGAGGATTTATATTTTGAGAGAGAACATTCCATAGTGTTATTTAAGATGGTTAAGTAACAATATGTGAAAACTATTTCCTAACATGTTACCAAAATGTGTTATTGTTATAAAAAATAACATATCATCTCTCTTTCTCTCTCTTATATTATTTTATTAATTTTTCAAGTGAGTGGAGACATGCAAGGAATTTGATTGGGTCTTGGGTGATGCCAAATTTTAAAGAAGATTAAGTATCTTTCTTTCTCTCTCTTAAGATACAAGTAACAGAAACATCTTCCGACTCTTTTTCTCTCTAAGATTTTCGACCAAGAGAAGAAGCAAGGGAAATGAAAAGTTTTGAAGCAAATCCTAGATAAATAAGGTGTTTGTTGGAAGGCTTGAAGGGTATACAACTTGAGGAACTACTCCTTGAAGTTCTAGCCAACCATTTCATCTACTCCTTCATACTTCCTTGGTTTTGAAAGGTAGTCTTGATATGCATGTGTTTGATAATATGTATTTCGTATTTGGATCCGGGTTTGGGTTTTGCATGTGTAAAATCGGTTTTATACATATCATATTAACAAGATTTAAAATATTTATCCGCTGCGTTTTTGATAAAAGTAAGGTTTTATCACTTTGATAATCTTGTTAAAACCCAACGTGATCAACTCAAATGAAGTCTGATTTATGATATGTGCTAGTTTTGCAAACTGACTATCTTTTCAAAGTCTTGATGAATGTTTGTTTGATTTTTGTGCCTCATGTGCTAATTCACTATTTTGGTAGAGGATCTACGAATTGTTATGTTTGAATTTATTCTATTTGCTGTTCACTGATATGTGCTTAACTGATTAACTATAAATCCTAGGAACTTTTGATGCTTTGGATAATGATCAGTGAATGTGTATGATATCTAGATAAGCGCCTGATTTGACTTGATAATATGTTCTTGTCTGATATTTTGATTATGTGTTTATCTAATGTGATATTGTTAGGATTTGTTAGACTATGCATTTTGTGAAGTATGACTGTTTTAATGATGTCACTGATGATTTTGATGTGAACATGTTACACTTGTGGTTGTGTCAAAATGTGTTTTTGTGTCAAAAAATATGCTCAATTGAATAATTTAAGGAGCTTTTGTTCAAAACAATTTTGATAAAACAAAGCAAGTTGTTTAATAGTGCTGAGATATGATAATACTATTCAGTTCAAAGCTTTATAGAAGTTTAAAAATTGGGATTTTCAACGAAAAGACTCAAAGACTTAATTTTGCTTAAATTAAGTCATTAGCTCAAGTTGGAAGGACATGTACTTGTATATGTTTTGTCCTATCATCTGGTTTCAGATTGAAGGGATAGCCATTAACCTAAAGACTGAAAGCATTTGGGGCAATTGTAACTTGTTTTATTCTTTTACTTAAAATTATGTCAATAAATTTAATTTGAAAGGACATGCATTCTCATATATGTTTGGTCCTGTTAACCACTTGTGGTCAAACATGATAGCCATTTACCTAAAAATTAAGAGAAATTTGGGTGTATGAATTCTTAATATGGGAAATGGGGACTATTTGGCCAATCATATGGATTTAATAGGCTAAAAAGACACTTAGTGCAGTCATTAACATGCATGGTTGCTTTCCCATAATGTGTAAATTTTAAGGTGATATAAACATAAAGAAACTGCTAAACTTAATGTGGAGTTACATTGTTGTCTATGCATGTTCCAAGATGTAGGCTCCTGGACGGATCGTACACGGGACGTCGCTAACAACGCAGGTGCGGAATCCCTGCGTGGGTAGATACGAGTGTAGAGTATGTAGAGATCGAACACACAAGCAATAAACCAACCACGTTATATTGATAACAACCACGTAACCCGAGGTCACTGTTACAGACTATGACACGTAACTCGGTTACTAAACAACTGACACAAAACCCTAAAACGACCTACTCCGTAAACTGTTCGCTGAACATTATATAAACACGACAACTTCGCCACAGGCGAAGTTGTCAATAACTTCGCTGATTCAACAAGTTCGCCATAGCGAACTTGTTGACAACTTCGCGCTTTACATAAATAATCAAATTCAAAACATAATTACATTACAGACTCGATTACAAATGCTAGACTTTGAACTACTGACACACATGTACCAACAGACTCCCCCTTGGCAGTAGCTTCATATCTTGATCTTCAAATCTTGAGTCTTGTAATCTTGCATCTCTACGCATGCGCCCCTTCTCTAACACATACCGACACCACCCGTTGATATTTCCTAGCTTGATCCTTCCAAGCAGGAATGTAGAAGATCTTCTTCTCGTTGAGCGCCTTCAGATCAGCCTTCGATAGATTAACAAGATGCATCGGGTCGTAAACCCGAAGTACTTCTTGTTCATCCTCATCTTCCATTACCGCCTCAGCTGTCTCACAATCCACGTACCACCATTTTAGATCTTTGAGCACGTCCTTGGGCATGAACTTCATCGGTACTTCTTTAAGGCACCAGATCGGTTTGTATTTCATAACCATCCAAGGTTTTCCATCAACTCTCAGACCTCTATCCTTGTCTTCGACAAGTTTTCCCTTTTTTGGTTTCAGTAGCTCAAACTTTTTCTCTTTAACGCACTCTTTCCACACGATCTTCGCAATGATTCTAGCCATGTTGTCTTCGCTTCTGTTTACCAATCCTAATCTGGCTAAATCTTTTACTTCACATTCTGGCAGTGTGTTTAGAGATCTCAACTTTCTCTGGAAGTACTGAATGCCATCGTACCTCTTGATCACGAAGAGCCGCAGCTGCTCGTCGTATAACCAGCAGATAATACCTTTCTTGGCTTCCGCGTATCCCTTAATATTGTAACTTTTTCCGAACATCTTAGGGACCGCCGGCTTCTTCGTCTTTACGAACCAGTGGGCACAACCCTCCTTCCATTTCGGTTGTTCCTCCCACTCAGCATCTTCCTCCACATTCTCGTCACCCAAACCTGGTCTGTCAACCTCCGGAATCTCATGTTCCACGGAGTCATCTACAATCTCACCTTCTTCTAACATGTTTTCAACCGTAATCTGTTCTCCAATCCTCTCAATCTCATCCACTGGCAGCACATCATCTTCCATCGTAAACTCATCATCCTCCTCATCCAACTCTTTCAATGCGTCTATCACGTCTTCAACATCAGCATCATCATCAACTGCTACAACATCGTCACCAGCTTCATTTGTAGATTCCCCCTCAGTTGTGGAAGCCCCAAGAGCCTGAGAGGTTCTTGGCAGCTCACCACCTGCACCTTCCTGTGCATTGGGATCATCGTCATGATCTTCTCTTCGTTTCGTCCTCAACTCATCACCCCTACACGTCTTCTCCCCCTGAGATGCCAAGAATGCCTTGAAGGCATCTATTACCTTTCCGTGTTCAACCAGGAGGGCTGCTTGTAGTCGATTGGATTCCACTAGGCTCTGAATAGTCTTTGTCTGATCAGCAACAATCTGCTCTAGTGAAGTAATCCTCTCGGAATATGAAGTAGGCGTTGGAGTTGGCGGAACATCAGCAGAAGTGACCGCAGGTGGTACACTTGGTAACCCTGCAGTAGTAGTGATGGTCGACTCCACAAATCGTGCAACTACCACCGGTGGATTAAGCGGTGGTGGTGGTAGAGACACAACTGCTGGTGCCGACGTCTCGACCGCTGTAACCTGTGCTGTAGTAGGAATAAGAGACATACCAGACAAGGCAGGTGGAGCAAAACGTACCAGCCTTGAAGATTCTCCAGCTCCCGAACCTATACCTCTCTGTTCTTTTCTTGAACGTCTAAGCACAATCTGCACTGCCTCCTCTTCATCAACTTCTTCCTCATCCTCGTTTTCCGTTCTCGGTCTCTTTCCCGTAGTCCGTTCCCGAGACACCATAAGTCGTCTCGCCTCAGCAAACGTCTCGTCTAGATCGGAGTCAGCTACCGAAGTAGCTGCTCTAGTAACTTCCATAAACTGAGGACCCGAGACATCCATATCAAACACACCATGTACGCCAAAGGCAGCATTAAGATCAACGTCTTCAGCAGTAGACACAGCATGAGATACAGTAGCTGGCACAGCAGCAGAGGCAACAGTAGAAACAACAGGCGCAGCTGATACAGCATGAGGTGCTGCCGCCTGATGTGGTTGGGGGTCTCTGAACTCGTCCCCTCCTGCAGGAACATACTCCGGGTTGATGAGATACCCGAATAATGGAGTATGCCTGGGACGCAGCTCAGGCTTGCTACGAGTGCTCGAGGTGCGGCACTGAGCAAAGATACGTTTCGTCACGCATTCAACGTATCTTATTGGGCGTCTCTGTGGTAGCGACGGAGCGACATGATTTAAAATCATTTGTAAGAAACGAGGATACATAGTGAATCGCTCGCGCGCCACAGCCCTTCGTTGACGATCAATCTCGTAAAAGATTAGCTGACTGAAGGAATATCTGCGGTTGTAAGTCAGCGCTATCATGGCCGACTGCATCGTCGCGCCCATCCCGTCTGTTCCTGCCTTCCTGCCGGACATGCATACAATTAACACATGCATCAGGAAGCGCCACTGATCTAGCAGAAACCCTTTCCTCCTCTGCGAGTCCCCCAGCGGACCCGAATAACCCATCCTCAAATAAGCTCCATCCCGGAAAGGAGCTACGAACTCCGTTGGGTCATCTCTTGTTTCTTCACCGAACTGCAGAGCCAACCGTATGTCTTCCGAGGAAAACTGTATGTTATGACCATTTCGGTTGCCCGCATCACCGGAGGCTCAGGCCTGCAATCATAGTACACTGTCTGCCAAAAGTCTTCAATGTTAGGCAGAGAAATAGGCAGTGTATTAGTGAGCGCGTGAAAGACCCTTGATCGTAGGAGAAACGTGATAATCTCCCTGTAGTCTTCTACGCCTCGTGCGTCTGGATCTAACGTGATGTACTGGTTATGGGCTGGAAAGAATTGTCGTTGCTCATCACCATCATCACCACCAGCACCTCCAATAGCAGCCATATCTGCACCAAACAAAACAAGTTAGACAGTGTGTAAGCAGCTCACAAGTTCGCTAAGTACCACGAGCGAAGTTGTGATTAAATCTATACAGGCGAACTTATAGGTGAGGCGAAGTTGGGAACAACTTCGCTTCAACTATAATTTCGTCTAAAAATTGTTAAGTAAAATGGTATAGGCGAAGTTGATGTTAACTTCGCCGAATCACAACATCCCCAAAGGCGAACTTGAGTTCAAGGCGAAGTTACGGATAACTTCGCCACAAGCGAACTTAAGCTTCAAGGCGAAGTTACGGATAACTTCGCCATAGGCGAAATTAATCTCCTGGCGAAGTTGTGGATAACTTCGCCTAAACCTTAACTTCGCCTGAATCTGAAACGGCGACTGTTCAGATTCGAGGTTTAGATCCGATGTTTTCGGACCGATTTGACGATCCATCAATGAATAACAGCATGGATTAATGATATTGAGACGTGAAGGACGTCCATGAACACGTAACACAAAGGTGAAAAACTTGGTTTTGAAGATTCGACAACCCTAGGTCTCGAACCGGGTAAAACTATAACGAACGAGTAAGTATGTGAATGTTATTGACAACACATACCGTCAATGAGTACTAGAAACTGAAAACAAGGATCGAAAACGGAGTGTAAACTAGATCTCGGATAATAAGGTTTAGATATTATGTTCGCCGGAAACTTTCAATATATGTTACTGTTTACTGTATCAGAAACCTTATATAGGGCAGAGTTGGTTCAGGCGAAGTTACGCTTAACTTCGCCTAGGCGAAGTTAAGCACAACTTCGCCGAATTCAACAACTTCGCCCGTAATTTTCAAAATCAACCCTTTAAGTTTGAAGAATCTTGCACTTAACATTAGAAGTTTCCAAAAAGAGTTAAACAAAAATGATCATGTCCAAGTAACCAGTTTTACAATAACATAACTGCAAAAATAGAAAAACTTATAAAAATTTTAACGAAATAAGGGATCAAATTTCAGTCTAGTCAGGGACCACTACGTTTTAGAAAAGATCCTAACAGGAATCATACTAACTATGTGACTGTCACTTGGATCCGTGTTTAGCTGTATTATGACATAGAGAAACAGGTTGTAAGCATGTAAATAACTTAAATGGTTGTCATTGTTTCTGTGATACAGATTAAGGTTCAGTTAAGCTCAAAATTTAAGTAGACAACAACTCAGAGATAATGATGTCTTCTATCTATTCTCAAAGCGTATTTGGCTATACCCAAGTCACCCCGAGTTGACTTCGACCCATAGTGTCTGATTAACTTGTATATACTCGTTGTCTGCTTCCCGTTCTCTTCTTACTCCAGACTTGAGATGTCTTGATTGTTACTATGTCTCATAAGTACTAAAAATATACATGTTTTTTTTTTTTTTTTTTTTAACCAAACATTCTTATTGACTTCGGAGTACTAAACTACTGCAAGTCCCGAATCTGGATCACTGCAGTGTCTTGAAATGCTTTCTTCACGGGAATCAGAACACTCACGGGCTCGTGTATGACTGGGTAGTCGCTTTTCTGCCTATCATTCGGAAAGATATGTGTGAAGACATTCAAAACTCTTAAGGAGTTTCCACGTAAATTCGAGTAGTTTAAGTTAGTATCACATACACTTTTACGCACCATAAAAATTACCATGACTTACAATGACTGTTCTAAAGCCTTTTAAGCCTAATAACTTCACTAGTTAAGCACACACAATCAGTATATATATCATTTTCCAAGGTTGGATCAATTTTCTGTTAAACACAGTTAAGAACTTCTTACGAAGTATTAGACTTGAAAAGTAATTTCATTTCCCATAAAATTTTGAATTCAATCGCCCCGATCACGTCAAAGTTGTCAGGTAAACGGCTATCCTGAAGATCCAATGGATCAACTGGACCGACCACATACAAGTATGTGTCCTTCGTACTAAGAATGACCGACTAATTTTCAGCAACTGAAAGAACACATGTCATAACTGCCCCGGTCACTTTCAGTCTTCCGGTTAATGGCTATCCTCATTCTCTAAGTTGAAACGAGGACCAAAACATATCCGAGGATATGTCCATCAAACTGAGGTAACCGACTAATTTTAAGCAATAATGACACAAAGTTTTTTTTTTTTTTTTTTTTTTTTAAATAAACACAAAGGCATGGTTACTCGGGATTGATCATCCCGTTCAGCTCAATTAGGTTTTGAAATCTAGATTTATCAAACGCTTTTGTAAACAGATCAGCAAAATTTTCAAGTGTATCAACTTTTTCGATCTTGATCAGTTTCTTCTCAGCACAATCCCGTATGAAGTGATGACGAATGTCAATATGCTTAGTTTTACTGTGCTTCACGGGATTGTTAATTACTGAGATGGCGGCAGTGTTATCAATTAAAATAGGAGTGAGTAAGAAATTCAGACCATAGTCGCGTAATTGTTGCTGAATCCACAAAACCTGAGAGCAGCAGTTGGATGCTGCCATGTATTCAGCTTCGCATGTTGAAATTGCAACTGATGTCTGTTTCTTGCACTGCCAGGAAACTAATCTTCCTCCAAGAAACTGACAGCCTCCTGTCGTTGACTTCCGACTCTGATTGCATCCACCATAATCAGAATCTGTATAAGCCACCAGTTCAACGTCTCCTCCCTTTGGGTACCACAACCCTAGCTTCGGCTTGCCCTTGAGATACCGTAGTATCCTCTTTGCACCTTTCAAATGAGATTCTTTCGGATTTGCCTGAAAACGTGCACAAAGACAAACAGCAAACATTATATCAGGCCTAGAAGCAGTTAAATACATTAATGAACCTATTATCGCCCGATACAGAGTTGGGTCCACATCTGCGTCACCATCTGATTCAGCACCCAATTTGTGATTGACGCAGATTGGAGTATCATATGGAGAACTGTCCTCCATCTTGTATCTTTTCAACACATCATGAACGTACTTCGTTTGATGAATGAACATCCCGTCCTTCTTCTGATCAACCTGCAATCCTAGAAAGAAAGTTAGTTCACCCATAGCACTCATCTCTAATCGTTTCTTCATGACAGCTTCAAAATCCTGACACATGGATACTCTAGATGTAGCAAAAATGATATCATCCACGTAGACTTGAACTAGTAGGAAGTCACATCCTTCTCTCTTCACAAACAACGTACTGTCAATCAATCCCCTTTCAAAACCATTTTCCAGCAAGTAGTCCGATAACGTTGAATACCAGGCACGCGGTGCCTGATGTAACCCATATAACGCCTTGCTCAACCTGTATACGTGATCAGGAAAGTCTGGGTCAGGAAAACCCGGAGGTTGCTCAACATACACAACCTCATCAACTTTCCCGTTTAGAAACGCGCTCTTCACATCCAACTGAAATACCTTCATCTTTTTAAATGCAGCAAACGCCAAAAACAATCGAATCGCTTCTAACCGGGCAACAGGAGCAAACACTTCATTGTAATCAATACCCTCTTGCTGATTAAAACCTTTAACAACCAGCCTCGCCTTATTTCTTACAATAATTCCCTTATCATCTCTCTTACACTTGAACACCCATTTTGTGCCTATAGCATGCACATTTCTTGGTTTTTCAACCAAGGTCCAAACTTCCATTTTCTCGAACTGAGCCAACTCTTCTTGCATGGCCTCGACCCACGAGCTGTCCTTTAAAGCCATTTGATAATTCTTTGGTTCAATTTGGCTTATAAAGCAGGAGTACAAACATTCATTCATTATACCCGTTTCTTTTATGCTTGTATAAACACAGGTGTGCTCATTCAAGCTACTTCTGGTTTGTACACCGGAGGACACATCACCTATAACATTCTCCAAAGGGTGATCTTTGTGAATTCTCGTGGTCGGAACAGCACCGACATGCAAATTATCTTCCAAATTTGAAGAGTTCTCATCTATGGTTGTTTCTGGCTGAGAGTGAAAAGGATTAATAAACTCTTCTTCAGTTGAGGCCGTAGGGGTATCGATAGGGTTTGATGTGGAAGGTTGAGATTTCTCAAACGTCTGATGTTGCAATAGATTCTCTTCCTCATCAAGTATCATCTTCGTCACAGCTCTTTCGTCTTCTTCAGAAATTTCCAAATCAGGTACGTTAAACGACTTAAAAAGTTTAACATAGTCGAAAAGCTCAGCAGGTCCATTGCTTGGTTTTGGCGGTTGGTAACTAGTAATGTCGGTGTTACAAACCACCTCCACCTTGCAAGTCGATGTATTGAAGACCCGTCTGTTGGGAGTCCCAACAACATAACCGACTAGGATTCCCTCATCGGCTACTTCACCAAATTTCGAATTAGTCTTCAAAATCGAACAAGGAGACCCAAATGGTTCAAGACCGCACAAGTTGGGCTTCCTTCCGTGCATAAGCTTGTAACAAGTTTTTCCAAGTCTCTTAACGGTAGGCACCCTATTCAGAACATAGCAGGCTGTAGCAACTGCTTCAGCCCAGAACATCACAGGAAGTTTCGAGTCTGCCAGCATAGTTCTGGCTCCTTCAATTAACGTTCGGTTCTTCCTTTCAGCCACTCCATTCTGTTGTGGAGTATACGGAGCGCTGTATTGATGCTCAATTCCCTTCTGAAGACAGAAGATTTCCATTTCAAAGTTCTTGAACTCTGTCCCATTGTCGCTTCTGATGAATTTAACTGATTTACTCATGACGTTCTCAACTTTTGTAATGAGATTCTTCACCACCTGAGTCGTCTCGTCTTTCGTTTTCAGAAAATATACCCACGAGTATCGCGAGTAGTCATCAGTTATCACCAAGCAGTAAGAGGTACCTCCTAGACTTTGTACATTCACGGGACCGAAGAGGTCCATATGAAGTAGTTCTAGAGTACCGGCAATTGAGTTAATTTTCTTGGTGAGATGGGATTTCTTGTGTTGTTTTCCCTTCTTGCAGGCTATGCATTTGTCTTCAAAGTTAAAACTTTTTAAGGGAACGCCCATCACAAGCCCATTTTTGACAATGAAGTTCATCTTGCGAAGATGAATATGTCCCATTCTCCTGTGCCACAATTCTGATTCTGATTCGCTTGCTTTTGTCATTAAACAAGATTCTCTGGTGGCCATTTCAGTAGACCTCATATCCATCACGTATGTATTCGTTTCACGTGGAGCTTTCATTACTATCCATTCTTCTGGTATTTGAAAACCAGGCTTCAATACGATTGCTTCATTTTTCGTGAAATGGACAGTATAATCTTTATCACAAATCTGCGACACACTCAGCAGATTATGCTTTAACTCCTCCACAAAGTTTACATTTTCAAGTGTCATTCTCCCATTCGACACAGTTCCTCTACCGGTAATCCTTCCACCGCTTTCGCCAGCAAAACTAACTCTAGCTCCCTGAACAGGTTTTAAGTCTTGCAACAAGTGTTTGTTGCCTGTCATGTGCCGGGAACAGCCGCTATCTACAATCCAAAGATTGTTGGCAGCCCTGTTCAACTGTTCCTGCACAATAAAACAAAGAGTTAGAATCTTGGGACCCAAGACCAATTGGTCTTGGATCGATACGTCCCGTACCCTGGCTTTCTCAAGTTAGCGTCAGGATAATTTCTGTAAGTCCTGTTAGGGAATCTCCCTGCAGATTTAGTGTAATGCCTTCCAAACCTTTGAGTATTTAAAGTGTTATATTTTGTGGTTTGGTTGTAAAACTGAGGTTTGTTTTTGTGAAAACTTGAATTCGTTACATTTTGGCATTTTTTAAAGTTTTCATTTTTAGCAGTAGCAAAATGATGCTTATTCTCAGTTTTATTTGGCTTCACACCTCTGAATTTCGGTTTCAAAGGGCAATCTGCAACTAGATGTCCTAACTTGTTACATCTAAAGCAACATCGACTCTCCATTTTCTTGTCAAATGTTGGTTTGGATGTAGAGGCAGTGTTACCAGCCGTTCGTCTCACATAAGGTGGGACGTATGGATTGAGTGGAGAACTCTTTTTAGATATTTTATTTTTATCTCCTTCGGTGGGTAAACTTACCTTCTCTTTTGTCTGACCAGATTCGGATACCTTATCCGAATCCGATGAGACTGGACTTGAAACAGAAATATTCACACCAGAAACAGGCGAACTTGTTTCGCCACAGCTAACACTTGGTTCTACACTAGTAATTTTGATAGGAGTTGTCTGAGGAACTTCGAAATCAACAGATTTCTGAACACTTGGATTATAAGTATAGTTGTGGTTAAAGGGTGGTGGAACTTCGTGATAACCGATTCCTCCCCTCTTTGTAGAGGTACCTTGATCACTCACGAGATGATCAAGGATTGCCGAGGAATTCCTGAACTGCTCAAGTTTGCGGTTCAGTTCCACCACCTTTACCTGGTGGTCAGCAATCTGTTTATCCCGATCAGCAATCACTTTAGTTTTTTCCTCCAAAACTTCATAACTAAGATCAATTATTTCAATTTTCTCAGCAAGTTTAAGCTTTAAGCTTTGAATGTCTTTTTCACATGCTTTTATTTTAATTTTATAACTTGTTTCTCTTGCTTTCGTAAAATGGTGATCTTCTTTAATAGTTTTAAAGTCAGCATCTAAACGGACGTACTGATCAGTCATTGTTGTTAGTTGCTCAGACAAATTTTCACAATTAGTACAAATATTCTTATTACTTACCTCGGAGCGAGTGTCCTTGTCATCTGCCATGAAAGCTGTTTCTTCTTCAGTAGCTTTCTCATTTCCATCAACCTTCTCACATTCTTTAACTTCAGCCTCAGCCATGTTTGCTTGCTCACCAGAACCACTTGAATGCAGGTTCCAGTTGTACTCACCTGCTTCTCTGGTCAACATGGCGTTAATCTCTCTGTTAACTCCAGAGTGTTGTGTAGGCCGACCTTGTCCTCGTTCAACCCTCTCATTTCTGCATTCCTTGGCAAAGTGCCCGTACTGTTGACAATTATAGCACCTTACCTTGGATTTGTCGAACCCGGGCCTACCACCAACAAACTTTCTCCCAGTTTTGTTCATAAACCGTTTCACACGCCTCACAATCATTGCCATTTGCCATTGCAAATCCATCTCCTCCAGATCATCAGCATCGATCTGGTCGTAATCCTCATCCAGTACAGCAGGGTCCACAATCTTCCCCTGGATGTAGTTTTCGTATGAAGCAATAAATGAAGCATAGACTGCAAATTGCTCTTCAGCAGATTTTACACTCATAGGCATCTTGGAATAATTATTGCTTGATGCATTTGCAGAAAAACCACTTGAGGATGCTTGAGGCTTTGAAGTACTTGATCATCCAGCAACGAAACATACATCACCATTTGAGTTTAAAGAAACGTTTCCTTCATGAGACGAGTCAGAACCTGACTCCCCTTTAGAGTAATAAGCAGCAGATTCAGGCCTTGAACTTGAGCCTGAGTTAACCTTTGCACCATACATACCAGGGTCTTGTATCTGATCTGTAGGTGTTTCTTTTCGAATCATATTAAGCTCATAAGTTCTGAGCTTGTTTACTGCCGTTTCAAGATCATAATTAGGAAAGTCTCTGTCTTCCCTCATAAGAACGGTGTACATTTCCCACTTCGGTGGGAGAGCATCGAGAAGCTTTTCAACGATCTCTTCTTCTCGGTAAGCAATCGAATAATTGCTAAGCTCTGTCATTAGATGATAGTATCTGGTGATAATATCATCCAGTGATTCGTTCTTCAAAAATTTGAAGACGGAGAACTGGGTCTTTAAGAGTTTGATCTTTGATGCAAGGATACCCACATTCCCCTCGAATCTATTTCCAAGAGCATCCCAAAGCTCTCTCGCAGAAGTGTACTTTCGGAACGTGTGGAGAACCTCTTGAGGAAGTGCCATTGTTATAGCTGCATGGGCCTTACTCTCAGCCTCATACATTTTCTTTTCTTCGTCCTCCATTTTGCTATACTTCTTAACCACATCACGTCCTTCGTATTGCATAGTTGGAGGGATATATCCATCCTGGATGCACACCCACATTTTGGCATCCTGGTATTTGATGTATTGGATGAATCTATCCTTCCATGCCACGAAGTCAGTTCCTTTCATCAGCCTCGGGGCCTTAGTGGCAGACCCCGCTTCTACTTCCATCTTGACCAAATCGGAGATGTTAATCGACGACATCCTTGCGAAAACCTGAAAAACCTGAAAACAATAAAAAAATATTAAAACAGCTCAGTAGGCGAAGTTAAGAATAACTTCGCTTGAAAGTTAACTTCGCTGAAAAGAGAACTTCGCTGAGCCTTAAATTCGCTTGACCTGGCGAAGTTAAAAATAACTTCGCTTAGAATGAGCGAACTTAGGAGTTAAGCGAACTTGGGTGGAAAGCGAAGTTACGGATAACTTCGCTAAGGCGAACTTATGAGGTAAGCGAAGTTGTGGTTAACTTCGCTAATCCTTATATCTTCGCCGAAAACCCTAATTCCAGTGACGGCAACTTCGCCTGAAGAATGGTAACTTCGCCCGAAGAACGATAACTTCGCCCGATGAACAAGGAAACTGTTCAGATCTGATTTCGTCAATTCAGCAGTTTCCGATCAATGCAATGGCTTGAAAATGACTGTCAAGCACGAGCAAAACACAATCCCAACAAAAACACGTCCCGCGAAAAGGTCAAACGAGACGTTTCTACACCCGCGTGAAATCCCGAACCTCACAATCGAGCCGATGGCTCTGATACCAATTGTAGGCTCCTGGACGGATCGTACACGGGACGTCGCTAACAACGCAGGTGCGGAATCCCTGCGTGGGTAGATACGAGTGTAGAGTATGTAGAGATCGAACACACAAGCAATAAACCAACCACGTTATATTGATAACAACCACGTAACCCGAGGTCACTGTTACAGACTATGACACGTAACTCGGTTACTAAACAACTGAAACAAAACCCTAAAACGACCTACTCCGTAAACTGTTCGCTGAACAGTATATAAACACGACAACTTCGCCACAGGCGAAGTTGTCATAACTTCGCTGATTCAACAAGTTCGCCATAGCGAACTTGTTGACAACTTCGCATTTTACATAAATAATCAAATTCAAAACATAATTACATTACAGACTCGATTACAAATGCTAGACTATGAACTACTGACACACATGTACCAACACAAGATACATCTTTCCAAATGATAAGTAGAAAAGTGAATATCCAGTCATACATGAGCCCGTTGGTATTTGGTCATCAAAAATGAAATATCTTGTATGAGAATGACAATGAACAAATGTGAACCGCATTATTTCAAATATTTACTCAACCAAAAGTTGATAAATGTTCACAAATTTTTATAAAGAAAAATGCAATCATGAGGGCTAATATTAGAACTACATGGGTGGAGGCAATCATATAAGTCCTTTAACCATTCCGAATGAAAGACATGTAAGTCCAACTTGTGATAGAACCGATCCCTGGTGCGTAAGCGTGAATAATCGGTATTAAACAACGGTATGGAGCTCGGATCCGGGTTATGATCGAATCTCACTCAGATTCACTCTTGAAAGATGTTTGGACGGATGAGGCGTATTGAGAGAGAGCCTGATTTGATTAACAATCAATAATAGGATGAACAATTTTAATCAAAACACAAACAAGATAGAAATGGTATTATGAAATACTAGCCGAATGATTCTCATTAAGATGAAACACTCATACGTACATTCATACATACAATCGATTAAGAAATATCAGCCACCTCTAGGAGAGCTCATCCTGTAGGAGGAGACTCTCTCAAAGGGATAAAACCCTAGATCACACACATACACAATACACTCACTCATGCTAGACAAATGAATAAAAACATCTATTTATACTAGTCTAGCATGACTTGGTCTTCAAGCCATCCACCCTTGGTTGAGACCAAACAATATATTTTTCACCCACAAAATAATTCGATGCGTCGGTCTAAAACATAAGTTCCAACAATCTCCCCCTTAGACCTATTCCAACAAATTTCTTCCATGATCACCTCATAACTTGTTGTCTTTCGTTGAAATTCTCCCCCTCATGTTAAGCTTCTCCCATTGTTCATTTCGAATTATCACTCTTATACCACTTCCGGATATAGTTGTATGGGCATATGAACGAGGCTTTGAACTTCAATGATCAACTTCAAGTAACAAGGTCATCACAAAAAGAAATGAACTCAATGTGATCATCAAATAATCTTCAATTCTTCAAATTTGTGTCTTCCCCTGTAAATCATCTTCAAACCTTTCCCTGAATTAAAATAGCATTCAAGTCAACCATAACCCGTTCTTGACTGTTCAAGTGACTATTTCATAGGAGGTTAAACTCTACTAATCATCCTTTCAGCATTGTTACTCGTGAAGACTCTATCTTCTCATCCGTACTAGGAAATCTGAAAACTTACAAATGATGAAACATCTTTGAAAAACCTTGGATTATTGATCTTGATCAACTTTTCGTTAACTTGAGTCTTTTACATGATTTGAAGCATGCCATTTTCAATGAAATTCAAAGATTTTTACTCCCCCAAATTCGTTGCAATTGTCTTTAAAGAACGTGTCTTCAAATCAAGTGTGGGTGAAACAATCTTGACCATTCTTATCAAGATTGTAAGAAACTGAAAATAAACATATTCATATGTTGGTTGACACTAGAAGTGACTAAATCTTTAAGCTTGTGTCAACACTTGTTCTTGCAAAGCTTTTGATGAAGTCGTGAAATTTGATGAGGTTTGAATTCCATAAGCATGATGATGATCGGAGAAAAATTACCAAAATACCCCTGGTATATATCTTCCGTAGAGAACAGCTTGGTCAAACGGTCAACGACACCAAAAATCTCCAAAGTTTCTTCAAAACTTTGAAATGTTTCACATACTATGTTTACTAGCACACAGTGTGCTTGGAATCACTTTCCTAGCACAAAGTATGCTTGGGAGTACTTTCCTAGCACACTTACAAAGTGTGCTTGGAATTACTTTCCTAGCAAAAAGTGTGCCCGGGGTACGTTTCTAGCACAAAGTGTGCCCGGTGTACTTTCCTAGCATAAAGTGTGCCCAGAAAGCAAAACACTTGTGATTTTTCAATTTTTGCACTAGCACAAAGTGTGCTCGAAAGCACTTTCCTATCACAAAGTGTGCCCGGAAAGAAAAACACTTGTGATTTTTTCAATTTTTACACTATCACAAAGTGTGCCCGGAAGCACTTCACTAGTACAAAGTGTGCTTGGGACTTAAAGATAGTTTTCTTGAGAAGACCAAGGATATGCTAATGGGTTACTCGACAGTGGTACTTGATGTGCCCGAGATAAGATGTGCCCCAGATAAAGTGTGCCCGAACCAAAAGTTGTGCTTGGGCAAGACACAAATTGTGCCCGGAGCAACACTTAACCATTATCATTACTTGAGATCAATCTTATATGTTCATTGTATGCCCGGTACATCAAAAATTCATTCTGCATCACTAATCACTGATTTGCCCTTGCAGAACCTGCTTGAATATTCACTTTGCATTTGCTACAACAAAAAATGATAATATTGCCTTCAGTACATGTTCATTCTTGACTTGTACCTTCTTCATACTAGTTTGTACCAACGGCAACGTTTTCCTACATACCATATCCTGATTGTGCAGCACACTTATGAAAATCAATATCGAGCAAACAAAACCCTAATTCTTTCAGATCAAAAAAGTAGTTCCGAAATATGAAAAGAATCGATGAGTAGTATCCAGGTCATCTCGAAATAAACAAAAGAAATCTATCTTTATCCATAATCTTTTCAGATCTGGAAATCATCAAATGAACAGGGTTGCCCCAAAACAAGTCAAATAACACTGTTACATCAGATCTGGATCGTTCTGACCAAATAATCATGAAATTGATGTTGGATCTCCGAACTAATCACAACCCAAACATCAATCCATAAAATTTTCTCTGAATCATCAAATAATTTCAAAACCGCCAAAAATAATTTCAACGAAATTCATCGTTTAACTTCCATGGTGGATTCAAGAGCGAAATGAATCAGTTCAGTGGTTAGTCTGAACGATTCAGTAACCCCACTCTGATACCAATTGATAGAACCGAGCCCTGGTGCGGAAGCGTGAATAGTCGGTATTAAAAAACGGTGTGGAGCTCGGGTCTAGGTTTAGGATCGAATCTCAATTAGATTCACTCTTGAAAGATGTTTGGATGGATGAGGTGTATTGAGAGAGTGCCTGATTTGATTAACAATCAATAATAGGTTGAACATTTGTAATCAAAACACAAACAAGATAGAAATGGTAGTATGAAATACTAGCCGGATGATTCTCATTAAGATGAAACACTCATACATACATTCATACATACAATCGATTAAGAAATATCAGACCCCTCCAGGAGAGCTCATCCTGGAGGAGGAGACTCTCTCAAAGGGATAAAACCCTAGATATCACACATACACAATACACTAACTCATGCTAGACAAATGAATAAAAACATCTATTTATACTAGTCTAGCATGACTTGGTCTTCAAGCCATCCACCCTTGGTTGAGACCAAACAATATATTTTTCACCCACAAATTAATTCGATGCGTCGGTCTAAAACATAAGTTCTAACAACTTGTGTGGCTTATAAGTCCAACGTTCAACCTCAAATACGTTTGTAAGACTTGAAAAAAAAAATATGTAACATCTTTAAATTGTTCTGTCATTAAAATTTTTGACCATATATTTGGGGGTCAGACTCAATTCGGGGTAATCTGGAGAAAGCCAAATAAGCCTTGAGAATAGACATGGGGCATCAGAAAACAATATGTGTTATCCATTTAGTATTATGCATATTTAATGAACCTTAGTAATATAAACAAAGAGATGAAATTCATGATAAGTCTAAACCTGCTATTAACCTGTCTAATCTGTCATAATAATACTGAGAATGAAGTATTGAGAAGCTACTTAGTCAATATGATCCCATGATTGAGATCTTTTTCATAATAGGAAAGAAACTGTTTTGAAAGGAATAATAATTGAAATTTGATCTCTAAATGCACCATTTGCTCTTAAACAATGATTTTTATTGATAAATATAGTTGATATTTTGTTTAAGTAAAAAAGAGTTGCATTTTAGCTTCAAAAGGTTTGAATATGTATTTTCGGGTAAGGTTTGATGTTTTATAACCTTTCCGAGCATACTTAGATATTTATGTCTAAGTTCATGAATTTCGGGCATCCATTGATGTTTTACATTATTTTGGGTAGACTAGACTGTTTTAGTTGAAGTTTAACCCTTTCGAGCATACTTAGAATCTAAATATGTTATTACTAGCAAGCTTTAACAAGTTCAAGTATTCTAGCACACTTAACTGTTTTTGTAGGATATTTGAATTGTTTCTAGCAAGCTTTGCATTTTTGGATGCTGAATATGAAATTTATAGCAAGCTTTTTGTAGGTTCCCTTGACGGATCACACGAGATATCCCGATATACGCAGGTGCGGAATCCCTGTGTAGATCGTTACGGACGTAGAACACAAACACACGAACACACGAATACGATACGAACAAACACACGTTATATTAATAACTCAACACGTGATATAATCACAGTTACAGACTCTCGACCTCACGTCACTTGACTCACGAACAATAACTGACTTACACGAACAACTTGAACTACCTCTAAACAATAAGCCGTAACCTATATAAATACACGACAACTTCGCCTCAGGCGAAGTTGTCCATAACTTCGCTTGGTTAACAAGTTCGCCTAAGCGAACTTGTCAACAACTTCGCTTGGTTAACAAGTTCGCCTAAGCGAACTTGTCAACAACTTCGCTTTAAACAAACAAATACATAAACAATATTACAGACTCGATTACAGACATTAGACATATGAACTACTGACATTTATGCACCAACAGACTCCCCCTTGGCAGTAGCTTCATATCTTGATCTTTCAGCTCTTGTCTCGTAATCCTGTAACTTCAAGCGTGCACTCCTTCTCTAACGCACACCGACACAACCCTTTGGGTCGTCACTTGACTCACGAACAATAACTGACTTACACGGACAACTTGAACTACCTCTAAACAATAAGCCGTAAGCTATATAAATACACGACAACTTCGCCTCAGGCGAAGTTGTCCATAACTTCGCTTGGTTAACAAGTTCGCCTAAGCGAACTTGTCAACAACTTCGCTTGGTTAACAAGTTCGCCTAAGCGAACTTGTCAACAACTTCGCTTTAAACAAACAAATACATAAACAATATTACAGACTCGATTACAGACATTAGACATATGAACTACTGACATTTATGCACCAACACTTTTATATAGTTTGTACTGCCTAGCACACTTTACCATTTTGTTTCGGAGTACAACTATTTACTAGAAAGCCATTTGATATTTTACTATTCACTAGCGAGCTTTGTTGAATTCTAAACTTTCTCGCAAACTTAACTGTTGTATAGGTTGTTTAAGTCATACTTTGAAAATTTTCAAGTGTAAACTTTGCTTTTCGAGCACACTTTGTATTCTTGAAGTATTTCAAGCATACTTTGATTCATAGTGTCATCGACTGAATATTTATGAAACTATTTGTGATAGGTTCAGTTATTCGAGCAAGGTTTGTTATTAAAAGTACATCTAAGGTATTTATTTGAGGAGCTTAACTGATTCCTAGCAAGGTTGCCTATTTGATAATTTATACTTGATTATTAGTCTTGTGATTCATTTCTCGAGCAATCTTGTATTTCGAGTAAGCTTCCTTCATTGTATTTTCTTAGCTTTATTTCTAAAAAATGACCTATAATTTTTGAATTAAATCTAAAACGAGTAAGCTTTGAGAAAGTGGAAGGTTCTTATCAAGCCTTGTAAATAATTACTTTTCCGAGCAAGATTTGGTAAATGAAATTTATCGAGCAAGGTTTTAAATGTGAATATATTTAAATGGATAATATTACTGTTTGACAGCTATTAACTCACTACAAGATAAAAAGCATTTAAAACTCACTTTCAAAAGGTATATAAGAGGGAGTTAGAGAAAATTTTGCCACTTTTCTCTCTCACCTTCCACTCTCTTGCTCTCGTTTCAGAAACTCAACCGCCATATTACAATCATCAAAACTTCCAAACCCTAATTTGTCAGCCCACTCAATTCGACTCCGTAAGCAACAATTAAGTTTATTCAGACAACGATTAAGTATTAACGGGCATTTAATATTCATGATTACTAATTCTCTGTTTCTTGTGTAGGTTATAAATTTATCGAAAATCGGGTTCTTAAAGAAATTTCTTCTTATCTTCTTCAAATTATCACCTAAAATTGCTTAAAGCTATGAACTTTGTGACTGACTTTTGCTTTGAATATTTTTATTTGTTTGAAAAGATATGGCGGGTGACGAACTGGCATACCCGTTTGAGCACAAGAACAATATGTGTGCTTTGTTACAAGTTACTGCAGACAATGAGGAGGTAGCTGATATGATAAGGTGGCTTCAACGATCAAACATTCGCTTTGCCTTGACAGAGTGCCCGGTGTTGTATAGAAATCATTTACTAGATTTCTGGCACTCAGCCACGCTATACGATAATGTAAATGGTAGGCGTATCGAAGCTGCCATGGCTAGGCAGGAAATTCGTATTACTGAAAGATTAATCAGAACCTGCTTGCAATTGCACGATGATGATCACAATCCGATTCACTTTACAACCTATCATCTACTGAAGATTTTTGTGCAAACTATAGGGTATCAAGGGGATGTAAAGGAAAGACACTTTCATATGAGAATGTTCCCAAACCAATATAGGTTATTGATTCACCATATCATTCAGGGATTTGCAACACGAAAGGGATCTTGGACTCTCATGAGTCGAGACTTGGCAAATGCAACTGTTGCCATAGTCTATGATCTGCCATTCAATTTTTCAAGGATTAGTTTTGAAGGGATGGTCAGCATATTGAGGAAACTGAATAAAGAAAAATTCCTTGCATATCCCAGATTTCTGCAAATCATTTTTAATCGTCAGTTACAAGATTTAATCACAATGGGTACAACACATGTATTGCATAATCCAAATACCTACAAACGGATTGCTAATATAGCTAGCATAAGCAGATTCAATCCATGGTCTGAGTTTGATTTGTTACCATGGTTGGTTAACCATGATGCTGAGATCATGTCAGTTCGTGAGTTAACCTCAGAGGAGGAATATGATGATGAGATGGAGATTGATGATAATTCTGATAATGATGATGTCGGAGATGACGGAGATGGACATGATGGAAGAGCTGAAGGAGTATTTTTTGATTATATACCTGATCAGGGGGAGAATCTACCCATACCAACACCACCAACCACACCCCTAGCCACACCACCAGCAACACCACCTTACCTAACATCACCACCTGACCAAATCCACCAATCCTCACCTCAACCACCACCTAACTTAACCCAAAGCCCACATAAAAACTTAAACCAAAGCCCACTTCACACCATTGACCATTGTGACATTCGTGACAAAACAAGGTATACCTTATTCATTACATAGTGAGTAAACGATAAATCGGTTAATTCGTAGTGCTTAAAAGGGTAAACGACTGATACTAATTATGACCCATATATACTGAGGGGTCATATACGAGTTATATATATATTATAGTGGCTAACATATTGATATTTAAGCCCCAGTACGTTTAAAACCATTTAAACGAAAAAGGTTTCGTTTATTGATACGCTATGAGTTTAAACGCAATCGTTAACATCAAAACGAGCATTGTAGCATCCGTTAAGCCGAAAAAGATTTATAAAACACTTATATGACATGTTCTAGGCAATCCGTGAAAATATTTTGGATTTTTAAAACGAGTCAGTACGTTTTTCTTATTTTACAAAAATGGGCTGCAAAACACTCGTTTTCGCGCTATTTTTCGCACTCGAACTAGTTTTCTTGCGAAAAACCGAACCCGAATTAAATTTTGGACCGACTTTTAGGCGTGACATGAAAACCAAGGCACCAATGGGCATGAGCCGGCTGCAAATAAGGGTATATCCCTTTTGTTTCTAGCTTGTTGTATAAGTTAAAAAAAATTGGATATTTTAACACACAAACCAACCAAGATCAAGATCAGCTGATTTCTTCCATCTTCCAGCCAAAACCTCCAAGGTAACAATCAAAACTCATGAGATTTTTACTTGATTAACAAAGTTTAATCATGAAAAATTAAGTCTTGATTAGTTTTAAACATGTTTAAGCATCCAAAAACCCTAAAAATCACCTAAAATCATTTTTTGATGTCAAACATGTTTACAAGTCAGTACCATGTGGATTTTTGGCCAAAAACACGGATTAGAACAAGAATATGTCATTTTTACGGTTCAAAAGTTCGGTTTGAAATCAAAACCGAAACCCTAATTAACAAGGCTGTTATATGGAAGATTTATGCTTGGTTTGATGTTATATGATATGTAGATACACTGATTTTGTGACCCAAGACATGGAGAGTTGTTTAAACCATCAAAACTCATCGAAAACCAACAAGGTAAACCCGTAACACTCGTTTAGGGGCTGTTTAGTATTTGGTTGTGACGTTCTTGTTGTTAGTTTGTGAAAATTATCAGGGACATTAGGGATCATTAAAATGGTTCCCTGTTAAAATTTGGTAATTTTCCGATAAACAGAGAATATTTGGCGAATTTATTACCGTTTATTGTCGTTTATTCGGGAAAAATAGTTAAACTTCATCAAAAATTATGAAATTTGGTTTGGAACCCATAAAGGTTATATGAATATCACTGGAAAATTTTGAGGACATTTGGAGATATTTAGGTATTTTTTGTGCAATTGTGTTGTAATCTAGTTTTGACAACCGAAAAACATGCAAAAAAAGCATTTTGGCCAAAGAGTTAGGTTCTGGAGATTTTTCAAGAGCTATGTGATGATATTGAGACAACTTGGAAAAATTATTAGATTTTTTAGATGTTTTTTGGTATAAACGGGATATTTATTACTTAATTATAACACATTTAATGAATTTTTATAAATAAATAATTAATCATAAAATTTCTTAAAGTATTTTTATAAAATTATCCATATTTTAATGTATATTTAGAAAAACTTCCATAATTTATATATAAGTGCATAATTAGTTATGAATAATCAAAGATTTAAACTATATTTGTTTTAACGAAACCGGCACTTTTGTGTTTAACGGACTGACTGGTATGTCAAAATGTCAAAAGTGGTCAAATATCATAGTGTTAGGTGAATTTGATAAAAACGAACTTTTTACGAGAATTCCGGACAATTCGGATGAATTGTACGCGCTTCGTGTAATCAAAACCGTAAGAAAACGGAAACGAGACCTGTGATCAATCCAGATACCGAAACCTTAAAATTCTTTTATAAATCAAATCATTTTATCAATCAATATGTTTACATAAGTTTATATGATCTTACCTATTTCCGAAAGGCATAAACGATCAACTTGGCTAGGCTCGGAAAACGGTGAAACTGAGCCAAATCCAGTTTTAAACATTTCATAGTATACAACGTCACAATCTAAGACTATGGTCATGTTTTGGGCCTAACAGCTATAACCAGACTAGTTATACAGCCCGATTTGGTTTAAACACTGTACTAGTATTAACAGTACGATACCGATTATAGGATACGAGTTATAATCGAGGCATAACACTTATTGATGTATATTACCTGCTCGAACTACAATAAGGTGAGTTTCACGACCCCACTTTCTAAACTGTTTTACGAACTTTTGGGGTGGAAAGCATGTTTACATATACTTATATACTTGAAAACGTGTGGTGATGTGAATTATCTAAGTACTAACACTTGAAAGTCCCCATAAACACAAGTGATTAACTTCGTGCCAGTGACGTGTGGATAGTACTATCGGTTTGACAAACCCAACTGAAGGCGCCAGTGGGGTATGCCGGATATACTTGTTTACGCAGTTGCACATTGTCATTTATACTGATTACATTCTGCTATGTGGTATTAGACATAGTACATACTTGGGGCAAAGTGGCTGTTAAATGCCAACGGGAGTACATGGGCAAGGGTGGCCATGCAGTGCGAGCTGTCTCGGTTTCACTTGTGGCTTAGTATAATACATCATACACATACTTATATACATACGTATTGTGAACTTTACGAACTCGTATACTGATTTTATTCGAACTCGTGAAACTTGAAACTCACCAACTAGACGTAGTTGACCCGTTTTAACATGCTTTTTAGGTAAACCGAAGTTGGAATGATTTGCTTACGTGCTTGGTGTTAGAAGGAAAGTTGAATAGCTGCGAATAGATGCAAATACGTACTAATAAATAAGGAACCGAGAACTGGTTATGTGTTTTTCATCTAGTTTGTAAACATAGTACCTACCAATGTAATATGATTTAAATTAGTTGTTGAATTTCTTTATAAACAATGTGGTTGATACCAGTGTTATCTGTTACATTCCCGTATTACGCTTCCGCAACTACCTAGTCGGGGTGTGACAGAAGTTGGTATCAGAGCCATTGGTTATAAAGAATTAGGATGTCCCTTAGGATACCCTAATATAACCGTAGGCTCGATTAGCTCTAGGAATAAAATAATATTAAATAATATATACTGATGATTCTCAGGATGAATTCGAATGGACTAGTGGGTTATTATGGCCCGGAACGTAATAACGGACTTGTTTGTACGAGGGAATTCGAGAATGAGTCGTTGAAAAATCTAATAGGTAAAAACAGTAACATATGTGTATAAAATATAATATTAAATAAATATATATCTATATAAAGGATTATCTGTGCTAATGTGTACGAATACATGTAAGTACTAAACTTTAATTAATATTACACATTATTATAATTAATGTTATCAAGAATTGTTATTATTATAGTAACCTTTGTACAGAGGGATGCCGAGAATCAGATATGATGCAACTTATCAAGTACCAACCCTATCTCTTGAGAAGGAAGAACGAGAAAAAGACTCGGAGGAGAACATATATGTAGAAACAGATGGAAATGAGAGAAATGAAGTGATTCCATATGAGGCTCCATTGATAAGCCTTACTTATCAAGCTATAGATAAGACAGTTATTCCCCAAGAACATCACCTAAGCATGAGGTACGATTCACCAGTACTTACCACTAGAACTCTTAGATCTCCCACACCATTATCACATCATACCACGGTGACTGCATCCACTCATAGAGCTAGTTAGACTGACTGTACGAGAGTACCACCACCTGATAGTATGCCTTGCCCACCCAGATTAACTTATCATAGGGGAAGAACCTTCCATATCCTGGTTAACTTTACCTACACGGAGTATACCTATACCTAATCAAGAACCTCCCCATTTAGCCGACCAAGCCTGGTTAGTTGTATTGACTAATCAGATACTAGAGCACTTAATAGCTATAATTACCAACTTACAGAGAAGATGGGAGCTATACGATTAAATGTTGGATATACAACAAGTAGTAATTAACTTACATTGATCCGATACTCATTCTTAACGGTTCTTGAACAGAGTGACAACCTAGTTATGGGGTTGTCAAGCAGTTATTGCAGCCTAAATGGTTGTTTTTGTGTGGTTATTGTATTATACACATATGAATAAACAGAAATAAAAATAATCTGGTTGGTTGAACATAGTCTTTTGATACCCCATGCTGCACTAGTAGTCATGGAGGATTTTTTTAATCCACTATATTACAAGCACTGACCCTTACCGGGTTAAGCTCTTTATAGTGACAAATTTTTGTACGTATATTTAAAACGCTTACCTATACCAGGTTAAGACTTTGTGCTGATGTTGGAATACATACGTACAGTAACAATTATGGGTAATGCAAATGTGTTATTTGGCATAGTTGTTTGTTTATGATTATTGTTATAGAAAAGCCTCGGAGAAAACTAATACTATATATGAGGCGGAGGTGGGCGAAATGATTGCTCGCCAACTATAAGCAGTGATACTGACTATTGTAGCGCTAGTCACTGCTGGCATACTTGAAAATACAACCGTTAACCAACTGTCGAGCACCGATACAACCGATAATACTACACCTCCGCCGAACACTAATGCAGCTACGAATACTATTTCCCCGTTGAATACTGATAATGTCACGAATATAACTCCCCCTTCAAATACTAATACTTCTGGTAACACTTATCCCCCACGTCGAGAATGCTCGTATGAACAGTTTATGTCGTGTAGAGCTATAAATTTAAGTTATACTGAGGAACTAAACGGATTGATCAGATGGATTGAAAAGACTGAATCTGTAATTAGCATCAGTAATTAACCACCAGACTGTATAATTAAGTATATTACTAGCATGTTTTTGGATCATGCTTTGATATGGTGAAACATAGTGGTTCAAATAAGGGGACAAGAGGCTATAAACATTATGTCATAGGCTGAACTTAAAACCCTTATATTTAAACATTTTTGCCCAAGAAATAAGATCCATAAGTTGGAACACGAACTCTGGAATTTGGAACTGAGAGGCCCTTATCATTTAAGTTACACAAACCGTTTCAATGAATTGACTCGTTTAGTACCATGGTTAAATATTCCGGGACCCAAGCGCATTGAGCGCTACATTTTGGGACTGACCCCAAACGTGAAAAGTATAGTCAATTCCATAGCTAACCCAACTTTAGAAAGTGACGTGTCACAAGTCGGCGTCGTTAATTTTGACCTTACAAGAAACGGTGTATTAAGAGAACCAGGGGAATCGTCTGGTCTGAAACAAACTGATTGTACCTCTAGAGCACAAATGAAATCTCAGAATCTAAGAATCCGCCTTGCAATTCAAAATTATACTTGAACCAGTTCCAACACGAAACTAGATACATAAAAAGGGTCGTTGCCGAAATGTGGAAAATGTAATTTACATCATACTGGTGAATGTCGAACAGTTATGTGTCAAAGATGTGGAAAATTGGGCATTATGCCCCAAATTGTAGAAGGATAGTGAATACTCCGAACCGACAATCTCAAACAACCCAACCCCGTCGTTCTCAACATCCAACTCGACCTCAACAAACCCGACCACAACTCAATCAACAAACCCCACCTACCATGAGCCTCCGTACCTGCTATGAATGTGGTAGTATGGAACACTTTCGAAGATACTGTTCCAAGTTGAATTAAAATGTAGTAAGAAGACAGAATCAAGCACATGCGTCAACTTCCAATGCAGCTAGGAGATGCGCTTTTGTAATAGGATCGAGTGAAGAGCTTCGTGATCCGAACGTAGTAATAGGTACATTCTTAGTTTCCGGTCAGTATGCTTCAGTTTTGTTTGATACGGGCGCTGATAGAAGTTTTGTATCTGTTAACTGTTTACCCTTAGAAAATATGTTGGTTAGTGAACTAACAGATACCTATACTATAGAGCTTGCTAACGGTAAGTCTGTAACTGTGAAACAAATCATTGGAAACTGTTCCCTAATCCTAAACGACCACCTGTTTCTTATTGATTTACTTCTAGTGGAATTAGAAAGTATTGATGTTATAGTCGGTATGGACTGGCTGTCTAAGTTTATTGCGGAAATTGATTGTAAGGATAAGACTGTTAGGATACCCCTTTCGAATGATGAGGCGATGATTGTTCAAGGCGAGAAAGTGGGTACTGTACTGCCTCTCGTATCCAAACATAAGGCATTAAAGTTTTTGCGCCAAGGTTGTACATTATACTTGTCACACCCTCAAAATCCACTAACGGAGTTTTACCGTCAGAGGGTGTGAACTAACAGGATCGGAATCATTAGTTATAATCAAACCATAAGTAAAGTTTTCAAAACACGAAAACATTTAAATGTAAACGAGTGCGGAAGCGTAAAACATTAAACCCAATGTTGCGTCACGCAGGACGACTTAGAAACCCAAATAATAATAGTTTAAAACAAGTTTGCATAAACAGTAGCGTTCAAAGTAATGCATGATCCTATACCGCGCTCGCCTCGGCTATCTGAGAATAACATACTAAAAGTGTCAACACGGGGTTGGTGAGTTCACAAGTTTATATCAATAAGCGTTTACGTTTGCGTTTTGCGTTTTGCGTTTTACGTTACCAGATAGTGTTAAATCAATTATATATCTATAGGTAGCTAGCCTATAAAGCAAGTATTACTAAGTGTTCGACACCGAAGCTGACTGTTTATCATGTGCCTTGCCACCAGTTCTATCCCGACCATGGTAATGTGTTAGCCAAAATTACACCCACTCGACCTCTAGTCGAGTTTAGCGTTGGGTGGGGTTTGTCAAACCCAGTAGTACTACTCAACAGTGACTCGCTATTATCCAATACTAAACGGTTCGAAGTGTGAAGGACTTCAGTTGTTTCGTTTTCCACTTAGCCTTTACAAGTGATATATAATCTAATAACACAATCTAAAAGCGTTTCGGAGTATATTATCTCCCCCAAGTGAAAAGCGTTTAAAGGAGTTAAAAGGGGAACGTGAAACTCACTGTTTGCGAAGAATTCCAAAAACAAGTCACCCAAGTGATGCGCGTCACAGAAAACCCTCACTAGCATTCTAAAACAACAAGGAGATTTCTAAGTGTTGGAACTATTATCGAGTCTCTAGACTCGGCACATAATACCAATGCACAAAATACGTTTCGTGTTTCGTTTGTGAATTGTGTGTGTCTTAACAAACACATTTGCGACACGTTACATGTGTGAAAAATTATTTACATGTCAAGTATTAATAGTGTACATTACTAGCAATTATTCCCCGCAAGGGCAATTTGGTCAAAACATAACAATTATCTCGCAATTAACACGTTTCATGTATTATCACAAAGCTCAGTAGCTAGTTTCATCAAGACAGAATTCTACTTGAAAGATTACTCTATTCAACAAATCATAGCATCTCAATTAATTCATCAAAAATCGTCACAAAAATATACACGAGTTAGGTTTCCAGAACATATTTTATTGTATTTTTATTCCACATAGATTTCTCACAATGATCAAAACATTACAGCAAACTCACAGCAGTCAAAATCATGCGCAACAGAATGTTATTTGTTATTCCCATTAAATGGAAAATCCAATTAATACAAGACCAATTGGGTTAGGTTCTAACTCAACAAGTTAACTTCCAGAAGTGGAACCAACCCAATTGGTCTTGTAGTTCATGAGATATGATATTTACAACACAACCTAACAGCAGGTCTCACAATTCAGATTTGTACTTCAGTTTTGTAAAATAATAAAAGTTAACCTTTACTTGTCCAAAAATTACAAACTTGGACTTTATTGAAACTAGACTCATCATAGTAACCTGTAGTGTTAACAACCTTGACCAATTTCCATATTAACATTTATATACAGTTGTCTAAACATAATTTACAATCTGTCCAGTACTAGTTTTGACCTTTAATCACATTTAAATCGTTTGACCAACCAAAACACCTCCAAATTAGGCGTGGTTGGACTTTCTGAAAACTAGACTCAGAGTACTACCTTGTAGACTCATAAATAGCTCAGTTTGCTTTTATATTTAACAAGTTACACATCGTTCAAGTTTAACAATCACTGCTGTCAAAACTCAGCAACCAGAAACAATCGTCTACCATGCATCCTAAGCATACGACATATCTCAAAACATGTAATAAGCATAATTAATCATAAAAATCAGTAGTAACCATCTAGGGTTTACAAAAAATCAATGATTCAACAATCTTTCACCGTTCAAAATCACCTATGATTATCAATATCATTAACCAACACATAATCAATCATCCTTTAATCAAAATCAAGAATATAAACACTTAATACATAATTTACAAAGTTAGGGTTTCATGTTTATACCATAAAAACGCAGAAACAACCAAGAGAAACGTGAGAGATGCTTAGAAACGAGTGTGGGATGCTCCGATTATGAAGAACCAAGCCAAAAGGAAGGTGATTTGGGTGTGGTGTGGCTGCCGATCGCAAGGAGAGAGGGGAGGGGGGGGGGGGGGGGGCTGCCGTCGGGTTTAGAGAGAGAGGGAGAGAGGGTTAGGGTTTATTAATATTATTTAATAATAATATGTTACACATAGATCCCTCAACTTTTAAATATTACTTTTCTAGTAAAAATAACTTGTTTGCATCTTGAGTTAGTGTTTTTATACAATATTATCACATAACACATAAGTCTAACACATAATTATCACATAATTATTGTTTTGATGTTTTTCGTTTATTCACCAATGGTTTGTGTCAACTCGTTTGCGTTTCGGTGCAATTCCGAAAGACTACACATGTAGTAATTGTCAAGCGTCGTTTAAACCCTAGTTTAAATGTAATAAGATGTGCGTTATAGATCAAGTGATCTTAAGTTTGAATTGACGGAGTTTGAGTTAACGGATTTAACCTGAAATTGAAGAGTGTCACAATACTTGGCGAGAGTAACAGTCAAAGACCCCGATGAAAAGCGAATAGATGACATCCTAGTGGTACATGAGTATTCAGATGTGTTTCCTGATGAGTTGCCTGGTTTACCACCGACCCGACAAGTTGAATTCCGTATTGACTTAATACCGGGAGCAGCACCAATTGCTAAGGCACCTTACCGACTTGCACCTTCTGAAATGCAAGAACTGTCCAACCAGTTACAAGAGTTACTGGACATGGGTTTTATCCGACCTAGTTATTCACCAAGGGAAGCACCAGTGTTATTTGTGAAAAAGAAAGATGGAAGTTTTCGAATGTGTATTGATTATCGGTAATTGAATAAAGTGACTATAAAGAATAGATACCCCTTACCCCGAATTGATGACTTGTTTGATTAGCTCCAGGGTGCGAAGTATTTTTCGAAAATTGATCTCAGATGGCGATATCATCAAGTAAGAATTCAGGATGAAGATATCCCAAAAACAGCATTCCGAACTCGGTTCGGTCACTATGAATTTTTGGTTATGCCGTTTAGGTTGACCAATGCGCCTGCAGTGTTTATGGATCTTATGAACCGAGTTTGCAAACCCTACCTTGACAAATTCGTGATAGTGTTTATCGGTGACATTTTGATATATTCGAAAAGTAAAGAAGAACACGAACAACATCTGCGGGTAATCTTGGAGTTATTGAGACAAGAAAAGCTATACGCCAAACTGTCCAAATGTGAATTCTGGTTACAAGAAGTACAATTTTTAGGACACATTGTGAATCAACAAGGAATCCAAGTCGACCCCGGTAAAATTGATGCCATTAAGAGTTGGCAAGTACCTAAATCAACGAAGGAAATTCGTCAATTTTTAGGATTAGCCAGGTATTACCGACGATTTATTGAAAACTTTTCAAGTATTGCTCAACCTTTAACTCTCCTAACTCAGAAAGATCAAACGTATGACTGGGGAGAAGAACAAGAAATGGCCTTCCAAACGTTAAAACAAAAGTTATGTGAAGCTCCAATATTAAGTCTCCTAGATGGAACTGATGAATTGGTGGTCTATTGTGACGCCCCTCGTAAAGGTTTGGGATGCATACTGATGCAACGAAAGAAAGTAGTAGTGTATGCCTCCCGACAATTAAAGGTACAAGAGAAGAATTACACAACCCACGATTTGGAATTGGGAGCAGTTATCTTTGCATTGAAATTCTGGAGATATTACTTGTACGACACCAAATGTACCATCTATACCGATCACAAAAGCTTACAACATATATTTGATCAGATGGAACTGAACATGAGACAAAGAAGATGGGTAGAACTGTTAAACGATTATGATTGTGAAATTAAATACCATCCGGGAAAGGCCAATATAGTAGCTGATTCTTTAAGTCGAAAGGACAGAGTTAAACCGTTGAGGGTACGAGCACTCGGAATGATTGTCCAAAGTAGCCTAATCGAACAAGTTCGTGTTGCACAAGACGAAGCCTTAAAATCAGACCAGTTAGGAAAGGAAGAACTACACGGGAACGAAAAGAATTTTGAGAAGAAAATTGATGAAATATTCTATTATAAAAACCGGGTCTGGATTCCAACACTTCATAAACTCCACGAACTCATTCTTGATGAAGCACACAAATCCAAATATTCTATTCATCCAGGTACTGATAAGATGTATAAAGATGTTAAGGAATTTTACTGGTGGTCTGGCATGAAAAAGGATGTAGCCTTGTATGTAAGTAAGTGTGCAACGTGCGCAAGGGTTAATGCGGAATATCAAAAGCCTTCGGGAATGTTACAACAACCCGAAATCTCACAGTGGAAATGGGAACAAATAACCATGGATTTCGTAACACATCTACCCAAAACCTCTCGAGGACATAATTCGATTTGGGTAATTGTAGACCAATTAACCAAATCCGCACACTTTATTCCGATTCGTAACAATTATTCAACCGAAAAACTCGCCCAAATTTACATCGATGAAATTGTATCTCGACACGGAGTACCTCTTTCGATTATTTCAGATCGAGATAGTCACTTTACTTCACATTTTTGGCAAGTAGTTCAAGAAGCTCTGGGAACCCGAATACACCTGAGTACCGCTTACCATCCCTAAACAAATGGTCAATCCGAACGAACTATCAAAACCTTAGAAGATTTACTTCGTGCTTGTGTCCTGGACTTCAAAGGGAATTGGGATCAACACCTCCCGCTCATTGAATTCTCTTAAAATAATAGTTACCATAGCAGTATACAAGCAGCGCGTTATGAAGCCTTATACGGGCAATAATGTAGATCACCACTTTGTTGGACAGATGTGGGTGATACTCAAATTTCAAGATCCGATTTGATTCAAGAAACAGCCGATAATATTTACAAGATTAAACGAAAGTTGAAAGCCGCTCGGGACCGACAGAAGAGTTATGCCGATATTCGTAGAAAACCGTTATCTTTTGGAATAGGCGACAAGGTGTTTTTAAAAATATCGCCGTGGAAAGGAGTTATAAGGTTTGGAAAGACCGGTAAATTAGCCCCGAGATACATTGGTCCTTTTGAGATTATTGCAAAAATTGGTCCCGTAGCTTATCGATTAAAACTACCCTTAGAACTGAGCACTATTCACGATGTGTTTCAGTATCGAATCTAAAAAAGTGTTTGACTGATGAAACGGAAATAGTACCACTGGAAGATGTCTGGATTAATGAAAAGCTCAACTTCGTAGAGAAACCGGTAGAAATTGTGGACGGGAAAACTTAATAGTTACGACACAATAAAATCTCATCGGTAAAAGTTCGGTAGAATTCAAAACCAGGACCCGAATTTACTTGGGAACGAAAGGACGAATTCCGAAAGAAATACCCACACCTGTTCCCTAAAAAGAAAACCGATGACACATTAAATTTCGGGGACGAAATTTCTTAACGGGGGGAAAATGTGACATTCGTGACAAAACAAGGTATACATTATTCAATACATAGCGAGTAAACGATAAATCGGTTAATTCGTAGTGCTTAAACGAGTAACCGACCGATACTAATTATGACCTGTATATATACTGAGGGGTCATATACGAGTTATATATATATTATAGTGGCTAATATATTGATATTTAGGCCCCAGTAAGTTTAAAACCATTTAAACGAAAAAGGTTTCGTTTATTGATACGCTATGAGTTTAAACGCAATCCTTAACATCAAAACGAGCATTGTAGCATCCGTTAAGACAAAAAAGATTTATAAAACACTTATATGACATGTTCTAGGCAATCCGTGAAAATATTTTGGATTTTTAAAACGAGTCAGTACGTTTTTCTTATTTTACAAAAATGGGTTGAAAAACACTCGTTTTCGCGCTATTTTTCGCACTCGAACTAGTTTTCTTGCGAAAAACCCAAACCCGAATTAAATTTTGAACCTAATTTTACGTGTGGCACGAAAACCGAGGCACCAATGGGCCCCATTCATGAGCCGGCCGCAAATAAGGGTATATCCCTTCTGTTTCTAGCTTGTTGTATAAGATACAAAAATTGGATATTTTAACACACAAACCAACCAAGATCAAGATCAGCTGATTTCTTCCATCTTCCAGCCACAACCTCCAAGGTAACAATCAAAACTCATGATATTTTTACTTGATTAACAAAGTTTAATAATGAAAAATTAAGTCTTGATTAGTTTTAAACATGTTTAAGCATCCAAAAACCCTAAAAACCACCTAAAATCATTTTTTGATGTCAAACATGTTTACAAGTCAGTACCATGTGGATTTTTGGCCAAAAACACGGATTAGAACTTGAATATGTCGTTTTTAAGGTTCGAAAGTTCGGTTTGAAATCAAAACCGAAATCCTAATTAACAAGGCTTTTATATGGATGATTTATGCTTGGTTTGATGTTATATGATATGTAGATACACTGATTTTGTGACCCAAGACCTGGAGAGTTGTTTAAACCATCAAAACTCATCGAAAACCGACAAGGTAAACCCGTAACACTCGTTTAGGGGCTGTTTAGTATTAGATTGTGATTTTCTTATTGTTAGCTTGTGAAAATTTTTAGGGACATTAGGGATCATTTAAATGGTTCCCTGTTCAAATTTGGTAAATTTCCGATAAACAGAGAATATTTGGCGAATTTATTACTGTTTATTGGCGTTTATTCGGGAAAAATAGTTAAACTTCATCAAAAATTATGAAATTTTATTTGGAACCCATAAATGATATGCGAATATCACTGGAAAAGTTTGAGGACATTTGAAACCACACAACTTACATATTAACACATATTCCAAACACCACTTATCCATACCCGAAGCCCTCCTACTAACCCAATCCGACCTCAATCCCAAACCATAAATCCACCCACTGATACAACTCAACCCTTACCATTACCTTTCTTTTACTCACCACCTAATACCCCTCCCCGTGGTAATTACTTTCTCAAAATAAATCTTGATCCGATATGTGAAAATATGGAGTTAAGAGGAGAAAATGATGAGCCGAAGAAAGAGAATGATAATTTAAAAGAACAGCTCGCCCAAGCACTTCAAAGAATCCAATCCCTTGAGGCAGAGGTTGAGAAGACCTCAGCTGACCCAAAACATGGGGAGAATGTTCCCGTGGCCACTGTTGCTGATGAAAATGTTGATGAAGTAATGGTGAATGTGGAAGTAGACGTTGAAGAAAATGGTTTAAAAAATATCTTAAATGGTTATGGTGATAGTGAGGATCAGGATAGTGGAGAGAGAATGACCTTTGATGAAAATTATGAAGGAGATAAGTCTGGTGATGATGTACAAGACTATGATGTGAATGATGAGGAGTTGAATATTGTGTATAGTGAAGTTGATGATGATCTACTAAGAAAAAAGAAAGAGATTGAGGCTGATGTGGAAAATAAAACTACTGACAATGTGTCCACAACAGAAAACAATAGTAACTGATACTATTGCTACTGATGTAATGTCTGATGCAATGGCCACAGATGTATTCACATATGTTGTGATGAATGAAGGAGCTGCTACTGAGGAACCAGTTTTTTCGGAACAAGAAACAAATCAAGAAAGTTCCAAATGGGTTGAGCAGGACAAGGAGATGGATGACTTGTCTGATGATATTGATAAATTTCCATCTGAAACAGAAGAAGAAAAGAAAAGAAGATTAGAGAAAGGGAAAGCAATTGCCAATGATGAAGAACAGCCTGAAGAGCCTGTTATTACAAAATAAATGATGATGATGATGATGATGATGATGACGATGATGATGATGAGGATGAGAATGCTGAAGCAGCCAAAAGACTTGAACAAGTTCTTAATGAAACAAGAGAGAGGGAGTATATTTCCCAAACCCTAACAGCAGAAGAGTTGGTTGGACAAGAAGATTTTATTGAGCAAGCTAACATTGCCAAAACATTAAATCAAGAAGAGGAAGAGGATCAGGAAGTGATTGATATGTTGATTAATATGAAAAGAGCTGAAGAGGTGGATAATTCTTTGGCAATAGTTTTGAGTATATTCAGTCAACCCGATAATGAACCTGAGAAGGAGGCTGAAAATGAAGAATCTGTGAAATAGGGGAGACTGAGGAAACAATAGAAACACTATTGAGAAAGGCCTCCAAGATACATGAGGAGTTTACATCAAAAGTGAACAGGTTTGAAAAGACTTATACTAGAAAAAGGAAGGCCGGTGAACAGACTGATGGTGAGAAGTCAACAAAAAGGGCTAGATGGGATGATGAAAATGAATACTTTGTTGAAAGTCCAAAGGAACAGCAAAGCCCTTTGAGGCATGTTCCAATTTAAATGATAAGACCGGAGGATATTCCTGAATATGTCCCAAATCCAGAGGAACCAAATATTGATGCTGCAGATGAGTCTACTTAAAAAGAGGATACTACTGAAGGGAAATGTTGCTGAAAAGTTTGATATTTCGTCCCCACAAGTTGAAATGACTGATGAGCAAAGGACAAATATTCAGCATAGTTTGGATGAACCAATCATTGGAATAATCAATTAGTGATCAAGTTGATCAGACTTGTTTATGAATTTGAAAGATTGGCTCCTCTATCTGATGAGGAGAATATTTAAGAAAACATGATTTGAATGAGAAGGATTTAAGCAGGATGAGTTTCCATGATTTGGAGAGACAGTATAACACAACAAGAAAATCTATTCAGAAAGAAGAGAAGGAAAGATTTATAAGTGGATCAAAGCTGAAAGAAAGAGTATAGGATGTAAGGAAAAAGTATGGAGGAAAGTGTGGATACTTGATTGGCAATGGTATCAAAGAAAGAACATCAAAGATAACTTGCCAAAGGCACCTGAGCTTGTTGATAACTTGCCAATGGTAGTGGTTGAATCTCACTTCAATAGACTATCAAAGAAAGGTCAATCAAAGAAACATAAACCTGAACCTTCTACCAAGAAGCGAAGGATTATGACTCTGAGAGAAATGAAGAGAGCTAAAAGTGAGAAGGACAAGATGGAAAAGTCTGAAACATTCAATACTCCTATGGAGGTTAAACCAGAGCCTGTTGAACACAAAGATCCATGGGAGGATGAGGAGATGATTCAATTGTTGAAGGATGTAATGACGAAAACGGGCATGACAGAAAATATGTTTGACATGCTGGGAAAGGCACAACTGAAGAAACTATTTTATGAACAAAAAGTTGAATGGGAGAAGCTACTACTTGAAAAGGAAATTCCAAAACGCTTTGTTGGTGGAAAGTTTGTACCAGCCTATCGGCTCAATGATTAAAAGATTACTGAAATGATTGGTAGATTGTACAGGGATGGAGGTGAAAACCTTGTTGATCCGGTGATGATGTCTGCTAAATTAATTGTTGAGATGTATAAAAAAAAATTGGAATCACAGGGCCTACTAAACCAATGAATTCTATTACTACAAGACCCTCTGCTTCAAGGAGACACATCTCAACATCCAGAAATGAGCCAAGAAAAGCTGGAACTCAAAGGGAAAAAAGGCCACAAACTAATGTGGACTTACTAATGATACTTTTCTATGACTCTGCCTCTAATACTTTGAAAGTGATAATTCAAAGCGGAGAATTATGGGAGATTGTCTTCAAAAATGATTTTGCTGATTACAAGAGAGAGCAGTTTGAGATAATGACCAATCTTGACTTGTATGATTATCATGATAGGAAGAAGATGGCAGGAAGACAACAAAATGAGTTGTCAAAATATCTGAAGAATGAAGCTGAGATAAAGTTTCCTCTGTTGGATCAAAGAAAAAAGTGAGAGCTGACTAAGCAGGAAAAGAACAGAAGAGCTAAACACATAAGTAGTATCAGAAGTAAGAAACAAGAACCCACTTTCCAACTTGAATACTTTCATCAGCATGAGGAGACGCATGACAAGACCCAACCACGAGGTGCAGAAGAATGGTAGAATTGCTCAGATTGACTACAACAGTAATGAAGACCACTACATTCTTAGCAACTCTGATGGACTGATATTGGGTATAATCAGGAATGATAGTGATCTGACCATTGTAAGCAATGAAGATTTGAGGGATATAATGGACATGACAATACCTGAGAATCACCCTCATCATCAAACATTGTCTATTTTCAAGCAAAGGGCAGGATCAGTGATAGTTGGTCGAAGACAAGCAGCCCACAATGCAAGTAGATGAAGACTTTATTAAGCATTAGGGTTTGCTTTGTAATGTCTACGGACAGAATTTGAGATATGTAATCTTTTGATTTTGTAATGTAATTTTGATTCTGATTTGATATGTATTTCGACTAAGTGTATGTAACCTTAGAAATGTTTTGGGACAGCTGAGGTGTTCCAATATATGGGGAGATTGTTGAGTCAAATATTTGACATGAAATGACTTAAGGGAGATTAAGGGAGATTGGAATCTTCTCAACACTTCTCATATATGATTAAAAACGGAAACGGAGCACCCTTGGACCTCCCAGCAAGGTTTTACTTGTCCTAACAAGATATTTTTGCCTTTCGGGCAAGGTTATCTTCTTGACGTCTTCTTTAGTGTCAATCCGAGCAGGGTTCACTATGTCTAGCAAGGTTGTTCTTCATAGCCAAGCAAGATTTGCTTCCGAGTAAGCTCCTGGCTAACCAAGCTTTTGAAGCTAAGTATTTGTAGGTTCCCAGCCGGATCTACACAGGAGTATCTCGTAGTACGAGGGTGCGGAATTCCCACGTATACGATACGAGTGTCGAGATGATTAATACGTTGAATATATGTAAACACACAAGATTATATTGTAAAACTTGATATATTGCAAGTGGCAACACGTGATACTAAAGATCACCAAAACAACTCGTTCGAAAAAAAAACTATTTCACTAAAGCCGAAGTTGAGGTATTTATAAACCTCTACAATTTCGCCTAACATACTAGGCGAAGTTGTCATAACTTCGCTTCCCCAAGTTCGCCCAAAACTAGCGAACATAACCAAAAACAGTATTTAACACGAAACAAACAAACTAAACGATTACAGACACAAACAAACACAAGAAACTGAACTACTGACATCATGCACCAACAGACTCCCCCTTGGCAGTAGCTTCATATCTCTATCTTCTTTCTCGTATCTTGTAATCCCAAAGATCTCGTACCCCTCGTCTTCAAGCATGGACGCCCTGTCTCACACAAACAGAGACTACCTTCTAGTACTTCTTGGCTTCATCCTTCCACGCAGGAATGTAGAATATCTTTTTATCATTTAGTACCTACAAATCAGCTTGAGACAGGTTAACCAAGTGCATGGGATCATACACTCTCAGAATCTCCTGTTCATCCTCATCTTCCATAACAGCTTCCGCTGTCTTGCAGTCAACGTACCACCACTTGAGATCCTTTAGCACATCCTTGGGCATCATTTTCATCAGCACCTCTTTTAAACAACGAATCGGCTTATACTTCATCACCATCCAAGGCTTGCCGTCAGCCCGCATTCCCCGTTCCTTATCTTCAACCAATTTTCCTTTCTGAGGTTTCAACAATTCGAACTTTTTCTCTTTCACACTTTCTTTCCACACAATCCTTCCAACCCATCTTGAAAATTGTTATCACTTCGATTAATCAACCTCAAATTTGCCAAATCTTTCACCTCACACTCAGGCAAGGTGTTGAGCGATCTCAAAGCCTTCTTAAAGTACTGAATCCCATCATAACGCTTAATCACAAACAACTTCAACTGTTCGTCATACAACCAGCAAATGATACCTTTCTGGGACTCAGCGTACCCCTTGATGTTGTAACTCTCTTAAACATTGTTGGAACCGCGGGCTTTTTTGTCTTGAAAAATCACTGAGCACAACCTTCTTTCCATCTTGGCTGTTCTTCCCACTCAGACTCATCTGAGACATTTGCATCCTGACTCAAGTTCAACTTATCAACATTCGGAATATCATGTTCTACACCATCATCAACAATCTCTCCTTCTTCTAACTCACTATCAATCTCTATCTGTTCCCCAATCTTTTCAATCTCATCAATCGTTAACACTTCATCGACTAACTCATCATCATTTCCCAAAACTTCCTCATCATCTACAACCACCACATCCTCACCACCTGTACTGCCTAACGAACCAGCAAACTCCCCCTGAGATGTGGAAGTCCCAAGAGTTTGTTCAGTTCTTGGCAACTCACCACCTGCACCTTTCGATGCATTGGGATCATCGTCTTTCTCTTGCCTCTTCTTTGTTCTCAGTTCATCACCCTTGCAACTATACTCCCCCTGAGATGCTAAGAACTCTTTAAGCCGATCAAACATCTCACCATGCTCCATAAGTAGTGAAGTTTGAACCTGATTTTGTGCCACCAGACGATTAATAGTCTTAGACTGAATAATATTTACCCGTGACAATTCAGTAACCACCCTCTCAAGAGTTGCAATGCTCTCCGAATCAGACAAATTTGAATCAAAGACAACATTCAAGGGAGAGGTATCCTGAGGAAAGGTAGCTTGAGGAAACCGTAGTGGGATCTCCAAGCTTGCGGGAATGACATGAGGATGCTGAGTAGGAGTTGAGGATGGCATCGATACAGACAAACCAGCAGTCGCCACCAGTGTGGACTCAGCAAACATAGCCACCACCTCTGATGGAGTATTGGTAGGTGGAGGTAAAGAGACAATCTCTGGAGCAGTAAACTGAAACGAGGTTTGAGGTACACCAAAAGATGATGAAGTGGTCACCAAAGGAACACTTGAGGATAACGGTAGTGTGAAAGTTGAAGTAGCAGGTAACATAGTCATACCCGATAAAGATGGTGGAGAAAACCGAACAACTCCCGAAGTTTCACCAACTCCTGAACCTTCACCAGCCCTTTGCTTCTTTGATCTATGTACCATACGATATAGATCCTCCTCAAAGTCTGATTCACTATCATCCGAGTCTTTCTTCCTCTTGCCATGAATTCTTTCTTGTCGGGTGAGTATCTGCTGTGCTTCAACTAAATCATCAGCGGAGGAATTAGAGTGAGTTCTCTCTGAGTCCGCCACAGGTGTAGTGACCATGGAAACATTAACACCAGATGCCTCTGTTATTGAGGCATGAACTTCAGCAGCTGGATCCATGTCAAATAACCCTTGCCCTCCAAAGGCAACTTCAAGGTCAACCTGTTCTTCCGGAGCAACAACAGGATCAGCAGACGGTGCTTGCTGTACCACGGGTGGTTGTTGAACCACAGGAGGTGGATGAGGAACATTTTCCTGTTGCGGTACCGGATCAAGAAATTCATCACCCGGAGGAGCAACATATGCCGGATTCACAAAGTACCCAAATAATGCTGTATGCCTAGGGCGTAACTCCTCCTTACTACGTGCACTCGAGGACTTACATTGCGCAAAAATTCTCTTACTCACACTGTCAACATAACGGATAGGACGACGTAGTGGCAAATTGGGGGCAACATGAATGAGAATCATTTGTAAGAATCTCGGGTACATCAGAAATCTTTCCCGAGCCACTGCACGTCTCTTTCGATCAATCTCGTAGAAAATCATCTGACTAAAGCTGTAAGGCTTGTTGTAAGTCAATGCGGCCATCGCAGACTGCATAGTTGCACCCATACCGGACATACACACTATCATCACATGCATAAGGAACCGCCATTGATCTAACAAAAATCCTTTTCTCCTCTAAAAGTCTCCCAATAGACCCGAATACCCCATGCAAAGAAATGCACCATCTCTGAATGTAGTCGGAAAGTCTGTGGGATCATTTGTAGTTTCACCCCCGAACTGTAAAGCAACCCTTACTTGATCTGCCGAGAACTGTACCACTCGTTCATTGACAGTGGCTCTTATCACTGGAGTTTCAACCCGACGGTCGTATTCAACTGTTCTCCAAAAGTCTTCAATATTCGATATTGAAATGGGAAGAGTAGTTGTGATGGCGTGAAAAATACGTGAGCGATCGAGAAATGAAATGATCTCACGATAGTTGTCCATACCATGAGCATCCGGATCCAAAGTAATATACATGTTGTGACCCGGAAAGAACAGTCGGTTATTATCTCCACCTTCATCACCAGCACCTGCCACAGCAGCCATATCTGCACAACAAAACGAGTCAAGTTAGTTCAATGCTACAACAAGTCATAACTTCGCCGTTACCAGTAGCGAAGTTATGTTGTGGCGAGGTTGATAACTTCGCTGGGTAAAGAACTTTGCAGGGTCAGAAGAAATCAAATAGATCATGTTCAACATTACCCAACCAAAGTTACAAATATTGAACAAAAGGAACAAAAATCACAAGTCTTAAAAGAAGGGCGAAGTTAAGATTAACTTCGCCTAACCCTAAAACCGCCCCTGTTCAACAAAGACATCAAACTAGTGATTTATCAAAACACGGTGAGATCAGAGAAAGAGCGAAGGAGGATAAGCATGCGCTTAAGATGATGGATGACTTTTTATCATTAACAAATCCCCCAATCGATCAACCGTATGTTGATAGGGTTTTCAGAAAGACGAGTCCAATACCGTTCATGGTAGACCAGATTAACAACCAATAAAACGAAATTATGAGACACACTGATGCTACGGATCTTTAACACAGACGAAAAACAGATTATTGAGGTTTATGATTGAGTTGGATAAGTTTGCCAAGGATGAGTTTGAAAATAAATTGACCAGATTGACCACCGCTTTTCTTAATATAAATTGACCAGAAACACCAGAGGCGAAGTTGGGCTAACTTCGCCCAAAATCAACTTCGCTCAGTCAAGGCATGGTCGACTTCGCCTATTTTGCTCACCATTTAACTTCGCCATTGAAATAATTTCTCCCGTTTATGACTTATGAACAGAAACATATAAAGTTGACCAAGGTCAACTTCGCCTTAAAGTTCTCCGAAAAAGATTTAAACTTAACGATCAAAGGACCAAGTAACCAAAAGAATAAAAGTCTAACCAAAATACCAAAAATAAAAATAAAATTGAATTATAGAATAAACGGGATCAAATTTCAGTCTTGACGAGAACCTGGATGTTTTAGAAAAAATCCGAACAGGAATCATACTGATTAAGCAGCTGTCACTCAGATCCATGTTCAGCGGTATTATGACATAAAGAAGCAGGTTGTAGGCAAGTATACAACTTAGTATGGTTTTCATCGCTTCTATGATACGGATTAGGTTCAATTAAGCTTAAAATTTAGATGGACATCACATGAGAGATTGTGATGCCTCCTATCTATTCTCAAAGCTTATTTGGCTTTCCCCAAGTCACCCCGAGTTGACTTCGACCCGTAGTGTCTGATTAATCAATAAGCACTTGTCGATCTTTGGAGTCTTCTTCCCGTTCTTCATACTTTGAAATATTTGTTCTTGCTTCTCTCTTAGATATTTGTAATAAAAGAAGCTTCCGAAGGCTTAACAATAATACCCCCCCCTTTTTTAAGGAAAGACATTAATACAACTTCAAACTGAAGACAACTGCAAGTCCCGAATCTGGATCACTGCAGGTACTTAACACTATCTTTGCGGGAATCACAACTGCAAGTCCCGAATCTGGATCACTGCATGTACTTAACACCTCAACCTTGCTGTTTGATAGATTAAAGACTCATCTGTTGGGTGTCCCAACAACATAGCCAACTAAGATACATTCATCAGCTTTCTCACCAAATTTAGTGTTAGTCTTTAATATCGAACATGGGGACTCGAAGGGTTCAAGACCCTTCAAATTTGGCTTTCTACCATGCAAAAGTTCATAACAGGTTTTATTTAATCTTTTGACAGTAAAAACAAGATTAAGGATATAACAGGCTCTAGCAACAACTTCAGCCCAGAACACCACGGGAAGTTTAGCATCAGCCAGCATGGTCCTGGCGCCTTCGATTAGAGTTCGGTTCTTCCTCTCAGCTACTCCATTTTGTTGCGGAGTATATGGGGTGCTGTACTGATGCTCTATCCCTTTCTGCAAGCAAAACATCTCCATCTGATAGTTCTTGAACTCTGTACCATTATCACTCCTGATATACTTCGCCTTTCTCCCAACAATACCTTGGTAATCAAGTTAATTACCAACTGAACTGTCTCATCTTTTTTCTTCAGAAAATATACCCAAGAGTACCTTGAGTAGTTAGTATGAAGTTCCTCCTAGACTTTTTACATTCACAGGACTAAAAAGATCCATGTGAAGTAGGTCTAGGGTGCTGACAATTGAGTTATGCTTCTTTGAGTGATGAGGCTTTTTGTGTTTCTTTCCTTTCTTGAACGACAAGCATTGATCTTCAAACTTAAAATTCTTCAAGGGAACCCCAAGTACCAGCCCATTCTTGACAATGTAATTCATCTTTTGAAGATGAATATGACCCATTCTTCGGTGCCACAACTCTGACTCAGACTCAGTTGCCTTTGACAGAAGACACGACTCTTCTGTCGTTTTCTCTTGGAGCTTTCATCCCAACCCATGCCTCTGGTATCTTGAAACAAGGATAAAGTACGAGTGCTTCATCTTTAGTAAAATGCACCGTGTATTCTTTGTCACAAATCTGAGATACACTCAACAAGTTATGCTTCAACTCTTCCACAAAATTCACCTTTTCTAACTTTATTCTTCCATTTGTCACAGTTCCAATACCACTAATTCTTCCTCCACTCTCTCCAGCGAAACTAACCCTTCCTCTTTGAACAGATTTCCAGTTACGTAACAATTTCTTGTTACCAGTCATGTACCAGGAACAGCCACTGTCAACAACCCACATATTGTTTACAGCCCTGTTTGACTGTTCCTACAGAATTAAAGAGATAGATAAAAATCTGGGGACCCAAGACCCTCTGGTCTTGGATTGAGTAAACCTGTTATCCGGCATCTAGTACCTTGATTGCCCAAAGTCAGTTTGAGGATAGTTTCTATAAGTTCTGAACGGAAAACTTCTAGAGGACTGGCTATGAGGCCATCTAAACCTTCGTGAATTAACAGAATTATACTTGTTGGTTTGATAGTTTACTGGGAAAAAACGAGACTGGTTTCTTTGAAATCTTGGATTAGTCCAATGATTGAAATTTGGTGTGTTCACATTCTTACCAGCATCAAAATTAGTATACGTTTTATTCTCAGTTTTAGGACAATCAGCGACAAGGTGTCCCACTCTGTTGCATCTGAAACAACTTTTGTTCGAACTATTTTGGTTGTTTTGAACTTTCGTCTCAAAAGTTGTTGCAGATGTCGAGGTTGCGTTACTACCCGTTTGTCTAATATATGGTGGGACGAACGGATTTAGCGAAGATTTCTTTTCATCAGGCTTATTGTCCTCCCCTCGTTTTAGTTACACAACTTTTTCTTCTATCTCATCCGATTCGGACGTTTTGTCCGAATTTGACGACACGGAACTAGAGATAGAACTAGTGACATTTGAACTTGTCTTACTTGTTTCACTCTCATTAACTTCAGTTTCTTTAGAAGAAACTTTTATGGGAACTGCCTGACTAATTTCAACATTAGCAGATTGCTGATTACTCGGATCATAGGTATAATTATTATTGTATGGTGGTGGAACTTCAGAGAATCCAATTCCCCCTTTGTTAACCGGGGAACGTTGAACACTTATGATGTGGTCTAACATAGCAGACGAATTTCTAAATTGTTCAATTTTTCTGTTTAGTTCCACCACTTTTACCTAGTAATCAGCTATCTGTTTATCTTTTTCAGCAATTAGTTTGGTCTTTTCTTCTAATACTTAATAACTAAGATCAATAACTTGTATTTTTTCTGCTTGAGTGGCTTTAAGACTTCTGATATACTTTTCACTAGCTTTTATTTTTACCGAGTAACTATTTTCTTTAGTTTTAGAATAGTGATGTTCTTCTTTTAAGTTTTTAAATTGAGTATCCAAACTAACAAACTGATCATTTAATGTTTTCGATTGATCAGACAGTTTTTCACATTGTTCACAATGAAAGTCAGAACTTACCTCTGAGAGTTGATTGTTCACTTCTGCCATGTATGCTTGATCTTCCCCCGTCTCTCTCTCACTTCCTCCAGTTTCAATGTTTACCAGATTTGCCTGTTCGAACACCTCCTCAACTTGTATATTCCAGTTGTATCCTCCATTATGTTGAGATACCATAGCCTTATTTTCATTAACACCCCCATTCTGTTGAGCAGGCCTGTTCTGGCTTCGTTCGACCCTCTCATTTGTACATTCTTTAGCAAAGTGACCATTCTGTTGACAGTTATAACACCGAACTTTTGACTTATCAAACCCCGGTCTTTCTCCAACAACTTTCTACCAGTTTTCTTCATAAATCTCTTAACCCTTCTTACTATCATTGCCATCTGCCACTGCAGATCCAAATCCTCCAGATCATCAGCGTCGATCTGATCATAGTCTTCATCCAACGTTGCAGGGTATCCTAATTTACCTTTGATGTAATTCTCATAAGATGCATGAAGGATGCATAGAGAGCGAACTGTTGTTCAGCTGATTTCACACTCATAGGCATATGTGAGTAGTTCTTGCTTGTACCATTAGATGAGAAGTTACCAGTTGTGGTTTGAGGTTTTGAGGAACTACTACCTCCTGCTACGAAACACACATCACCATCCATATTGAGAATCACCTGATCACTTGGAGTGGAGTTTGATTCTCCCTTTGAGTAGTAGGCAGTGGATTCTGATTTTGAACTTGAGTTTGGAGTGACTTTCGCACCATACATTCCCCGATCCTGAACCTGATCAGTTGGTGTCTCCTTTCGAGCCATTTTAAGTTCAAAATTCTGTAACTTATTTACCACTGTTTCCAAATCAATCTTCTCAAATTCTTGTTCTTCTCGCATCAGAACTGTGTACATTTCCCATTTTTTTGGGAGAGCATCAAGAAGTTTCTCGACTATCTTTTTTTTCCTGTATTCAATGGAGTAGTTATTTAGCTCTGTCATCAAATGATAATATCGTGTGATGATATCCTCAAGTGATTCGTTTTTCATATAATTGAATACGGAGAATTGAGTTTTTAGCCGCTTTGTCTTGGAGGTACGAATCCCAACATTTCCTTCATATCTATTTTCTAGTGCTTCCCATAGCTCTCTAGCAGTTTTGTATTTCTTGAAGGTATGAAGAATTTTTTGTGGAAGTGCCATTGTTATAGTTGCATGCGCTTTACTCTCTGCCTCATACATTTTCTTTTCATCATCTTCCATCTTACTGTACTTCTTAATCTGTTCACGACCTTCAAACATGGAAGTTGGTGGAATGTACCCGTCTTGAATGCAAGCCCACATCTTTGCGTCTTGATACTTCACATACTGTTCAAATCGATCTTTCCATGCAACGAAATCAGCTCCTTTCAGTAGTTTTGGAGCTTTCGTTAAAGAACCAGCCTTAACCTCCATGTTTACCAGTTCTGTGATGTTTATCGATGTCATACTTGAACTAGACGAGACTTAGAATTAAAAATTTGGATTCTGGGTGCAGTAGGCAGTGAAGTTACTACAACTTCTCCTGTAGAACTTAGCTCAAGGACAACTTCGCCTTCCACAACTTCGCTAAGAATAACTTCACCTACAACTTCGCTGTTCTCTTAACTTCGCTGATCTCTTAACTTCGCTGATCTCTCAACTTCGCTGATAATCAACTTCGACAAACACTTATATGTTCGCTGAAACCCTAATTCTTGTGACGGCAAGTTCGCCAGAAGAACAAGAGTTTTGCAGGTTAAGTTAGGACGATTGTGAGGGATGCGAGGGTGATTTAAAGGTATATTTGATGAGGGAAGATGGGTAAATGGCAAAAACGAGGTATTTCAACGTAAACTTGTTCCGTTCTGCGAATAGTTAAACGGAACGATCTTAACACCCGTGTGATAATACCGCACCACACAATCACAAGCAAATTGCTCTGATACCAATTGTAGGTTCCCATCCGGATCTACACAGGAGTATCTCGTAGTACGAGGGTGCGGAATCCCCACGTATACGATACGAGTGTCGAGATGATTAATACGTTGAATATATGTAAACACACAAGATTATAATGTAATACTTGATATATTGCAAGTGCCAACACGTGATACTAAAGATCACCAAAACAACTCGTTCGAAAAAAAAAATATTTCACTAAAGCCGAAGTTGAGGTATTTATAAACCTCGACAACTTCGCCTAACATACTAGGCAAAGTTGTCATAACTTAGCTTCAGTACATAACCAAAAACAGTATTTAACACGAAACAAACAAACTAAACGATTACAGACACAGATAAACACAAGATACTGAACTACTGACATCATGCACCAATAGTATTTGGAAGATCTAGCAAGGTAATCATTAATAAAATAGTGATCTGAGTTTGCTTGATGAAAGTTGAAAAAGAATTATCATAAGGACTTTGTCGGGAAAGGTTCATGATGTATATAAAAATATACATCTTTTTAGCATCAAATAATCTCTAAAAACTGCAACTTCTATGGTATAATATAGTTAAAATAACTACTTATCATGTTAAAATATATTTTTAGGTGAATCCAAGCCTCAAACGAAGAAACGAATGAAAATCCAAAGAAAAACCAAAGAAAACAACAAAACATGGGGCTGTGCTTCAGGAAACATGGGGCTGTGCTTTCTATAAACATGGGGTTGTGCTTTTGGAAACACGGGGCTGTGCTTTTGGGAAACACGGGGCTGTGATTTTGGAAGCGCGGGGCCGTGCTTCTGGTCACTTTTCAGAAAAGACAAAAAAATCTACAAGAAAGACAAAATAATGAACAACTGTACACGGGGCCGTGCTTTAGGAAGCACGGGGCCGTGCCTACCTTCCAGAAACGACAAAAATAAATATCACATTTCACTAAAAAACAAGGGGGCGTGCCTCAGGAAGCACGGGGCCATGCCTACCTTCCAGAAACGACAAAAATAAATAGCACATGTCAATAAAAAGCACGACGCTTGCCTAAGAAAGCACGGGGGCGTGCCTAAGGAAGCACGGGGCCGTGGTCATCTTCGAGAAACGACAAAACAGATTTGGCACATGTCATAAAAATGCACGGGGGCGTGCTCATCAAGCACGGGGCCGTGCCTCACTCTTCATATTGCCTATAAATAGTGGCTCATGTTGCACTCATTTGGTGTGCCTTGAAAAGAATTCTATCCGGTTTTCTCTTATAAAAACACACAATAACACTCACATAGAAGATTTAGTGAAGAGTTTGAAGGTTTGGAGATCACCACCATCAACCATCATCATCAACCATCATCACCATCATTAAGATGGAAGATTCATCTACATTTGGTTAGATCATTCCAAGTTTAATCATGTATTTGTTATCATCATTCATCTTAATGTTTATCATTATGCTCATTATGAGCTAAACTCCATATACCATCTAAAATCTATGAAGAAGCTTAGTTTTACTTGATGATTATATAAAACATGTGGTTTAGTTTGGTAAAGTACATGGTTATCTTACAATTATCTTTTGATGAGAAATGTTTCACCATCTTAAAATACTAATTCAAAGTTGGTGATTGTCAATTATATTGGCAATCGTTCATGATCGATTCATGTTCTTGAAAGATAGAAATACTTTGATACATTATCAAAACATGGATCCTTATATTCTACTTATAAATGATGGGATATAATTTATGATGTATTTCTCTAAGTCTTGGTAATCCGAAAATGGCTTTGCTTAAGATATCATGCTAGTTAAAAAATCATATGTTAATGGAATGTGTAATTATAACCTACATAAATCAACCAAAGGGAGGTTGTGTGAGTTAACTACAACCACTTGAAGTTGTTAGGATTGGTATTTGAGAAATCGAAGTCAATTCTAATCATTCTACTTTACCAACTGCTTGGCTACTTAAATTGACATTCTCGGGGTAGCATGCTATTAAGCATAGGATGGACTTGAAAATATGCGTGCTATTATTCATTATGTCGTAGAATGTGTTCACTCAAAAATGAGGATTATAATTCTATCATTTATTATTAGGACAAGTCTATCACATGTTTAGCTATTAATCATCAAGGAACAATGGAGTGAATTCTAGATATTAGATGGTAACCTTCGCATAATTGAACAACTCGTTTAGAATCTCTTGTCTTGGTCAAAAATTAACCCCAAAATGATTAAAACCTCCGATTAAAGTAAAACAACAATTTATTATTAGTAACCTTTGTGTCCACGGATCGATACTTGGTTCTTACCAATACTATTCTACATATACGATAGGTACACTTGCCTATTTTGTGTGTGTTTAGTCTTTGTAGAAATCACTTTTATAAATTTAAAACACGATCATGTGCAAATGCTAAATATCCAACCTCTTATATTTTAACCGCACGCGCACGCACACATCATAAAGTTTTTGGCGCCGTTGCCGGGGATACACGGTACGTTTCTAAGAACAATCCAAGTTTTAATTTAATCATTGTTTATAATTGTACAAATTTTTAACTTCTATTTTGTTTTATCTTTATAAATTTTTATCTTTTATTTTACTTCACTTTAATTTTTTTTCTAACTATTAAACTATATAATTTTACGGCTAGCCTAATTTTTAACCTTTATTTACCTTTCCTTTACTTTAGCTTAACTAACTTAGACATTAGTTTAGTATAAAATAGCTTAGCCTAACTCGTAGTGTAACTTAGACTAACCTTTAGATTAACCTTTAGCTAACTATCACTTTAGTATTATTTTAATTTAGCCTCATGTATGTCATTTACTTTTGAGCCCGAGCTTGTTTCTCCAATTTCTGACACGGAACGACTCTTTCGTCGATGAACTCATAAACGGACTACATAAACCGCAGAAGCAATCAAAGACGAATCATTAGACGCCCCCGCATCCGGAGAAAATCAAACCGAAGAAATGATGGCGGCCCAGAACAATGAGCCGAACATGAGCCAGTATGCCAAGCCAAATCTCGAAGGCTACGGCAATGGAGTGGCTCCACCCGAAATTACCGAAAAATTCGAAATCAAATCTATCACCATTCATATGGTGGAAAATTCAATTCAATTTCATGGTCTCCTCGACGAAGACCCTATTTCTCACATATCTCGATTTCTACGAATCTGTGAAACTTTTAAAATCCAAAACTGTTCAGATGATCAAATCAAACTCAAACTCTTTCCTTTCTCTCTAAGGGGTCAAGCCCTAGAATGTATAGAATCTATTTCCCCTGGTTCCATCACCACTTGGGACCAGATGGTTGAACAGTTTCTCTTCAAATATTTTCTGCCCGATAAAACTGCCAAATACCGAGCCAGCATTACCGGATTCCGGACCGATGATGATGAGTCGTTACACGCAGCATGGGAAAGATACAAAAGTCTTCAGAGAGGATGCCCACATCATGGACTGAGCGTATGGTTACAAGTTCAAACTTTCTTTGATGCACAATCCAGTCAAAACAAACAGGCCATCGACCAGATCGCTGGTGGAGACCTGGGATCCAAATCACCTAACGAAGCATTTGAAGTCCTGGAAAAGGCAGCAAAGAAGAGTTTCCCTTACAAACCACCAAGATCTACACCTACCCACAAAGGAATACACCATGTCGATTCCAATACTCTTGTCACAACACAGCTTGAAGCCCTTTCTAAAATATTCGAACAACTTCGAGCCGAGCTATTAAAAACCAGACTCATCTGTGACACTTGTGGAGGAAATCATAAGACGAGTGACTGTAAACTAGTCATTATGGCCATGGAAGAAGTCGATTTCATCGCTCGATAGAACACCGCTTTCAGCAACAACTACAATCCAGGATGGAGGAACCACCCGAACTTCAGTTGGAAAGACGAAAGGTAACACTCAAACCTTACCCGGATTTGAAAAGTAACCGATGAATCAACCCTTCTGACCAAAAACTCAATTTCAAGATCAAAGTTCCAGTAGCCATCAGAATCCGAGCTACTAGAAAATCGAAGAAATGTTGATCCAAATCATGACCAAGACAAATGAAGCAGAAAAGAAGGCTGACTCAAGAGCTGTTGATATTAGCGGAGGATTGTTAAAACATGAAGCTAACCTAAAAAGTCAACAAGCATCATTGCGGTATCTAGAAACTCAGATCCGACGAATTGCCCGAAAATTGTTAGAAAGACCGCCCGACGCTCTCCCAAGCAACACTATAACAAACCCAAATGCAGCAGCCAATGCTGTTACATTAAGAAGTGGCACAACCACTGTTGCCTCACCCACTTCAGAACCAGTTGTGGAGAAGGAATCCCCTGATAAAACGCAAGAAAGACTGATCCCAATAGGCACCGTACAACCTAAGGAACTAGTCTGAACCTATGTTCCACCCATTCCATACCCTGGACGGCTGAAACAGGAGAGATTGGAAGCTCAGTACGGGAAGTTTTTAGAACTCTTTAAACAACTCCACATCAACATCCCTTTCGTCGAAGCCATTGCTCAAATGCCGACATATGCAAAGTTTCTCAAAGAAGTGCTGACCAAAAACAGGAAGCTGGAGGAGCTCTCGCATGTCACCTTGAGTGAAGAATGTTCAGCTGTCCTCCAAAGCAAGCTGCCACCGGAAATGACAGATCCAAGGAGTTTTACTATCTCTTGTCTTATAGGAAATTTGTCTGTTAGCAATGCCATGGTTGACCTAGGAGCTAGTATTAATTTAATGCCTTATGCGGTTTTTGCAAAACTAGGGATAGGATAACCAAAGCCCACATGCATGAGCATTCAGTTAGCTGACCGATCCATTAAATATCCTCGGGGCATTGATGAAAACTTGCTCGTCAAAATTGACAAGTTTGTTTTCTTAGTAGATTTTGTGATTCTAGACATGGAGGAAGACAAAAGTGTACCTCTGATTTTAGGAAGACCCTTTTTAGCAGCAAAGGCTATTATTGATGTTTGCACCGGCAAACTCACTCTCAGGGTCAATGACGAGGCAATCACTTTTGACATAGGAAAATCTATGCAATATCCACACCATCACGATGGCACATTATACTGTGTTGACATCGTCGATTCTATCGTAAGTTGCAATGTTCAGAAATCTTCCCTAAATGCGTCATTAAAAACACAAATCCTAACAGATACTAGTACCAAACCCATTTTAGAAAACAATAATCTCAATACTGTGAATAACTATCAGGAAGCATCAGAAATAGTATTTGAGATCACTAAATCCAATGAATAATCAAAACCATCAATCGAAGAACCACCAGCCTTAGAGTTAAAAGAACTACCAAACCATCTCGAATACGCCTTTCTAGAAAAATACTCTCAACTCCCAGTAATTATTTCATCTCACCTTTCTAAAGAAGAGAAATACGAACTTCTTAAGGTCTTCAAAAACCATAAGAAGGCTATCGCATGGAAGATCATGGATATCAATGGCATCAGTCCCTCCTTTTGTACTCACAAGATTCTCATGGAAGAAGAATAAAAACCCGTGGTCCAACATCAAAGACGTCTCAATCCCAACATGCAAGATGTGCTGAAGAAGGAAGTAATCAAACTGCTTGATGCCGGATTAATCTACCCGATCTCGGATTCACCTTGGGTTAGTCCCGTTCAAGTAGTACCCAAGAAGGGAGGAAGGACTGTTGTAATGAACGAGAAGGACGAACTAATACCAATGAGGACCATCACAGGCTGGCGAGTTTGCATTGACTACCGGAAGCTCAATGACGCCACAAGAAAAGATCATTTTACACTTCCTTTCATCGATCAAATGCTTGAGCGACTATCTGGAAAAATGTTCTACTGTTTTCTTGACGGATTTTCCGGATATTTCCAAATTTCCATTGCTCCTAAGGATCAGGAGAAAACAACCTTTACATGTCCGTATGGAGCCTTCGCCTATCGAAGAATGCCATTTGGACTATGTAATGCTCCAGCCACCTTCCAACGCTGCTTGGTGGCCATCTTTCATGAAATTATCAAAAAATCTATGGAAGTTTTCATGGATGACTTCTCAGTCTTTGGAGTCTCCTTCGAACATTGTTTGAAAAACCTAGACAAAATGTTGACTAGGTGTGAAGAAGTGAATTTAGTACTCAACTAGGAAAAATGCCACTTTATGGTCAAAGAAGGCATCGTTCTAGGTCATAAGATAACCCTAGCAGGACTAGAAGTTGATACAGCAAAAATAGAAATCATATCCAAACTTCCACCACCAACTTCAGTTAGAGCCATTATAAGTTTTCTAGGTCACGCGGGATTTTACCGTCGCTTCATAAAAGACTTTTCCAAAACTTCTAGACCTATGACCAAACTTTTAGAGAAAGACGCACCGTTTGTCTTCTCCAAAGAATGTGTTGAATCATTCAACATATTAAAAGACAAACTAGTCAATGCACCAATCATGACTACACCAGATTGGACCCTTCCATTCGAAATCATGTGCGATGCAAGTGACTATGCAGTTGGAGCCGTACTCGGGCAACACAAAGAAAAACATTTTCACCCAATTTACTATGCTAGTAAAACTCTTAATGATGCACAAGAAAATTACACCACAACAGAAAAAGAGTTACTAGCAATAGTCTTTGCCTTTGAGAAATTTAGATCATACCTCGTTCTTTCCAAAACCATAGTTTACACCGACCATGCCGCCATATGTTACCTCTTCAACAAGCAAGATGCCAAACCTAGACTTATCCGATGGATCCTACTACTCCAAGAATTCGATATAGAAGTCAAGGACAAGAGAGGAGCAGAGAATGTAGCTGCAGACCATCTCTCACGCTTAGAATGCCCAAATTTAGAGGAACTTCACAAAGAAATTATTGATGATAATTTTCCACACGAAATTCTCATGCATATCCAAGCAGTCATGCAGGAAAAGGATGAAAGTCCATGGTTTGCTGACTTCGCAAACTATCTGGCTTGTAGAATCCTAAGAAAAGGGCTAACTCATCAACAACGCAAGAGATTCTTCTCCAACCTTAAGTTCTACTTCTGGGAAGATCCATACTTGTTTAGGATAGGGGCCGATCAGGTTATTCGTAGGTGTGTAGTAGGAAAGGAAACCTTAGATATTCTCAAACACTGCCATGAAGGACCTACTGGGGGACACCACGGTACCGCCACTACGGTAAGAAAAGTGTTTGATACAGGATTCTTCTGGCCCACCATATACAAAGATACACATGCTTTGATCCAAGCATGCGATGCTTGTCAAAGAGCCGAGAACATCTCAGCCAAGAATGAGATGACTCAAAAAGGCATTCAATTTTGTGAGGTCTTTGATGTATGGGGAATAGATTTCATGGGCCCTTTTCCTAACTCATTCGGAAAAAAGTACATCCTAGTAGCAGTCGACTACGTAATACTGAGAACAAATTTACGCAAAGGATGACGTTTATACCCAATCCCTCCGTTACTGTGAGATAATCCTCATGCCATATATAATTTTTTTCGGAAGCATTGAGTGAGACATATGTTTCGTGTGATTTAGAACTTGTCGCAATTATTCATTTCAAGACCACACGAAGCGTTGTATAAGGAAGAAGGTAATATTGTTACCATTCCCTTAAACCATTCTCCAAATTACAAATCCAAAAAAATCCTAAACCAAAACCTTACCACTTTATCCCTCTCACCGGTAAAATACAATACTGGTCTTTTACTGGCAGACCCAAAAGAACTGGAAATGCATTCTTTCGATTTCAATTTCCTTTGCTGCATGCATTTAGCAAAACCTAGGTTGTCTCCAGAACTTAGTGAGAGAATTTTTTCTCTTTAGCAATGAAGTGAGGAAAAAGTGGCCCCAAGACGAACAAAGGCCACCATTTTGTGGAGTTTCCAACAGCACAATGAAAAGAAGAGCAAAAAGATATGAACGATGCTTAGGCTGCGGAAACTGGTCCCACGAAAGAAGATGTAGAAAAAGTCAAACTCAGTCTCACATGAATACACCGAACTAATGAGGGTGGGAGCTATTATGCTCAAAGCCGAACGATCCAGTAGAGTTGAGAGTTATGTTCAGAGCAGGATTGAGGAAGAACTGATCCACATCCTCGATAAAACTGGTCTTGACGATATGACCTTAAAAGAGTCACTAAGTTTGTTTAAAAATTAAAAAAAGTTTAACAATCCGGAGAAAGGAGCTAACCGTTGAAGACATCTTAAGACTCCCGAAAATCAGCAGAAGTTGTATTTACCATCCTCATTAACCTAAAACCCTTGAACCACCACCAAATACAAAATCCCTACCCAAAACCAACCCATATTACCTTCTAATCTATGCAACCCTTCACAAAGGTGGAGATTTGAACTTGTTACAAGATTATTTTCACAGGTTACATCTTGACTAAGAGTGTTCACATACATACATCACAGGTATGATCAGATATAAAACCGAGTGTGAGTGAACATTGTGAGAACGTGACGTTTTGCATAAACAGAAGCTCATAAAAACAAATCGCCTTTTATATATCACTTCATATATTCTTATGATTTAAGGTTGGTTATTTTGTTCCCATTTTCTTGGAACACTTTTAGGGGATGTTTAAGCTATGGTCCTGACTTGCTATTTTTAGAGAATATTTATAAGTAGCTTGCTTGAGGACAATCAAGGTTCAAGTGTGGGGATGTTTGATGTATATAAAAATATACATATTTTTAGCATCAAATAATCTCTAAAAACTTCAACTTCTATCGTATAATATAGTTAAAATAACTACGTATCATGTTAAAATGTATTTTCAGGTGAATCCAAGCCCCAAACGAAGAAACGAATGAAAAGCCAAAGAAAAACCAAAGAAAACAACAAAACATGGGGTTGTGCTTCAGGAAACATGGGGGCTGTGCTTCAGGAAACATGGGGCTGTGCTTTTGGAAACATCGGGCTGTGCTTTTGGGAAACACGGGGCTGTGATTTTGGAAGCACGGGGCTGTGCTTCTGGTTACTTTTCAGAAAAGACAAAAAAATCTACAAGAAATACAAAATAGTGAACAACTGGACACGGGGCCGTGCTTTTGGAAGCACGGGGTCGTGCCTACCTTCCAGAAACGACAAAAATAAATAGCACATGTCACTAAAATGCATGGGGACGTGCCTCAGGAATCACGGGGCCGTGCCTACCTTCCTGAAATGACAAAAATAAATAGCACATGTCAATAAAAATGCACGGGGACGTGCTCATCAAGCACGGGGCCGTGCCTCACTCTCCAGATTGCCTATAAATAGTGTCTCATGTTGCACTCATTTGGTGTGCCTTGAAAATAATTCTATCCGGTTTTCTCTTATAAAAACACACACTAACAGTCACATAGAAGATTTAGTGAAGAGTTTGAAGGCTTGGAGATCACCACCATCAACCATCATCATCAACCATCATCACCATCATTAAGAAGGAAGATTCATCTACATTTGGTTAGATCATTCCAAGTTTAATCATGTATTTGTTATCATCATTCATCTTAATGTTTATCATTATGCTCATTATGAGCTAAACTCCATTTACCATCTAAAATCTATGAAGAAGCTTTGTTTTACTTGATGATTATATAAAATGTGTGGTTTAGTTTGGTAAAGTACATGGTTATCTTACAATTATCTTTTGATGAGAAATGTTTCACCATCTTAAAATACTAATTCAAAGTTGGTGATTGTCAATTATATTGGCAATCGTTCATGATCGATTCATGTTCTTGAAAGATAGAAATACTTTGATACATTATCGAAACATGGATCCTTATATTGTACATATAAATGATGAGATATATGTTATGATGTATTTCTCTAAGTCTTGGTAATCCTAAAATGGCTTTGCTTAGGATATCATGCTAGTTAAAGAAATCATATGTTAATGGAATGTGTAAATATAACCTACATAAATCAACCAAGGTGAGGTTGTGTGAGTTAGCTACAACCACTCGAAGTTGTTAGGATTGGTATTTGAGAAATCGAAGTCAATTCTAATCATTCTACTTTACCAACTGCTAGGCTACTTAAATTGACATTCTCGGGGTAGCATGCTATTAAGCATAGGATGGACTTGAAAATATGCATGCTATTATTCATTATGTCATAGAATGTGTTCACTCAAAAATGAGGATCATAATTATATCATATATTATTAAAACAAGTCTATCACATGTTTAGCTATTAATCATCAAGGAACAATGGAGTGAATTCTAGATACTAGATGGTAACCTTCGCATAATTGAACAACTTGTTTCGAATCTCTTGTCTTGGTCACCTAAATATTATATATATAAGTATTTATATTTTAAAAAGTTCAAAAATTTACCCCAAAATGATTAAAACCTCCGATTAAATTAAAACAACGATTTATTATTAGAAACCTTTGTGTCCACGGATCGATACTTGGTTCTTACCAATACTATTCTACATATACGATAGGTAAACTTGCCTATTTTGTGTGTGTTTAGTCTTTGAAATCACTTTTATAAATTTAAAACACGATCTTGTGCAAAAGCTAAATATCCAACCTCATATATTTTAACCGCACGCGCACGCACGCATCAGTTCAACTCCGAGCAAGCTACAGTGTTACCATCACACTTGGATTTGCTAATAAGTTATTCATTAACAAAGAGTTGAAAGGATCTCCGAAGAACAAGTTTGCTCGTTAGATCATATCGGAAAAGTTTGCTATGATCAAGAATATTGAATTCTGCTAGGTGAGTATTCTCTACGGAAAATACTATAAGTAAAGTCTACCCGGAGTAATGTTTACCAACACACTTCAGGGTTACCAGGGCTTACTCGAAAAAGATAAATGGCACAAAGCCTACCCGGCAGACCTGTTTTTACACTTATTATATTTTTGAATATGTAATATGATTATGTACCTATCATTAGGGTTTCTTGAACTCAGGACAGCTGTTAGGTGGTGGTAGGCCTATAAATAGAATAAATTAGGGCACGTCTACAATGGATTTTGCCACTTTACACTTTTCAGACAAATCGAATATTCCTGATTTGAGTGTGACGGCTGCCCTTGAATTTGTACGGATAAACATTCCTTACAAGAAACCCTAATCAATTTACATTTGAATGAAAACCTTCTATAAATGAAAATCTTTTGAGTGATTGTTTGTGTTTGTTACATTTAATATCCTTAAGCAACAGATAGTGTTTGTAAGTGATTCCGCCGTTAAAAAATAACTAAGCTTACCATAAATAGCAACGTCATCAACCTTCTTGTTGACACATTTATTGTGTGGGTTGTGAAATTTATTGTGAGTTTGAGGGATCATTTATGGGACCGACATATCCGCACTTATTCAGACCCAAGGATAAACCTTATGTACGATCTAAATTTCGAGACGAAATTTATTTTAACAAGGGGTGATGTGACAACTGCCAATTTTCAAGTTAACTCCATTAACTAAACTCAGTCAAATCTTGTTGACTATGTTTATAATACAGTTAGTTCGGTTAACTACGTTAATGAACTCTCATGCATGTAGTGTCATGTATGCATACATTGAGTCAGTCGTGTCGTTGATGACATAAGTAAGAGTAACTAGTTATTGATACCTAGAATAATAAACTTGTCACATATGTTATAATAAACATGATATATTACATGTATTATATATGATAGATATAATTGTATTAAATGCTTAATATGTTACATGATTAATTGTTGTATACTTATATGTCGTTGTAAGAGAGTTGAATAATTAAAATAACATAACATATGATATATTACATGACAAGTAACTATAAGAACTATTATACAACATATGGTTACTAGAAAATGTTTTAAGGAATGTAACATGTCACAAATAAAGAAAATAAAGTTATCTAAAGTTTAATTAAATTGATGATGACTTAATGAGTGTGTAAATGAATGTGTAATGATGAGTAAATTAAAATGGAGGTTATACTTTTCTTTTTCTCTCCATTGGCCTTCCACTTCACACACACACAGAGACTTTGTATTTTCTAAAAATGTCTCTCACAAACCATAAACGACTTGGTGAATTTGGAAGAAAGAGTATTGGGTTTTTGAATGAAGCAATAGGTAAGTATAGTTTAGTATATGTTCCTGCTTATTTTTTATTTTGATTCATGAAACCTAGTATCCAAATAACAGGTCTTATGAAAATGAATCAAGGATGATCAAGGTTTATTGTTAAATGAAATGTTGTGTCTTTTTATAAAAGAAAAGATGGAAACCTTTTGTGCATAAATATTATTTTATAAATTAGTATGATAATGAAAGACATGAGATTTGATTAAATAAAAAGGTTCTTTGATGATAAAAGATCATAAGAATATAAGATCATGATTTTTGTGACTTTTGGTTAGAATCTGCTTGTTGACAAATTCTGTGTTTTAGATTGTAGATTGTATAACTTATTGATACGGTGGTGTTTCTGATTGGTTTTTGATACTAGGGTTAATTAATTTGAATTTAGTTTTCAAAAGTGAAGAATCATAATGTTTAGACTTTGTTTGACTAGTTCTTATTAATTTACAAAATTGGGTTGCAATCCTGATTGAAAGATAAATTTTTTGAGCTATGTTGTAAATTGTATAAATTGATATTGAAACTGTATTTTTGTGTGATTTCACTTCTGGAATGTTATAAAATAAAGTAGGAATATAATCCAAACGGTCTTGCATAAATTGGAAAATATGAAATTTTTGGCAAATATTTGTATACTATTGTGTTGAAATAGAGATTGAAAATAGGTTCTTGTAGTATATGAATATTCTGTGTGTTTGTGAATGTTCAAAAATTACAAGAAAAATATATGTTGTACCTAATACTTGAAAGAATATGTTTGTATTATTTGGTAATTTAATTACAAGTTTTGGTTGGTTGGAAAAATCAGTTTTGTTGATTGAACACTTGTTAAGAAAGATTAGCATATTGTTTAGTTAAAATAATTGTAGTTTGTAATAGAATGATTGTAGTAAATTGAATTTTGACTTTATGGGTCAACTTAGAACTATTTTAGTAAATGGTTAGTCTTTACTTGTGAAGTGGTAGAAGTTGGACTTAGTCATAAGATTATCTGAAAAGTGGGTAAGTGTATATTACATGATTCTTTGTGATTAGGAATATCATGTAATCATTCTAAGCCTAGAAAATTGGTCAAAAGTCACAAACGTTCGTCGGTCAACATTTTGGTCAAAGGTCAATATTTTGGTCAAAGGTCAACATTTTTGTCAACAGGCAACAAAACTCAAACTTTAGTCTTCGGTCATCGAGACTTTGACTTTTTAGTCAACGGTCAACAACTTTGGTCAAAGTCAACAAAGTCAAATTTTGGTCAAAAGTCAAACTTTGGTCAAAGTCAACAAAGTCAAATTTTGGTCAAAATCAACATAAAGTCAAACTTTGGTCAAACATCAATTTAACAATGAAATTGTTTGGATACTAAGGATTCTAGGAATCGCTTAGCAAATACTTATAGTGCTTGTATGATTTAGGCACTAGACAATCATTGACTTAAGCAGTTGACTTTCAATTTGAATTGCAACATACAAACTTTAACTTACTCCTTTTGGGGGAGAAAGCATGCAACATACAAACTTTTTGGATAATTGTAGACTTTTAATACCTCGTGTGTACATAGTGAACTTAAACTGAAGTCCCCCATGCACATTGGACCGTTAACAATTGTATATTGGCTGGATAATGAAAGGTACTACTAATAGGTTTGACGAACCCCCTCAGTGCTCTTGGGTGAGGGACTCACCGGGCGTCTCATTTACTAGAAACACACTAGTCTTATATTAGACTCCGTGGGTGGCAAACGAACTAACAAGTCAGTCTCAGTCACAATGGAACTTACACTAATGTAACATGATTTCTTGCCTAATTAACTAGTGGTATTACAAATGCATACACTATCCATGCTTTATTATTTACACTGTTTACTTACTAAGGGGTTGTTTGGCAAATGCTGAACCATTAAGTGTTGAATGATTAAGAGGCTCTGAGCCAGTAAGTGCTAAACCAATAAGTATTGTTTGATTCAACATCTGAATGACTATGCAGAATGACTATTTTACCCCTCTAAACTATTTCGTGCTGGATGAAATATATTCTTTTAGTCATGATCTTAGTAACTGTACATAGTGACCGAATTTTCATTATAACAACCAAAATATATCTTAAAACAAACTTTCTTTATAACCAATCAAAATACATATACAAATTAGTTCATCAATATAGCTGTTAAACTATTCACTTTTATTTTGATATAATATCCTTGCATAAAAAGATTCAACACCATCAACAAAAGTAAAGATGCATTTAAAAAATCCATAACATAACATCCGAAAAATCAAAGTTGAAAAATGAGTCGAAATCCAAGTTACATGTTACTACCAACATTTGAAAAAAAAAATCCATAACATGACATCCAAAAAATCCTACACAGCTTAAGATCCACAAAAATAAAACAATTCATGCATCGCTCCGGCATTCTTAACCCGCCCCAATATCTCCAGCTTCTCCATTGGAAGTACAACCCTCAGATGATATCTCTAGCTTCTTCATCCGCCAAGCTATACATAAAAGAAACCAAAAATATTTGTCTGCTATGAAAAGCAATGCATATGAAAATTGTCTACAGTGAAAAATTTGTCTACCGAAATGTATTATTTCTCTTGTAGTTTTCTGTTCTTAAATTTCTTTAGAGACAAAAACATACACCAGAAGTGTTTTAATTTACAAACAATGTACAACCTAAAATCTTCTATGCCATAAAAAGCTATCAAGAAGGCACTGGATGTTATCTGCTACTTTATATCAAGTCTAGGTGAAGAAAACCAAAACAAATAAATGGTGAACAGGGTGTTTAAGAACATAATCATCATAACATAATCACCTGCACAAAATTGAGCCGATTAAATGATCTCTGGCCAGACCAGTTCTATAATTTTTTCCTGCACAGTATCTACATTTCTTTTTTAATTTTGGTGTGTTTTGAAAACTAGTAATTCAACACAAACCACTTAAAGTAGATTAACATGTATATATGATAAGAAGTCTAAAGTTAAAAAATGATATAAGATCTTATGGTCCGATTTAATGACGCTGGTTCTTGACACAAATCGTAAAGAAAACCGTTGGTTACCGTTTTAAAATTTTAAAACGACCGACCCGGAGTTAAATAAAAAACTGACTATCGGTTTGAACGATTTACTGGTTTGAAATCGAACCTTTAACACCCCTAGCGTGAACGGTTTGACGGCTTGATAACTTTAGTATAATAAATAAGGAAACGTTTTAACAGAAAACAAATCTGGTCAATGAAAATTAAAATAGCGTTGTTAAAAAAAATGGCGAAAAAGTTGCGTTGACCCGGGCTTGAGCTCGGCATCGAGTCGATCTGAGCTGAGCTCAATTAGAATCGAGTTTTTTCAAGCCGAGCTTTTTTCAAGCTATTGTCGAGCGAGCCGCGGGTTTTTTAAATAGCCCTATCTGCATCACACATGTTCATACATACATGTTCCCAAATTCTCAACTAAGACACTCTCAAAATCAAACTCCTAATTCAAAGTTCACTTTCACCATTTGTTCTTTAAATGACAAAGTACCTCAACCTCAATCCTCCCCTTATGTCCTTTAAGATGTTCAATAGTTTCGAGTTAGACAACCAACACAGTTAAGGTGATACGCAACTGAATACATATTTGATCAATTTCTCATGCTAATAACTCAATACATGATTACAACATTATATAGAAGTTTATGACATACTCTTAACAACATTCCAAATCTAAGAAAGATGGGCCATAAACTAATCCTTGTTATAAAATATAATCATATGCTTAAAAATTCGGAAATAAAATGGCAAATTGCTATTGGAGAAAAAAAATTACCTGGGTAGAGATGGGATCGATTGTGTAGCAGATCTGTTCAGAGGGCTGGCCGATTGGGTAGCAACACCGTATTATCGTGATTTGGGTGGGAGAGAGTCGATGATTAGGTTGAGCAGCGATGCTTGGAGTAGCAGATTGTTTGAAGAGGTTATATTGTGTCTAGGGTTATTTTGGTCTCTTTTTCATTCAGATTCAATATTGTCACTGACCGATTAAGAGGTTGAACTTTCAATTCAGATGCCATTTTTGATACAGATAAACGCTCTCACCTCTGTGCAATTCAGATATACCATCTGAATGGTTTCATTCAGTGGCAAACAAACACCCCATAAAGGGTTTGTTTGTCAAACTTGTTTTTAAAATCAAACCTGTGAACTCACCAACCGTTGTGTTGACCCGTTTTAGCATGTCTTTCTTAGGTCACTAGTATCAAGTGCACGGATAGGAGTTGCATTCATGGTCACTCATAAACATTGCATCATAACTTGGAACCTTTTTATTAATAATGTTATGTCTTGCGCGTGTTTTGGGCGCCTTAGACTACTTAGTTTTGTATAGGGATGTTTACCGCTATGTTACGCTTCTACAATTTAAAACATTAAGACGTTAACCCTGAAATGGTTTTCCCATAAACGGGACAATAAAGTTTACATAAAATATTTACACGTCGCTTGTTGTAACTAGTGATTGAGATCATGGTTTGTCACGCGCCTGACGGTAAAACCCTGCATGTGGAAATTGAGGGTGTGACAACTTTAATCTCAAGTTCAGTAATTTTTGTTCTTGATTTAAGAATTTCTTGAAATTGTCTTTCAATGATAATTAACTTTCCTGAAAGTTCAGCCTTTGAATCATAATTACTATTAGACAGCCCCTCACTTTTAATTTATGATTTTTGTTTCAAATCAGATGCTTATCGATAGTTATAACGAACTACCGCTAAATCTTTCATCAACGACACATTGTGAATACGAATTAAGTCAAACTTTGAATTGAATTCATCACATTTAGTACATGATGAACTTTCAATTTCATTCACACTTTTTGTTATTACATTATTGTTTTCAACACAAGAAGTATTAAATACTAACCTCTTTGATTTAAGTCGTGCAAGCAAAATAACTATGAGGCTCGTGGCTAGACACATCAGAATCAGACTTGGTTTTATCAAAAATCAATCCTTCACCCCTTGCGTCTTAAAAATGCTCAACATACTCGAACATGGCAAGATTCGCCTGGTTACCACTAGAAGAACTTCCCAAATGTATTTGGTTCCAGTCAATGCCCTCAGAAGTTAATAAAGCTTGTGATCCACCCGATTTCATAGATTCTCCTAGAAGTCCTTTCTTCGGAATCAGAATAATTCTTTCCAGCACTTCGGTCTGACTTCGGGGTCAGTGTATTCTTTCTTGGGTTTATCACATTCTTTTGCAAAATGTCCAAATTCTTGACAATTGTAGCAACACACCTTTAACTTATCAAAACCAACTCTTTATTTCAGAGTAGGCAGATCTTTCCCAGTCTATTGACTTTTCTCATAATCATCACCATATTCTATTTAAGATCTATCAGTTCCAAATCATCCGGGTCTGTTTGGTCATACTCATCATCAATTAAGTCACTTGTGGCAATTTTACCACCCACCCGTTGCTCATAGGAACTCATAAATGAACTTAAAAAAGCAGAATGTTGTTATGCTTCTTTCATATTAACATGTGGTGGTTGAGCTGTAGAAGAATTACAAGGACTAGAAAATGAAGTGCTTGACCCACCAGAAGTGTATTCTTTCTTGGGTTTATCCCATTCTTTTGCAAAATGTCCAAATTCTTGACAATTGTAGGAACACACCTTTAACTTATCAAAACCAACTCTTTATTTCAGAGTAGGCAGATCTTTCCCAGTCTCTTGACTTTTCTCACAATCATCACCATATTCTATTTAAGATCTATCAGTTCCAAATCATCCGGGTCTGTTTGGTCATAATCTTCATCAATTAAGTCACTTGTGGCAATTTTACCACCCACCCGTTGCTCATAGGAACTCATAAATGAACTTAAAAAAGCAAAATGTTGTTATGCTTCTTTCATATTAACATGTGGTGGTTGAGCTGTAGAAGAATTACAAGGACTAGCAAATGAAGTGCTTGACCCACCAGAAGTATTGGAACAGGATGCCTTGAAGGAAACATTTGGCATAGCATCACCAGCGACTTGTGGGATTTCTTGTGAATTATGTGAGAAGATAGAAGAAATAGGAACCGAACTGCTACTCAACAGTAACGAACCACCATAGAGAGTAGAGTCTTCATTATTCTTTGAACAATTCTGACATCTCAAATCATATTCCCTTTCCTCAATCTTCTGCATAAACTCCAATGCAGTCAGGTCATCGTTCTTGAAGAAGTTGTTCTCTTTCAACACAAGCAAGAATGTGGAATATGAATTTGGCAACGAGTTCTTAATCGTGTCAATTTGGTCAAATTGAGTAGGTTCCATATTTAATTTTATTATTTCGGCAATGAGATGATTGAATCTCGTCAACATTTCTTCAACGGTCTCACATTTCAATAAACAAAAGTTTAGATATTAAAACTTCAACACGACCTTTTTTCTTGCCAACGTATTGCCCATGTTTCTCAATGTAAAGTATTGAAAAAGAGAAGAATGTATCTTTATGCTCCCAACTTGAAGGAAAATATTATCAGGTGATGCCATGGTCAACATCGAATAAGCTTTAGTCTCAATTTCCAAGGCCTTCTTTTAATCTTGAGAATATGTATCAAATTATTTTTTTCATAATTGGTACTTGGATCACCAATCATGGGAGGAGTGTATACGTTATCAAGGCTTCGAGAACAATCAATATGCACAGATTCCAAGTGAGCTCTAAATCTCGGTTCCCATTTGACAAATTCACTCAGTTTCATCGGTGTTGGACACTTCGTGTGTGGTCCAATCTCAGCATCCAGATGAAGCATCTGTAGCATAGTCATAATCTAAGAGTCTATCATGTAGAATTTAGCCATTTTCAGAAAATATGGGGTTTAAACTTGCAAACTTGTAAGATTATAGGTTGAAATTGTCAAGTAATGAAAGTTTTGGGTTCAATTTGTAAGATTGGGTAACGAATGTAAAATTACTTTAACAAATGGATTGTTGGTTTATGTAACGAATGGATGTTTGGTTTTGGTAACGAATGGATTAACAGTCTTCACGAATGGGATAGAATGAGGTAACAAATGATCATTCACGAATGGTAACACAAATGGTAAAGAATGAGTTTTGATCACAAATGATCAGTAACGAATTGTAATGCAAATGGTAAGGAATGGTTTTGATCACGAATGGGAACTGTACACGTAACGAATGTAACATTGCATCGAATGATAAGTTGTAACAGAATGACACGTGAAAAAATGGTTTTCATAGTTCAAACGAATGGGCAGTTACAAATAACGAATAGGCATTCATCCGTAATAAATGGGTATTAAAATCTTCAAATATTCATCAAATTTCCATATTCAAACATAAATTCAGACTTCACTCAAACTTGGATTACCAGTTCAGTTCTTAACTAAAATCAACAAATAACCTACAAAAACACTTTGTCTATTCGTTCTGAACCTCCACAAACCAATCGAGACATGCAATTACAATCCAAACCAACTTCTGTTCCCTTCAAACTCTCAAATTATCAATTTTGTTGAAATGCTCCAATCTAATACAATTAAACTCAAGCGAACCATCAGGATATGATTACGAACTGTTAAAAAATCATTTTCATATCAATTCAACACAAATTGATGAGTAATTAATCGAAATTACTTTTGTACAGTTTTGTAATCAAATCTAATACAATTAACAATCAATTAACATCAATTAAGTGTTAATCAATAACCTAAACACTTGAACAACCAGACAGTGTCTCTGATACCACTTGTGGAACCAATTCCGTATGATTACGTTAACAATCAATAAGATTACACAAAAGATCCAGTCCTTGATATGTTCTAGTGATTCGGCATAACTTGAATTAAGTTAAGGATAAGTGTGTGAGTGTGAATTTTGGCAGCATAACGAGAGGATCTCAAATAATAATAACCACTACTTCATATGTTAATAGCGCACAGAGTACATATAGAAGACGACCCCATTCGTTATACATCACATAACGAATGTGGACCATTCGTCATTGTTCCCTATCTAATACATTAAGTACAACGAATGACTCATTCGTTGACTCTCATTCGTTAAACAGACTTAAATAATAATAATAACTTATGTGTTCATTCGTTATACAACTCATAACGAATGACACATTACATTAACAAATGGCACTAATGCAATTACCAAAATGCCCTTTACATTAATAAGACCAATACATTAAAATTACAAATATTGAGACGACCAAAATGTGTACTAACATAATCATCAGTAATAACAAGGCAATCATATCCTCTGGAATAATAAAACCTGGGTTGAGAATGAAACACTTAGTTTTTAGTGAAATGAGTGTAGAATTTCTTATCACAAATTTGAGAAACGCTAAGTAAGTTAAAATTGAGCCATTGACAAAGATTCACACCATCAAAGCATAGTACTATCGGAAACCTTACCTTTTTTGGTAATTTGGCCTCCAATGTCACCAACGAAAGACAGAGTCCACCATCGAATGGTTTAACATAAAATAGCAAGGACCCATCTCCTTTCATATGTCGAGTGTTGCCACTATCATTGTGCAAAACACTATTGACAGTCCTCCTTGACTAAACTTGTATGCATTAAGCAATTAGTTAGGCTTGGGCACCCAATATATATTTATCTCAGGAGGATCAATGATATCTTCATATTTTATTTTAACTTCAATAACACTGTTGTTATTTGAAAAAGCTTTTGATTGCTTTGGCAACCAAGCATGAACTTGTTCTTCGAAAGTGTCAGTATTTGATTTCGTTGCCTTTGGTTTCTTTACCTTTTGCTTGTCATCCTTAGCCTTTTCAACCTCTGGAGTCTTAGCTTTAGGCTTTGTTACCTAGGCTTAACACGATTTTCTGATTTGTCACATTTCTTTTTTTTCAAAAAAGTTTTCTTTTTAGGTTTTGCACGAGTTTTCACACCATTGGATTCAGTGTCAGCTTGCTCAACCTCTAAAGCTGAACTATCAGAAGTTCTTTTCTAAGTCTTAGCAAGTAGTTTTCAATATCAATTTGCGGCTTCAACCAATTCTTTCAATGTCTCAGGGTGTGAAGGATGACCACAAACATAACAACATTTACGTCTTGTATAAGAATAATAGAAATCAGTTTCATAGTGGGACTTATATCAAGGCGAAGGAGACAATGCGTTAGGAGAAGAATAACCACTAGTATAACAACCATTCATATACACATTAGGAAAATATTCATAACAATCACTCACATACGGATAAGCAGATTGAATAATCATAACAGGATTGTAATATTGAGAATGATTCAAATAATTTGTATTTTGTGAAAAAGCTTTTCTGTTATGTGGGAGAATATAAGTGGTAGATGATGAGGTACTTGGTTGAGTAGAACTTATGAAAGCTTTTGACTCGTCCTTAATTTTACACTAGAAAAAGTGCCCGCTCGTTGTTGCGGGATCGCACAACTAACATCCTCCTTTCGAAGGGGTGCAAATATTAATGGATGAATATATAGTGGATCATCATGTTTTATGAAATATTTTTTAATATTCTTTCTTGTCAGTTTGTAAGGCACCAAATAAAAACTTTTTGTTAACGCAAGTTAAGTATCAGTTACTTTATAACATCATCGATCCAATATATATATATATATGCATACGTCAGTATGCATGTGCACAACCAACTCACGTATGTATACCCTTTACCCTTTTTACCATTCATTAACCTAAAACTTACTCACTTTAATTTGAGGATCTCTTTCATCTCCTAGATAAATTTCAACTCTAACTACTCACCAACTCACACACATTCAATCATTTATGTTGATTAGAATTAACAAAACCTACCATCAACAATGACTTTACCTACTTAAATTAGGTAATTACAAGTAGTCAAACTGGTAAGGTTTAACAGTCGTAGAACATTTGGTAATTCTTTGCAAGTTTTCAATTTTACAACTTTCATAGGGTTGGTGAGCAAAGTAGCAAAATCATCATAAAAATATCATATGCAATCTTCATGAAGATGTTAGTGGACTCAACGGGTAGTTCACATCATTTTTACGAGGTCTGAGGTCATTTTTTAACAACTTAAACAATACTTTTTCCCAGTCAATACCAAAACTTCAATATTATCATTCAATTTTTTTGTTGAAAAATTGCAACTATGAAATTAAACATAACTGGTATAACTTTGAGTGCACATGCGTACCATACCAAAAATATATAACTTTACCTCACAAACAGATCGAGACTTGCCTTCCCAGGCTATAAAAAAAAATTTTAAAAATGACTTTAAAGGTAAATAGTATATTGTTTAATACCCAAATTTTCTTTTGTTTTTGACAAATTGGGAAATAAATAATCTCACCTTTTGTTTATTAGCCGATAATAATTACAGCTTTAAAAATGGTTACCAACGGTCCAACCTTTCATCTATTTTTGTCTCAATGGTTCTCCCTTTAAATACACTTAACGACATTAGCTTTTTTTCCTACTTCAAACCGATGTTTTTGGGCTTTTGATCGGAATAAGGAGACGAGTCGACTGATGTAAAATTTACCTCGAAATGGTAATCATCGTCGCAAAACAAGTCAACTCACCGGTCAACTCAATCTACAAGTGTGGGTTTGAGTCATGCCATTCTTGCGATGCCACCACCTCCACGAAGGCCACATAACCTCTTAAATAATACATATACTACCTTGCCTTATCCACCATTTACTCTGGTTGTGGATCCTATCATGGTTTCGAATAATAACATCCTTTACTTGTTCAATCAACTCCGAAGCAAATGGCAGAACAACAACAGACCAACCAAGTATTCTTGGAAGATTTACAGAAATTGAAGTCGGAGAAAGCTAAAGCAGCAAAGCCGGTAGCTATCTAGCAGCCCAAGATGCTGAACTATGAAGCCTCCAGATCCAGGGGTAAAGGCAATGAAGACTTCAAGACATCAAAATACAGAGGGAAAATCATTGAAAATTTCATTTGTATGGATCCTCTTCCTGAAATTCAGATTCATGAATTACCTGCCAGGATCACAACAACAAGGATCTCTAAAGGATCCCAGGATTATTACATAAGGATATAATATCGATAACATCAATCAGGATCCTTTTTTAATTTCTAACATAGCTGGATATCTGGAGGATACTGGGATAAATCCTACAATAGCTAATGTGACATTCACGACAAAACGAGGTACACCTTATTCACCATCTAGCGAATAAACAACTAATCGGTTAATCCGTAGCAATTAAACGAGTAACCGACCGATACTGATTATGACCCGTATATATACTGGGGTTCATATATAAGTGATATATACATTATAGGGACTTACGTGTTGATATTTAAACCCCTATACGTACAAAACTATTTAAACGAAAAGAGTTTCGTTTAACTATACACTATGAACTTAAACACGATCGTTAACACCAAAATGAGAATATTATCATCGGTCAAGCTGAAAAAGACTTATAGAGCACTTATATAAGATGTTTTAACCAATCTGCGAAAACGTTTTTCTTAATTTACAAAGTTGGCTGAAAAACACTCGTTTTTGCGCTATTATCAAACCCGAACTATTTTCTCACGAAAAATGAAACCCAAACTAAATTTGGGACCGAGATTGAACTTCGGGCATGGAAAATGATGCAAGTGGGCCAAAAGAGAGTTCCAATGCCCCCCCCCCCCCCTTATGTTCCGGCCACAAATATGTGGTGGAACCCCCTGGAGAACTTCTTACCAACTTAAATATATGCTTTTATACCTTGATATTTCTGCACACAACTCAAAGTCACTCAAATAATAGCTGGGGTCTTCAAGCTCAACCAAGAAACACCCTAGTAAGATCCAAATTCTTGAGTTTTAAACTTATTTTTAACTAGTTTAATTCATAGAATTATGTTTTGATTAAAGATAATCATGTTTAACCATACAAATCCCTTTCAAATCACCTAAAAACATTTTTTTCATCTTAAACATGATTGCAAACCAGAAACATTTAGTTTTTTTTTTTTTTTTTTGCCAAAAACAAGGATTAGAATGTCTTTTATTTCTTTTTTACAGTTTAAAAGTTTGGTTTGAAACCCTAACTGAAACCCTAATATACAAGGCTTGTTGATTAACGCTGAATGCTCGGTTTTGTGTTATATGATATGTAGATAAAATAATTTGAGAAACGAGACCTCGGAGAGGCGAAAAAAAGACCAAAACTCTCGGAAAACTGCAAAGGTAATAACCGAATAATCGTTTAAGGGTTTTTTAAGACCAAATTGTGATGTGCTTGTTGTTATCCTATCAAGGTTTTCAGGAAAATTAGGGACCATAGAAGAGAGACCTTGTCCAAATTGGTAATCTGAGGTTAATTCTGGACACATGGCATTCTAAGGTTAATTCTCACTATCAAATTCCCACCAAAATAACTTATCTACTATTGATGGAAAACAAAATATAATCTTTGTAATAAATATAGTATTGATTATAAATTCAACATACCATGTTAATTGGTCAATCTTCATTAATTGAATTATTAATGTCATAAATTATATATTCTAAACATACTTAATATAAATAAAATATTAATATAATAATTACGTGTCATAAATATACTTTCTTTAAAATTGAAATGTACATGTAAAAGAGTTTATGTTTAAAGAGTACACTAACATTCAAATATTTTAGACATCTTCATATTGAAGTAAACTATAATATTTTTTTTTAATTTTTTTTTTACAAATATTCAGTCTTAAAAAGTATAGACAAATTTTTCATTTTTTATATTTATTATAAGACTGTTGTGATAGTTAAACAACAGTGTGCTTATAAGGACAACATGAAAGTTGCTCAAAAAGGAAAATCTACCTGGCCGGTGTCTTTTTTGTCTATGGCCGGGTACGGAATGTATAACATTTTTGTGAAAGACTTTAGCTACAAATTTCACATAGAAAGACCTCATTGTTTTAATATTGCTTTCAGTGGCATTGCTTCGTTATTGTATACCGATGGTAGAACAACCCATTCTTGATTTCAAATTCAAATATATTTGATGATATAAAACACCTATATTTTTAATACATTTTTACATAATATAAAGAAACTTAATTATCTTTCTTTTATTTGTAATAAATTATTTATCGTAATTTATATACTAATTTATCCCGTTTAATACACGGGTTTCTAAAGCTAGTCTTTCTATAAACGGAGAATATTTGGCGATCTTATTACCGTTTATTGGCGATTTATTATAAAAAATAGTTAAAATGCGGTATAAATTATGAAATTTTGTGGAGAACTTATAAATGTCATTTTTAGAGCACACTAAAAATTTGGGATGAATTGGAGAAGTCTATATATGGTTCAAGTATTTTCTTTTGATCGGGTTTTGACATCTAAAAATTTGGGATGAATTGGAGAAGTCTAAAAAGGTTTTTTGGAAAAGAAGCTAAGTTCTGGAATTTTTACAGGGGTTCTTTAATGATATTTCTACCATTCAGAAAAGTTATTGGATTTTTCCGGAATCGTTTGGTATAAACGGGTGATTTATCGGTTAATTATAACATATAAAAATGAATTTTTATAAATAAATAAATAAGTGTAAAAATTCTGAAAATATATTTATAAAATTCTACAGATTTTAATTTGTTTACACAAATTTTCCCATAATTTATATATAATTATATAACTAGTTATAATAATTTAAAGTTTTAAATAATATATGTTTTGACAAAACCGACAGCATTATGTTTAACGAATTGACTGGTATATCAAAAACATCAAAAGTGGTCAAATATCATAGTTTTGAATGAATATGATAAAAACGAACTTTCTACGAAATTTCCGGACAATTCGAGTCGATTCTACACGTTTTGTACAATCAAACCCGTATTACAAACGGTAACGAACCCCGTGACCAATCCGGATACTAAAACCTTAAATTTCTTTTATAAATCAATTCATTTTCTCAAACATTATTTTTACTCAAGTTTGTGTGATCATACCTATTACGAAACGCATAAACGATCAAATTTGTCAGGCATGAAAAATGGTGAAACTGAGCCGATACTGGTTTTAAACATTTCATATCGTACAATGTCTCAATCTAAGACTACGGATATGCTCCAGGCATAACAGCCATAACCAGACTAGATATACAGCCCGATTCAGTTTAAAGGCTGTACTAGTATTAACAATGAAATACCGATTATAGGGAATAAGCTATAAGTGAGGCATACCACTTACATCAGTGTATTACTGATACCATGTTACAATAATGTGAGTTTCATAACCACACTTTTTAAAACTATTTTACAAACATTTGGGGTGGAAAGCATGTTTTTATATACCTATTTGTTTGGAAACGTTTTATTATGTGAATTATCTAAGTGCTAACACTTGAAAGGCCTCCCACACGAGTGATTAATAACGAGCAGGAGGCATGAGAATTGTACTATTGGTTTGACAAACCCAATTGACAAGGCCGATGGGGTATGTTGGAACGTGTTTTTTACAATTGCACATTACCATGCGAACCTTTTGTAAAATGCTATGTGGTGTAGCCGAAGTTTGAATGTACTGATTATGTCCTTTGTACTAAGAATGAGATTGGCACGATGTAGATAGACGAAAGCATACTAATAAAGAATAAACGGTCAGGAGAACCGGTTATGTGTATTACATCTAGTTTGTGAACTTAGTACAAAACAATGTAACATGATGTAAATTAGTTTGTTAATTTTCTTTATAAACAATGTGGTTGATACCAAAGGTGTCTGTTACATTCCCGTATTACGCTTCCGCATTTACCTAGTCTGGGTGCGACATAAGTTGGTATCAGAGCCATTGGTACCTAATATAACCGTAGGCTCGATTAGTTCTGGGAATAATTAATATTTAATAATACATATAGATGATTCTCGGGATAAACTTGATTGGACAAGTGGGTTATTATGGTTCGGAACGTAATAATGGACTTGCTCGTACGAGGGAATTCGAAAAGAAATTGTTAAACATTCAAATAGGTAAAAACTGCAACATATGCGTATAAAATATAATATTAATTATATCTATTTAAAGGATTATCTATGCTAATGTGTAACAATACGGGTATGTACTAAACTGTATACAATATTATACATTATTATTATTAATATTATCAAGAATTATTATATAAGATAAATAATAATTTGTCGGTGCCACAGATTTTTTCAATGAATTTTACATAGCCTTTAAAAGAATTTATTTCCAGCAATTAACAAAGGTTGTTTGTTGTTATAATGGTCAGGTGTAATATGCTTGTTGTTATGATCTTATGTTATTAACTACTTTGTTCAATATTATTTCAAATATGGTAAGATGTCAGACCAGTGGAGGACCAGTGTCGTAGTCCCTATCTATAAGAACAAACAAGACGCACAATGTTTTGGTAACTATCGAGGAATCAAACTTCAAAGCCATATAATGAAGCTATGGGAAAGAGTGATTGAGGTCAGACTTAGATGGGAAATTCAGGTTACGATGAACCAATATGGTTTCATGTCGGGGCGTTCCACCACACAGGCAATGCACATTGTAAGAAGATTGATGGAAAACTATAGAGAGAAGAAGTGCGACCTTCATATGGTGTTTATTGATCTCGAAAAGGTGAACGACAGTGTGCTACGTTAAGTGCTTTGGAAGTGCCTACATGGTAGAGGGGTCTCGAGGAAATATATAGCGATAATTATGGATAAGCATACCAGGAGTGCAACAAGTGTCCGTGCGCCCATGGGGGATACCGATGTCTTCCCTGTTGAGGTAGGCCTTCACCAGGGGCCAGCGTTGAGTTCACTTCATTTTGTAGTAGTCTTGGATGAGTTATTAATTTTTATTCAAGAGACACTCCCGTGGTGCATAATGTTCGCAGACGATATTCTGTTAGTTGCTGAGAGTATACAAGATCTAAGCGGGAGTCTAGAGGAGTGGCGAACAACCTTAGAGACAAAAGCTTTAAGGATTTGTCTCTCTAAGACGGAGTACTTACACTATGATTTAAGTGAGGTAATTGACAATGAGGACGTTCAGAATGAAACGAACTGTCCAAGGTACTTACACTGCGATCACCGTTGAAGGGCAAGTGGTTACGCACGTAACAAAGATCAAGTATCTAGGATCATTTATTCAGAGCGATGGGGATTTAGACAACGATGTGGCCAATCGAGTATAGGTAGGTAGGTGTAGATGGAGAGCAGCCACAGGTATATTGTGTGAAAAGAGATCCCAACTAAACTAAAGGGAAAATATTATAGGGTCGCAAGAGCAGAAAATGGAGATAGCAGAGATGAGAATGTTACGCTGAATGTGTGGGCACACAAGGTTAGACCAAATAAGAAAAAGTGTGTTTCGGGAGAGATCAGGGGTAGCTAACATATCCAACAAGATAAGAGAGAGGATATTGAGATGGTTTGGACATGTGAAGAGAAGACAGACGACGAACCCTGTTAGATCCGTAGAAAATATTACTATCGAGGGAGGAGGGGTAGAGGCCGACCAAAATTGACTTGGGATTAGAGGATTAGACATGATTTTCTAGACCTAAACCTCTCATAGGACATGGTTAAGGATATGAATTAAGGCTAATGAATTTTAGGGAGAAATAAATACCTTAGGGGTTTTTCTTTACCTTATTTTGGTCACACACCATTATGTTTTTCTCTTTTCAGATATTTCGGTATTGTTATCTATACATGTATTGGTATTATTAATTTTGCTACGTGCTATTATCAATTATATTACTGTTGAACTTTGATGTCCCCAATATTCTCTCATATGATGTTTCTTTGAGCTGCGAGTCTCCCTGGAAGCCACCTCTTTATCCCATCGGATAGAGGTACGGTGTGCCTACATCCCACCCTTCCCAGACCCTACTTATAGCTTTGCTATTGGTGGGATTCCACAGGATATGATTGATTGATTGATTGATATCTATACACAACGCATGTTCGACTAATGGTAACTTGGCGTTATAAATTATTTTTCATTTAGTTTCAATATATTGGTAGACCCAAGTGTATTGAGCATTTGGTTCCAAAACTTGATAATATGTTTTTTATTACTTTTCTTTATATTATTTTTTTTGCTTATTAATTAATATCTATACCTGATGAATTCGCATTGGTTCATCGACATAATGCGCGAGTTAAGTTACTCTTCTTGTTTCGCTACCACAACGCGTAAGTTTTTATTACCTTCAACACTGACTTAATTCATATTAGTTTGCCGTAATACGTATTTATTTTGCGCTAATTTTTTTTTTTTGGGGGGGGGGGGTTATTCGTTGATTCCGTGGTTTGTTTTGTTCACCTTAGTTTTTTCCCTTTTGTTTTAAACATGTTACTTTGTTGTATGTGGTATAGACAAAATTATTTTGTTGCTTTACTTTCGGTACTTTAACTTGATACCGATCATGTTCGGGTCAGATTCCCCACCACAACGCACAATTTTTGTTATAATAATTTTTTGTATTTAACAATTAACAAAATTCCCTTTTGATTTATTTTATGTGTAGTAAGCCACCAACAGTTGAATTCACCTCGACTCGCGACCACCACACACGGGTTGATATGCTATACGACTGCCAATAACATCAGCCCGGAGCATCGCGACGGCTATGTCACCTAGTTGTTATTATTATACTAAACTTTGTACAGAGGGATGTCGAGAACTAGAGATGATGCAAATGGTCAAGTACCAACACTATCTCTTGAGAAGGAAGAACCAGAAAAAGACCCGGAGGAGAACGAATATGTAGAAATAGATGAAAATGAGAGAAATGATGTGATTCCCTATGAGGCACCCATTGATGAGCCTGACTTATCAGGCTATAGGTGTGATAGTTATCCCCCTATTGCATCACCAAAGGAATGAGACAGGAGCCACCCTTACCACCCACCTATTAGAGCTCCTAAATTTCCCACACAATTATCACATCATACCGCGTTGACTGCATCCACTCATAGAGCTAGTTAATTAACTGTATGATTGTACCACCACCTGATAGTATGCCTTCCCTACCTGGACCGACTTATCATAAATGAAGAACCTCACACATTCATATTACCGAGATACCTCTCGCTAGATGGGGTATACCTGTAACCGATCAAGAAACTCCCCATTTAGCCAACCAAATCTGGTTAGGAGTATTGAGGTGATCAAGTAGTAGAATACTCAATAGCTATAACCGACAACATCTAGATAGGGCGTGTGTAATATAATGGTGTGATGAGTATAAAACAGGTTGTGATGAACTTACAGCGATCCGATGATTATTCTTGGCGGTGTCAGTACAAGGCGACAACCCAATTATGGAGTTGTAAGACAGTTATTACAACCTTAGTGGCTGTTTGTGTGTGATTGTTGTATTATAACCATATGAATAGATAGAAACAGAAGTAGTATGGTTTGTTGTACTTAGCCTTTTGATACCCCATGCAGCACTGGTAGTAGCTTACTGCGCTGACATGGAGGATGTTTTTAATCTACTATTATTATAAGGACTGACCCATACTGGGTTAAGTCTCTTTATAGTGACAAATTTTAGTAAGTACATTTAAACGCTAGCTTATACCAGTTTAAGCATATGCGCTGATTTAACGTACATTAACAGTTAAGTATAATACAAACTGGCTGTGTGTTTATGATTATGATTACCTTGGTAATGTGCTTGCTATGTTGGAAGTAGTACTAATTACTGTACAATTTATTAGTGTTATAGAATGGCCCCGAAGAAAACTAATACTATATCTAAGGCAGAAATGGTCGAAATGAATGCTCGACAATTACAAGCAGTGATTCCGACTATAGTAGCGCCAGTCACTACTGGTATACGTTCAAGTACAAATGTTAACCAAGCGTCGAACACATATACGGCCACTAATACTACTTCCCCGTTGGCTGAAAAACACTCGTTTTGCGCTATTTATCAAACCCGAACTATTTTCTCACGAAAAATGAAACCCAAACTAAATTTGGGACCGAGATTGAACTTCGGGCATGGAAAATGATGCAAGTGGGCCAAAAGAGAGTCCCAATGCCCCCCCCCCCCCCTTATGTTCCGGCCACAAATATGTGGTGGAACCCCCTGGAGAACTTCTTACCAACTTAAATATATGCTTTTATACCTTGATATTTCTGCACACAACTCAAAGTCACTCAAATAATAGCTGGGGTCTTCAAGCTCAACCAAGAAACACCCTAGTAAGATCCAAATTCTTGAGTTTTAAACTTATTTTTAACTAGTTTAATTCATAGAATTATGTTTTGATTAAAGATAATCATGTTTAACCATACAAATCCCTTTCAAATCACCTGAAAACATTTTTTTCATCTTAAACATGATTGCAAACCAGAAACATTTAGTTTTTTTTTTTTTTTTTTGCCCAAAACAAGGATTAGAATGTCTTTTATTTCTTTTTTACAGTTTAAAAGTTTGGTTTGAAACCCTAACTGAAACCCTAATATACAAGGCTTGTTGATTGATGCTGAATGCTCGGTTTTGTGTTATATGATATGTAGATAAAATAATTTGAGAAACGAGACCTCGGAGAGGCGAAAAAACGACCATAACTCTCGGAAAACCGCAAAGGTAATAACCGAATAATCGTTTAAGGGTTTTTTAAGACCAAATTGTGATGTGCTTGTTGTTATCCTATCAAGGTTTTCAGGAAAATTAGGGACCATAGAAGAGAGACCTTGTCCAAATTGGTAATCTATATATACTAATAAAATAAAATAATTATGGACACATGGCATTCTGAGGTTAATTCTCACTATCAAATTCCCACCAAAATAACTTATCTACTATTGATGGAAAACAAAATATAATCTTTGTAATAAATATAGTATTGATTATAAATTCAACATACCATGTTAATTGGTCAATCTTCATTAATTGAATTATTAATGTCATAAATTATATATTCTAAACATACTTAATATAAATAAAATATTAATATAATAATTACGTGTCATAAATATACTTTCTTTAAAATTGAAATGTATATGTAAAAGAGTTTATGTTTAAAGAGTACACTAACATTCAAATATTTTAGACATCTTCATATTGAAGTAAACTATAATATTTTTTTTTAACTTTTTTTTTACAAATATTCAGTCTTAAAAAGTATAGACAAATTTTTCATTTCTTATATTTATTATAAGACTGTTGTGATAGTTAAACAACAGTGTGCTTATAAGGACAACATGAAAGTTGCTCAAAAAGGAAAATCTACCTGGCCGGTGTCTTTTTTGTCTATGGCCGGGTACGGAATGTATAACATTTTTGTGAAAGACTTTAGCTACAAATTTCACATAGAAAGACCTCATTGTTTTAATATTGCTTTCAGTGGCATTGCTTCGTTATTGTATACCGATGGTAGAACAACCCATTCTTGATTTCAAATTCAAATATATTTGATGATATAAAACACCTATATTTTTAATACATTTTTACATAACATAAAGAAACTTAATTATCTTTCTTTTATTTGTAATAAATTATTTATCGTAATTTATATACTAATTTATCCCGTTTAATACACGGGTTTCTAAAGCTAGTCTTTCTATAAACGGAGAATATTTGGCGATCTTATTACCGTTTATTGGCGATTTATTATAAAAAATAGTTAAAATGCGGTATAAATTATGAAATTTTGTGGAGAACTTATAAATGTCATTTTTAGAGCACGCTAAAAATTTGGGATGAATTGGAGAAGTCTATATATGGTTCAAGTATTTTCTTTTGATCGGGTTTTGACATCTAAAAATTTGGGATGAATTGGAGATGTCTAAAAAGGTTTTTTGGAAAAGAAGCTAAGTTCTGAAATTTTTACAGGGGTTCTTTAATGATATTTCTACCATTCAGAAAAGTTATTGGATTTTTCCGGAATCGTTTGGTATAAACGGGTGATTTATCGGTTAATTATAACATATAAAAATGAATTTTTATAAATAAATAAATAAGTGTAAAAATTTTGAAAATATATTTATAAAATTCTACAGATTTTAATTTGTTTACACAAATTTTCCCATAATTTATATATAATTATATAACTAGTTATAATAATTTAAAGTTTTAAATAATATATGTTTTGACAAAACCGACAACATTATGTTTAACGAAGTGACTGGTATTTCAAAAACATCAAAAGTGGTCAAATATCATAGTTTTGAATGAATATGATACAAACGAACTTTCTACGAAATTTCCGGGCAATTCGAGTCGATTCTACACGTTTTGTACAATCAAACCCGTATTACAAACGGAAACGAACCCCGTGACCCATCCGGATAATAAAACCTTAAATTTCTTTTATAAATCAATTCATTTTCTCAAACATTATTTTTACTCAAGTTTGTGTGATCATACCTATTACGAAACGCATAAACGATCAAATTGGTCAGGCATGAAAAATGGTGAAACTGAGCCGATACTGGTTTTAAACATTTCATATCGTACAATGTCTCAATCTAAGACTACGGATATGTTCCAGGCATAACAGCCATAACCAGACTAGATATACAGTCCGATTCAGTTTAAAGGCTGTACTAGTATTACCAATGAAATACCGATTATAGGGATTAAGCTATAAGTGAGGCATACCACTTACATCAGTGTATTACTGATACCATGTTACAATAATGTGAGTTTCATAACCACACTTTTTAAAACTGTTTTACAAACATTTGGGGTGGAAAGCATGTTTGTATATACCTATTTGTTTGGAAACGTTTTAATATGTGAATTATCTAAGTGCTAACACTTGAAAGGCCTCCCACACGAGTGATTAATAACGAGCAGGAGGCATGTGAATTGTACTATTGGTTTGACAAACCCAATTGACAAGGCCGATGGGGTATGTTGGAACGTGTTTTTTACAATTGCACATTACCATGCGAACCTTTTGTAACATGCTATGTGGTGTAGCCGAAGTTAGAATGTACTGATTATGTCCTTTGTACTAAGAATGAGATTGGCACGATGTAGATAGACGAAAGCATACTAATAAAGAATAAACGGTCAGGAGAACCGGTTATGTGTATTACATCTAGTTTGTGAACTTAGTACAAAACAATGTAACATGATGTAAATTAGTTTGTTAATTTTCTTTATAAACAATGTGGTTGATACCAGAGGTGTCTGTTACATTCCCGTATTAAGCTTCCGCATTTACCTAGTCTGGGTGCGACATAAGTTGGTATCAGAGCCATTGGTACCTAATATAACCGTAGGCTCGATTAGTTCTGGGAATAATTAATATTTAATAATACATATAGATGATTCTCGGGATAAACTTGATTGGACAAGTGGGTTATTATGGTTCGGAACGTAATAACGGACTTGCTCGTACGAGGGAATTCGAAAATAAATTGTTAAACATTCAAATAGGTAAAAACTGCAACATATGCGTATAAAATATAATATTAATTATATCTATTTAAAGGATTATCTATGCTAATGTGTACGAATACGGGTATGTACTAAACTGTATACAATATTATACATTATTATAATTAATATTATCAAGAATTATTATATAAGATAAATAATAATTTGTCGGTGCCACAGATTTTTTCAATGAATTTTACATAGCCTTTAAAAGAATTTATTTCCAGCAATTAACAAAGGTTGTTTGTTGTTATGATGGTCAGGTGTAATATGCTTGTTGTTATGATCTTATGTTATTAACTACTTTGTTCAATATTATTTCAAATATGGTAAGATGTCAGACCAGTGGAGGACCAGTGTCGTAGTCCCTATCTATAAGAACAAACAAGACGCACAATGTTTTGGTAACTACCGAGGAATCAAACTACTAAGCCATACAATGAAGCCATGGGAAAGAGTGATTGAGGACAGACTTAGATGGGAAATTCAGGTTACGATGAACCAATTTGGTTTCATGTCGGGGCGTTCCACCACACAGGCAATGCACATTGTAAGAAGATTGATGGAAAACTATAGAGAGAAGAAGTGCGACCTTCATATGGTGTTTATTGATATCGAAAAGGTGAACGACAGTGTGCCACGTTAAGTGCTTTGGAAGTGCCTACATGGTAGAAGGGTCTCGAGGAAATATATAGCGATAATTATGGATAAGCATACCAGGAGTGCAACAAGTGTCCGTGCGCCTATGGGGGATACCGATGTCTTCCCTGTTGAGGTAGGCCTTCACTAGGGGCCAGCGTTGAGTTCACTTCATTTTGTAGTAGTCTTGGATGAGTTATAAATTTTTATTCAAGAGACACTCCCGTGGTGCATAATGTTCGCAGACGATATTCTGTTAGTTGCTGAGAGTATACAAGATCTAAACGGGAGTCAAGGGGAGTGGCGAACAACCTTAGAGACAAAAGCTTTAAGGATTTGTCTCTCTAAGACGGAGTACTTACACTATGATTTAAGTGAGGTAATTGACAATGAGGACGTTCAGAATGAAACGAACTGTCCAAGGTACTTACACTGCGATCACCGTTGAAGGGCAAGTGGTTACGCAGGTAACGAAGATCAAGTATCAAGGATCATTTATTCAGAGCGATGGGGATTTAGACAACGATGTGGCCCATCGAGTATAGGTAGGTAGGTGTAGATGGAGAGCAGCCACAGGTATATTGTGTGAAAAGAGATCCCAACTAAACTAAAGGGAAAATATTATAGGGTCGCAAGAGCAGAAAATGGAGATAGCGGAGATGAGAATGTTACGCTGAATGTGTGGGCACACAAGGTTAGACCGAATAAGAAAAAGTGTGTTTCGGGAGAGATCAGGGGTAGCTAACATATCCAAGAAGATAAGAGAGAGGATATTGGGATGGTTTGGACATGTGAAGAGAAGACAGACGACGAACCCTGTTAGATCCGTAGAAAATATTACTATCGAGGGAGGAGGGGTAGAGGCCGACCAAAATTGACTTGGGATTAGAGGATTAGACATGATTTTCTAGACCTAAACCTCTCATAGGACATGGTTAAGGATATGAATTAAGGCTAATGAATTTTAGGGAGAAATAAATACCTTAGGGGTTTTTCTTTACCTTATTTTGGTCACACACCATTATGTTTTTCTCTTTTCAGATATTTCGGTATTGTTATCTATACATGTATTGGTATTATTAATTTTGCTACGTGCTATTATCAATTATATTACTGTTGAACTTTGATGTCCCCTATATTCTCTCATATGATGTTTCTTTGAGCTGCAAGTTTCCCTGGAAGCCACCTCTTTATCCCATCGGATAGAGGTACGGTGTGCCTACATCCCACCCTTCCCAGACCCTACTTATAGCTTTGCTATTGGTGGGATTCCAATGGATATGATTGATTGATTGATTGATTTCTATACGCAACGCATGTTCGACTAATGGTAACTTGGTGTTATAAATTATTTTTCATTTGGTTTCAATATATTGGTAGACCCAAGTGTATTGAGCATTTGGTTCCAAAACTTGATAATATGTTTTTTATTACTTTTCTTTATATTATTTTTTTTGCTTGTTATTTAATATCTATACCTGATGAATTCGCATTGGTTCATCGACATAATGCGCGAGTTAAGTTACTCTTCTTGTTTCGCTACCACAACGCGTAAGTTTTTATTACCTTCAACACTGACTTAATTCATATTAGTTTGCCGTAATACGTATTTATTTTGTGCTAATTTTTTTTTTGGGGTGGGGGGGTTATTCGTTGATTCCGTGGTTTGTTTTGTTCACCTTAGTTTTTTCCCTTTTGTTTTAAACATGTTACTTTGTTGTATGTGGTATAGACAAAATTATTTTGTTGCTTTACTTTCGGAACTTTAACTTGATACCGATCATGTTCGGGTCGGATTCGCCACCACAACGCACAATTTTTGTTATAATAATTTTTTGTAATTAACAATTAACAAAATTCCATTTTGATTTATTTTATGTGTAGTAAGCCACCAACAGTTGAATTCACCTCGACTCGCGACCACCACACACGGGTTGATATGCTATACGACTGCCAATAACATCAGCCCGGAGCATCGCGACGGCTATGTCACCTAGTTGTTATTATTATACTAAACTTTGTACAGAGGGATGTCGAGAACTAGATATGATGCAAATGGTCAAGTACCAACACTATCTCTTGAGAAGGAAGAACCAGAAAAAGACCCGGAGGAGAACGAATATGTAGAAATAGATGAAAATGAGAGAAATGATGTGATTCCCTATGAGGCACCCATTGATGAGCCTGACTTATCAGGCTATAGGTGTGATAGTTATCCCCCTATTGCATCACCAAAGGAATGAGACAGGAGCCACCCTTACCACCCACCTATTAGAGCTCCTAAATTTCCCACACAATTATCACATCATACCCCGTTGACTGCATCCACTCATAGAGCTAGTTAATTAACTGTATGATTGTACCACCACCTGATAGTATGCCTTCCCTACCTGGACCGACTTATCATAAAGGAAGAACCTCACTCATTCATATTACCGAGATACCTCTCGCTAGATGGGGTATACCTGTAACCGATCAAGAACCTCCTCATTTAGCCAACCAAGTCTGGTTAGGAGTATTAAGGTGATCAAGTAGTAGAATACTCAATAGCTATAACCGACAACATCTAGATAAGGCGTGTGTAATATAATGGTGTGATGAGTATAAAACAGGTTGTGATGAACTTACAGCGATCCGATGATTATTCTTGGCGGTGTCAGTACAAGGCGACAACCCAATTATGGAGTTGTAAGACAGTTATTACAACCTTAGTAGCTGTTTGTGTGTGATTGTTGTATTATAACCATACGAATAGATAGTGTAGGTCCCCCCGGGGCGTCGCCGATCGATACGAGATCCGCACGAGGTCTAGGAGTGCGGAATCCTCCTAGACTCGTTTATGGTGTACAGACGAAAAACACAAACACGTACACGATCAAATACACAAACAAATACTAGAACGGGATAAACAAATCTGCAGATTCATATATAAAATAATCACGTTACATACCGTAACAAAAACAGAAAAACACGACTGACCCGAGGTGAGCTCCACCTCGGGTCGTCTCACACGACACTAGTCTCTTACTCTCTCTCAATAAACAAGCTGCTCAAACACACACCGATTTCTTAATTTTCTAAAACTAAACAAGACACAACTATATATAGACAAACATTCACGGGCCTGGGCTTCAGTAGGCGAAGTTGTGCTAACTTCGCCTATGGCGAAGTTGTGATAACTTCGCCTAAGGCAGAAGTTGTTACAACTTCGCCGTTGGCGAAGTTGCTCTAACTTCGCCTAAGGCGAAGTTGTGCTAACTTCGCCTGTGGCGTTCCGCTGGTCAGAATTGCATAGCGACGGTCACAAAATGCACCAACAGTCTCCCCTTTGACCGTTGCTCTCAATTCTAACAAACACGAAAGATCATCTGTTACAAAACATGCACCAACAGACTCCCTCTTAACTGATGATCTTCTGTTTGCAGTCAACCAGCCGTGTCAGAAACTGTCCTGCAGCTTCACAAATCTACCAATCACCCAGCGTCTTCCATATCAGATCTCCCCTTCAGTGTAAGCTTCTCCGACTATAAAGATTGAGGTCTTTGTAATGCATGCATCCTCGTGCCAATAGATCATCTCAACCAATCACGTGAGTCCATCTGACTTCACCAACACATGAAGTTGGGCTTCCTCCACAACTTCACCAACTCGTCGGCATACGATAAGGTTTAATCTTCAACTACTCAACATCAAGTGATCAATTTCATCACAAAACCACCCTGACAGAATCTAACACACGACCGTTAAAAAATCTGAAGCATCTTCAATCACCAGGGATAACGATCAGGAACATAAACACTTTAATTCCCGGTTAAATCCAACTTGTTCTAGAATCTTCACTCTAATAAATAAGCATCACGTTTCAGGATCCAATTCTCGAACGCCTTGAAAATAACATAAAAAATATGCTCTGACCGCAATCCAGTAATGACGAAAAACCTTCAGTTCAATTTGACTTTCTTCGGTTGGTCACCACGAACAACAACAATTTCCTTTCCCACAAACACCCGAATATGTGTCACTATCCAGTTTCAAACAATAACCCATTCACAACCTCAACTCCAAATCAGAGTTGACACGTATTTGTTCACACGTAAAACCAAAAGATAACAAGATCACTCGTTGACGGAACAACATCTTCGGTCTCACAATAATCGTGTACATCTGGCCATACAGACGGAAAATTCCAAAATACTCTTTTTTTTTTTTTTTTTTTTTTTTTTTTTTAATCTCGTTAACTTCGCCGAAAGTTAACATCGCCTGGCTATAACTTCGCCTGGCCATAACTTCGCCGAGAAGTCAACTTCGCCCAAAGTCAACTTCGCCTGTTCATAACTTCGCCTGACCTTATATCTTCGCTGAAACCCTACGAACAGTGACGGCAACTTCGCCTGATGAACAATAACTTCGCCTGAAGAACTGTTCGGCCAGAAACGCACAGAAACGTGCCAGAAACACCAAAACGCAGATCTCGAACCATAGCGTAAGAGCCTAAGGCTCTGATACCACATGTAGGTCCCCCCGGGGCGTCGCCGATCGATACGAGATCCGCACGAGGTCTAGGAGTGCGGAATCCTCCTAGACTCGTTTATGGTGTACAGACGAAAAACACAAACACGTACACGATCAAATACACAAACAAATACTAGAACGGGATAAACAAATCTGCAGATTCATATATAAAATAATCACGTTACATACCGTAACAAAAACAGAAAAACACGACTGACCCGAGGTGAGCTCTACCTCGGGTCGTCTCACACGACACTAGTCTCTTACTCTCTCTCAATAAACAAGCTGCTCAAACACACACCGATTTCTTAATTTTCTAAAACTAAACAAGACACAACTATATATAGACAAACATTCACGGGCCTGGGCTTCAGTAGGCGAAGTTGTGCTAACTTCGCCTATGGCGAAGTTGTGATAACTTCGCCTAAGGCAGAAGTTGTTACAACTTCGCCGTTGGCGAAGTTGCTCTAACTTCGCCTAAGGCGAAGTTGTGCTAACTTCGCCTGTGGCGTTCCGCTGGTCAGAATTGCATAGCGACGGTCACAAAATGCACCAACAGTCTCCCCTTTGACCGTTGCTCTCAATTCTAACAAACACGAAAGATCATCTGTTACAAAACATGCACCAACAGATAGAAACAGAAGTAGTATGGTTTGTTGTACTTAGCCTTTTGATACCCCATGCAGCACTGGTAGTAGCTTACTGCGCTGACATGGAGGATGTTTTTAATCTACTATTATTATAAGGACTGACCCATACTGGGTTTAGTCTCTTTATAGTGACAAATTTTAGTAAGTATATTTAAACGCTAGCTTATACCAGTTTAAGCATATGCGCTGATTTAACGTACATTAACAGTTAAGTATAATACAAACAGGCTGTGTGTTTATGATTATGATTACCTTGGTAATGTGCTTGCTATGTTGGAAGTAGTACTAATTACTGTACAATTTATTAGTGTTATAGAATGGCCCCGAAGAAAACTAATACTATATCTAAGGCAGAAATGGTCGAAATGATTGCTCGACAATTACAAGCAGTGATTCCGACTATAGTAGCGCCAGTCACTACTGGTTTACGCTCAAGTACAAATGTTAACCAAGCGTCGAACACATATACGGCCACTAATACTACTTCCCCGTTGAATGCTGATAACGTCACAAATATAACTCCCCCAGCGAATACCAATACATTTTTTGACGCAAATCCCCCACGTCGGGAATGTTCGTATGAATGGTTTATGTCGTGTGGACCTATAAATTTCAGTGGTACTAAGGAACTAAATGGATTGATAAGATGGATTGAAAAGACTGAATCCGTAATTAACATCAACAATTGTCCACCAGACTATATAGTTAAGTATGCTACTAACATGTTTGTTGATCATGCCTTAATGTGGTGGAATATGATTGTGCAAACTCGGGAATGAGAAGAGAGTAATAGTATGACATGGACTAAACTTAAAACCCTTATATTAAAACACTTCTGCCGAAGAAATGAAATCCAGATTTTGGAACATGAACACCAGAATTTGGAAACGAGAGGCACTGATCATTTAAGTTACATAAACCGTTTCAACGAATTGACTCGATTAGTACCATGGTCAATTATTCCGAAACCCAAGAGAATTGAGAGCTATATTTGGGGACTGATCCCAGCCGGGAGAAGTATTGTCAATTCCATACCCCACCCAACTTTATAAAGTATTGTGTTACAAGCCGGCGTTGTTACTTTTGACATAACAAGAAATGGTTTATTAATAGTACTAAGGGAATCCGCTAGTCTGAAACGAACTGGTTATACATCTAGATCACAAGCAAAACCTCAGAATACACGTATCCATCCTGTAACTCAGAATTGTACTATAGCCAGTTTCGACATGAAATAGGATACGTACAAAGGGTCGTTTCCAAAATGCAAAAAATGTAATCTACATCAAACATGTGAACATCGAACGACTATGTGTCAAAGGTGTGAAAAGATTGGGCAGTATGCCCAAAATTGTTGAACTATAGTGGATACTCCAAAGATTGGGCATTATGCTAGAGATTGGGCATTGAGAGCTATATTTGGGGACTGATCCCAGCCGGGAGAAGTATAGTCAATTCCATACCCCACCCAACTTTAGAAAGTGTCGTGTTACAAGCCGGCGTCGTTACTTACGGTTTATTAAGAGTACTAGGGGAATCCACTGGTCTGAAACAAACTGATTATACCTCTAGAGCACAAGTAAAACCTCAGAATAAAGGAATCCGCCCTGTAACTCGAAATTGTACTATAGCCAGTTTTGACATGAAACAGGATACGTACAAAGGGTCGTTGCCGAAATGCGAAAAATGTAATCTGCATCAAACAGGTGAATGTCGAATGACAGTGCGTCAAAGGTGTCAAAATATTGGGCATTGTGCTCGAAACTGTAGAACTATAAAGGATACTCAAAACCGACGACCTCAAACAATCCAACCTCACTATCCACAAACACCTAATCCCCAACCAACTCGACAATGATTTATTAAACAAATCCCACCTATAAGGAACCTCCATACGTGCTATAAGTGTGGTCGCACGGAACACCGTAAGAAATACTGCCCCAAATTGAACCCCAATGCAGTCAGAAGACAAAACCAAGAGCAAGCATTAACTTCTTATCTAGCTAGGGAACGCACTTTTGTAAATGAATTGGACGAAGCGTAAAAAGATCTCAATGTAGTAACAGGTACATTCTTTCAAACTGATTAGTATACATTCGTTGTGTTTGATTCGAGCGTCAATAGAAGCTTCGTATCTATTAACCTTTACCTTTGGGGAATATACCGGTTAGTAAACTAATAGATACTTACACTATAGAAGTCGTTAACGAGAAGTTTATAATTAGTAAATGAATAGTTATACACCTTCCCAAAAACCTTCCGAGGGCATAACGTAATTTTGGTAATTTTAGACCAATTGACCAAATATGTACACACCATTCCAATTCGTGATAATTACACTATTGAGAAACTAGCTCGGACCTACATTGATGAAAATGTATCCCGACATGGTTTACCACTTTCCATTTTTTCGAACTGAGATAGTCATTTTACTTATCATTTCTGGTAAGCAGTGCAAGAAGCTTTAGGAACTCGTATAGATATAAGTACCAATTACAACCCTCAAACTGATAACCAATCCAGTTCAATCACTTGAAGAATTGCTTCGTGCTTGGGTAGTATATTTCAAAGAGAATTGGGATCAACACCTCCCACTCATTGAGTTCTCTTACAATAACAGCTATCATAGTAGTATACAAGCGGTACCATATGATGCAGTTGTTTAAGTCACCACTTTGTAGGATGGAAATGGGTAATATTCAGATTAGAAGATCATAGCTGATTAAGGAAACAACCAATAAGATTCATAAGATTAAATGAAAACTAAAAGCCTCCCTGACCAACAAAAGAGTTATGCCGATGTTCGTAGAAAACCGTTAACTTTTGAAAGACGCACCAAGAGGCGCCAAAGTGTTTCTCAAAGGGTCCCCAAGGAAAGGTATTCTAAGCTTTGGTAGAACTGGTAAGTTAACCCCGAGATACATTGGGTCTTTCGAGGACATTTCTAATGTTTTGTCCGGTAGCCTACCAACTGAAACTTCAATTAGAGGTTTACTCACGATATTAAACATGAAAAAGTGTCTTACTATTGAAACGACGACAGTACCACTGGAAGATGTACAAGTAAACAAAAAGCTGAACTTTGTAGAGAAACTTGTAGAAATAGTAAATGGAAAAACCAAATAGTTAAGACACGACAAAATATCATTGGTAAAAGTTCGGTGTAACTCACAACGAGGACTGAATTTACTTGAAAATGAAAGGATGAATTCCGAAAGAAATACCCACACGTGTTTCTTAAAAAGAAAACCGTTGGCACGTCGAATTTCGGTGATGAAATTTCTTAACGGGGGGAGAACGTGACATTCTTGACAAAACGAGGTACACCATATTCACAAGGAAGAATCAATCCAAGTGGTGTGCTTATGATGAAGACTTTGGCCACACAACTGAAATTTGCATTGCTTTAAGGAAAGAAATAAGCCACCTTTTTAGAAAAGGATACTTAAAGGATCTCTTGGGAAGAAAAGGGAACAAAATTCAAGATGATAATAAGCCCACCAAAAGAGCACCATCTCCCTCCTCCATATGCAAAAATAGTTAACCTTATATTAGAAGAATCCGATATATGTTGTACCTCCTACACTGCAGCTAAAAGACATACCAAAGATTCAAAGTCCAAGGAAGAACCTTGACCTACCAGAATAACAACTCTTTATGACCAAAAAGTTAACCTTTGAAGAAGAAGACAGGAAATACTTTGGATCCTCACCATGATGGTCTTTTTATCACATTATACATGGCAAATAGTTATGTTTGAAGGATCATATCGATGAAGGAAGTTAAGTCAACATTATCCAGCTTGAAACCTTGAAAAGAATAAACATTCCTGAAGAAGAAATCTTAAAGAAGTCCCCAGTATTGGTAGAAATCAGTGGTGAAATAAATAATACAATTGAAGAAATCAAGTTGCCTATCAACATAGGAGTGAATTCAGTCCAAAGATTTGGTGTCATTGATTCGTTATCTTGTTACAATGCTATTTTGGGAAGCCCATGGATCAATGACATGAAATCAGTACCTTCCACATATCATCAGTGTATCAAGATTCCAACCCCATGGGGAGTGGTTAAGATAGCAGGTGATCAACAAGAAACCAATGATTGTTTCATGTCCTCCCCGAAACCATCCGTAAAGACAAGGAAAGCATAGCAATTAAAGAAAAGGGATCACGAGGTCTTAGAAGCAAGCGAGAAAGACATGAAAGAAGTTATCCTAAGTCCCATGATTCCTAACAGTAAGATATTCTTAGGATCCTGGATCCCTAAAAATATTGAATCAAGGATCCCAAATTTTCTGAAAGAAATAAAATCAATATTCGCTTGGAACACGAAGATACTATTATTACTCATAAACTTTGTATAGATAACAGATTATGGCCTATACATCAAAAGAGAGTAACGTATGCACTGGAGATGAATGTGATTATACATTCCGAGTTAGAAAGGCTACTCAAAACATGGATGATAAGAGAAGTGAAGTTTCCTAGATGGCTCGCCAACGTGGTAGCAGTACCCAAGAAAAATGGAAATGGAGAGTTTATGTGGATTTTACTGATCTCAACAAAGCATAACCAAAGGAACCTTTCTCTTTACCACATATAGATTTAATGGTGGATGTGACAACAAGCCATGAAATGTTATCATTTATGGATGCCTCCTCAGGATACAAGAATATCCAGATGGAACCATCAAGTCAAGAGGCTACTACCTTCATGACACCCATATTTATTTTTTGTTATACTGCTATGCCATTTGGTCTTAAAAATGCAGGTGTAACCTATCAAAGGCTCATCAACATGATGTTCAAACACAAGCTGGGGGCACAATGGAAGTCTACATTGACGATATGTTGGTTAAATCCAAAAAAGATGAGGATCATCTAAAGGATCTCCAGGAAGCATTATAACAAATCGACATACAGATTCGCCAAATGTGTAACGAACTAGACTTTAGTTCACTAATATTTATAGTTAATTCGCTACAGTTAATTCGTTAATGTATTTACTTGATAGCGAATCACTTGATTCGTTACTGGTTAGTAACGAATCAGAGTGATAATCATACGAATAACATTTATTTTATTTATTTAATTAAATTTAAATTACCTTTTAAATTCAATAATTAGTTCAACCGTCTAAATGCGTAAATACATTAATTACACATGACATATGGTTTTATTTATTTTTATTACTAATACCTGTTCTACACTCTATTTAGTAATAATGGTTGATCAAGTAAATCAAGATCCACCGGTTGCTGATCAAGGGCAACAAGAATAACCACCACAAGAGCAACCACCTCAAGAATAGCCGAATGATGTTATTTTATTACCATTTGATAAGAAACATAACATCTGTTCTGATGTTGATCAAAATGTTGCAGATGTTGCTATGTTTGGAGCTATGTTGACTTTCTTAAGACGCTCGGTGATACATTATGCAATCACTGCTCAACCTAAAGTTTATCGAAGCATTATTAGGCAGTTTTGGGATAATGTTGTGTATGTTGAGGAGGAAAAACACATTCGAGCCACGATAAATCAAACTGTTATTATAATTGATGTGGAAGTTGTTCGCCATGTGCTTCGTTTTGATGACAATGATGACTATCCAAGTGATTTTGACAAACAACTGATCAAGTGTCTGTTCACTCGGTTACGTTACAGTGGAAATGTTGATGAATCTATGCTGAACAAGAATGGTTTATGCCCACTATACAAGTATCTTCTACATGTCTTGATTCAATGTATGAGTGGTCGTCATGATGGTTTTGACCAATGCCGAAGCAGCATACAATCGGATTTTGTTGCACTTATTATCAACAAGACATTTAACTACTCCGAACTGGTATTCGATCATTTGACAGAACAAGTTCAGCAGACGGACCAGAAGAAGAAATTTTTGATGTATCCCCGATTTCTACAGTTGATTATTCACAAACTTATTCCAGCTTTGGTAATTGATCAAACATTGGTGAATGATGTGCTTGACATAGCACACATGACGGCTGACACAGTGCGTAGAATGTCGATTTATCGAAAGGGAAGGCCAGCGGATAAACGAATGATTGGTCATATCGTTAATCCTAATTATGTATGTCCTTCCGAGGATCGTTGGATTCATGATGATTCAGAGTCTGAGCGTGAGGAAGGAGAAGGTGGGAACGATGGTGATGATGGAAACGATGGTGATGCTGGTGATGAAGGTGGAAATGGTGGTAATGGTGATGCAGCTCTTAGAGAACAACAGGCCGCAGTTGAAGCTGCATTAGCTGCCACTATTGCAACTCAGCGAGAAAGAAAGAGAAAAGGCAATGAAGTGGAAACTGGTGAGCCATCAAAGAAGAGACGTGTATCTGCTGGGGCTGGAGTAATCATTGGTGTGCCTCAGCCTCGTCAAACAACACCTCAACGCCCGGTAGTGCCAATTACAACTAGCACTCCGGAGATGACTTTGACGACAACGATGGTTCCACATGAGCAGTTGGGTATGATTCCTCAATCAGCGTTAACTGAAATACCTTTGCCGACTGCTACAGTGGCTACAGCTCCTCCAACAACATCTATGAGGCCTCCCCCTCCTAGTGATATCTCATTCATGAGAATTAAAAGGCCTCAGGGTCCAATCCAACCAGTTCATCCATCCTTGTATGTTTTGCCACCAAATCGTCAGACATACATGCTTTTAAAACTTCTGCATTTGTATGAGAACCATATGTCTCCTGATCGGTTGAATCAAGAACGCTTAATGGAGAATCAGAAGAAACTAATCAGTTATGTTTCTTTTTGTCAAAAAGAAACTAAGGCCCTACGTGAGATTGTTGAGTCTCAGGGGGTGAAACTTAAAGAACAAGAGGATTTGATCTTTCAGTTGACTTGCAAAGATGATGCTTTGAAGAAGATCAAGAATGATGAGGAAGATTCTGATGATGATGAGTCTGGTCCTGGTGGTGAGCATAAACAAACTCAAGACCCAGCTTCTGGTGCGGGTACGAGTTCTGTTGATGATTCGGACAAACAGATTTTTGTTTATCGTGATTACTCGGCTGCTAAACCAATTGAGATGATTGAAGCTGACATGGTAATATTTAGGGATGGAAAGGGGGTGATTAGGAGCATGGTGAATGCAAATGAGATTGAAGTTGGTGAGTTCGTTGATAGGTCTCTAACACGAGAGAAGATTTCTATACTGCTAGGGTTAAATGATGAACAATTAACCGTGCTAGAGACAGAGCCAGATGTTGAGGTGGTGAATGAGGAAGGTTTAACAGATGACCTGTCTATTCAAATGAATACGAGGTTTATTTATGAAGATGAGGATGTTGAGATGGAAGACGTCACTGCTGAGGAGTATCCTGACTTGTATCAACACCCAAACGTTGATCAAGGTGCTCTGGTATTTAATGAGCAGATTTTTAAAACAGCAGAGGATGATCTGGAGAATATGACTAAGGGAAAGAAGGTTGTGGATACTCGCTTTGACTCAATTGTGAACCCAACTGATGCTGATATTGCTAAATGGTTCAGTCATAAAGTTGCGGGTAAGATTATCAAGGCGTATCGATACGTTCATCAAGAACGAAAAGACATAGCAGCTGCATGGGTCAAAGAAAACCAAGTGACTTCCTTCAAGACTGTATCCAAGGTTCATGGTGATATCGTCTCATGGCTATATGATTCCGAGCTTAAGGTATGTATAGTTAAATGGGAAAAGGGAGTTCAGTACTACGAGAAGATAATGGACGTTCTTACACTACCGCGTTGGGATGTTCGTACCCTCGCAAGGCGTCCATTTATCAATCGTGGTGGCATCCGGACAGCTGAGTGGTTTCATCAACACTTGCTGTTCGAAGTCAATCATGGGTTCAAGTTTTTCAAGCCCTAGGTCCCGAGACGTAAACGTATTGATGAGATTGATCCAAAGACTGGCTGGAAGAAACTTGTCCCTAAAGTAAAGCCGCCGAAGACGATGAAACGAGTGCCGGTGAAGACGATGCATCAACACATGCATCACTCGTTCAACCGCTGGTACTGTGACAATCGTACGGGCGAGGCCGTCATTGTACTTGGTAAAGGACTGAAGACTGAGCTTATCAAGATAATCAACCCAATGTGGTTGGTTAATTTATCTGAAACAGACAATGACGTGCTACACAGGAAACATATTCTGATCGAGTGCAATGAAGACTACGACCTGGCTATGCAATTCCAACGTGTTGTGCATGTTTGTCATGAAAATGGAATTCATAGTTGCAGAGACTGGCAGTCCAAACGCTTCAAGTAACTTAAAGACAAAGAGCTCAAGACGAGGGGGTGTCTGTTAGTGCACGGTTTTGCGTCTTGAGTCTTTGTAATTATCATTTATGTTTAATGTAATATTTAATTAAGTTATTCTCTAGTTCTCTATATGTATTGTCTAGTTCGCTAAAGTTGTTTAGCGAACTAAGACTTAAAGTTATTCCCTCCTGATTCGTTAGGGGATGTTAACTAATCAGGAGGTGATTCGTTAAGCTATTTGAGTTACTTATGTATGTAACGAAGTGGGTCTGGTTCGCTAGGGAAAGTTAGCGAACCTGACCTATCTTCTATATAGTGAACCCCTGTTCACGTTTTAAGTTAAGTTTTGAGATAATTAACGAAGTGCTGCCCAATTACTCTCTCTCTCTCAATCTTCATCTTAATCTTATACTATGTCAGGTCCCCGATTTCAGCTGGATCTTACTCGAATCATGTCATAACTCACACAAATAGATGTGTTGACAAGGGAGTTAATGACGGGTTGCTATATTTAGAAAATTCACCGTTTGTTAAAGGCGGAATCAATAACAAACATATGGTTGCTTAAACAGTATTCAAAGGTAATCAACACAAACAAGGTTTACTCAAAAGATTTCCATTAATATAAATGAATCATACAAATTGGATAATCGTTTTAGGTTTTCTTGATGAGGAAGGTTTCAGCCGTCACACATAATATTCTTTCTTAATAAATGTGACTGTCTGCCTTGTTGTGTGTCCAGGTGTGCCCTAAATTATTCTATTTATAGGCCTGACACCTGTGGACAACTGTCATTCCTTCTAGAAACCCTATCCGATAATACATATTCAAATTACATATTCAGAAATATTCTTAGTGTAAAACAAGTCTTCCGGGTAGGCTTTGCATCAATCTTGTCTTTCCGAGTATGCTCGGCCATCCTTCATAACTTGGTAACATAGAAGTGTGCTCGGGATCAGTTTCCGGGTAGACTTTACTTGAAGAGTATTTTACCAAGTAAAATACTCACCGGGTAGACTTTAATCTTCTTGACTTTGCCAGAATTTTCCCGGAAAACCCTTACGAGCAACCTTGTTCTTCAATGGTCGCTTCAACCCTTTGTAAGAAAATAACTTATTAGCAAAGTGTGCTCGGTTGCACTGTTCCTTTCTTAAGTTGAACCTTTCCTGATGATACTTGAGATATATCATTAGATCATCAAGCCTACCTGTACCATACTTATTAATGAATACCTTGCCCAGTCTTCCAATTTCTTGACTTCATGAGCTTGGTTAGCCTAAATCTTACTCGGAAGTGAACTTTACTTGGCTAAGAAGAACAATACTAGTGAACCATACCCGGTAATGCACTAGTTTGCAAACCCTGCTCGGATATTCACTAAAGGAGACTTAGTGAAGATAACTCTGCCCGATAGACAAAATATCGTACCCGGCTAAGTAAAAGCATGCTCGGAGGTCTGAGGTGTACCCGGATCCATACTTAGCGAATTCTGAGGAGGTTGAGAAGATTCCAATCTTCCATCTGATCAGTTTTGTGTCAAATATTGACTCAACAATCTCCCCATAGATTGGAACACCTCAGCTGACCCAAAACATTTCTAAGGTTACTTACACTTAGTCACAATACACATCAAATTAAAAGTCAAATTACATATTCAATTAACATAAACAAAAATTACATATTCAAAAAGGCTGTCATAAGATATTACAAAGTAAAATCCTAGTCTAGGAATTTTGTCTTTTCCATGCACTGTAAGCGGCTTGCCTTCTGTTTGTTATCACTGATTGTAACGATTCCGGCAAATTCAGGTATACCCTAGCCGGAATATACTATTTACGTGTTATTCAATACTGAATATATGAATTATAATGTGTTTATACGAGTATATAAGATTCACAGTACGAATTATACTCGAATGAACAGTTAGTCGTATTAGAATTACGATTAACCGATGAACGGTTATTGAAACCCGAACGAATCGGGGATTACGTCATAGATGAAATATATGATGTTTAGTAAGGTTTACGAAGTATTAAGGCTTTGGGATAAGTGAATTATAGCACAGAAAAAGGATTTCGATTTATTAGTACGTCGGTACGTTAAACGAAACCTTTAACATCAAACCAAGCAAGAGATGATCGATCAAGCCGAAAAAGATGCACAATGACCGACAATATGATGTGTTGAGTCAATAAATGTCATGGTTTAAGTTTTTAAAGATTTTAAATCGGTTTTATATAAATTTTATTTTTAAGCCGAAAAACGACCGTTTTAGCCTCGTTTTAAGCCGAATTAAGCGTTTAACCGAAAAACGAACTGAACCAGATTATCCACAACGTTATCTGGATTACACAAATCCAAATGTGTGGCCATGGTTGGAGTTGTGGGCCCCCCTCCCCACCTTACTATGGACCGATCGGTCCATAGCCTCACCACACACACTTCATTTTCTTTTTCTAATATCCAACACTCCAAAATCCTCTCAACTCTCTTCTATCTTCATCCAAACCTTTGATTTCTAACAAGATTCTCAAGGTATAAACATGATTTTATTGGTTGATTCTTAGTTTTGATTCCATAATCTTGAGAAAATGAGGTTTCAAATGAAAAATGGGTGAAAACCCGAGATGAAACCGATTCTTGGAGGATCAAGTGATGTATACAAGTTATACAAAGGATCTTGGTCCAAGAAAGTAGTTAAAAGAGTCAAAAACGAATTTTTACGGTCAAAATCTTTGTTTTGATGTTTTAATCGAAACCATGAAAGAAATGGCTTGATTGTGGGTATAACTTGCTTGGTGTGGTGTTTTTGTGCTTGTAAGTGTTGTATCTAGTGGCTAGCAAAGGCTAGAAACCAAGATCTTTGCGATCTAACGCTAGAAAACACAAGATAGTTCGGTTTTCGTGTGATTTAGATAATTTGGACAGATTGTGATAGACTTAGAGTTGGGTCACGAAATTTCACAGAGATGATATACACATGAAAATATGAGATCTGTGAAATTTTGGTAATTTTTAAATAAAGGATGAATATTTGGTGAATTTAATGCTTGGTTTTGGCCAAAAATGGTGGAAAATAGCTAAACATCATGAAAAATTCTGGAAAATTTAAGATAAGCTTTTTATAACATATAAATGTCACACACAAAATTTCAGGTTCATTGGAGAAGTCTAAGTAGGCTTTTCGGTAAAACGAGTTCTAGGGATTTCTAGCTCGGTTTTGGTAAAAATGGCATGAAAAATGAGTTTTTGGTTCTGGAAAAATTACAGGGTATGTGGGTGATAGGGGTCCTCCCAGAAAAATTTGGGATTTTTCGAAGGTCGTTTGGTATTTTCGACATATTTGGTGTTTAAATGACGTCTAAAAATGGTTAAATAAATTTTAGATATAAAAATTAATTCTGGAAAAATTTTATAAAATTCCTTACTGTCAAAATATGGTTTGTACAAAATTTCATGGTCCGAGACTAAACGGATATTTATTTGTGCTAAATGGAACTTAAAAACAAACTTTTAAAGCTTAAAACGTGTAAACCTGCAAAGTTCGCCAAAGCGAGCTGACTGGTGCATAAAAACCTTAAAAATGGACTATTTTCATGAAACTAAGTTAATCAAGTAAAAATAAATCATCCGAAAATAATTCGGATGATTTGGGTAATTTTACCCGATTTAACCGTTTCCGGTGTATTAAAGACGGAAACGGGCCCCGCGGCCAAACGGGGTGTCTAACCGAGCTCTAATTTCACCACTTTAATGAAAATATCAATAATGACTATTTTCGGGACGTATGTGGTCAAACTCATTTTTTGAAAACATAAAGACGAATAACCGTGCTAGGCACGCAAAACGAGAAAACAAACTATCGGTAATTTTGACTAAAGAACTCTAAGTGATATCACAATCTAAGTCCTGAGAAGTGTATCGGGGTTAACATGGTCCCCGGATCGTGTACGGTACTGGGTTAACAGTGTCCCCAGACGTACCGGTTAACACGAATTTAAGTTATATTGATAGAAATTGTGTAGTAACGATTTGGGGGATCGTATTACAGATCTGTACCAGTAGCCGTGCACCGTAGTACATCTTGCTCAAAAGAAGGTGAGTTTTCACGAGCCCCTTTTACTGAACTGTTTTAAATATTTTCCCGGGGCGGAAAGCATGTTTTTATCAAAGTGTTTAAGTACATGCCGATCGCATGGAAATGAATGTATTTATATAATGTTATTGTACGGAAATCGTACGGCAATGTATTAAGATGGTAATTAACTGAGTTGTTAATATTGTAAGGCCCGAAACAGTGTTCTGGGTTAACAGTGTCCCCAGAGGTTATTAAATGTATTTCTGGGTTAACAGTGTCCCCAGAGGATATTGGAAATGTTCTGGGTTAACAGTGCCCCCAGAGGTTATTAAATATGTTTCTGGGTTAACAGTGTCCCCAGAGGTTATTAGATATGTTTCTAGGTTAACAGTGTCCCCAGGGGTAATTTCATGTTTTTCGGGGTTAACAGAGTTTTCACTTGTGAACTCAGTATAATTACATCGCTTATTTATGATTTTTATAATGATTTGTCATGGTTTATTTAATTTAGTGAAACTCACCAACTATTCGTAGTTGACCCGTTTTCTTTACATGCTTTCTAGGTACACTCAAATTGGAATGAGTGATATGTGTTCGATGCTGTGTGCTATTTTGTGGAAGTCTAGAGATCTATATTTTTCATTAAATATGTTAATGTACTATCGGTAACACTTATGTGATAACGCTTAGATGGTTATGAAACTCAGAACAAAGTAATACGTTAAATTAATGTAGTGGTGTTTTCTTTATAAACAATGCTGTTGATATCAGATGTGTCTGTTGCATCCCGTGTACGTTTCCGCTGCGGTTACGGGGTGTTACACTGATGCAGCTCTCATTCTGAAGATATCAAGGGCTTGGTAATGAGTATGACCTTCTGGTATGACCCAGTCCCTAATATCCATTAGATCTTCATCATGTAAGCAATTCAAGTCTTCATCCTTCTTGATAATCCCTTGTATTTTTCCATCAGAATTTCTCAGCAAGTAATGGTCATCTTTTTCTTTGTATTCCAATTCAGGAATGATGCCATTTCTTTGGACTGTATAATTGGAGTGTGTCATCCTTCTTTCAAGACTTATGCATGTGTTCCTGTTTGACAGTGGATTCCTGTCTCTGACATTCACCTTATAGTTTGTTTCAGCCATGTCCATGCTTCTTAACTTTGCAATTCTCTTTGATCTATGAATTTGGACAGTCTTCCAGTTTCTCTTTACTTTCAGAAATCTGAATCCCCTTTCTGCCTCTTCTCTTAAGAATTTAGAAAGATCATTCATTTGTCTTCCAGCCACTCTGTTTCTGTTTCTATAATCATACAAAGTGAGTGTTGTCATTCTTTCTAATTGTTCTTGAGTATATTCATAGAAATCACTTCTTACAACTATATCTCTTAGTTGTCTACTTTCCATAATCACTCTTATGCATTCACACACAGAATCATAGAAAATCTCTCTAGGAAGATCCACATCTGACTGTGGTCTTGTTGTTCTTTGTTGTGCAGATCTACTTGATTCTCCTCTTCCACTTTCACCTCTTCCACCTTCACCTCTTCCACCTTATGGATATCTTCTTGAAATTGGTGGTCTGAAAGGAACAAAATTCTTGGGTTTGATGTAGACTGCTTCCACCATTTCAGTTGGAAGGTTGGCAAGCTCAACAACATTTGCTCCTGCAACTCTAAGAGCTAGCAACATTTTCTCCATACCAGGAGTTCTTGACAAACCAGCAGGTACAAACTTCCATCTGCATAGTATCTAGGGTTCTCACCTTCTTTTAGAGCTTTCTCCCATTCAGCTTTTTGAATATGGAAGAGATATTTCAAATCCTCCTTTTCCAAATCCTTGAAAGAGGATTCATCCAATCCTCTTTGAGTAATCATTATATTCCTACGAATGTTGATCATCTCTTCATTTTCCCAAGGTATAGAAGGTTCATCTTCAGATTCAGAATCCACTTCTTGTGGAGTAGGGGTTTCAACAATAGGAACTTCCTTAGACACTTCCTTTTCACCCTGTAACTTCTGTTTCTCCCTCAGAGTAATTATCTTTCTTTTCTTTATTTGAGGTTCAACAGATGTTTCAGCATGTTTGGTAGAGCTCTCAGTTTGGACCCTCTTCAATTTTTCTTTTCTTTTTAGTTTGTTGTACTGATCCAATACTGATTCTCTAGATAGGTTCTCAATCATCTCAGGCTTTAACCCTTTATCAAGCAAGTAACCACACATACCTCCAAATTTCTTCTTCAAAGTTTCCAATTTCTCAGTCTTCTCATTCTCTTTCACACATTTTTCAATAACCTTTTCTCTTTCACTGTTGTAAAGGTCTTGGAGTTGGTCAACTGTGAAGTGAGACAGATCTTTCTCTAAATAATTATGCCTTCTGCAATATTCTCTGTATTTCTGGCAGTCTCTATTCTTTTGTTCCATCCTTTTCTTGAAACCATCCCTCTCTTTGTCAAGTCTCTTTTGCAACTGATCATTATCAAGATCAGCCAAAGTTTCAAAACATATGCCATACCTCCTTAACTTTACAACCAATGGATGATTTTTCTTTGCTTCTCTCATACTCAACTCAATGTTAGCTCTCTGCTCATTAGTCATTTCTACTTGTGGAGATTCAACATTGGCAGCTTTAACACCTTATCTTTGATCATCATCAGGATTATCATCCTCATCAGACTCCTCAGACTCATCCTCCTCTTCAGTTAGATTATTCATTGCATCAATCTTGGGTTCATCAGAGGATGGATGCTCTGGGTTTGATTCAGTTTGAGCAGGTACATCAGGAACACCTGGAATCTGTTGACCAGGTCACAGTGTCTGCAGTGGAATTGCTCTGATTGGACTATTATCATTATCACCCTCATCATCAGGAGTCTCAACATAGCATTTCTTCTTTTCATCCCATTTTCCTCTCTTTGTTCTCTTCTCATCAGTTCTATTCTATTCATCAAACTTCCTCTTTCTTGTATACATTTGTTCAAACCTTTTGGCTCTTTCCATCCTGATTCTGGTGATATTAGCCAACATTTCTTCAACAGATTCACCAGTAGGCCTTTCAGGTTTCCTTTTAGGTTCCTTTTGTGGCATTTCTTCAGATTCACAAGCCTTTTCAGATTCCTTTTCAGGTTGGCTTTGTGTTGAAACATACTAACCACCATAGCCAAGGAATTGTCAGCTTCCTCAGTTCTGTTCATCATAATCAGTGTTTCAATTGCTTCTTGATCAACCACTTCTCAAAAATTTCTTTAGCAAGATTGGCTTGAATGATCAAATTTTCTTGCTCTGCCATTTCTTCTGGAGTCAGTGTTTGAGCCAATATCTCCCTATCCCTTGTCTCCCTTAAAATATTCTCTTGTTCTCTTAAGGCAGCAGCAGCAGCACTATCATCATCTGTAAACAACACATTCTTTTCTGGATATGCCTTAACAGGCTCTTCTTCACAGACTTTTGCTTTACCTTTCTCAATTCTTTTTTCTGACATCCTCTTCATTTTCAGACTGTTCATAGTCATCTATTTCTTTCTCAAGTGCTTCTAGTTCTGGGTCATGCCCTACTCTCTTGGAACTTGCTTGTTGATCAGTTTCTGGTTCAATTTGTATAAGTTCCTCTGTAGCAGCATTTTCATCAATGATTTCTTTAGTTTGATCTTCAGTCTGTATGTCAGTAGCTACTTCTGTCAAAGCATCAGTTGTTATATCAGTCACAATATCAGTAGCTATATCAGTAGCAGCTACATTTTCCTCAACATCTTCTTCAACATTCTCTTCAACATTAACTTCATCCCTTTCCACAATTCTCATTTCATCATTTCTTTCTTCATTGTAATCATAATCCTGCTCTCCTACACCTGATCTATCACCCTTATATTCATCATATTCAATCCTCCACTCCTCACTACTCTCATCTCCATCATCATAAACAATCATAATCAGTTTTAAACTGTCTGCAGTCTCCATAACTGTTACAGTTTCTGCAACATTCACACTCGAGACAGTTGGCATAGACTCATTCTCCCCCTGTTTTGGGGCAGCTGAGGTCTTCTCAACCTCCTTCTACAGGGCTTGAATTTTCAGTTTTGCTTGTACCAACTTCTCTAACAATATCACATTCTCCTCTGTCACCTCCCCATTCATTCTTTTCAGTTCAGCATTTTCTTTTAATAGGGTCAACAGGTCAGTTTAAGTTGGTGGTGTTGTAGGTGGTGATGTAGAGAATTGTTCATATTCATCATGTTCTTGGTTTGTGGTGTAGGTTTGAAATATGGATGGTGGTGGTGATTGTGTATGAGGTGGACTTGGAATGAATTGATTTGTGTGAGTTGGGCTATATGATGGTGGTGATTGTGGTGTTGGGGATGTATGTGTTGATGTTTCAGGTTGGCTTATGGTTAGGGTTTGGGGTGGGGTTTGAGTGGTTTGGTGTGTTGGAGTTTGTGGTAGTGATGGTACAATGGATTGGTCAATGTGTGGTGGTAGTTATGGTGGTGTTGGAATAGGTTGTTCAAGTTGCTCCCCCTGATCAGGTGCATCATTATCTATAGCTACTCCTTGTCCTCCTTCATCTCCATCAATATCATCATTTTCATCATCAGAACCATCATCATCACTTTCAACATCATCTCCTCCTTCCTCCTCTGAGCTTAACTCAGGCACTGGCATTACATTCAAATCATGGTTCAATAACCATGGCAAGATCTCAAATGGGATATTTGAGTTATACATATTGGAAACACCTGGATTTCTGATTCTTCTGTATGTTTCAGGGTCTTGCAACATGTGTGTAGTTCCAACAGTGGGTAGATCTTGAAGTTCCTTGCAAGTTTTTCACCATTGATGTCTTCAACCAGTTCTGCAGATCTTCAGAAATCTAAAGAATGATTTATGTAGAAGACAGGGCTTTCAGTGAACGCAAAACTGACATTTGACCGTGCCATCCATGTTATCATCCTCGCCATCGGCTCATTGTCAGGTGTGACACGTAACAATGCACACATGTTGTGTTTTGGTTCGAAGACATATTTGGGTTCATCGTCTGACATATCTGAATCATATAAACAAATATATTCAAAGTGAAATTAGTCATAAAGTTCAGTACTTTAAGCAATTTCAAGGTATAAAAATGAAGAAGAAAGTGAGAAAAATCATCAAGAACCTGTTCTTTGACAAGTTTATAACTTAAACATATAAACAAAATATTTGTAAACAAATACATAATCAATGCCCATTATAATCTAATCATGATCGGAAAACACATTATTGATGCTTACCGAGTCGGAATTAGAGGGCTGATTCAAGTTAGGGTTTGGATTAATATTGAATGTGATACGTCGGTTGGGTTTCTTTGCGAATAAGCAGTTGCTGTGGAAAGAGAGAGAGAGCGAAATATAATGTTGAAATTTTTTCCTAACTCCCACTTATATACCTTTTGAAAGTGGGTTTTAAATGCTTTTTGTTGTTTTGTGAATTATTAGCTGTCAAATAGTAACATTATCCACTTGATATTTAAAAACAAATAATTTTTATCATTTTAGGCTTAGCAAACCTTACTCGGAAAAGTAATCCTTTGCAAAGTCTACTCGGTATACTCCCTCTTACACAAATCTTACCCGAATAATATTAAACCCTTTTAATCACAAACCTTGCTTGATCAAGCTATGTAATTTAAAGTCAAGACACTATGAAGAAAGCTTACCCGAAATACCAGATTTCTTGAGAAATTAATCACAAGATAATTAATCAAGTATAAAATATCAAATAAACATTCTTACTAGGAATCAATTAAGATGCCCATATAAATTTCTCAAATTTAAATTAAAATCTTAATCTAGCAAAAATCCTAACAAAAATAAGAATCATCTGCAATCAATTACAATAAAAGTATATTCAATCAAGCATACTCGAAAACATAGTGTGCCCGAGCAACCATCATAATGTTAGTGTGCCCGAACAACCTTCTTATGCAAAGTATACCCGATAATCTTCCTAGAGTACAAATTGTGCCCGAAAAGGACTTCTAGCAGATAGTGTACTCGGAAAATCAAATTTTGAAAAATTACCAAGTATATTAGGGGAACCAAAGTGTACCCGAAATATAAAGTGTGTTCGGAAAACAAGGTTTACCCGAAAACACTTGTAATTTCAAAGAAAACATATTCACATATACAAAGCTTACCTGGTGTACTCAAGGAGTTCACAAAGTTTGCTTGGAATAACAATCAGGATAAACAAAATGCAAAGCTTGCCCGAAATAATTTTCTCTTGTTACTAGGCTAGCTAGAACACATAATCATCTCAAGACTTCACGCTTGCTCGGGAAATTTGTACAATGGTGTACCTTACCCGAAAAGTGTAAACACTTCACAGCATGCCCGAAAATCATAAACCTAGTCAAAAATGACAAAGCTTGCTCGGAAAGGCTATGAATCATCAAACCTTACCCGAAAATGTATATGCAAACATATTCAACTGTTTTGTACTCGGAAAGGTTTTGAGAACATCACACCTTAATCGAAAATACATAATCAAACAGTTTGTGCTTGGGAAGGTCTAATAACATCAAACCTTACCCGAATTAACATATTCAACCTATTTTAGGCAAAATGCAACACTTTTTGACTTAAACCAGTTGTCAAATTTGTCAGAACAATTTTGTCTTTAAAGATCATAGTTTAAGAGCAAATGGTGCATTTAGAGATCAAATTTCAGTTATGTTTCATTTCAAAACAATTTCCTTTTGTAAACTGAAAAGATCTCAGAAATGGGATCATATTGACTAAGTAGCTTTCTCAATACTTCATTCTCAGCATTATTATGACTACAAAGACAGGTCAACAGTAGGTCTAGACTTAACATGAACAGCAGGTCTAGACTTAACATGATTTTCATTTCTTTGGTGATATGATTATTTTCAATTAATTTTGCCGAAAATTCAATGGATAACACATATTGTTTTCTGATGCTCCTTATCTATCCTCAAGGCTTATTTGGCTTTCTCCAGATCACCCAAATTTGACTTTGACCCCCTGGTTTTGGTTAAAAACTTTAATGACATAACATATTTTTGGAAATTTATAAAATATTTCATTTCAAATCTACAAACATATGTGAGGTTGAACATTGAACTTACATGCCACGCAAGTCGGTCTTACAGGCCTTTCATTCAAGATGTTTAAAGGACTTATATGATTGCCTCCACCCTTGTAGTTCTACAATTAACCCTCATGTTTGTATTTTCTCAATAAAAATTTGTGAACATGTTGAATAAACATTTGAAATTAAAGTAGTTCACATCAGTTCTTTGTCATTCCTTTAAAAGATGATTCATTTAGGGTAACCAAAGACCAACAGGCTTGTGTATGACTGGATAATCACTTTTCTGCCTACCATTTGAAAAGATTTATCTAGGAACATGCATAGACAGCAATGTAAATCCACATAAATTTTAGCATTTTCTTTAAGTTTATATCACCTTAGATTTTACATATCATGAGAAAGCAACCATACATGTCAATGACTGTACTAAGATTCCTTTTAGCCTAATAAATCCATATGATTGGCTAAGTAGTCAATGTACTATCATTTCCCATTAATATTCAGTTTAATATTCAGTCACCCCAATTTCTCTTAATTGTCAGGTAAATGGTTGTTTTGTTTGACCACAAGTGGTCAACAGGACCAAACATACATGTGAATATATGTCCTTTCAAAGTCAGAGCTATTGACATAATTTTAAGTGAAGGAATAAGAAACAAGTTACAATTGCCCCAAATGCTTTCAGTTTTCTGGTTAATGGCTATCCTTTTATTCTTTGCAGATTGCAGTACCAAACATACACAGGTATATGTCCTTCCAACTGGGAAAATGACATAATTTTCAGCAAAGATAACTACTTGAGACTTTTCATTGAAAAATCCTTCTTTTAAGCTTCTTTAAAGCTTGAACTGAATAATCTTATTATGTGTCTACACCATTGACAACATGCTCATGTTTTGGTTCAAAATATAGTATTTATGCAAAATTCATTAGAAAATTCATTTTATCACTTAATTTTGTCATAAAACACATTTTGACATAAATAGTTGCAGCACATAATCAAATCGTAATCAAACATAACATCATCAAGACAGACAGACAGACAGTACACACATTCAAAGTTTATTCTATCATAACAACATTAGAAGATCAGATAAAACACATATTCAAGCAAATAAGCAGTGTTGTCAGATAAGCATTTAACATGTAATTCATAGCATGACTACTCATCTTAACATCACAAATACACATTCACTGATAAACATGCAAACACATTAGTCAAATCACTTATGTCATTTTTGCATACATTAATCAGTCAAAGAACATATCAGTCAACATATTTTGTAACATACTCAACTATATTCACGTAACATTCAATTTGTGAAACCTCTAAACAAAGTAATCATTTAGAACATAGAGGTAAACAACCAAGCACACATCCTTAATCAAATTTCATCAGAGTTGATCATTCCCAGGGCTTTCAAAAGAAAGTTGAACCTGGTTCTATCAAGTGGTTTGGTGAATAGGTCAGCCAAATTGTCACTTGTATCAACTCTTTGCATTTCAATCAAACCTTTTTCACTACAATCTCTGATGAAATGATGTCTGATTTCAATGTGCTTAGTCTTAGAATGTTGAACTGGATTCTTAATAGTAAAATATGCAGCAGTATTATCAATAAGAATAGGGGTGTTCAGAAAATTCAAACCATAGTCCAACATCTGGTTCTGAATCCATAGAACTTGTGCACAGCAGGCAGATGCAACAACATATTCAGCTTCTGCAATTGAGATTGAGACAATTGTTTGCTTCTTGCATTGCCATGACACTAGCCTTTCACCCAAGAATTGACATCCTCCTGATGTTGACTTTCTGCTTATATTGCAGCCATCATAATCACTGTCTGTGTAGGCAATCCGATCAAATGATTGATTCTTTGGATACCAAATTCCCAAATCTGTCCTTCCCTTCCAATATCTGAATATTCTTTTAACAGCATTCATGTGGGAGACTCTTGGACTTGACTGGAATCTTGCACACACACATACAGCAAACATGATATCTGGTCTTGTAGCAGTCAGATACATCAGAGATACAATTTTTGCTCTGTATTCATGTTCATCTACAGGCTCCCCCTTTTCATCTGCAATCATCTTTTCCTTGGTATCCATTGGAGTTGAGGCAGTTTTGTAATCATGACAGTTGAACTTGTTCAAGATGTCCTACACATACTTATTTTGATGAATGAAGATCCCTTCAGCCTTTTGTTGAACTTGTAATCCAAGAAAGAATTTCATTTCTCCCATTGAACTCATGCTGTATTTGGACTTCATTACCCCTTCAAACTCCATACACATTTGTTCATTTGTGGAAACAATCTGATCCCTTTCCTTTGTAGAAGAGTGTCTTGTCAATGGCTCATCTTTTAAAACCATTTTCAATAAGATGATTTGACAGCTCATCATACCATGCTCTAGGAGCCTGATGCAATCCATAAAGGGCTTTGTTTAGCTTATACACCCTGTTTGGATACAAAGGATCCTCAAAACCTGGAGGTTGAGCTACATACACCTCTTCATCTATCTTTCCATTTAGGAATGCAAACTTAACATCAAGCTGGAACACCTTAATGTTCTTTGAGGCAACATATGCAAGAAAGATCCTGATAGCTTCAAGTCTTGCTATAGGAGCAAAGACTTCCTCAAAGTCTATTCCTTCCTCTTGAAGACATCCCAGAGCCACAAGTCTAGCTTTGTTCTTAATCACCAAACCCCTCTCATCCCTTTTGTTCCTAAAATCCCATTTGGTTCCTATTTCATATCAGTCAAATGGCTCATCAACAAGATCCCACACATGTAGATCTCTAAACTGTGCCAATTCTTCCTGCATGGCTTCCACCCAACTATTGTCTGTAAATGCTTGAGCAATATTCTTAGGTTCTATTTGGGATAGAAAACAGGAGTAAAGACAGATGTTTGCAAATTCTGAGTGACTTCTTGTAACTCTTTCATGCAAATCTCCAATGATGTTTTCAGAAGGATGATTCTTTTCCATATAAGGAGTTTGAACAATCATATCTGTAGACACAGTTGTGTCAAGATTTGACTCATTGAGTTCCTGTTCATCAATGATCAAATCAGTCTCTGCGTCCTGAAATTCTGGTGCTTCATCATTATGTTGTCCTGAAGTAGATGCACCATTGTTTCCAATATTTAAGCATTCAAATAAATGCTGAAATCTTGCAGTAGATGCAGCTTCTTCTTCACTTTCTTGGTTGCTTGAGGGTTCCTCACTCTGAACTTGATCATTCTGAACATCTTGATTATATTCTTGAACTTGTTCAACAATATCATTTGAGGAATTCTTCACAAAGGTATATTCCTTTTCTTTTCTAGCAACCTTTTTCCACAATTCTTCTAAGTCCAGTGGTTTCTTCTTTTTCTCTTCAATTACACTGGTCTTGTAGAATGAATTATCAAAGTCTTCAGGATAAATCTTGAAAGACCTTATTAACTTTTCATGATCTAACAACCATGCTGCACCATCAATTGTATTGAATTGATTCTCATTAAAAATGTTGTCAGATGATTCTATGACACTCAAATGGTCTTTCACATATACTCCGTAAGCTTTTGAGAGTGTAGAATATCCAACAAAGAAACAACTAGAGACTTTGTTTGAAACTTGTTCAAATAATCTCTAGTGTTCAAAAGAAAACATTTACATCCAAAGGGCTTGAAAAACTTGATATAAGGCTTTCTGTTGTGGAATATTTCATATGGGGTCTTGTTATGCCTTTTGTTTACAAGCACCCTGTTCTGAACATAGCAAGCAGTGTTTATTGCTTCAGCCCAAAATGTAACAAGCATATTAGCATCTGCTAACATGGTTCTTGTAGCCTCAATTAAAGTTCTATTTCTTTTTTCTACAACACCATTTTTTTCAGGAGTTCTAGGAGCTGAGAATTGTTGAAGTATTCCCTTTTCTGTACAAAATTCTTGCATAACTCCATTCTTGAACTTAGTACCATTGTCACTTCTCATCATTTTAACCTTCTTACTCAACTTGTTCTCAATCATTGTAACACAACCCTTAATCAACTCTGCAGTCTCATCTTTGGTACTTTGGAAATAAAACCAAATGTATCTTGAATAGTCATCAATGATCACAAGACTGTATCTTTTCTTTCCTATAGTTGGCACACTCACATGACCAATAAGATCCATGTTAAGTAATTCAAGTATTTAATCAATTGAATTGATGAGCTTATGCTTATGAGTAGATTTGTATTGTTTTCCCTTTTGACATGAATTACAATGATCTTCCAATTTGAACTCTCTTGTAGGTAAGCCTATGACATGCTCACCTTTGACAAGTCTATTCATGTTCTTTAAGTTCACATGACACAGTTTCCTATGCCACAATTTGGACTCATTTTCAGTGGCTTTGGAAACAAAACATGCACCCCCTCTTGAAACAGCTTCTTTCATATTCAGTTCATACAAGTTGCCATTTCTTGGTGCCATCATCATAATCATTTCAGGTGGAATGACAAACTCAGGTTTTAAGATGAAACAGTGGGAATCATCAAAACTGACTTTGTATCCCTTATCACACATTTGTGATATACTCAGTAGATTATACTGAAGACCTTCAACATGAAACACATTATCAAAAGAAACCTTTCCATTTGTTAAGATTCATTTCCCTATAATATTTCCACCATTTTCATCACTCCCAAATGCTACAGGTTCTTCATAATTAACAAATGATCTTTTGTCACAAGTCATGTGCCTAGAACAACCACTATCCATATACCATATTTCATTTAGAGGAGTGGACTGTTCCTGCACAAAAGAAAGAGTTTGATTAGTTGAGTGATGAAGTGCAAGCTTCTACATCTTGCAACTCATCAATTTATGTTTCTTTGACAGCTTGGGAAGTGAGTGTTGTTGGTTCTGGATCTTCATGAGTGACTTCTAAGTTGTCTGAATTATCAGTTTCATAACCAGACTCTCTTGGGGTTTTAACAAGTGAAGTTGGGGTCTGTAATTCAGCTGAGTCAGTGTTATACTCTTTGATCACATAATCTTTCCTTTCAGAGTAGTCTCTCATATCAGCAACTATCTCAACTTTAGTTTCAATCTTGGGTTTCCAAAGGAAACCATGTGGTTCATATCCATGTTTTAGCAAAAACTTCTCATCACCAGTGAGTTCTGTTGGTTTCATTCTTGGATATGCACCTTTTCTTCTTGTCTTCTCACTGCTTGATGATTCTTGAGATTCATCAGATTTGACTGATTGAGTATCTTGTTTGATTCTCAATGGTTGATAGTTCTTTTTGGTCAATTTCTCATGCTTCTTAGGAGATTTACTTCTCCTTGCTGATTCTGTCACTTGCTTCTTTGTTTTTACTTCAGCTTTCTTCTTAATCCTTGTCTCCTTTTCAGATTTCTTTTCTTCTCTGTTCATGGTTTCATTTCCACACACCTTTCCTTTTCCCAGATATACATCATACTTCTGTTTGTACAGGACAAAGTCTTGACCATACTTTATTCCATCTCGGACAGGAAATGGTTGAAATTTCAATTTCTCATTGCATGAGTCTGTGTGATGAACATATTTATCACACTTCTTGCACCATACCTTGCCTTTAAATTTTTCATGTTCTTTTGGTTTTTTGAACCTTTCACTTGGCTTAGGTGTCTTGACTCCTAGGGTCTTCTGATTCTTTAAACCATCAAAATCAATTGAAAAAGGCACAAACTCCTCAATCTTGAAATCCTGTCTGTCAAGTTTTCTTTTGACAAAGATAACCTTTTCCATAATCATAGGTTCTTCATCACTGCTTTCTCTAACCCTTGACTGTCTCTTTTCATATTCTTCCATAGTTTCTACTTCTCCAACATCCAGTACTTCATGACTAGAGAAGACTGGATAAACTGGGATAAAGTTTTCTGATTCAATTTCTTCAGTTATTCTCTCCTTTTTGTTTTGCTTTATCCTTTCCAACACAGTCTTGCTTGGTGGCCTGACTGCATTGTAGCTTATCTTCTTCTTTTCACAAATGTCAAAAGATATTTGTTCTCTTTTCATCTTATCATTTTGTTTCTTCATTCTTGGTGGGACTGGTGGATACTTTGGAAGTTGATCAACAGACTCTGGTTTCTTGTGTTTTCTCCCTCTTTCAGCAGCTTTGATTTCCTCTTCAGTAATTTGATCACTCAAATTACTCAAGTCATCTTGATCCATATCAATTGACTCAAGGTCTTCTTCAGAGACTTGAACTCCAATTGACTTTTCTTCTTTCAATTCTTTCTTCACAACAAACTCTCCTTCTTCACTCACCTCAACATTCTTATACAAATCTACAAGTTCTTCTTTGTCTTGAAAAACATCTATGAATTGATGTAGATATGCATTTCTTTTCTCTTTATCAACTTTTGGCATAATGTTGTTATTGAATGGTGGTGGAACTGCTTTGTACTTGTCTTCTTCCTTAACTTGATTTAAAATTCCACAGTTGTTTCCATTGGAGATCAAGTTCTTCAAAAATTCATTATCAACTTGTAGTTTTGTGTTCTGTGCCTTTTCTTCTATAACCATTTTCTTCAACCCATCTATTTCAGTTGTGAACCTTTTCTGAGTTCTATAGCTGTTTATACAGTCATCTTCCAAACTTTTCATTCTTTCCTCACTTATCAGTTCACTTGCCTCATATGTATTGATGATACTTTGTTTCCTAAAACACTCACTTTCCAGCTTGCCTACTTTTGTTTTCAATTCATTGATAATTTCATTTAAATCAACAGTAGGAGCAGATTGTACCTGAGATGAAGATGCAGTTTCTTTCTCAATTATAGCCATGAATGCCACATTTGCTCTCGTGATATCATCTGCAATGTCTTCTTCATGATTGCTCCAATCAAATTTACCTTCATGTTGTGTAGTAACTGCCACATTTCCTTGGTTTCTTGGTTGATTTTGGTTGGCTGGAACAGTGTTGTTTGGAACATTTTAAACTGCTTGAAGGTTCTGCTTATTGTTCATTTGAAAACCTTGATTCTGATGCACCCCTTGAATAAGATTATTCATTTGAGGCTGAAAGTTGTTGAAGTTGGGATTGTAATTGTTGTTGGGTGTGACACTCGGTAATTTCCCAATCCTATAAACTAAGTAATCAACCTAATAATTAGGTGATTGTGTATATTATGCGCGCTATGTTAGAATCAGCGCGGGCATATTGTGTGCGCCCTGCGCGAGCGCGCTGTATTAGAATCAGCACGGGCATGTTATGTGCGCCATGCGCGAGCACGCTATGTTAGTCAGCGCAGGCACGTTATGTGCGCCATGCGCGAGCACGCGATGTAAGAACCAGCGTGGGCATATGTTGTATGCGCCATGCGTGAATGTTTTGGCTTTATGTTTTCATAACTTGTTGTTTAATGGGATGACCGTCCCGCATGATACTAAGGCGGGTGCATCCCAAATCGTTTATGCGCGTGCGGAAGGGGAACTAACCTCCCCGCATGGCGGGAACATTGAGAGCTAGTTTGTCTGAAGCTCCAAGATGGAATTGACTTCAACATGACTGATCACTATGTTGAAATACCAAGACCACCTGGAGAATCTACAAATGAAACTCAATGTCCCTGACTGCGAGAAGGTTACGTACCTACCCGCAGCAAAGAAATGTCCTTCACGCAGAAAGCTATGCGCACAATGTTATACGCGCAGAACACTTAGTCTATTCTCCAGATGAAGGAGATTACTCCCGCCCAAAAGGAAACAGTGGCGTGTTTCAGAGATTTTCCACTTTTTACTGTACACTGACAAAAGCACACTGTAACATGAAAAGTCAACTGTCAGCCACCCTACTCCCACCAACCACAGACCTGCATGTCCTGTCCAAATCAAATCAAAATCTTTTATCCACTACTCCACTCTTAAATAAATAATAATAATTTCCATACTTTAGCATCATTACACCTAGATATGAAAAGATTACAATCCCCTAAATCAAGGGATTGTGTTCCCTTGAATTTGCCTATAAATATGTAACCTAAATTATCACCCAAAACACACTTCAAACTTCTCTCTTAAGAACTGCAAACTTGCACTAATCATCTCCCAAGCATCCGTTGTTTTCATTTCCGATCCTGTTACTAGGTAAGCCGAGAATATAACCTTGAGATCTACTTTCCAACCCTTATATTCTCCTATTTCTTGATCTTAATATATATACTTGTTATTTAATCGTATTCTAGACCTTCAATTCCGAGGCCAACACCAAGAAACCCCGAATCTCGATTAATCCCTTAACAAGAACCACAGGTGAGTCTCACAGCCCCTATTTTCACTGTTTTCACTATTTTTTTTAAACTGTTTTCGGGGCGAGGGACACGTACTTAAATTATGCTTTATCATGATACTCTTACAAGCAATGCAAGCAATTATGTGTTTAAATAATGTTTTATTATGGTATATTTACGAGCAATACAAACGGTTATCTATGGTTTTCGATAAGAGTGCGATACCAGTAAGTGATCACTTTACCAATGGAACTCTAAGGGTAGGGACTGCTGGTTTGATCCGCCCACTCGTAGGGGTCGCACCTCTTACACAGACGAGTGCCTAGCATGTCACGGGGCAGTACTATGGGATTGAGCCCGCTCGTAGAGGTCGCTCCTCTTACGCAGACGAGCGCCTTGTTTTCCGGCACAACGTCTGCGCGTAACCCGCGGGACGGTATTATTCGCTCGTAGTGGCCGCGCCACTTACACAGACGAGCACAGCTTTCCAGGAATGTTCGCGCGTAACCCGCGGGACGGTATTACATTATTTTAGCTCGTAGTGGCAGCGCCACTTACACAGACGAGCACAGTTCCCAGAAATGTTCGCGCGTAGCCCGCGGAACGATTTTATCAGAATCATGTTATAGAATGATTTTTATCAAGACTATGACGCGATACGATTTATCAAGTTACTAAAACTTGTGAACTCACTCAGTTTATACTGATTCAAATGTTTTTACGTGTCTTTCAGGAGATAACTAGGTAGCGCATGGAGTCACACTTAGAGCACCTCACGCTGAACATCTAAAACTAGCTTTTTGGAAGATTTTAGTTCTATCCCTTCGATGCGCGTGGTTGTTCCCGCCGCGCAAGGGGATATGGCGTGGAAATCTTCAACAGTTTTTATACTTGGATGTTTTTATGTAATTTTTAAACAATGTAATGTATTTGTATTAAACACTTCATGCGCAATGAAAATCTTACTTTGAATGTTTGCAATGGCCCGTGCTTAATTATCAATCCCCACTCGCGCGCGCCCGGCTGTTTCCGCCGCTCAGGGCCGGGTGTGACATTGAGATTGAAGTTTTTGTTGAAGTTTTGGTTGTTGTTTCTTTGTTGATTCTGCTGGTATTGATGCTGACCTCTTGGTTGTTGATTTTGGAATTGATTCATCTGATAATTCCATGGCAAGTTGCATTCTCTTGTAAAATGTCCTGGCTGTTGGCAATTGTAGAAGATTGCCTTTGACTTGTCAAATCCAATCCTCTCATTAGGACCAGAAACCAGAGATCTACCAGTTCTATTATACAACCTCTTACTTCTCAAAGCTAACATGGCAGCTTGCTACTTCAAATCCATGTCTTCTAAATCATCTGCATCAATTTGCTCTAAATCATCTTGTACCACACTTGTGTGAATTAGATTCTTTACAACAAATGCATTATATGAATCAGTAAACATAGACAGCAATGCCTGTGTTTCATTGCTTTGACCATTTCCACCACTAGAGTGAGGTACATTCCCAGTTGCCATTGAGGCAGTATCAGTGTCATCAATCAGTTGCACATTGAATCTCTGCTGATTTCCTTGATTACTTATGCTACCACCAATAAAAGACTTTGGAGTATCAACATTGTGCTCAACTGGTTCTTCAATCAATGCATTTGAAACATTGAAGCAGGGTCTTTCTTCTTAAACATTTCATTCTCTATCATCTCCAGTTCTGCAGCCTGAAGGAAGCATATCACATCATCCAATTTCAAGTCATTGAAATTATGCTTCTGAAGGATAAACTTGCAAGCAGTATACCATTCTTTTGGCATTGAGTTAAGTAACTTTGTGTTTAAATCAAAGTTAGTCATGACATAATCAAAGTTGCTCCGATCACTGCATTTCTCACTCAGAATGAAAATGAAAACTCAACAACAAGTTATAGTGATCCACGTGCATTTTTCTTTGCTTATGGAGGTTCTGGAACTTCAGCTACTGCAAATCAATTCTCAGCACCACCTAATGTGAACATGAAAGAGGATGAACAAAATTTTGTCCTTTTGTGTGCCTTCATGACTTCTTATGAGAATTTAGTTGGTAGTAAAATTTCCACAAGTGAGTTAACTAATAAAGATTATGATCAAATCGATCATGATGATTTGGAGCTCATGGATTTAAAATGGAATATGGAAATGATAGTCAGAAAAGTGAAAAAGTTCATGCAAAGGACTGGCAAAGATCTTCCATATTTAAACAAGAAGGTTGGATTTGATACATTGAAAGTTAAGTGTTATAATTGCCAAGAGTTTGGACACTTTACAAAGGAGTGTGATAAAGCAAAGAAGGAGTACACTTGTCCACGAAGTCAAGATCGAAGTTCTTATGGGAAAACGAGTAATGATGCTGATAAGTATTCTTGAAATAAACCATCTGCTTTTAGATCACAAGCCTTGCTATCTGATATTGATGGAACTGATTGGTTATGTTGTGCAACGACAATCAAGCAAACTTGGTTATGTTCGAGAAAAATGAAAATTTTCAAGATGCAAGTGGGAGTGAGCTATATTCGGACAATGATATTGAGTCTGATTCTGATGATTCATGTGGAATGCACCCAACTACCTTTGCTTGTATGGTTAAAATTAACGAGGTTAGCTCTTCTGTTCCTAACTCTATTAATTTATCTGCTAATGTGCCTTATGCTGATTGTGAGAAAAATAAGCCTACGTTAGAAACATTGAAAACTCATAATGATTGTTTAGTAAGAGAAATTTCTTTGCTTAAGGATGTTATAGACAATCTTTAGAATCTCAAATGAGATCTAGGGATAAAATTGAATCATTTTAGATAAGTAATCATGATCTCAAAGCTGAGTTGTCAATCAAAATGACAATTAACGCTCAAAATTTCAAGAAATCTTGAAACATCGTTCTAAGATAACTGAGCTTGAGAATGAAGTTGTTGAGTTGAAAAATAAGTTGGGCAAATCTTGAAACATCATTTTTTCTAAATGAGCTAATCGAAGTATCTGGTAAGTAAAAAGATTCTAATAAGGGTGTAGGTTTTGTTGAAGTACCACCACCATTTCATAATGATTATACTGCAAATCCTTTTGCTGGAAAAGAAGAAGAAGTGATTGTGAATGAACCTGTTGTTTCAGAAAAACCTAAACCAGTAAAAACTGATAATGTTAAAGCCCAATCGTCAACTCAAAAACATCATGTTGAAAGCAACAAAGTTTTTGTTGAGAATGTTGAGAAAGTTAACAATGAGGATGTGTTTGAACCAGAAGTGATACACAAAACCAGAACATTCCAAGTTCGAATCACATTCTATGTGAACCTCATGAATTTGCGGAGGCAGTGTATGGTTCAAACATATCTCAAATGAAAAAGGAGGAACAAGTTAAGGTTTAACCAGTGAAGGCCAAGAAATCAGAAAAACCTAAAATTTCTGATGAGGATTTGATGTGTTTTATCAATCATGTTGCTCCTAAACCATCAGTTGGTCATGTGTTTAAGCTTAAAGGGATAAGCACAATGTTCACTTAGAAAGACATTCCACTCGATATCATCAAACCCGAATTAATTGCAAGTGTCTTTCACAATGAAACTTTCTAAGGTACAAGATCTTGAAAACAAGTTTGTGATATCTAAGACATCAAAAGTAGTAGATCCGTTGATAAAAGCAAAAAGTTTGTTAAAATCTGCTAAAAATGTTCAGTTTGTAAAGTTAAATGGAACTGATTCGTTACAAAGTTTTTCAAATTGTTCAAATTTGGAATTCTATTTGAAACAGAAATGTGTGACTTCTGATGACTTGGGTAAGGGTCCAATTGCTGGAATTTATCATCAACCTTCGACTGCACATGTTTCTGCTAAACCATCACGTGAACGTGTTGACATGAGAACATGATTTCTCTGTGGTGAACATGGCCATGTGGTGTGGTTTGAAGAAATCTCAAAATCTTCATCAATTTATCAAGGAACAATCCAAACCCGTTCCTTTGATCAACGATATTTTGAGACGACCAACATCTTTTGATGATGAAACTCACATTATGTTTTATGACGTGAATCCTCAAAAGATGATTCATATTAATGAGAATATAAGTTATGCTAAGCCTTAATTTTGTTGGTGCATGATGCCAGTAGTTCAGTATCTCGTGTTTATTTGTTTCTCCAATCGTTTAAATTGTTCATTTTGTGTTGAACTTGTTAAGTTTGGTTTATGTTTTGGCGAACTTGAGTTGAGCGAAGTTAGGACAACTTCGCCTAGTGTGTTAGGCGAAGTTGTCCCTAATATATAATTTCTAACTTTGGCTCATATGTGAACATTTTTTGGACGGCTAGCTTTTGGTGACTTTGGGTGTCACATGTTTGTTCTTTGGTTATTATCCTTTGCAATATAACAAGTATTCTCTTATATACCCGTGTGTTTGTTTGTCATTTACGTGTTCATTTTCTTAGAACTCGTATCGTATACGTAGGGGATTCTACACCCTCGTGTTACGAGATACTCCTATGTAGATCTGGCTGGGAACCTACAAATTTGTACCCACAAAATCGATTTGAAAAAATGTGAATGCAAATATTGTTCAAGCTGCTTATTTACGATGAAAGTCAAAAAGACCTGTGACATACTCACAAGTGGCTAAACAACATTCATATTCACTTAATGTTAAGCTTTCAAGAGAAACTCAAGAGGTGCCCAAGACTGAGGCCTGGGCTGCCTTTTTGAACTAATCATTTTCTTTTCATGTGTAGGGTTCATCCAAGACCATTTATGGTGTAAACTGGATAATGGATAGTGGATGCTCTCGTCATATTACTGGCAACATCGATCTTTTAACAAATGTTAAAAATATACAAGGAGGGTTTGTTGCGTTTGCTGGTAATTCGGGAGTTATGATCACAAAAGAGGGTGATGTGTCAAATAGAAGTATCACATTTGAAAAAGTCAAATATCGTGATAAAGTTGATCATAATTTATTGAGTGTATCACAAATATGTGATAAGAAATACACAACTGTATTTACAAACAAAGAATGTCTAATTCTGAAACCGAGATATGTTACGCCCGAGGACATGGTTGTCATGCAATCCCCTCGATCAAATGATATTTATGTATTGAATATGTCTTCTAAAGTATCAACTTCTGTGGAAAAGTGTTTTGTTTCTAATGCAACTGAAAATGACACGATGTTCTGGCACAGAAGGATGGGTCATATTCATGTCAGGAAGATGAATTATTTAATGGCAAATGACTTGGTCGAAGGTGTTTCCTTGAAACATTTTAAATTATCCGACCGCTGTGTTGCTCATAAAAAGGGAAAACAGAATAAGAAGTCACACCCATCTAAGTTAATCAATACCATTGACACTCCATTAGAACGACTTCATATGGATTTGTTCGGTCCTATGAATCATGTGAGTATCTCCGGGGATTGGTATTGTTTAATCGTCACTGATGAATATTCAAGATATTCATGGGTTTTATTTATGAGTTCAAAAGATCAGACACCCATTCTGGTTCAAAACTTAATAACGAAGATCTAATCACTATACAAACTGAAAGTGAGATGTATTCGAAGTGATAATGGTATGGAGTTCAAAAACAATGTGTTGGATTTCTTTTGTATTCAAAAGGGAATTTATCATGAATATAGTGCTCCTTACGAACCACAACATAATGGGGTGGCTGAAAGGAAAAATAGAACATTGATTGAAGCAGCAAGAACTATGCTTGCAGATTCTAAGCTTCCTATTCTATTCTGGAACGAGGCTGTTAATACTGCTTGCTATACGCTTAATCGTGTTTTGACTGTGAATAAGCTTCAAAAGACGATTTATGAGCTTATGAACAAGAGAAAGCCTAATTTAAAGTACTTGGAACCATTTGGTTGTCCGTGTACTATGTTGAATAAAGATGCGGGAAAATTCGAAGAAAAAGCAATTGAAGGTTACTTCTTAGGTTACGCATCACCTAAGAAACGAGTATTTAACTTTACCTCGGGTTGTGTAGAGGAGTGGAACCATGTTGATTGCCAAAGGTACACCACACCTTCCCAAGGAAAAGTGTGAAACCCTAATCAGATCTCAGATCTAAGGTTTAATTAATCAATCAACGGATCTAATTCATTGTTGCTCTTATACATTATATGTATATATTATTTGTAGTATTAGGTGTATATAGATCAAGAGAATGAAGTTTGGATTGGGAGGAAAATTGGGCAGAGGTTCAATACGTTAATTACAAAATTAAATTAAGCAGAGGATGAATCCTCTATTTATAGGAAGATGGGTCTAGTTCGTTACATATTCCGTAACGAAGTAGCCACCCACTTCGTTACAATACATTAAACAATCATAAAGAAACACCCCCTGATTCGTTAAGCATCCTTAGCGAATCAGGAGGAACTTAACTTAAGGTCTAGTTCGTTAAACATCCTTAACGAACTAGACAGTTCCTCTAACGAACTAGCTTAGATTAATTATATCTTTTACATTAAATTAAATGATAAATACAAAGACTCGAGATGCAAAATCGTGTACTAGCAGACATCCCCTCGTCTTGAGCTCTTTGTCTTTAATTTACTTGAAGCGTCTTGTCTGCCAATCTCTGCAGCTATGAATACCATGTTCATGACACACACAAACAACGCGTTGAAACTGCATTGCTCGGTCATATTCTTCACGATGCTCAATAAATATCTTATTCTTTAATAGCACGTCGTTGTCGGTCTCTGTTAAATTCACGACCCACATCGGATCAATGATCTTTATCAGCTTCGTCTTTAAGCCTTTACCCAAAACAATAACGGCCTCGCCAGTTCGGTTGTCGTAGTACCAGCAGTTGAAAGATAAATACATATGTTGATTCAGCGTCTTCACCGGTACACGCTTCATAGTTCTTGGCGGCTTTACCTTAAGTACCAACTTCCTCCAACCTGTCCATGGATCAATCTCATCGATACGCTTGCGAGTTGGAACCTGCAGTTTAAAGAATTTGAACCCGTGGTTCACCTCAAATAGCAAATGTTGGTGAAACCAACTTGCTTGGTGATTCCCGCCACAGTTAATAAACGGTCGACACGCGAGGGTTTGAACGTCCCAACGCGTTAATGAAAGAACGTCTATAATCTTCTCATAATATTGAATGTCGTTCTCCCATTTTATAATACAGACCTTTAGATCGGAATCATAAAGCCATGAAATAATGTCCCCTTGCACTTTAGATACTGCCTTTAAGGATATCATCTGATTAGCTTGAGCACGAGCGACAGCTTCAACTTTCAGCTCTGATACCACTTGCGACAGCTTCAACTCCGTTTAATTAATCAATCAACGGATCTAGTTCATTGTTGCTCTTATAAGTTATATGTATATATTATTAGTAGTATTATGTGTATATAGTATATGTTAGATGGAATAGATTAAGAGAATGAATTTTGGATCGAGAGGAAACTTGGGCAGAGGTTCAATACGTTAATTACTAAACTTATATTATGCAGAGGATGAATCCTCTATTTATAGGAGATGATTCTAGTTCGTTACACATTCCATAACGAACTACCCACCCACTTTGTTACAATACATTAAACAATCATAACGAAACACCCCCTGATTCGTTAAACATCCTTAAGGAATCAGGAGGAACTTAACTTAAGGTCTAGTTCGTTAAACATCCTGAACGAACTAGGCAGTTCCTCTAACAAACTAGCTTAGACTAATTATATCTTTTACATTAAATTAAACGATAATACAAAATGATAAATACAAAGACTCGATACGCAAAATTGTGTACTAACAAAAAGGTCCTGATTGGATGTTTGACTATGAAGGTTTATTTAACTCATTTACTCAAATGGATGATAAACCTGATGAAGATTTGGTTCCCGCGTATTTAAAAGATCAATTCTTACCTCCAAGATATTTTGGGTCTGTTTATGTTGATGCCTCACAAGATGATCGTCTTGATACATCAAATATGATTTCGATTTCATCTAATGATGGTCATTTTGTTGATTCTTTCTCGGCTCCATTTACTGAAACACATGAGATTGGTGAATCGTCTCATGATGCTGAGGAGAATCTCACTAATTTAACAGAAAATGTTGTTGTTCCTGAGAATCCCACTCTTAGGATTCATAATTATCATCCAAAGGACAACATCATTGGGGAACATGATGTGGGTGTGCAAACACGACATTAAGTTGCTACTTCTAGTGAGAAAAATATATTTTGTGCTTATGCGGATTTACATTCCTCTGGAATCGTAAATCTCGCCAAATACACTGGCTTTCAATCCCAAGTAGAGCCAACGACGACTCGAATGGCACTTGAAGATCCTTTTTGAGTAGAAGCGATGCAAGTGGAATTGCAACAGTTTAACCGACTGGGTTTAACAATAAACTTGCTAGAGTTAAGAAGCCGATTCCTACAAAATGGGGATTTAAATGTAAAAAAGACAATCGTGGGGTAATCGTGAGAAACAAAGCACACTTAGTGTTGCAAGGTTTCCATCAGCAAGAGGGAGTAGACTACACTGACGTATATGCTCCAGTTGCAAGATTGGAAGCTATACGAATTTTTCTGGCTTTTGCGGCTTACAAGAATATTAAATTCTACCAAATGGATGTGAAAAGTGATTTTCTCAAAGGCGAATTACATGAGGAAGTGTTTGTTTTACAGCCTCCTGGCTTTGAAGACCCTGATTTTCCGGACCGAGTTTACCGTTTAAACAAGGCCCTGTATGGTCCACACCAAGCCCCGAGTGCTTGGTATGGCACGCTTGCTGACCGTCTTACTGATAACGGCTTCAAGCGAGGAACTGTCGACTGTACTCTATTTTATAAGAATATTGGTGATGATCTGCTCCATGTTCAGATATATGTCGACGACATTATCTTTGGGTCAACAAATGACAAGTTATGTAAGGAGTTCGAAAAATCTATGCAAACAAAGTTCGAAATGAGCTCGATGGGAGAGATTAACTTCTTTTTAAGGTTTCAGGTTCATCATTCTGAAAAGGGAATCTTCATTCACCAGACGAAGTATGTGAACGATGTCTTGAGCCGATTCAAGATAATTGTCGGAAAAATCCCTTCAACTCATCTCCCCGTGGTCACAATTTATCTCCAGATGAATTGGAGGATACCGTTGGTCCTATCCGTTATCGAGCGATGATAGGTTCTTTAATCTATCTAACTGCTTCTCTACATGACATAATGTTTGCTGTTTATTTATGTTCTAGGTACCAAGAAAGTCCCCGAGTGACTCACCTAGCAGCGGTAAAGTGTATACTTCAATATCTGAGGGGTAATCCTGACATTGGGTTATGGTACCCCAAAGACGATAATTTTTAACTCACTGTGTTTTCCAATTCGGACTATGGAGGGTGGAAGATTAACTTTAAATAGACTACAGCAAGGTGTCAATTCCTAGGAAGCCGGCTTGTTTCCTGGCAGTGTAAGAAGCAGACAACGATCTCCACTTCAACCGCTGAGGCAGCTTTGAGTTGCTCTTCACAAGTTTTATGGATCCAACAACATCTGCGAGACTATGGTTTGAAGTTACTTACTACTCCAATTTTAATTGATAACTCTGCTGCTATCAGTATCACCAAGAATCTCGTACAACACTCAAAAACAAAACATATCAAAATTCGATATCATTTCATAAGAGATTGTTTTGAAAAGAAATTAATTGATATTGAGAAACTGCACACCGATTTTCAAAAAGCGGATATTTTTACCAAGGCATTCGATAAAACACGTTTTAACTTTCTGCTTGGTTTGAATGGATTAAGAGCGCTTGCTGATATCCTAAAACAAGGATAACTATCTTTATTTTCTGCTTATTTTTCTTTCATTTTTATGTTTGGGTTTTGGAGGTGAAATAGAAAATACAAAAATATTGTGCTTCTTTTGTATAGAGAAAATCCAAAAACATTAAAAAAATTTTGAAAAATACAAAAATATTGTGATGTCTTTAAAATATTTTAGAAAATACAAAAAACATTGAAAAATTTGAAAATAAAAAAAAAATATTGTGTTTTCTGTTTGTATAGAAAAATTCGAAAAGCCAAAAAATTGTGAATTTTTAGTATGTTTATAAAAAATGTTGAAAAAGACAAAAAGATTGTGTTTTTAAGTATGTAAAGAGAAAATTCAAAAAGATTTTTGCATATTTTCGCTAAAAGTTATGTTAGTTACTTATATTTGAAGGACATATACTTGTATATGTTTGATCCTGATATTTACTTGTAAATGTTTGGGATAACCATTTACCTTACAATGGAAAGTAGTTTGGGCGATTATTATGCGTTTTACTTTATTCTTTTGCAGAAAATTATGTCAGTTATTTATGTTTGTGGAACATGCTTGCATGTTTTGGTCCTGTTTTCCACTTGTGGATTGATAGGATAGCCATTAATCTATAGACTTAAAGTAACTGGGGGATTGAATTTGTTTTTATGCTCCTCAAAATTTGAGTTTTGAAGCAAAAAAGAGAAAATGATAGTACATTGATCATATGGTCCCATATCCAGAAAGAAATAAGCTTAAAAGACTGTGTGCTTAACTGCATTGGTGCATTGATAGGTTTTAAACAAGCCATTAGAGTAAAGTATATGATATAAATTTAAAGAAACGCCAAATTGAAAGAGGTGTTAGTCCCTACCAAAAATCTCGGTAAGGATGGCAGAAATGTAATAGCCTATCATACTCAAGCCTTATATCTGTCTGATCACCAAAAAGAACATAAAGCAAATAACAAGCGTTAGGTTTCTGGACATTGTGAGTATTTATGCAGCTTAATCATCTGGGTATTCATATGAATGAATATTTCACTGGCTTTTAGAGCAAACCCAAAGTCAATAAACTTGATCATTGTCGTACATCGTACAAATTAAACTACTGACTTGATCAAAATCCATTGTTAGTCATGCATTTGTTCCTCCCTTGTGTGCGTCTCAATACCAGTAAGAAACGGACCCCAGGGGATACAATGTATGTAAGCCGAAAGATGGACTCGTGCATACTCACTCACAGAAAAAGGAAACTTGATGCATTGCTCAATAACTTCTATAAATTCAAATTTTGATCGACAATATAATGGTTTAAGTCAAGTTGGGGTGATACGGTAATCAAATTAAGCTTGAACCGAGATTAGAGTCTGATAGTTTCTGATATTATGTGCTTTAATTGAATCAATTAATCATATCACAAAAACTCTTAAAAGTTTGTTATAAGATTTAAGTGGACAACAATATCAATTACCGAGTTTACGCCAGTCATAATATCGCTGAAATATAAAACTATGATGGAAGGGCAATTTGGTAAATATGATTCTCTGCTTAAACTCTCCAAAAATACAAAAATATGTATTGCTTTCGAAAAACATACAAAAACACAAAAATATTCTATTATCTGCTTTATGTTTTATTTTCGGATATTTTACATGTAAATATTTTGAAACCAAAATGCAAAATACCAAAAAGATTTTATCTTTTCTTTTACATATTATTTAAACACTTTTTTACGTTATGTGTTTTGAGCGTAAAACACGTTGGTGTATTTCGTCTTATCACGTTGGGTAAGACACTTAAGGTATAAGGTCTTCAAAATTTATTTATTCAATTTAAAATTAAATAAATTTAATTCGTTATTCGTGAATAATGAATGGGGTCATTTATAACGCATTACTTTAATTCGTTACCTATTTAATTCGCTTCTGCCACTCTGTAACGAATTAACTTAAATCGTCATGCATAATTTAACGAATTAAGCACGAATCAAGCACGAATCCACTCTAATTCATTATTAACAAATCACTCATTCATTTGCTACACGTAATGAAGTAATTGCCACGTGTGACAAATTAGATAACGAATCAACTGATTCGTTATTACAAATTTAAACAAATCAAATGAATCGTTGCCTTGGAAACCATGTAAAATCGTTGCTTATAGGGAAGTGTGAAGGAGATTCGTCTTCATTCACTATTAACTTTCTTCACCTTTAAGCAAGGTCAATCTGCCCAACTTTTCAAGAAAACCCAACTTTAACGGAATCTCATTTTGTTCATTATTTCTGAATCGCAAGGTAATGGGGATCATTGAGTAATGATTTTCATCAGATTACTTGAACATTCAAGGGGTCAATTGATAGTTTGTTTCTTCGGCTTTAACTTATACATATAAACTACAATTTTATCTAATTTAGAACATTATTTAGCCTAAATGGACATCGCGAATCATGTATCGATGTGTTTCCGAGATATTTAGGATCATTTGTTCGGATTTACATCATAAATTATGTGATAATTGATTCCAGATTCGAATTTTGACTTTTGTTGTGCTTGTTAATTTTGACTTGGACTCAAATTAGTCTAACATTAACCTTAGTTGGTGGCCATTCGTTATAGGGTAACGAATTGAAACTACTTCGTGTTCAATTCGTTCCTAAGGTTTAACGAATCATTTCATTCGTGAAAAATTCCAACGAATTACTGCTCATTCGTTCTCTAATTTGTTATATTTTCACCTTTGATTCGTTATGCCTGATTCGTGTAAGTTATATGATAACGAATTAGTCAATTCGTTAATAACGAATCACCAGTTCGTTATAATGAATCAGCATTGATAACGAATGACATTTAATATTATTATAAAATAATTTGAATTTAATATTATTTAATTAGAGAATAATACTTAAATATTATCTTTAAATATTTAAATATTATTTATGCTAAATCTCGGGTTTATCTATTTTCAGTTATGGCTGACTAACATGTTCAGGATCCTCATGCTGCTGAGCAACAACCGGTACCACAACAACAAGTACCAGATCTTTCATTGCTACTATTTTACGAAAGAGATAACGTCTGTGCTTTTGTCGAAATGAACTTTCCCGAAGAGGATCTGTTTGGAGATATGTTGGCCTTCATAAGGCGTTCTCGTATTCATTATGCTATAACTACGAGACCAGCTGTTCATTTTAGCCTTGTTCATTCATTCTAGCATACGGTACGTTACATTGAGTCCGAGAACCACATTGTAGCTGAAGTCAAAAGGCAGCCTATTACTATTACTCATGGAGTGATTCGACGAGTGCTGCAATATGGAGACAACATGGATAACCCATGTGTGTTTGATAAGGGGTTGATAAAGGGGTTATTTAATCGAGTATTCTACGCTGGCAATCTCGAAATGTCCATGTATAACAAGGTGCACTTGTGTCCCACATAGAAGTACTTATTACATGCCTTGGTGGATGAAAAGGTGGTTTTGACGAGTGTCGTATCATGCTCCAATCAGCATCTGTCACACTGGTCTTGAACAAGCCGTTTAACTTCTTAGAGATGATCTTCTATCATATCAAGGAAAATTGTCAGGTCGTGAATCGACGTGGGAAGTTTTTTATGTATCCACTCTTTATACAATTGATTGTTCAAGACTTGATTCCTAATTTGAAGATTGATCGGACGTTAGTGGGTGATGTATTGAAGCTGGACCATATGAAAGCTGATACCATGAGGAGAATGAAGCTGTACCGTCAAGATCCTTAACCAAGGTTAAGGTGATTGATTGGTCATCTAGCTGCTCCAGATTATGTATGTCCTTCTGATGATCGCTGGATCCACGATGATTCAGATGCCGAGCGTGAAGAAGGTCAAGGTGGGAGCGACGGTGATGATGGTGACGATGGTGATGAAGGTGGAGGTGATCACCAACGTCGTGCTGTAGTTGAAGCAACAGCTTTTCAAGCTGCCCAATGAAAGCGTAAGGGAAAAGAGGTAGCTAGTGGTGAGCCATCTAAATGATGGGTTACTGCAGGAGCTGGTGTCTTATTTGGAGTTCAGCCTCCAAGGTCGTCTGCTATTCAAAGACTGGCGGTGCCGCTTACTACTAGCACCTCAGAACTTACTTTGACGACCACACTCGCATCGGATCCTAGGCCTACTGCTGCTACATCAATGATTTCACCTACACTGATTACGATGCCGAAAAGCCTCAAGGTCCAGTACAGCGAATCCCTCCATCGTTCCATGCTATGCCTTAGGAGAATCAGATTAACATGCTCTTGAGCTTGATTCATCATTAAGAGAATCAAATGGCTGCTGACCGACAGGCTCAATAGTAGATGCTGATTAATCAAAGGAAGTTGATGGGTTATGTCTCCTATTGTCAAAGAGAAACTAAGGAACTCCGTGAGATTGTTACGTCTCAGAGGTGAAAATAAAGCAGCAAGAGGATCTTATCGTACAACTGACATGCAAGGATGATGCACTTAAGAAGTTAAAGAACGGTGATAAAGATCCTGATGCCTCGGGGGCTGGAGGCAGTGAGCCGAAACAAGCTCACGACTCATCCTCAGGTGCAGGAACAAGTGAGGTTGGTGGTGATGTTAATAAACAGGTGGTTATTTATCAGGACTCGACCAATGTAAAACCAATTGAATCGATAAAGTCCAACACCGTTTTGATTATGTATAGTACGGTGGTGATTCGAAGCATGGTGAATGCCGATGAGATTGAAGTGGGACAGTTTGTTGATCGGTCCTTGACACGTGAGTAGATTTCTATTCTGCGGGGTTTGAATGATGAAGAACTTGATGTGTTAGAGGCCGAGGAAGATGTTGAAGTTACGAACGACGAGGATGTCTTACATGATATGACGATTCCTATGAACACGTCGTTTTTTATGAAGATCTGGAGGTTGAGATCGAAGATGTGACAGTTGAGGAATACCCTGATCTATTTCAAAGATCGAACGTAGATCCGGGAGCTCCTATATTTACTGAAGAAAATGTTAAAGCAGCTGAAGATCATCTGGATAAAGTTTCAAAAGGTATAGGCAAGAGCTTTGAATCGAATCCTGATCCATCTGTTGCTGATATTCAAGGATGGTTTGCATACCGAGAAAAAAGAGCTCGTAAGATTATCGAGGCGTACATGTATGTAGGACAAGAACAGGAGCAGGAAGCCATTGTGCGTGCTAAAGCTAATAAAATGACTTCATTCAAAGCCGTGTCTAAAGTAAGAGGTGATATTATTTCATGGCTTTACGATTCAGAGTTAAAGGTCTGTATTATCAAATCGGAGAACGGCGTCCAGTATTATGAAAACATTACTACCGTTCTCTCATTACCCCGTTGGGATGTACGTACCCTCGCGTGTCGACCGTTTATTTACCGTGGTAAAAACTATCGAGTAGAATGGTTCCATCAACATTTGCTCTTTGAGGTGAACCATGGTTTAAATTTTTTAGGCCGCAGATTCCAATCCGTAAACGTATTGACGAGATTGATCCAAGAACGGGTTGGAGGAAGCTCGTTCATAAAGTACAACCGCCAAAGACTATGAAGCATGTACCAGTGAAGACGCTTAATCAGCATATTTATTTATCATTCAACCGTTGGTATTATGATAATTGTATTGGCGAGGTTGTTATTGTTTTGGGAAGAAGTTTGAAGATCGAGCTGATTAAGATTATTGATACAATGTGGCTAGTTAATTTAACTGAGACGGACAATGATGTGTTGTTCAAGAATAAGATATTGATCGAGCGACGTGAAGATTATGACCGAGCTATGCAATTTCAACCGGTCGTACGTGTATGTCACGAGTACGGAATTCATAGCTGTTAGTGCACGGTTTTGGCGTCTCGGGTCTTTGTATTTATCGTATTTGTATTTATTATTATTATAATTTTTTTTCCTAGACAATTAGATAATCTTTCATTATATAGAAACATAGATATTACAACAACATAGCAGGTAGGCGGGCAACAAGCTGCGCCGCCACCCCTATCTGAATTGCAAACCCTAACCTGCTAAAGACATACCCCTGCCCTTTTGGAGTCGACACATTGCTATGCACAACCCGTTGGACCCTGGTTAGGAAACGGATAGCTTCCGGTGCCAAGGAGCCAAAGGTATCAAAAGCCAAAGGGACAAAAACATGTTGGTTCTCTTCGCAGGCTTTAGCATGTTTCTCCACCTTCTTCGTTTCAGCCCTTTTCATTGCTTGCCCAGCTACAAACCCATTATCCCTCAAACCAGCTAAGGGAGATACCCTTGTGAGGTCAACACAAGCGTGTTTTCCCACGGCCCAACCAAAGACGAGCAAATCTGTCGGTCGTAGAGTGGATCTCCCTTCCGTGGGGTCTGTAAGGAAGTTTACGGGGGCTTCCTTTTTAGCTAATATCCCAGCTCGCCTTAAGATGGGTATTTCGTTATAATGAAAAAGATATTTATGTTTAATAGGTATTTCGTTAATTTAAGGCTAGTTCGTTAAGTATGTTTAACGAACTAGCCAGTTTGCTTAATGTAACTTCCATTCGATAAGGATGTTTAAGTTATGGGCATATAGTTCGTTATGCTTGTTCTCATTAGTCATGGAATGTTGACGAATGGGGCATAATGAATCAAGTGATTCATTATGTCTCCTTATAGAGTCTGCAATGTTAACGAACTAGATCCTAATTCGTTACGGGATGTGTAACGATTAGTCCTCTGTATAATTTAAGTTTTGATTTTAAAAGTAACAACACTCTGTTAAAATCCTCTCTCGATCAAAGTTTCGTTAGTCTACTAATATACTAAACCCAACACAACTAATATATAATATATATAGTCTAATTAAGAGTAATCACGAAGTAGATCCTATTACGGTTTAGGTCTAGGTCAATATGTTATAGATCTGGATTGATCCGTTTGGTTTAACATTATCCATATCTAACAACCAACAATTGACTCAGTGGATCCTGAAGTAAAATGTCACACCCCGATCGCGATGGCGGAAAAATCGAGGCGCGGTGACGAAGTCGTGATTGTTGAGCACAATAGTATAAAAGTCTAAATGCATAAACATAACCAAAATGTCAAATATTACATCAACCAGGTAACATGAAACAAATTATTTAAAACAAAATATCAAGTTCCAAACAACTTCTAGCCTAGCCTTCATCTCTCTAAGGCCTCTAAACTTGCTAGGGATTTCCTGCTGCTTTATTTCCTGAAAACATGTAACAAACTGTCAACTACATAAAGTAGATGAGTGAATTCATAGGTTTAAAGAAAAAAAAAAAAAAAGTTTATACACAAACATACTAGTATAGGTTGTAGGGGTTTATATATAGGGTGTACCTGCGACTAACCCACCACTCCTACAATTTATACTACTATGTTTGGGTATAATACCCGGTTTTAAAAAAAAAGCTTGTAAGAAAAGATCTCTTGGTTTTCCCAAAGAGGTTTTTGTAGTAAGTAAAACACGAAATGTTCTCCTGGACTCTCAGCGAGGTTATTACTCTCCCACTAGAGTCGTATGTGATAAGATTACTCAAAGATTTGTGGTCTCCCAACGGTACATGTAGCACATAACAGTTAAGCATAAACAAGGACATATGAATTAGAGCATACTAAGTTTACTAGATAATCCAACGCCAAGATATCAAGTGTTACTAGTATCCAAGATGATGGTGAATGAATGATGATGAATGATGATGAATGATGACGAAGCCCAATGATCACACAAGACTTGACTTGAACCCACACAAGACTTAAACCAAGACTACCTCGCTCTTGCCATCCAGGACTCAGCTAGGTTCTACCGAGAGTAGGATAGACTCCCCAAAGAATCCTGGGTTCTCTTGGTCCCTACCGAGACTAGTATAGGTCCTCAAGAGTTATGGATTCCACCGAGACTAGTATAGAATCCCATGAGTTACGAGTGCCACCGAGAATAGAATTGCCACTCATGGTCGTGAGTTCTACCGAGAGTAGAATAGACTCTCACGTCCAATTCAACTCATGATGCTTTGATCTCTAGATTTCCATACTGACACGATGACTATGATGACATGAATATGATTCCCATTCCCATGATGTCAATGTTCATAGAATTTCCCATACTCATTGATTTCCAATGTTCTTAGATCTCCATAAGTTGATGGGTTTCCCCATGTTCATAGATTTCCAAAGTTTATAGATTACCAAAAAGCTTGTGGATTTCCGCACGTGTGTAGAAATCCAAAGGTTTATAGTTTAAAGAGTGTTTGCATAAATGATTTTGTCCAACCGTGTAAAGTTACCATGTTTCCACCCCCATAGTTTTGAAAAGCTTAAATAGGGGCTATGAACTCACCTTGTTGGTTTAGTAAGGCTGCTAGAGGCGACGAGTGCTATCCAATTTGTTGATCCTCTAAGTCTAGAATAGGGCATAATAGGTTAACAACGTGTTATAAGTCTAAGAGTACAAGCCAACGCGACCTCGAGTAAAAACTGGGTTTTAAAGCTGAAAAAAAAAAAAAAAAAAAAAACAGGAGGCTGGATCTGATTCAACTGAATAGGATCTGATTCGACTGAATAGGATCTGATTCGACCGAATAGGATCTGATTCGACCGAATAGGATCTGATTCGACCGAATAGGATCTGATTCGACCGAATAGGATCTGATTCGACCGAATAGGATCTGATTCGACCGAATAGGATCTGATTCGACCGAATAGGATCTGATTCGACTGAATAGGTTCTGATTCGACTGAATAGGATCTGATTCGACCGAATAGGATCTGATTTGACCGAATAGGATCTGATTCGACCGAATAGGATCTGATTCGACCGAATAGGATCTGATTCGACTCCTTCAAGCCGGGTGACGGAGAAACCTACGGGAAATCGCGATTTTTGTGATTTTTTGACCAAAATTGATGTTTTATACATGGAAATGCCCGGAATTCAAAGACCTAATGATTCCTAGTATTTATAACAACAAAAACTTGCATTTTGACACCAAAAATGACGGTTTTTGACCAAGAACACACTTGACACAAAAGTTGGGGTTTTTGCTCGATTCGGGGCCGGATTTGATGATAAAAACGTTTGATTTTCAAGAAGATCTTACCAAAAACAACAACAAACAGATTTGTGGACTCGGATTTGAAGTTTGAAGACTTCTCTCTCTAGTTTCTCTCTCTAGAATGAGAGTGTTTGGGTGGGTTTTGTGAAAGTGTTGGTGAAAATGAAAGAGGTGGTGCAAGAACACTTGATTTCCCGCTTAAATACTCGGGTGACTCGGGTTCGGGTTTAGGCTACCTACGGGTCAAGACTAGTCGAGTTCATAAGTTTTTAAACAAACTAAAACTTTTTCAGCAAAACTTTTATAAAATCATTTTTCGAATAATTATTTGAAATCTTTTTAAATAAAAACATTTTATTTTTCGAAAGCATAAAAATTAATATTTTTCAGGCGTAAATGTCGTTTTATGAAATAAACATTTTAAATGATAAAAACAGATTTTTCCAATGATATGGGTTCCGAACTTATCGTCCAGAACCCAAAGTCTATAGTTTCCGATGATTTCACGATCTTAGTTTACTAATCGAATTTCAGGGCGTTACATCCTCCCCAATTTAGAGGAATTTCGTCCCGAAATTTAGATTTTTGTATACTTGATTAAGTTTTGATCTAGATTACACGATCCCATGATGACCACTATGCGCCACTACCTCTAATATTCATCTTGGATACCACCCAAATCAAGCTGAAGGGGTTTATATATAGGGTGTACCAGCAGCTAACCCACCACCCCTTCAACCCCACTTGAGTGTTTCTTTCGACTCCTATTAGATCAATGACACACAGGACGACACACTATTTTCCACTACAAGGCATCACCTTCAAGCTTTACATCAGACGTATTCATTTCGGATTGAAGGGGTTTATATATAGGGTGTACCAGCGGCTAACCCACCACTCCTTCAATCTTCTGTGAATAATTCCCTCAATAACTCTTGAATTTAACGTCTCACAGCTGCCACGCTAACTATGAGTCCCTAATTCCAAGTCTCGCTTCAGACATAACCAACTTGTGCTGAAGGGGTTTATATACAGGGTGTACCAGCGGCTAACCCACCACACCTTCAACATTCATTGATTAATTCCCTACACAAACCTTGAGTTCACGACTCATAGTTACACAATAGCAAATTGTTTATACACGTATACACCTGTGACCTTGATGCAATTATATTCCGGACTATAATTACGAGCTCACCTTGTATCAATGTATAAACTCTATTGCGTGTGGTTAGAGAATTGACACGACACCACACACACACACACAACCATGCTTTATGAATGCTAGAAATATGACAAATTTTGGCTCAATGATACATAGTTCACTCCAATGTCTACATGATTAAGTATGCACGACTTGTGTTTTCCAGCACGAGTCATGAGTAGCCAAACTTGGTGTTATGCAAATAAGAGAATATTTATAAGCAAATAGGAACAACATGATACTTTATTGAATAATATTGGTCCCTGATTACATGATTACGATTACATAGACTCCAAGATTTCTAGAATTACAAAGATGATGACTATGCGAACAGATGAGGGTATTTCTCCTTCATCTTATCTTCTCGTTCCCATGTGAACTCGGGTCCACGATGGTTGTTCCATCGCACCTTGACTATAGGTATCCGGCTTCGCTTAGTCTTTTTGACTTCTCGATCTAGGACCTCGACAGGTTCCTTAACAAAGTGTAGTTTGTCGTCGATGTGAACCGTGTCGATCGGGATTTGAGCGGTCTCGTCAACGAGGCACTTTTTGAGTTGCGACACATGAAAAACGTTGTGAACACGGCTGAGTTCTGGAGGCAATTCCAGGCGATAGGCTACGGGTCCGACCTTTTCGATGATCTTGAAAGGTCCCACGTACCTTGGAGCAAACTTTCCCTTCTTCCCGAAGCGAACAACGCCCTTCCAGGGGGAAACTTTGAGCATTACGTGATCGCCTATTTGGAACTCCAGAGGTTTGCGGCGTTTGTCAGCATAATACTTGTGTCGACAGCGGGCGTCCTTAAGTCTTTGCTGGATGATGGCGATACTGTCAGTGGTTTCCTGTATCAGTTCCGGGCCGATGATTTGAGAATCTCCGGTCTCGGACCAACACAGTGGAGAACGACATTTCCTGCCATAGAGTGCCTCGAATGGTGCGCATTTGATGGTAGCATGATAGCTGTTATTGTATGAGAACTCTGCAAGAGGAAGGTGAGTCTCCCAGCTACTACCGAATTCAAGGATACAGGCTCTGAGCATATCCTCCAGGGTTTGTATGGTCCTTTCGCTCTGTCCATCCGATTCAGGATGATAGGCAGAGCTAAGTTTCACACTTGTCCCAAAGGCTTTCTGAAATGACTTCCAGAACCTTGACGCAAAAGTGGGGTCACGGTCAGACGTGATGCCCTTAGGCACACCGTGATGGGTTACGATCTCACGAATGTAAATCCGCGCCAGCTTCTCCGTGGTGTAGTCCTCACGGACAGGGAGAAAGTGAGCGGATTTGGTCAAGTAATCCACGATAACCCAAATCGTGTCATAACCGCTGGGTGTCCGCGGGAGTTTGGTAATGAAGTCCATAGCGACTTCGTCCCACTTCCACTGCGGTATGATCGGTTGTTGTAGCAGGCCAGATGGTCTCTGATGTTCAGTCTTGATCCGCGAGCATGTTAGACATCTACCGACGTATAAAGCTATGTCCTTCTTCATACCCGGCCGCCAGAAGTGAGACTTGAGATTCTGATACATTTTATCACTGCCTGGGTGAATAGAGTATCTGGATTTGTGCGCTTCGTTCAGGATAAGTTCTCGAAGTGGTTCAGAGTTTGGAATCCACATGCGATTTAAGTAGTAAAGTATACCATCAGACTTGGTTTCAAACTTCCGTTCGGCACCGCAAGATAGCATATTTTTGGGATCACCACCAGCAATCGCTTGCTTTTGAGCTTCAAGAACCATGGAGGGAAGATTGGACTGAATACGGATCGCATGCAACTGGGTCCTTTCCTTGCGACTTAACGCGTCAGCCACTACGTTAGCCTTTCCAGGGTGGTAGCGGATTTCGCAGTCATAGTCACTTAGGAGTTCAACCCATCGACGTTGTCGCATGTTTAGCTCCCTTTGATTGAGGATGTGTTGTAGGCTCTTATGGTCGGTGAAGATGACAGATTTCGTACCGTATAGGTAGTGCCTCCATATTTTTAAGGCAAAGACCACAGCACCCAATTCCAAGTCATGAGTGACATAATTCCTCTCATGACTCTTGAGTTGACGCGAGGCGTAAGCGATGACCCTTCCGCGTTGCATTAAGACGCAGCCTAGACCTTGGCTCGAGGCGTCGCAATAAACAACAAAATCATCGTTACCCTCAGGAAGCGACAGGATTGGAGCATGACAGAGTTTATGTTTCAATGTTTGGAAAGCCTCTTCCTGCTCTTGGCTCCAAATGAACGGTTCCCCTTTTTGAGTTAACATTGTGAGGGGCAACGCGATCTTTGAAAAGTTCGAGATGAACCGACGGTAGTACCCAGCCAAACCAAGAAATGAACGAATTTCGGTCGGCGTCGTAGGCGCTTCCCAAATCTTGATGGCTTCAATCTTGGCAGGGTCGACATGAATGCCTTCTTTGTTAATGATGTGACCTAAGAATTGAACTTCCCTTAGCCAGAATTCGCATTTGGAGAATTTGGCGTAGAGTTGCTCTTTTTTCAGCAGATCCAAGATAAGCCTGAGATGAAGCTCATGGTCGGCTTTAGAGCGGGAATAAACGAGAATATCGTCAATGAAGACGATAACAAACTGGTCCAGGTATGGGCGACAAACGCGATTCATGAGATCCATGAACACCGCGGGAGCATTCGTCAAACCAAATGGCATGACTAGGAACTCGTAGTGTCCATATCGAGTTCTGAAAGCGGTTTTCGCGATGTCGTCCTCCATGACGCGCACTTGGTGATAACCTGAGCGTAGGTCGATCTTGGAAAAGTAGGTGGCTCCTTGCAGCTGGTCGAAAAGATCGTCAATCCTCGGTAGTGGATACCGATTCTTGACGGTGAGTTTGTTAAGCTCACGATAGTCTATGCACATCCGGAAAGATCCGTCCTTCTTTTTGACGAAGAGGACTGGAGCTCCCCATGGAGATGAACTAGGGCGAATAAAACCCTTGTCCAGTAGTTCCTGCAGCTGGCTCGATAATTCCTGCATTTCTGACGGAGCCAAACGATACGGAGATTTTGCCACGGGGGTTGCACCGGGAACTAAATCGATGTGGAATTCGACTTGTCGGCTAGGAGGAAGTCCGGGCAAGTCTTCAGGAAAAACGTCTGGAAATTCACGCACGACGGGGACATCTGAGAGCTTCTTCCCCTTTGATTCCTTGATGGAGACATGAGCTAGGAAGGCGGGACACTTCTTTCGAATGCAATGCCGGGCTTTTAAGCAGGAGATTAATTTCAGACATCTGCCTGATCTCTCTCCTTGAATAGTTATAGACTCGCCAGAAGAACAAGGAACGCGGATGAGTTTCTCGGCACACACTACTTCCGCGTGGTTGTTGGACAACCAATCCATCCCCACAACTACATCGAAACTTCCTAGTTGCATAGGGATGAGGTCAATGCTAAGAGGCGTCTGATCAAACGTAAGCGTGCAATTGCGAACGATTTCGTTCACTTGGGTAGACTCTCCGTTTGCCAATTCGACAGAGAAAGCGGGGTCTAAGACGGAAGTTCCTAGATTAAGCAATGGGACCAATGCGCTAGAAATAAAACTTCTATCTGCACCCGTGTCAAATAGAATAGAAACCCAGAGATTGTTGAGAATGAACGTACCAGTAATGACGTCAGGATTTTGGCGAGCTTCAGCAGTGCCAATAGTAAAGGCTCGGCCTCGGGCCGGTGGAAGATTTGCAAGACGAGGACACCTGCTCTTGAAGTGGTCCGTGGCTCCACACTCGAAACAGCCTCGAGTGTTGCTGGGTTGGGAACTGCTGCTCTGTATCGCCAGTTGATTACCTTGAAATCTGCAGCGTTCCGCTAGGTGCCCCAAACGTCCACAGCTCGTGCATTTCCAGCACGGGGTTCCGGCAGGATGATGAAATTGGCAAGTGCCGCACTTGGGGTGAACCCCAGTGTACTCCCTCTTTGGCCTTCCAGAAGGGGTGGGAGCAGGAGCGACAGAGCTGATTGGGGTTGCGGGAGTAACCATCGCGTAACTGCTAGCCTTACGCTTTTTGATGCGGTTGTTCTTTTTGGATGAGCCCTCAGCGGCCTTGCCCGTGTCCTTGGCTAGGACCCCAGTCTTAACCTGATCCTGGGTCAGTCGGGCAGCTAGTTCAATCGCCGCTTGCAGGGTTGATGGGTCAGCCCCGATAACGATTCCACGAACAGTGCAGGTAGGCCATTGATGTAAAGCTCAATAGCCCGGGAGGGAGGGGTGACCAGGTGTGGTACGAGAAGGGAGAGCTCGTGAAAACGCTCCGTGTACCCTTGGTGATCAGCGCCCTTCATTTTGTGCACCCAAAACTCAGCTTCAAGTTTCTGCACCTCACTGCGAGGTACGAACTCGCGGGTAACCAATGCTACAAATTCCATCCAGGTCATGGCCAGGGCAGCTTCACGCCCACGGGTTCTTATCTCGTTGTTCCACCAGGTCAGCGCGCGTTTAAACAACATGCTTGCCGCGTGCGTGACCTTCAGTGCCTCAGGGCACGAGCTTATAACAAAGGCTGCCTCCATCTTTTCGATCCACTGGAGGAGACCAACGGCGCCTTCTGTACCGCTGAAGCTGGTGGGTTTTGTAGTCATGAAGTCCTTGTATGGCTTATTCGCTGGTTCATTTGCGTTCTGAGCTGGAGTTTGGTTGGCCCCAGAGGTTCCTTCTTGCCTCAGCCCCTGGCTGATGGTTGTTACCATGCCTGGTAACACAGCCGCGATCTGCTGGGCTATAAGGTTGGCTAACTCAGCGGAGTCCATGGGAGCGGGTGCACGTCTGGGAGGCATTCTACGCATGACGAAAAACGAGCGTTAGATAGAATCAATGATACGCCAAAGATTTAAGAATAGAGGACATAGATTATACCAAGAATACAGAATGACATGACTCAAGAGATATGAATGCTTGATGACCGAAGATTTTGGTATGACTGAATGACTCAGAGGTTTACAATTAATATGCAGCACATAAGCACGTATATAAGTGTAGGCATGTGATTGTGATGCATGAGCTACCTAGAGTCAAGGATCCTAGGTTATAGTCTAGGTCGGTTTCCTAATTCCCTATAACCATTGGCTCTGATACCAATCTGTCACACCCCGATCGCGATGGCGGAAAAATCGAGGCGCGGCGACGAAGTCGTGATTGTTGAGCACAATAGTATAAAAGTCTAATGCATAAACATAACCAAAATGTCAAATATTACATCAACCAGGTAACATGAAACAAATTGTTTAAAACAAAATATCAAGTTCCAAACAACTTCTAGCCTAGCCTTCATCTCTCTAAGGCCTCTAAACTTGCTAGGGATTTCCTGCTGCTTTATTTCCTGAAAACATGTAACAAACTGTCAACTACATAAAGTAGATGAGTGAATTCATAGGTTTAAAGAAAAAAAAAAAAAAAAAGTTTATACACAAACATACTAGTATAGGTTGTAGGGGTTTATATATAGGGTGTACATGCGACTAACCCACCACTCCTACAATTTATACTACTATGTTTGGGTATAATACCCGGTTTTAAAAAAAAAGCTTGTAAGAAAAGATCTCTTGGTTTTCCCAAAGAGGTTTTTTTAGTAAGTAAAACACGAAATGTTCTCCTGGACTCTCAGCGAGGTTATTACTCTCCCACTAGAGTCGTATGTGATAAGATTACTCAAAGATTTGTGGTCTCCCAACGGTACATGTAGCACATAACAGTTAAGCATAAACAAGGACATATGAATTAGAGCATACTAAGTTTACTAGATAATCCAACGCCAAGATACCAAGTGTTACTAGTATCCAAGATGATGGTGAATGAATGATGATGAATGATGATGAATGATGACGAAGCCCAATGATCACACAAGACTTGACTTGAACCCACACAAGACTTAAACCAAGACTACCTCGCTCTTGCCATCCAGGACTCAGCTAGGTTCTACCGAGAGTAGGATAGACTCCCCAAAGAATCCTGGGTTCTCTTGGTCCCTATCGAGACTAGTATAGGTCCTCAAGAGTTATGGATTCCACCGAGGCTAGTATAGAATCCCATGAGTTACGAGTGCCACCGAGAATAGAATTGCCACTCATGGTCGTGAGTTCTACCGAGAGTAGAATAGACTCTCACGTCCAATTCAACTCATGATGCTTTGATCTCTAGATTTCCATACTGACACGATGACTATGATGACATGAATATGATTCCCATTCCCATGATGTCAATGTTCATAGAATTTCCCATACTCATTGATTTCCAATGTTCTTAGATCTCCATAAGTTGATGGGTTTCCCCATGTTCATAGATTTCCAAAGTTTATAGATTACCAAAAAGCTTGTGGATTTCCGCACGTGTGTAGAAATCCAAAGGTTTATAGTTTAAAGAGTGTTTGCATAAATGATTTTGTCCAACCGTGTAAAGTTACCATGTTTCCACCCCCATAGTTTTGAAAAGCTTAAATAGGGGCTATGAACTCACCTTGTTGGTTTAGTAAGGCTGCTAGAGGCGACGAGTGCTATCCAATTTGTTGATCCTCTAAGTCTAGAATAGGGCATAATAGGTTAACAACGTGTTATAAGTCTAAGAGTACAAGCCTACGCGACCTCGAGCAAAAACTGGGTTTTAAAGCTGAAAAAAAAAAAAAAAAACAGGAGGCTGGATCTGATTCAACTGAATAGGATCTGATTCGACCGAATAGGATCTGATTCGACCGAATAGGATCTGATTCGACCGAATAGGATCTGATTCGACCGAATAGGATCTGATTCGACCGAATAGGATCTGATTCGACTGAATAGGTTCTGATTCGACCGAATAGGATCTGATTCGACCGAATAGGATCTGATTCGACCGAATAGGATCTGATTCGACCGAATAGGATCTGATTCGACTCCTTCAAGCCGGGTGACGGAGAAACCTACGGGAAATCGCGATTTTTGTGATTTTTCGACCAAAATTGATGTTTTATACATGGAAATGCCCGGAATTCAAAGACCTAATGATTCCTAGTATTTATAACAACAAAAACTTGCATTTTGACACCAAAAATGACGGTTTTTGACCAAGAACACACTTGACACAAAAGTTGGGGTTTTTGCTCGATTCGGGGCCGGATTTGATGATAAAAACGTATGATTTTCAAGAAGATCTTACCAAAAACAACAACAAACAGATTTGTGGACTCGGATTTGAAGTTTGAAGACTTCTCTCTCTAGTTTCTCTCTCTAGAATGAGAGTGTTTGGGTGGGTTTTGTGAAAGTGTTGGTGAAAATGAAAGAGGTGGTGCAAGAACACTTGATTTCCCGCTTAAATACTCGGGTGACTCGGGTTCGGGTTTAGGCTACCTACGGGTCAAGACTAGTCGAGTTCATAAGTTTTTAAACAAACTAAAACTTTTTCAGCAAAACTTTTATAAAATCATTTTTCGAATAATTATTTGAAATCTTTTTAAATAAAAACATTTTATTTTTCGAAAGCATAAAAATTAATATTTTTCAGGCGTAAATGTCGTTTTATGAAATAAACATTTTAAATGATAAAAACAGATTTTTCCAATGATATGGGTTCCGAACTTATCGTCCAGAACCCAAAGTCTATAGTTTCCGATGATTTCACGATCTTAGTTTACTAATCGAATTTCAGGGCGTTACATAAAATAAGGATCATTTGAGATTTTCAAAATTCAGGATCCTCAAGTAGCAAAAGGATCATGGATCCTGCCGATCAAGACATATTTACAAAAAGGAGAAATCCACGGAAAAAAATCATGGATCCTATCGAATGAAAGTATCATGATTTCTTTTAATACATGATGTTTTGTACAGGAAATCATTAGGAGGTCCTTACCTTAGATGTCTTAAGGATCCTGAGATCCACGAGGTGTTAAAGGATATTCACGAAGGAGATTGTGGTAACCACACTAGGAGAAATCACTCTTCTCCAAAATACTAAGAGATTGATACTATTGGCCAACCATGAGAAAAATGCTATGGAATATGCTCAAAGATGAGCCGTGAGCTTGTTTCGGCTCACTACCTCCAGTACCTGGAGCGTCAGGATCGTCATCATCATTCTTCATCTTTTTCAGGACATCGTCTTTGCACGTAAGCTAAAGGATGAGATCAACATGTTCTTTAATTTTCACCCTTGGGCCGTGAAAATCTCACAAAGCTCTTTCGTCTCCTTCTGGCAGTAAGAGACGTAACCCATCAGAAGACGTTAGTTAATCATTATTTGCTCTTGAGCTTGATGATTGGCCGCCATTTGATTCTCATATAAATGAATCAAACTCAAGAGCATTTCCATCAGATTGGTTGGGATCAATGAATGTAATGTCGGAGGTACAGCTGCACATGACCCTAAGAACGGCTAATACTCATAATTGAAACGTCCAAGGGAAGGGTCGGTATCATAGTTGATGTCGTAGGAACCACTGAAGTAGCAGCAGGCCTTGGCATCATAGCTAATACATATTGAGGAATCATGACAAGCCAAGGATCATAGGTGAGTGTAGTCGGCAATGTGAATTCCGGGGTGCTAGTAGTAAGCAGCACCACCGGACTTTGAGGAGCGGACGACCTTGGCTCATGTGGACCGATTTCCACACCACCTCCAGGTCTACCATCACCACCTTCGTCTCCATCATCACCACCTTCGTTCCCACCTGGTCCCTCTTCACCTTTGGAATCCGAGTCATCGTGGATCCAATGATCAATAGAAGGGCATTCGTACGCCGGGTTTGACAAATGACCAATCAAACGTATGGTCCTCGGCGTGTCCTGCCTATACGACTTCATCCTCTAAACTGTATCAGAATTCATATGCTTCAACTTCAACATATCATCTTTGAGTGTCAAATCAATCTCCAAATCCTGAATAAGATCCTGAACGATCGATTGGATGAATCGTGGATACATAAGGAATTTACTTCGTTGGTTTTTGACCAAGAAGTTTTCCTTGGATGGTAAAAGATCATCTTGGAGAAATTGAATGGTTTGTTGAAAATCAGAGCGACGAATGCCAATTGTAGCATGATGCGGCACTCTTCGTATCCACCCTTGCGTCCCCCAAGGCAATGAATAAGCACATGTAGTAGATACTTGTGCGTAGGGCACAATTTAGCCTTGTTGTACATGGAACGATCAAGAGCACCCACATAGAAGACTTATTGAAATAACCCGCGGATCAACCCCTAATCAAACTCACACGGGTTATCCATATTGTCCACAAACCGCAGCACCCGTCTAATAACCCCAGGTGTAATGACAACAGGCTTCTTGTTGACTTCAACGACGATTTGGTTTTAAGACTCAATGTTAGGAGCCAAATTCCAAAACGGTCGGATAATGCTGAAGTGGATCTTCGTATTAGCAGTAACAACATAGCCTATACGGGATCGTCGGATAAAAGCATGCATATCATGAAATACGTCCTCATCGGCAAAATTCTCCCCAACGAAAGCACAAATGTTATGCTTTTTATCAAAAGGCAACATAGAGAGTTCAGGCTCTTGAGGTTGCTGAACCTGTTGCTGCTCAGCCGCGAGAGCATTCTGAACAATTTCGTCAGCCATATCTGAAAATACATAAACCCGAGAATTAGTAAAAAGAACAATCAAACAATTAAATTATTTCATAATTTTAATTTTTGGATTTTCAAAATAATACTAAGTGTCATTCGTTAATATTCTTTGCTCATTCGTTATAATGAATCAGGTAATTTGTTATAATGAATTGCTTAATTCGTTATAAATATTTAAGCACGAATTAAACATAACGAATCATTAACGAAGGAGTAACGAATTAACTAACGAATTGTAAGTTCATTCGTTATCATACGAAAGAGGTGATTTGTTATGGTGATTCGTTATGGATCTGAACATGAATGGGAGTCCATTCGTTAACCTATAACGAATGGTCACCAATAATCATAACTTTGACTATCAGGAGTCAAAGTCAAAATTCAGATGAACATAAATAGTCAAACATGCAATCGCCGAATCAATTACACCATGTTAGAAGATGAAATACCCCATAATGAACGTGAAACGGCTCGCAAGATCATCGATAGCCGATACATGATAGCCATTTTTGGTAAAAACCAGTTATAATTAGGTTTATGTAGATTTATGTTTATAAGTTAAAACCGACATTAAAATCTATCAATTGACCCATGAAATGGTCATGGATTTCGACGAAACATATTACGTTTTGATTGTCACTACCATCTGAACACTAGATGATGATCAAAACTGAATAAAAAATGTCCTATTTTTCTAGAAAATTTTGGCAGAGCTTGGCTAGGGAAGATGAATAGTGATGGGTAACGAATGAACCGATTCGTTCTCATCCTATTCATTATATAAGACAAGTTTGAACACATTTCAAGACAACGAATCAGCTAATTCGTTAATTCATAAGACCCGGTAACGAATGAGTGATTTGTTTAAAATCATAACGATTTAATAACGAATTAAGGTTACTTCGTGCTTCATTCGTTATCAAACAGATGACGAATGGGGTTATTCGTTACAGAGTGGCGGAAGCGAATTAAGGATCACGAATTGGATTGATTCGTAATCAAAATGACCCTCATTCGTTATCCAGATATATAACGAATGGACAATGAAGTTAAAAAAATTACAAATAAGTGAAATAAAACTGATAAATTACAAAGACTCGAGATGAAAAAACCGTTCACTAACACATTGCCTAGCGAACCGGGCTTTAGATATGTTGGGTTATTATTAATATGTGTTGTACTTTGTTTGGGCTTACATTGTAAACCGAGATCACATGGATCTTAGTTGGCTTTTGGGTAATGTTGGGCTTGTGTGTAATCCATATATAAACATTGTAACAAGGTTTATTTGCGATAGTACGCAATAGAGAGGGACGAGAGAAGTAGTGTTGGTTATTTTTACTCGTTGTGCTTAAGCACCAGACATAAATATACATGTATTTTGAAGAAGTTTCTATTGGGCCTATTCTATTGGGCCTTTGGAAAACTGAACTTTTATTTGGACTTATAAATTGGACCAATACACTAATTTTTCACCTAAAATAGACCAAGTAACCAATAATTCATCAAATGTTGCACTGCATCAAGAATTGGACTCTATCATGGGAACTGCTACTCATGTACCCCGTTAATTGTCTCATGAAGGGTTTGTCGAGTGGAAGTTTGGTTTTGAAAAATATGTGAAGATGAAAGATGCCAAGATTTGGAGGACCATTGTTTGGGGTCCTCAAGCTATCACCTATCAATGAGAAAATTCCGAAGAAGTGGCTGTGAAGGCTGTTGAATTGTATGACGATGCAGACTTTGAAAAAATTGAAGAGAACGAAAAGGCACTTTCACCCGAAATTGACCAGTGCCCGTTGTATGTTTCCGGTAACTATGACACTTTCACCAGAAATTGTCTTGGGATTTAGTGAATTACAGACTTCAAAGGCATTGTGGAAAGCCCTTATTGAGGTGTAAGAGGGATTTGAGGACATGAGAAGAAGCTGACAAGATCCCTTATGAATAAAGTTCAATATGTTCAATCATGTTCTGGGGAAGTCTTTGGAAACTCAATTGCAGAAATTTATATCTCTGCTGACTGAAATGAGATCTACAAACATAAACTTGACAGTCGTTAAGACAAATAATAAACTGGTCAATTTCCTGCCACAGAGCTGGGATATGAATGTTTTTGTGATTAAGAGGACAAAGGATCTCACCATGTTAAATTTGTCAGAAGTGATGTCAATCATTATATCTTTTGACATGGATGACAAGCAGCGTGCCATAAATCATGCAAATTCCTACAATGCAGCTGGCTACAGTGTTGCTTCTAACAATGCTCTCATCTCGCAAGACAACTTTTCAATGTTTAAATCTTCTCAGGGGCGGTACACTCCGCCACAGTAGTCTCAGAACAATTTCTTTTGTGTTTAAGTCTGTTCAAGTTCAATTCACTCAGGCACAACCTCAACCAATTACCATGTTCTTTCCTCAACTTGTTCAACAATCTCCTTCTGCTGCTAAGCCCCAGCCATCTGCCACATCTTCTAGTCAGTCTCCCAATCATATTCCCTCTATCTCAAAGGAGACCGAAGAAAACATCGCCTTGATGGCAGGGTTCATGAATTGCTACAATGCCTTTCTTGCTGGATGTAACGCCCTGGAATTTGACTGGTAGACAAAAATCAAGGAATCATCGGAAACTATACACTTTGGGGTTCTGGACGATAAGTTCGGAACCCATATCATTGGAGAAATCTGCTTTTATCATTTGAAATGTTTATTTTATAAAACGACATTTACGCCTGGAGAATATTAATTTTTATGCTTCTGAAAAATAAAATGTTCTTATTTAAAAAAAAAAAAAAAAAAAAAAAAAAAGATTTTAAATAATTATTCGGAAAATGGTTTATAAAAGCTTTGCTGAAAAGTTTTAGTTTGTTTAAAAACTTATGAACTCGACTAGTCTTGACCCGTCGGTAGCCTAAACCCGAACCCGAGTCACCCGAGTATTTAAGCGGAAAATCAAGTATTCTTACACCATCTCTTTCATTTCCACCAACACTTCCCACCCCAAACACTCCCACTTCTAGAGAGAGAGTAGTGAGAGAAAGTCATCCAATCTAAGATTCGAGTCCACCAATCTGTTTATCGTTGTTGTCGGTAAGATCTTCTTGAAAATCATACGTTTTTACAACCAAAACCCGCCCCGAATCGAGCAAAAACTCCGACTTTTGTGTCAAGTGTGTTCTTGGTCAAAAACCGTCATTTTTGGTGTCAAAATGCAAGCTTTTGTGTTTAAAAGTACTAGGAATCGATACCCCTTTCAATCCCGAGCATTTCCATGTCAAAAACTTCGATTTTGGGTCAAAAATCTGGAAAATCTGGAAAACCCGTGGGTATCTCCGTCGCCCAGCTTGAAGGAGTCGAATCAGACTCATTCGATCGAACCAGTCGATCGAATCAGTCCAGTCGATCGAACCAGTCGATCGAATCAGTTCATTCGATCGAATGTGTCGATCGAACCAGTCCAGTCGACCGAATAGGAAAGCAACCGAATGGTCTCCAACTCATTCGACCGAATGAGCTTCGTATTCGATCGAACGTCTGTCTATTCGATCGAATGAGTGTCTATTCGATCGAATGTGTTTCTATTCGATCGAATGTGTGTCTATTCGATCGAATGTGTTTCGATTCGATCGAATGTGTTCCTATTCGATCGAATCAGGTCAGAACCAAGCTGTTTCGTCTTTAAAACCTAGTTTTTGCTCGAGATCGTGTAAGGCTTACACTCTTAGACTTAAACTGCGTTGTTAACTTATTATGTCCTTGTCTAGACTTAGAGGATCGACGTTTGACAGCACCCGACCGCCCTAGCAACCACACCTAGTCAACAAGGTGAGTTCATAGCCCCCATTTTTCTTTTAAAGCCTTTCAAATCATTGGGGGTGAAAACATGGTAAATGTACACGTTTTGACAAAACACATTTATTCAAACATTACTTATCATAAACACTTGACAAATCTTTTGCAAACAATGAACATTGGGAAAACAAGTAATCATGGCAGGTTACGCGTACCTTAACTTTCTCGGAAGTTGTGTATGCATAATCAAATATTCAGGAGTAAATATGGGAATCACTCAGCGTTTAGGGAACATTGGACGTTTGGAAATCAAAGTCATGTACCCGTTATACTTTATCATGAAAACACATTATTCATTGGTCAGTCTTGTGATCGTGTGAACAGTGGCAATATAGGTCACAATAGTGCATAGGTTTGATCTCCAAGTGGTCGATTGGTAGACAGGCCGTCACTAGATGTGGAATTCTAAAGTGATCGATTTAGAATACACGTGACCTATGGGGTTCTTAAGTGTTCGATTAAGAATCCGAAGGATCTCTTAAGTGTTCGATTAAGGATCCGAAGGATCTCCTAAGTGATCGATTAGGAATCCAAGAGATACTAAAGTACGCTTTAGAATTCTCTCATGGTACCCAAAGTGATCGATTTGGGTTACCATCAAGGAAATCAAGTAGCATAGTGTGGTCTTGTGTGGGGTCGATGTCAGGTCTTGTGTGATCATTATGCATCATTATCATTTTTCATCATGGCATGGTTACATATGATTCTTGGGTATCTTATACATATATCCTTGATACCGTTCCTCCTGCATGCATGGAAACAATAATTGGAATCTTTATACGAAACTCTTGCAGATTCAGTTGAGATGATAAGCATACCAAGCATAGTAGGATAAGTTGTAGGAGTGGTGGGTTAGCCGATGGTACACCCTATATATAAACCCCTACAACTTAGCCTAGTATGCTTGTGTAGGGCTTATCACTACAGTATTAGTTAACCTATGAATTCACTCATCTACTTTTTGTAGTTGACGTTTTATTACATGTTTTCAGGAAATGAAGCAGGAAGTAGCTAATAGCTGATAGAGGCCTTAGAGAGATGAAGGCTAGGCTAGGAGTTGTTTGGAAACTTGATATTTTGTATTAAAACAATTTGTTTCATGTTACCTGGATGATGTAATATTTGACAGTTTGGTTATGTTTATGCATTTAGACTTTTATACTATTGTGCTCAATCAATCACGACCTAGTCGCCACGCCTCGGTTTTCCGCCATTACGACCGGGGTGTGACAGATTGGTATCAGAGCCAATGGTTATAGGGAATTAGGAAACCGACCTAGACTATAACCTAGGACCCTTAACTCTAGATAATTCATGCATCACTATCACACGCCCACCCTTATGTGCTTGCTATGTGCTTATGTGCTGCATCTTTAATTGTGTCTATCGTAGCGATGTATTCTTTGGCTATTCCTTATCCTGTTATTCTTATTCCCGGTATCATTCTTGCGCGTTCTTTTTCTTTTTCAGAATGCCTCCTCGTCGCTCGTCCGTTAATGCTGACCCTGCTGACCTCGCTGCCATCATAGCGCAGCAAATTGCAGCAGTTCTTCCGGGTCTGGTTAACAACCTAAGGCAAGAAGGAACCTCGGGTGCGCCACAAGCCCCAGAACCGAATCCTACTCTTCAGGCCGACAGGCTCTATAAGGCTTTTACTAACACTGGGCCTACGAGCTTTAATGGATCCGAGGGAGCTGCTGGTCTTCTCCAGTGGTTCGAGAAAGTCGAAGCTTCATTCAACATGTGCTCTTGCCCGGATGAACTCAGGGTCAAATTCGCGGCGAGTATGTTCCACAAACGGGCTCTCACGTGGTGGAATATCGAGATTAGAACCAGGGGGCGAGACGCGGTCTTAGCCTTGCCCTGGGCCGAGTTTGTTGAGCTAGTCACGCAGGAGTTCGTTCCGAGAACCGAACTCCAGAAATTGGAGGCTGAGTTTAGGGCGCACACGATGAAGGGCGCCGATCACATGAAGTACACGGAGAGATTTCATGAACTCTCCCTATTGGTGCCCCACATGGTTACCCCAGCTTCACGCGCTGTCGAGCAATACATCAGCGGTCTTCCGGACTCTATGAGGGGCATTGCGGTTGCAGTTGACCCCACTACACTTAAGGCAGTGATCGATCTCACTGCCCGTTTGACCAGGGAACAGCTCAGGTCCGGTGTTTTGCATCAGGATAAGGGCAAATCTTCCGATGGGAAAGCGAAAAAGGGGAACAATAGGAAGCGGAAAGCGACCTACTTAACTGCGATCACTGGTGCTACGCCTATCAACTCCATGGCCCCCGTTTCAGCCGCAACAGTTCAGGGAAGACCGAGAAAGGAATATACTGGGCCGCATCCCAAGTGCAACTTATGTTCTTATCATCACCCAACAAGTGAGTTGTGCCGCAAGTGCACAAATTGTGGACGATTCGGACACCTGGTGGAGCGCTGCAGGAGTCCTGGCAACCAATGGGCTGTGGGGAATGCTAACCCTCAGCCTAACCCTGCTCGTGGCTGCTTCGAGTGTGGCGCGATGGACCATTACAGAAATCGATGCCCTCGCGTCACCAACGTTCCTCCGGCTCGCGGGAGGGCCTTCACCATTGGAGCTGCCGAAGCACGCCAAAACCCCGATGTTATTACTGGTACGTTTACTCTTAACAACAATTGGGTGTCTGTCCTATTTGATACAGGAGCTGATAGGAGTTTTGTCTCTTGCGAATTGGTTCCTTTGCTGAAATTAAAAATTTCCGAGTTGGAACCTGCCTTGGTTGTTGAACTTGCTAGTGGAGAGTCCACACAAGTGAGGTCTGTCATTCGATATTGTACCCTTACTCTTGTCACCACATCGTTCAGTATTGACCTTATACCTTTTCGTCTTGGAAGCTTCGATCTAGTTGTGGGAATGGACTGGCTGTCTAGCAATCGCGCGGAAGTAATCTGCGCCGAGAAACTTATTCGTATCCCTCTGTCTTCTGGTGAAATTCTAACCATTCAAGGGGATAGGTCGGGTGGATGCCTAAGAATCGTTTCTTGCTTAAAAGCCAGTCGGTACCTTCAAAAGAAGTATCCCGCATTTCTAGCCCGTGTTACTCTCAAGGAATCCAAAGTCAAGAGACTGCAGGACTTCCCTGTCGTGCGTGAATTTTCTGATGTTTTTCCCGATGAGCTGCCTGGACTTCCTCCTAGCAGGCAGGTGGAATTTCGTATCGATCTTATTCCTGGTGCTCTCCCTGTTGCTAAGTCTCCTTATCGTCTAGCTCCGCTGGAACTTCAAGAATTATCGAATCAGCTTCAAGAACTTCTTGGCAAGGGATTCATTCGCCCTAGCTCGTCTCCATGGGGAGCCCCAGTACTCTTCGTCAAAAAGAAGGATGGGACTTTCCGTATGTGCATTGACTATCGGGAGCTTAATAAACTGACCATCAAAAACCGGTACCCGTTACCGAGAATTGATGATCTCTTTGATCAGCTTCAGGGTGCTACGTTTTTCTCTAAGATCGATCTGCGTTCTGGTTACCATCAATTGCGTGTTCTGGAAGAGGATATCCCGAAAACTGCGTTCCGAACTCGTTACGGTCATTACGAGTTCATGGTTATGCCTTTTGGAATGACCAATGCCCCCGCCATTTTCATGGATCTGATGAATCGCGTTTGCCGTCCATATCTCGACCAGTTTGTCATTGTTTTCATAGACGATATTCTCATTTATTCTCGTTCGAGGACCGATCATGAGCTTCATCTCAGGCTTATTTTGGAGCTTCTCAGGAAGGAACAACTATATGCCAAGTTCTCCAAGTGCGAATTTTGGCTAAAGGAAGTTCAATTCTTGGGACATGTTATCAATGTCGACGGCATACACGTCGACCCTGCCAAGGTAGAAGCCATCAGAAATTGGGTAGCGCCTAAAACACCTACCGAAATCCGTTCATTTCTTGGATTGGCTGGTTACTACCGCCGATTTATCTCAAACTTCTCCAGGATTGCCTTGCCTTTGACCACTCTGACTCAGAAGGGAGAACCCTTCGTGTGGGGACGAGATCAAGAGGAAGCCTTCCAAACTCTGAAGAATAAACTTTGCCGTGCACCGATTCTATCGCTTCCGGAAGGTGACGATGACTTTACCGTTTATTGCGATGCTTCAAATCAAGGCCTCGGTTGCGTTTTAATGCAACGAGGGAAGGTCATCGCTTACGCTTCTCGACAACTCAAGGTGCACGAAAAGAACTACGCCACGCATGACCTCGAGTTGGGTGCGGTGGTGTTTGCCTTAAAAATCTGGAGACACTACCTGTACGGCACGAAGTGTGTCATCTATACCGACCACAAGAGCTTACAGCACATCCTCCATCAGAAAGAGTTGAACATGAGGCAGCGACGCTGGGTCGAACTTCTCAGCGATTACGATTGTGAAATCCGCTACCACCCGGGAAAGGCTAATGTGGTGGCTGACGCATTGAGTCGTAAAGAAAGGACCCAGCTGCACTCTATTCGAATTCAATCCAATCTTCCCTCCTTAATTCGCGAAGCTCAGAATCAGGCGCTTGTGAATGGAGATCTCAAGGGCGTTTTGTCGTGTGGAGCCGAACAGAAATTCGAAACCAAGTTGGACGGCATCCTCTATTTTCTTGATCGAGCATGGATCCCAAACTCTGAGCCTCTTCGAACGCTTATTCTAAGTGAAGCCCACAAGTCCAGATACTCGATTCATCCCGGCAGCAGCAAAATGTATCAAGATCTTAAACCTCATTATTGGTGGCCCGGGATGAAGAAAGACATCGCTTTATACGTGATGAGATGTTTGACTTGTTCGCGAGTCAAGACAGAGCATCGAAGGCCGTCTGGGCTGCTTCAGCAACCTATTATTCCTCAGTGGAAGTGGGAAGAGTTAGCTATGGATTTCATCACCAAGCTACCGCGGACGCCTAGCGGTCATGACTCAATTTGGGTTATTGTGGACATTCTAACTAAATCCGCTCACTTTATCCCGGTTCGTGAGGACTACACTACGGAAAAGTTGGCGCGGATATACATTCGTGAGATCGTTTCCCGTCATGGTGTGCCTAAGGGCATTACGTCTGATCGCGACAGCAGTTTTTCTTCCAGGTTCTGGAAATCTTTGCAAAAGGCCTTTGGGACAAGTGTGAAGCTTAGCTCTTCCTATCATCCAGAAACTGATGGGCAGAGCGAGAGGACCATACAAACCCTAGAGGACATGTTGAGAGCTTGTATCCTTGAATTCGGTAATAGTTGGGAAGCTCATCTGCCGCTGGCAGAATTTTCTTACAACAATAGTTACCACTCTTCTATTAAATGCGCGCCGTTTGAAGCTCTTTACGGTCGCAAGTGTCGCTCACCCTTGTGTTGGTCCGAGACCGGGGATTCACAGATCATCGGCCCGGAACTAATACAGGAAACAACCGATCAAATCGCTATCATTCAACAGCGACTCAAAGACGCCCGTTGTCGACATAAGTACTACGCAGACAAACGACGCAAGCCACTCGAGTTTCAAGTTGGTGACCGTGTTCTGCTGAAAGTTTCCCCCTGGAAGGGCGTAGTCCGTTTCGGGAAGAAGGGAAAGTTCGCTCCTAGGTATGTTGGACCATTCAAAATCCTTGAAAGGATCGGACCAGTTGCCTATCGTCTTGAGCTGCCGCCGGAACTCGGTAGAGTTCACAATGTTTTTCATGTTTCGCAGTTAAAGAAGTGTCTTGTTGACGAGGCCCTTCTCATTCCCGTCGACGAGGTTCGAATTAACGACAATCTGCTTTTTGTTGAAGAACCCGTCGAAATCTTGGATCGCGAGGTCAAGAAGACCAAGCGTAGCCGCATACCGCTTGTGAATGTTCGATGGAATAACAAACGCGGACCCGAGTTTACATGGGAACGCGAAGATCAAATGAAGGAGAAATACCCTCATCTGTTCTCTTAGTCTCTATTCTTGTAATCTATTGTCTAGAAGTCAATATAACATTTGCAGCATGTATCAAATAATTGTGTTATTCAATGAATATCGTGTTGCCTTATTATGCTTATAAGTATTCTTTTATTTGCATCCACAAATTTGGCTACTCAGGGCTCATGCTGGGAGCACAAGTCATATCTACTCAATCATATGAATTTTGGGGAAATTTATACATTATTTAAGCCAAAAATTTGTCATTCATTCTTGCATTCATGGAGCATGGTTGTGTGTATGTGTGTGGTGTCGTGTCAAATTTTCTAGCCGCACACAATAGAGCTTATACATTGATACAAGGTGAGCTCGTAATTATAGTCCGGAATATAATTACATCAAGGTCACAGGTGTATACGTGTATAAGCAATATGCTATTGTGTAACTAGAAGTCGTGAACTCAAGGTTCGTGTAGAGAAATATTCGACAAAGGTTGAAGAAGTGGTGGGTTAGCCGCTGGTACACCCTATATATAAACCTCTTCGGCACGAGTTGAATATGTCTGAAGCGAAACCTGGAATTAGGGACTTATAGTTAGCGTGGCAGCTGTGAGACATTGAATTCAAGAATTACCGAGGGTAATATTCGCGGAAGATTGAAGGAGTGGTGGGTTAGCCGCTGGTACACCCTATATATAAACCCCTTCAATCCGAAATGAATATGTCTGATGTAAAGCTTGAGGATGATGCCTTGTAGTGGAAAATAGTGTGTCGTCCTGTGTGTCATTGATCTAATAGGAGTCGAAGGAAACACCCAAGTAAGGTTGAAGGAGTGGTGGGTTAGCCGCTGGTACACCCTATATATAAGCCCCTTCGGCTTGATTTGGGTGGTGCCTGAGACGAATATTAGAAGTGGTGGCGCATAGTGGTCATCATGGGATCATGTAATCTTAATCATCGATGCATCAAGTATACTAAAAAGCTAAATTTCGGGACGAAATTCCCCTAAGTTGGGGAGGATGTAACGCCCTGGAATTTGACTGGTAGACAAAAATCAAGGAATCATCGGAAACTATACACTTTGGGGTTCTGGACGATAAGTTCGGAACCCATATCATTGGAGAAATCTGCTTTTATCATTTGAAATGTTTATTTTATAAAACGACATTTACGCCTGGAGAATATTAATTTTTATGCTTCTGAAAAATAAAATGTTCTTATTTAAAAAAAAAAAAAAAAAAAAAAAAAAAAGATTTTAAATAATTATTCGGAAAATGGTTTATAAAAGCTTTGCTGAAAAGTTTTAGTTTGTTTAAAAACTTATGAACTCGACTAGTCTTGACCCGTCGGTAGCCTAAACCCGAACCCGAGTCACCCGAGTATTTAAGCGGAAAATCAAGTATTCTTACACCATCTCTTTCATTTCCACCAACACTTCCCACCCCAAACACTCCCACTTCTAGAGAGAGAGTAGTGAGAGAAAGTCATCCAATCTAAGATTCGAGTCCACCAATCTGTTTATCGTTGTTGTCGGTAAGATCTTCTTGAAAATCATACGTTTTTACAACCAAAACCCGCCCCGAATCGAGCAAAAACTCCGACTTTTGTGTCAAGTGTGTTCTTGGTCAAAAACCGTCATTTTTGGTGTCAAAATGCAAGCTTTTGTGTTTAAAAGTACTAGGAATCGATACCCCTTTCAATCCCGAGCATTTCCATGTCAAAAACTTCGATTTTGGGTCAAAAATCTGGAAAATCTGGAAAACCCGTGGGTATCTCCGTCGCCCAGCTTGAAGGAGTCGAATCAGACTCATTCGATCGAACCAGTCGATCGAATCAGTCCAGTCGATCGAACCAGTCGATCGAATCAGTTCATTCGATCGAATGTGTCGATCGAACCAGTCCAGTCGACCGAATAGGAAAGCAACCGAATGGTCTCCAACTCATTCGACCGAATGAGCTTCGTATTCGATCGAACGTCTGTCTATTCGATCGAATGAGTGTCTATTCGATCGAATGTGTTTCTATTCGATCGAATGTGTGTCTATTCGATCGAATGTGTTTCGATTCGATCGAATGTGTTCCTATTCGATCGAATCAGGTCAGAACCAAGCTGTTTCGTCTTTAAAACCTAGTTTTTGCTCGAGATCGTGTAAGGCTTACACTCTTAGACTTAAACTGCGTTGTTAACTTATTATGTCCTTGTCTAGACTTAGAGGATCGACGTTTGACAGCACCCGACCGCCCTAGCAACCACACCTAGTCAACAAGGTGAGTTCATAGCCCCCATTTTTCTTTTAAAGCCTTTCAAATCATTGGGGGTGAAAACATGGTAAATGTACACGTTTTGACAAAACACATTTATTCAAACATTACTTATCATAAACACTTGACAAATCTTTTGCAAACAATGAACATTGGGAAAACAAGTAATCATGGCAGGTTACGCGTACCTTAACTTTCTCGGAAGTTGTGTATGCATAATCAAATATTCAGGAGTAAATATGGGAATCACTCAGCGTTTAGGGAACATTGGACGTTTGGAAATCAAAGTCATGTACCCGTTATACTTTATCATGAAAACACATTATTCATTGGTCAGTCTTGTGATCGTGTGAACAGTGGCAATATAGGTCACAATAGTGCATAGGTTTGATCTCCAAGTGGTCGATTGGTAGACAGGCCGTCACTAGATGTGGAATTCTAAAGTGATCGATTTAGAATACACGTGACCTATGGGGTTCTTAAGTGTTCGATTAAGAATCCGAAGGATCTCTTAAGTGTTCGATTAAGGATCCGAAGGATCTCCTAAGTGATCGATTAGGAATCCAAGAGATACTAAAGTACGCTTTAGAATTCTCTCATGGTACCCAAAGTGATCGATTTGGGTTACCATCAAGGAAATCAAGTAGCATAGTGTGGTCTTGTGTGGGGTCGATGTCAGGTCTTGTGTGATCATTATGCATCATTATCATTTTTCATCATGGCATGGTTACATATGATTCTTGGGTATCTTATACATATATCCTTGATACCGTTCCTCCTGCATGCATGGAAACAATAATTGGAATCTTTATACGAAACTCTTGCAGATTCAGTTGAGATGATAAGCATACCAAGCATAGTAGGATAAGTTGTAGGAGTGGTGGGTTAGCCGATGGTACACCCTATATATAAACCCCTACAACTTAGCCTAGTATGCTTGTGTAGGGCTTATCACTACAGTATTAGTTAACCTATGAATTCACTCATCTACTTTTTGTAGTTGACGTTTTATTACATGTTTTCAGGAAATGAAGCAGGAAGTAGCTAATAGCTGATAGAGGCCTTAGAGAGATGAAGGCTAGGCTAGGAGTTGTTTGGAAACTTGATATTTTGTATTAAAACAATTTGTTTCATGTTACCTGGATGATGTAATATTTGACAGTTTGGTTATGTTTATGCATTTAGACTTTTATACTATTGTGCTCAATCAATCACGACCTAGTCGCCACGCCTCGGTTTTCCGCCATTACGACCGGGGTGTGACACTGGAGATCTGGTTGAACCAGTTTTAGTTGCTGAGTTGGATCAAATCCATCATGATGATGTGGAAGAAATGAATATCTCTTGGCAAATAGCCATGGAAGTGTTTCGTGCGAAGAAATTTACAAAGAGAACAGGCAAAAATAACTGGAATGTGCCAGCTAACTAGAAGGTGGGATTTAACAAAGGTACTCTGAGGTGCTACAACTTTCACGAGCCAGGTCACTTCGCTCGTGAATGCACTAATCCAACTAAGGAAACATACAAAGCGCACTGGTTCCAGTGGGCAATGCAAGAAGAGAAAGTGCATCTAGTTCAGTTAAAGGTGAGCAGGGTTTGGTAGCTTAACATTTCTATTGGAATGATCAGATGGCAGCTCTCAGCATCAACAATCAGACGCAAACTATGCTCGAATTGAGGTTGTTGTAGATGAGAACGTTGCTGAGGAACAAGTTAAATAACATCAATTTGATTTCATCGCTTTCACTTCTACCAGCTCATCCGAGGTAAGTTCTGAATTATGTTCCCAATCTTGTATTAATAAGGTATATTTATATAAATCTCACAATAGTAACTTTATTAGAGAAATGGAAGGAATAAAATCTGAAATTTCACTTTTAAGAAATTCGAGAAAGCTTTAAAAGAAAAACATGAGTCACAGAAAAAGGATTTCTCTAAACTTAAATCTGACTTTAGCATAAAGTGTTGTCACCACTTAAATGCCAAACTGAAAAATTGCTGATTTGACTGCTGAATTGGAAGCCTCTAAGTTGTTAACTAATAAATTTGAAAAGGCTGAATTCAACTTTAAAACATTCGACGTCTCCAGCATCGTTGTTAATTTTTCTGATTGAAAATCAATTATGGTGGAAAGAAAACTCTGGCAGGGTATAGGGTACAGTTTTGTACCTCCTCCATATAATGACAACTACACTGGAAACCTCTTACCAAGGAGCAGGAAGAAAATGTTAAAAATATGTAGTACGGTAAATCAGCTAAAAATGGCAAAAGTGCTCCTGGTTTAGTAAATGCCACTGATTCAATCTCAAGGGTGAATTATACTAATGTGTTTGCTTCAATTGCAGATGAAGTAATTGCTAAGGATTGGACTTGTGAGGATGATGACTTATCTGTTTTGAATAATGAAGACATTAACTCTAATACTTCTTTAAATTTGCATGTTTTGAATTCTATTGCATCAAATGTTTGTGTGGGATCTATTTTTTAGAGCAAAGACAATTGTGTGCTTGATTCTTCTAAAACTTTGAAGTCTGGTCATGTGCTTTGAATAATTTTGATAAAAATAAGTGTTCTCATAAATATTCATCACCTAAGTTTGTTAAAGAAGTAACTTCAAATGTTTACAACTGTGATAAATCTAAGAATAAGTCTGATGTTAGGCACCAAGCGAGGCAAACTATCTCTTATAACAGAGCAGGACCAAGAGTAGTCCAAAATGAATTTTATGTTAAACGTCAAACATGCTTTAACTGTGGCACTCCTGGTCATATTGCTAGAAATTGTCTGCATCGTCCATATGTTCCATATTATGGATACTATCAGAGAAATATGCCTCGAAATACTCCTCATAATAAATCAAGGTATCATGAGGCAAATCCCTCTGACGGTGATTGGAAAATAGGTTAAACTTTCATCTGACCAAGTCTAACATGTTTTAGAGCCATGATAAAAACTCTATTCTGGTCCCGAGAACCAAGTAGGCCTCTGGACTGAAACATCATTACTTATTTAAGTAGGCCTCGCTTTTCGGAGCTGCTCCCAGCTCATACTATGGTGGAGGAGGTGCCGTGAAGATCTAGGAGTGTGAGCAGTACGAGCTGAAAGGCTCCCATACTGTTTGGAGGGCAGGGGGCATAGATGCCAAACAAACCTGACCCCTATCTATCGTCGTAGAAGCTGTTCCTAGGAAAGATTATGGTTCTCGGGTATCCAATCAATTAATCCCCCAAACCGGGGAAGCTTAAGCGGAAATGAAAGAGTAGGGTGAGGGAAAAGAAAAGGGGGGGAAGCAACTCAATTTAAGGCTTCGCTCCCAGATCGCTTCATGAGCTCATTTAGTAGACAGCGAGTGTGCGCCCCTTTAGAGAAGAGATAGGGGCGAATACTACACGAGCTCGTAAGTAAAGTACGGAACGAGCCTTGACTACGAAGCAGAGCGACCTCGTCTTGCTTGCTTCTGGCGAAGCTTCTAGCACTGGATAATAGGCATGGAAGGAATACGACGAAAGTCAAATGTCTCTTTCGCTCGCAAACCGGAGACTAAGTCAACCATTCATACATATAACAAAGTTTCTAAAATCAAATATGAATGTGTGCCTAAATCTCCGGTGACCAAGCTATGCTGTTCGATCTTAGATAGTCGGAAAGACATGTCATGACAACCCTTGACAAGCTTAGATAAATCAGGTTTACCCAGTATTAATATGGACTGGGTACCACAAACTAACTAATCTCACACATCGTGCAGGAACAACTATGGAAGAATTTCATTAGACCTTGGTACGTTGATATTGGCTTTTCCAAGCACATGACAGGAGATATTTCCCAACTACACGACATTAAAATCTTCAATGGTGGATATATTTCCTTTGCGGGAGGAGAGAATGTCAATTTTATTCATAGTTGAAACACAGTCTGCTAAGAGTCTCTCAGATCTATGATAATGGCTTTTCAACCCATTTTACTAACTGTTAGTTCATGGTTTTGTCATCTAGATTGTTTGTAATCGTTTTGTAATTTATTATTATTTTAATGTTAACGGGCAATTTAGTAATTATAAGTCCCATACGTTATGTTATGGCTCATTTGTTAAGGATTTTTAACGAATGAGGCCAATCGTTTTTTATTGTTCATTTATTAAGGATGTTTAACTAATGAACCTTAATCGTTATTATTACATGTCCATTCGTAAGGATGTTGAACGAATGGACCTTAGTCGTTATATATCGTATCCATTCGTAATGGAATGTTGACGAATAGGGTATAGTGAATGAGTCATTCTCTATACCATTTTGGTTATTTATGTAATGAAGACGAATGAAGGCCATTCGTTATGGAATGTGTATTGAATGGTATTCGTCTTATATATATGGGTTGTTTTGCCTAAGTTTAATTTAAGTGTCGATAAAGTAATTTCTCCTGTGTTGTTACCCTGTCCAATCGTCCTCCCAACACTTCGTTAATATTATTAAGTCCATTATACATAAACATATATCAGATAACTAGATCCTATGTTCAACTGATATGACCGATTCAATTGATGAAGCTCCTATCGTGTGTGTTTCCTTAAGTGGTATCAGATCAAAGCCAAGGTTAGATTATGTTTTTGTTAAAGTATTTTAATGTGACTTGAAGATTAATTCATAGTTTAACTGGTTAATTATACATCTGAGTTTCTGTTTTCAATTATCGTCGAATTAGTATATTGAGGTGGTAATTGGATAATAATTTTATCAGATTTTGAATTTATAGTGGTAGTGTGAGGTTCGTTGGGATTGAATTGGAATATTGTATGAGTTTGGAATGGAATTAAGTTGAATTTGAGCATAAACGGGACAGAGGTTTCTGTTTTGTGGTTTTTGGATTTTAGACTGATTTAAGTTAGTGATTGTCTGTTCAGATTTTCCGCAGGACAATTACGAGTTGTTTGAGCTATGGTTTGTGAAATTTAAACAAGTATTGAGTGAGAAATCCATGGATTTGTGATGGTTTGTTTCGTTGTTTGAATCTGTAGAATTTCCAGATCTGGAAATTTGTTTGAAGATTTGAAGATGCATATGATCATTCGTCATAATAGATCTGGTCATTCGTTATACGTTTAATGCTCATTCGCTATTAAAGTATAACTGATTTGTGCCACGTGTTAAGTTTATTACAACAGAATAACTAACTCATTTGGTACTTTAGCTGATTCGTTATCAGCTATTCGTCATTTAAAGTTCATCCGTCCTCACTCATTCGTCATCCAATCTACATTCATTCGTCACTGTAACTCATTCTTTACAAAGTCATTCGTCATCCCTATCATCAACCCATTCACCAGTCATTCGCCAACCACTCGTCAGTTATTCGTTAAGTTATTTTTGTTACTAATTCATCAATGTTCAATTGTAATAATAATTCGTAACTGTTCATCATTCGTCACCAACCATACATCATTCGTTTGTCATTCGTTACAAAGTTTTCATTTTAACCCTTTAAGTTTGAAGATTTTTAAATAAACTTTTTATTTATTTAAGATGACTGATTATTATGCACTGATTTCTCAAAATTTGTTGATGCAACAAATGTTACATCTCGATGCTGAGATTGGATCTCATTCAAAATTTCCACGTTTAATAAAATTTTGTGATTTTGCTAAATGGGAACCACGTTTCAGAGCACGTCTAGGGTCTGTACACCCTAATTGTTCACAATATCTTGATGATGTATACATTGTTCCTATGCTTGGTATTGAAACGACTGGGTTTACACCAAAAGCATTTTCTCAGTACTCTCAAGGAGAAAAGAATGCTCTAGATATTGAGACTAAGGCATATTCCACTTTAACGATGGCTTTACCTGACAATATTTTCCATCAAGTGGGAAGTATTAAAATTTGTGCATCCTTGATTCAACATATCAGGATGAGAAGTATGGGTAATACTGAAGAAAGTAAAAAAGGTTATGTTAAAGTTTCAGTTTCGAAATTTTAGCTTGTTGAAAGGAGAGACTGTCGAAGAAATGCTCACAAGATTCAATCATCTTATTGATGAGATGATTAAGTTAAAAATGGAACCAAGTGAGGTTGATTAGATTGACACTGTGAAGAATGCTCTTCCAAGTTCCTACTCAACATTTCTCATGGTGCTTAAAGAAAATAGTTTCTTTAAAAATGAAGATCTTACTTCAATGGAATTTATGCAAAAGATTAAAGATAGAGAGTATGATTTAAAATGTCAAAAGTCATCGAAAGAAACTCAAGACCCGACATTATATGGAGGATGCTTTCCTTTGAGTAGTACAGTCACTCCAATTAATGCATCTCTTACTGAAACTGCACAGGTGGGATCATCTTCCAATAGTGATCCGAATGTATGTTTCATGGCTTCTGGGATCAATTACATACCTAATGGATCAACTTCAAATGTTTTCACTGCTCTACAGAACGCAAACATGAAGGAAGCTGAACAAAATTTTCTTTTCTTTATGCATTTATGACCTCTTATAAAAACATGGTGGGTAGCAAGATTTCTACAAGTGAATTGACTGATGAAGATTATGATTAGATTGATTCTGATGATCTTGTGTTAATGGATCTCGAGTGGAATATGGCTATGATAGTACGAAAAGTGAAAAAGTTCATGCAACCGACTAGAAAAGATTTACCATCTTTGAACAAACGGGTTGGTTTTGACAAATTGAATGTCAAATGTTACAATTGACAAGAGTTAGACCATTTTTCTAAAGAATGTGATAAGCCAAAGAAGGAATACAATGGTCCTCGTTCTCAAGACAGAAGTTATGGAAAGTCCTTTACTGAGATAAAAGATAAACCTTTTGGGGGAGATTCTTCAAAGGATGTGGGATCACAAGCTTTACTCACAGCTGACGGGATAGATTGGAAACATCGACTGTAGGGGAATGGAGGTCAAGCTAATCTAGCAATGTTTGAGCACACTGAAGATTTTCTAGATGCAAGTGGAGTGGGATTGATTTCTGAAAGTGAAGTTGAAACTGAATCAGATTCTCATGTTTCTTGCAAAATGAATCCGACTACTTTTACTTGCATGGCTAAATTTGACAAGGTCAGTTCTTCTTCTAATTCTGTTAAATTATCAAAAAATGTGTTTTGTTCTAATTGTGAAACATCTAAGTCTAAAATTGATTTAATTAATGCTCATTATGATTCACTAATGAAAGAACTAACTTCAATCAAGGATACATATTGACAATCATTAGAGTCACAAATGAAAACTAGAGAAAAGATTAAGGGATTGTCTCTAAGTAATCATAATTTGAAAGCAAAACTTTTAGTGATAATGACCATTAATGATAAACAATTTCAAGAAATTCTCAAACAAAGATCTAACACTATCGAGCTTGAAAATGAAGTTCTTGAGTTGAAAAGAAAATTGGAAAAATTTAGAAATTCATGCTTTTTGTTGAATGAAATAATTGAAGTATCTGGTAAACAAAAAGGTTTTACAAAAGGTTTAGGTTTTGTTGAAGTTCCTCCACCGTTTCATAATGACTATTCCCAATATCGTTTGCGGGAAAAGAAGAAAGCATTACTGAACTTGTCTATCATGAGGAGAAACCCAAAAATGACAAAATCAGTGTTTAAAATTCAACACAAGAACCTCATAAGTAACAAAGTATTTGTTAAGAATGTAATCATTGAGGATGTAGTTTAACCTGAAATTGTACACAAAACTCATAACATTCCACTAAGATTTCTGATGAGGATTTGATGTGTTTCATTAATCCAGCCTGTTTTAATGAAAACACTGGTCGAGTGTTTAAGTTAAAAAGTCTTAGCAAGGTATTCACTGAGAAAGACATTCCACTTAACTTAATCAAACCAGAGTTGGTTGAGAGTGTCTTTAATAAGGAAACTTCAAAAGTACAAGATCTTGAACATGCATTTTCTAAATCTAAAGTATCAAACACAACAGATCCATTGATTAAAGAAAAAAAATTGCTAAATTCTGTGAAGAAAGTTCAATTTGTTAATTCAACTAGAACTGACACGTTATAGAGTTTTTTCTGATTGTTCAAATCTTGATATTTTATGAAAAAGAAATCTGTTACGTTTGATGACTTGAACAAGATGCATGTTTTTGGTGTGTCTCATAAACCTTCGGTTGAAACTGTTCCATTTAAACCACAATGTATGTTTGTTGACATGAGATGTCAGGTCCCCGGATTTGTTGGTAGATCGTTAACAAATTAAGTCATAACTCACACAATAAAGTGTTGACAAGAGAGTTAATGATGGGTTGCTATATTTAGAAAGAAAACCATTTGATAAAGGCAGAATCAATAACAAACGATTTGGTTGCTGAGTAATCAATAAAAGTTAACTAACACACACAAGATTCACTCAAAAGATTTCCATCTATATAATATCAAATAATACAAATGATAATCTATCTAGGGTTTCTTGATGGGAAAGTTATGTCCGTACAGTTCTAAGAACGGTTGTCGCCCAATAAATGTTCTCACTTAGTATCGTATTCAGCCGCCTTTCTTTCCGTGTGTTTGATGTGTGACCTAATTATTCCTTTTATAGGCCTGACACCTCAGGACAGCTGTCATTCCATCTAGAAACCCTAAATATAATGTACATATTCAAATTACATAATCAAGATAATCCTAAGTGTAAAACAAGTCTTCCGGGTAGGCTTTGTAGAAGTAAACTTCTCCGAGTAGACTTTGTGCTCTGCCTTCCTTGTTAGACTTGGTAACCTTGAAGTGTGCCCTGGAACAGTTATCCTGGTATGCTTTACTTGGAGTATTTTCCAAAGGAAAATAATAGACTTCAATCTTCTTGATTATATAAGACTTTGCCCAACATAATCCAACGAGCAACCTTGTTCTTCAATGGTCCCAACAACTCTTTGCTTGGAATAAGCTTATTTAGCAAAGTATGCTTGGAAGCACTGTACCCTGCTTCAGTTGAACCTTACCCGATGTTCCTTGAGATATATCTTTAAACATCAAGCTTACTCGGACCACTATATTATTAAAGAATACCTTGCCCGATCTTCCAATTACTTGGTTACCTGAGCTTGGTTAGCCAAGAGCTTACTCTAAAATAAACCTTACTCGGCTATGAAGAACAAACCTGCTAGATATAGTGAACCTTGCCCGGGTATACACAAAAGAGTGAACCCTGCCTGGATGTCCACTAAAGAAGACTTCTTGAAGATAAACTTGCCCGAAGGGCAAAATATCATTCCCGTCTAAGTAAAAGCTTGCTCGGATGTCTTAGGTGTGCCCGGTTCCATACTTAGTCATTTTTGAGGAGGTTGAGAAGATTCCAATCTTCAATATGATCAGTTTTGGGTCAAATCTTGACTCAACATGAGAATTTTCTTTTTATGTGGTGAATGTGATCACGTTGTAAGAAATTATGTAATGAAGAAATCACAGAATATTCATCCATTTATCAATGAACAAGCCTAACCTGTTCCTTGATTAAAGAAATTCTAGAAAGACCCGTGTCTTGTGATGATAAGACTCACATCATGTTTTCAAATGTGAATCCACGCAAAGTGATTCTGAGGAGGTTGAGAAAATTCCAATCTTCAATATGATCAGTTTTGGGTCAAATCTTGACTCAACAATCTACCCCTAGATTGGAACACCTCAGCTATCCCAAAACACCTCTAAGGTTACTTTACACATGATTAAAAATACACAACAAATTCAAAGTCAAATTACATAATCAAAAACATAATCAAATGTTGTCAGAAGACATTACAAAATAAATCCTAGTCTAAGAATCTTGTCGTCTTCTTGCATTGTAGTAAGCTTGTCTTCTATTTGCAATGACACTTCCGACTCTTTGTTTAAAGATTTCAAGGACATGGTAGTGAGTGTGATTTTCAGGAATGACCATGTATCTTATGTCCATCAGATCTTCTTTGTGCAGATAGGTTAAGTCTTCATCTCTTCTGATTATCCCCAATATACGCCCATCAGAGTATCTAAGCACATAATGACCATTTTCATTATATTCAATCTCAGCTATTACTCCATTCTTTTGAACTGTGTAATTGGGGCGTGTCATTCTTCTTTATGAACTGATGCAGGCATTCATGTTTGACAGAGGATTCTTGTCTTTGACATTCAACTTGTAATACGTTTCAGCACTGTCCATTTTCTTCAACTTTGCACTTCTTCTAGATTTGTTTTGTTGAATAGTTTTCTAGCTTCTCTTTTTCTTTTAGGAATGGGAATCCTTTGTCAGCTTCATCTTTTATGTACTTGGAGAGATCATTCTGCTGTCTTCCAGCCATCTTATTTCTATCTCGATAATCATACAAATTAAGAGTGGCCATCCTTTCCAGTTGTTCTTGAGTGAATTCACCAAAGTCACTCCTCACAACTATGTCTCTCAGTTGTCTACTTTCCATGATTACATTCAGAGATTCAGAGACAAAATCATAGTAGAGTTCTCTTGGAAGATCCACATCTGATTGTGGTCTTGCTGTTCTTTGGCATCCATCCCTACTAGATTCACCTCTTCCAGCTTGTGGATATCTTCTTGAAATTGGTGGCCTGAATGGAATAGACTTCATGGGTTTTCAAGGCCCCAATTTGAAAGTATTGATGTAGATTGACTCTACCATTTCAGGTGGGAGGTTGGCAAGATCAACAAGGTTGTGTCCTGCTTGTTCATTGAGAATAATCATCATTTTCTCTATCCCAGGATTGTTTGACAGTCCTACAGGCGCAAACCTTCCATTAAGAAAGCTTCTAGGGTTCTCACCTTCCCTCAGAGCCTTTTCCCAGTCAGCCTTTTGAATATAGAAAAGTACTTTCAAATCCTCCTTTTCTAAAGCATTAAAAGTGGCTTCATCCATTCCCCTCTGATTTATCATTATACCCCTCAGTATCTTAATCATTTCTTCATTTTTCCAAGGAATTATAGGTTCATCAGATGGTTCAGAATTTGATTCCTCTGGGATTGGGGTTTCATCAGCAGGTGCTTCTTTTGATATTTCCTTTTCAGCTTGAACCTTTTGTTTCTCCCCTACAGTAATTAATTTGCTCTTCTTTTTGGGAGGTTCTTGTTCAGACTGAGTTTTTCCTGACTGTTCAGCAGATGGTTCAGGTTGTGTTCTTTTGAGTTTTTCTTTCCTTTTCATAATGTTGATCATTTTCTCAACTGAGGCTTTATCCAATCCTTCAACCATTTCAGGTTTCATCCCTTTCTCCAGCAAGTAGCCACACTTTCCTCCAAATTTTTCTTTCAATGCTTCTAGCCTTTCATCCTCTTCATTCTCTCTAACAAATTTTTCTTTTACCTCTTCCCTTTTTGCTTTCATATGCCTCTTTCAACTTGTCAATACTGAAATGAGATAAGTCTTTTTCAGAATACTCATGCTTTCTTAAATATTTTCTGTATTTTTGAGCATCCATGTTCTTCTGTTGAATCAACATCTTAACCGTGTCTCTCTCTTTGTTAAGTCTTTTCTCCAGTTCATCATCATTCAAATCAACTAGGCTTTCAAGCTTATGCCATAGGTTCTCGGTTTCACAATCAAAGGATTTTTCCTTTTAGCATCCAAAAGACTTTGCTCAATGTTTGTCCTTTGTTCATCAGTCACTGTAACTTGTGGGGACATAACATCAGCAGTCTCAGTATCCTTTCCCTAATCATCATTATTTTCATTATCAGTTTCATTAGAGTCATCCTCTTCTTCAGTAGTTTCATTCACAAGATCTATTTTGGGTTCATCTGGAGTTGGCTCTTCAGGGATTGGTACATTTGGCACTCCTTGCATATGTTCATCAGGCCTTAATGTCTACAAAGGTATTGCCCTTATGGGACTTGCTTCATCATCAGGAGTCTCTACAAAGTACTTATTCTGATCATCCCATCTCCCTTTCTTTGCAGACTTAGCTCTTTCAGCTGGTTTGAATGATTCTGGTTTGTCCCTTTTTCTTGAGTATTTCTTTCCATACTTGGGATCATCTACACACTCTCAATCATCTGGGTTCTGTCTAATGTCATCTTCAATCTGTTGAGCCCATTTCTTAGCAGCCATTGAGGCAATAGATTCTGCAATTTCTTCTTCCATATTCAAGTCCATATTCATACTGGTTGGTTTGGCAGTTTCAGTTGATTCTTTTGGTGGTTAACTTTGAGGTTGAAACTTGCTAACCACCATGTCTAAAGAGTTGTCTGCTTCCTCAACTCTTTTTAAATTAATCAAGGCTTCAATCACATCTTGATCATCAGCCTCTTTTTCATTAATTACTTTGGCAACATTGGCTTGACTGATCAACTCTCATATACTGCTATCTCCTCAGCTGTCAGGGTTTGGGCTAGTATTTCCCTATCCCTTATCTCTCTTATTACATTCTCAAACTTTCTCCTTGCTTCAGCAGCAGCTTCTTCATCCTCCTTAAACATAATTTCTATCTCAGGATTTGCCTCAACAGGCTCTTCATCAATGATTTTTGCCTTACCTTTCTCCAATATCCTATGTTCATCTTCTTCAACATCAGATTGTTCATAATCATCAATCTCTTTTTCAAGTGCTTCTAACTCTGGATCAAACTCTACCCTCTTGGAGCTTTCAGGTTGTTCAGTTTCAGTGATAGGCTCCTCAGTAGCAGTATTTCCCATATTGATTTCATCATTTTGAGTTTCTGTTAAAGCATTTGTAACCACATCAGAGGTAGTCACATTTTCTTCTGTATTTGTCTGTTCAATTTCATCCTCTACCTCTTCTTCATCAATCTCATCCTCTCTCCATACAACATTAATTATTTCATTATTAACATCGTAGTTTTCCTTTCCTACATCAGATTTATCTCCTTCATAATCAACATCCTCTACTCTCCTCTCATCACTATCCTCCTCATCATCATAGGCATTCAGGATGCATCTCAAACCATCAACAGCCTCTAAACATGTATTCTTTTCAGTTTAAACACTCACCATAGCATCAGTTGGCATATTTACATTCTCCCCCTGTTTTGGGGCAGCTGAGGTCTTCTCAACATCCTGCGCCATGGCTTGAATTCTAAATTTTGCACGGACCAACTGATCTAACAACATTACATTCTCCATTGACACCTCCTCATTCCTCTTCTTAAGCTCTACATTTTCTATCATTAAATCCAAATTTCTTTGAAATAGGTCTGTTTCAGTATGTGGGGTTGTAGGTGGTGATGTAGAGAAAGGTTCATGTTCAGTTTGTTCTTGATTTATGGTTTGAGTTAGGATAATGGGTTGTGGTGGTGATTGTGTATAGGGTGGGCATGGAATAAATGATTCTATTTGAATTGGGCTAATGGTTGTTGGTGTTAATGGTGTTGGGGATGTATGAGATGATGTTTCATGATGGCAATAGGTTAATGTTTGGTAGGTGATTGAGGTTGTGGTGATTCAGGTGGTGTTTGAATAGGTAGGTCAATTGGTAATGGTTGGTGTGGTGGAGTTTGTAGTGGTGATTGTATTGGTTGGTTAAAAAGGTTGGTTCTCCCCCTGATCAACTACATCAACATCCATAGCTACTCCAGCCCCTCCTGCATTTCCATTGTCATCATTATCTCCATCATCACCGTCAACATCATCTTCCCCTTCTTTTTCCTCTGAGCTCAACTCATGTACTGGCATAATCTCCAAACCATGGTTCAATAACCATGGTAAAATTTCAAACGGAATGTTTGAATTATATCTATTGGCATTCCACGGGTTTCTAATTCGGTGAATGTATTGGGATTTTGCAATATGTGAGTAATGCCAATGGTGGGTAAATCATGCAACTCCTTCTTAAAAATAATCTGCAGAAACCTGGGATATTGCAGAAACCTATCCTTCTCGGCCTTCTTTAGGTTTCCTACCATTCCTTCAAAGATCATCTTAGAGAAATTGAATGGTAGGTCATAAATGATTGCAACTGTGGCATTTGCTAAATCTCTACTCATTAGAGTCCGAGAGCCTTTCCTTGGAGCAAATCCTTGAACCACATGATGAATCATAAATATGTGTATCAAAGGGAACATTCCCTTCTGAAATTGCCCATCATGTACTGTCCCCTGGTATCCCATAGTCTGTTCAATGATTCTCAGCAGGTGATCTGAAGTTGATGTGATTGTGGTCGTCATCGTGTAACTGCAAACATCTTCAGATCAGTTGTTCTGTGATTCGGATTTCTTGGCGTGCCACTTTAGCTTCAATTCTTCGACCATTTACGTCATCATATAATCTTGCTGAGTGCCAGAAATCAAGTGAATGATTCCTATAGATGACCGGGCACTCTGTGAAGGCAAAACGAACATTTGATCTTAACAGCCACGTTATCATCATCGCCACCTCCTCATTATCAGGAGTAATCTGCAACATGGCGCACATATTGTGCTTCTGTTCAAAGGGATACTTCGGTTGATCATTATCCGCCATGTCTGAAAAACATAATCAAACATATTCAAAATGAAATTACTCATAAAGTTCACAACTTTAGGTAATTTCAAATTATAAAAATGAAGAATAAAGAGAGAAAAATCATCAAAAACCCGTTCTTCGAAAAGTTTATAACCTAAACACAAAAACAGAGTGTTAGCATATAAATACGTAATCGACGCCCATTAAAGTCTAATCTTGATCGGAAAACACATTATTATCGCTTACCGAGTCGGAATTAGAGGGCTGATTAAAGTTAGGGTTTGGATTAGAAACGAATGTGATAAGTTGGTTTAAGTTTCTTTGTGAATAAGCAGTTGCAGTGGATGGATTGAGAGGGAGGGAAAAATAATGTTGAAAAATATCTCTAACTGTAACGATTCCGACGAAACCAGGTATACCCTAACCGGTAGACGTTAGGTACGTCATATGTAATGTCGGGTACATGAGTTACCATGGTAATTATACGAGAATACATGGTTCATTGTATTGATTGTACGCTAATATATAATTCACCGTATTGAATACTCGATCAAACGATCGATAGTTATTGAAACTCGAATGAATCGAGGGTTCAATTATAGACGAGATATATGATATTTAGTGATGTTACGAAGTATTAAAGCTTCGGGATAAGTGGATTAAGGCACAGAAAAAGGATTTCGATTTAATAGTACGTCGGTACGTTAAACGAAACCTTTAATACCAAACCGAGCAAGAGACGATCGATCAAGCCTAAAAAGATGCGTCATAACTAATAATATGACGTTTCAAGTTAATAAATGCCATGGTTTAAGTTTTTAAATCGGTTTTATATAAATTCCATTTTTAGCCAAAAAACAACCATTTTGGCCTCGTTGTAAGCTGAATTAAACGTTTAACCGAGAAATGAACTGAACCAGATTATCCAAAACATTATCCGGATTGCGGATATCCAAATGAGTGGCCAAAAATGAACTTGTGGGACCCACCCCATCCACCCCATAAGACCGATCGGACCACACCACCCCCAAACACACTTCATTTTCTTTTTTTCACAACACAATCCATCAAACCTTTAATTCTCTCAAGATCTTGAATCAAAAACCGACTATTCTAGCAAGAAAAACCGAGGCAAAATCGTGTTATATACGTTTCCATCTTCGTTTCTTGTGTTTGTTTGCAAGAAAATGAGGTTTCAAAGATGAAAACCGATTCTTGCATGATCAAGTGATGTATACAAGTTATACAAGGGATCTTGGTCCGACAAAGGAGTTAAACGAGCCAAGAACGAATTTTTACGGTTAAAATCTTTGTTTTAGTATCATAACCGTAACCATGAAAGAAATGGCTTGATCGTGAGTGTAACTTGCTTTGTATTGTGGTATGTTGTTTGTAGGCTCTGTATTTAGTGGTAGATAAGACGGAAAGACGAGTTTGTAGCTTGTAGTGGCGGAAAACGAAAGGTATATTCGGTTATGTTCGGTTTTGGGAAATTTGGACAGATTGTTGATGCTTTAGAGTTAGGTCATGAAATTTTACAGAGGTGTTAAACACATGAAAATATGAGTTCTGTGAAATTTTGGTAATTTTTTGATAAAGGATGAATATTTGGTGAATTTAATGCTCGGTTTTGGCCAAAAATGGTGAAAAATAGTTAAATATCATGAAAAATTCTGGAAAATTCAAGATAAGCTTTTCATATCATGTATAAGTCACACACAAAATTTGTGGTCCGTTGGAGAAGTCTAAGTAGGCTTTTCGGTTAAACGAGTTCTAGGGATTTCTAGCTCGGTTTTGGTAAAAAGGGCATGTGAAAGAAGATTTTGGTTCTGGAAAAATTACAGGGGACTATGTGGATGGCAGGGGACATCCAGGAAAAATTTGGGATTTTTCTAAGATCGTTTGGTATTTACGACATATTTAGTGTTTAAATGGTGTTTATAAATAGATAAATAAATTTTTAATATAAGAATTAATTCTTGAAATATTTTTATAAAATTCCCCACTGTTAAAAAGTGGTTTGTGCAAAATTTCAAGATCCGAGAGTAAACGGATAATTAATCGTGCTAATTATCAAACTTTTAAAGTTAAAACGCGTAAACCGGTGAAGTTCGCTTAAGCGAGCTGACTGATGTATAAAAACCTTAAAAATGGACTATTTTCATATAATTGAGTTAAACAAGTAAGAACGAATCATCCGAAAATAATTCGGATGATTTGGGTATTTTTAACCGATTTAACAGTTTCCGGTACGCCAAAGACGGAAACGGGTCCCGCGGCCAATCGGGACGTCTAAACCGAGCTATAATTTCACATTTTAAATTAAATTATCAGACAACCACTATTTTCGGGTCGTGTGTGACCAAACTCATTTTTGAAACATAAAACGGATAATCGTGCTAGGCACGCAAAACGAGAAAACGACTAATAGCAATTGTGACCATGGAACTCTAAACGACATCACAATCTGAGTCCAGAGAAGTGTTTCTGGGTTAACATTACCCCCGGAACAGGTACAGTACTGGGTTAACAGTGTCCCCAGATGTACCGATTGATAAGGTTAAAGATTATATAAACAATAATTGCATAATAACGATCGTAGGGATCATATTACAGATTGGACGTGTTAATTGATAATGATTGTTGTTACTTGCTTGCATGTGCTAAGGTGAGTTTCACGAGCCCCTTTTTACTGAAATGTTTCAAATATTTTCCCGGGGCGGAAAGCATGTTTCTATCAAAATGATTAAGTACATGTTGAACGCATGGAAATGAATGTATTTATATAATGTTTATTGTACGGGAATCGTACGGTAATGTATTAAAATGGTAATTGTTTGAGTTGTTAATATTGTAAGGTCCCGCAACAGTGTTCTGGGTTAACAGTGTCCCCAGAGGTTATTGGAAGTTTCTGGGTTAACAGTGTCCCCAGAGGTTAGTGGAAGTGTTCTGGGTTAACAGTATCCCCAGAGGTTATTGGAAGTTTCTGGGTTAACAGTGTCCCCAGAGGCTATTAAATGTAATTATGGGTTAACAGTGTCCCTAGATAATATTATATTATGATATGGATTTATCATGGTTTACTAAAATTGGGAAACTTACCAACTATTCGTAGTTGACCCGTTTTCTCACATGCTTTTCAGGTACAACTAAGATAAAGTGATTGATTACGTGCTAAGTGCTTGATGTGTGTAAGGTTTGCGTGCTGGACGTTAGGATACATTATATCAGATAGAATTATGAATCGTATTGTATGATGTGTGTTTCACCTAGACGGTAATGAAAGATGAGAAAATGTAATTTTGAAGTATATTAATGCATTCGGTTTTCTTTATAAACAATGTGGTTGATATCAGAGGTGTCTGTCGCATCCCGTTTACGTTTCCGCTGCGGTCACGGGGTGTTACAGAACTTGGTATCAGAGCCAGGTTATAAAAGAATTAGGATGTCTTTAAAAGATACCTAAAATATAACCAGTAGCTCCAGTATTATAGGATCTGAATATCAACTAATAATATATAGTGACGGGATCTGGATGAACTTGAATGGACAAATGAGTTATTATGGTCCGGAACATAATAACAGACTTGTCCGCACGAGGGAATTCAGGGAAAGTCACTGGGAACATTAATAGGTAAAAATGGCAACATATGTGTAAAGTATATGATATTATTTATACGTGCTAATGTGTATATATATGTATGTACATATCTTGTGGGTACATGTATTGAGAAATGGGACCCGGATAAGGAACCGGGGGATGAAACAATAAAAGTACCGAGGATGCTGGAATTCTTAGAGCATCGGTTGATGATAAGTCTGACTTTTCGGGTCACAGCTATGATAGCACCAAGTTAGACCTCCCGTGTGACATTAACCAGAAATATCTAGTAACCGTCACTCCCAACCAAAATCGATAAATCTCATACCCTACCAACACCGGTACCGTATATTCTAATAACCCCCTATGTTCACCCGAACCGTCGACCCTCACGTACGGATGGACCTGTACCTGAACCCATTCTTATTCCATTAAGGTAAAGGAGTAAATAAAAAAATTAAAATAAAATAATATATTGAAATAAATATATATATGTATTGCTCACTCTCAAACATATGAGTCATACCACCTCCAGATCGAGAATTACTGATTTTAGCAAACCTAGAACGCCTGAGGACATTGACTGAGCAAGTGTAGAGTTTCCCATAATAGTAATTAATAATATTTGAAGGCAACCCATGTTGCGCAATTACTTTGAACCTTGCAACTCCCTATGTTATCCTTACATTCGTTAGATGTCTACACCCATGTATGCTCGAATAGAATGATTACCTATACACAAAGAAGTGTTGGAATCATTATAGTATAGTTGGTTGTTCGTTCGTAGGTGGTATACTGTGTATGCCGGATATACGAATAGACACGGATATTATAACTCCGTGGTACGTAATCGTTTGGTGCTCACGGTGAGCATGTATCGGTTTTGCTGATATGCAGAAGGATATTGAAATCAAGTATGTTAAACATTAATCCTTATTGAGAAAGATCTATATGTCAGTTGGTGACAAGGGTTATGAAACATACTAAAACGTTAACCGACGTCAGGTTAAGTCCATATATTATTATATTTTTGGGACATATATATTAGATACTGATATGTGTAATATGTATGATAATATTTGGTGTGTATGTGTACCTGCTGTCATGATTGAGCTGGTAACGAGTTATACGGTGAGATTAGTATTGATTACTGCGTACGGGATGTGTACGGCAGAATGACATAAAAAGAGTAACTCCAATGATGGAGATAGATATGATTCAGTTGATTGCTCAAAGATAGCAGATGACGATACCGAATGTCGTATCATAGATCACTGCTAGTGTTGATGCAAATGTGATCGCAAGATTGTAGATCGAGCAATCACATGAATATGAATATTTCAATTCTTAGTGGTATTACTAAGAGTGGTAATGTCCCACCGAATAAAATTATGACTACAAGTATTAGTTATAAACTAAACATGAATAGTAGTCGTAATGAATTAGATCCGGTATGAAGGATATGTTTGTTGGTTGTGTTAAGGAAATTATTAATGGTTTACTGATGGTAAAGGGAGGAATAGATTAGTAAGGGGATAGAAAAGATCGAAATGGTCAAGGACTGAGGTAAGAGCCTAGAACATTGTGTAGTGAAATATGCAACAGATATGTTGGTAGATTATGTTGTATCGTGATGGAACACGATGGTACAAAATTATAGTTAGAAAATTTTTACTCGGATGATATGGTCAGAATTTGAAATTCTTGTGCTAGGGCACTTTTATTCGAGTAATTAAACTCAGAGATTGGAAAATGAGCTATGAAAAATAGAAATGTTGTGTGCGGATCACTTAGAACACGCTAATCGTTTGAAGGAATTGTCATGTCTGGTAACTTGGCTAATTACTCCTGAAATTAAGTGAAGTGAGCGCTAAATTGGGAACGAACTCCATCGATAAGGAGTATAGTCAACCCTGTAAAATATGCAACCTTTGGAAGGGTTGTGTCACAAGCCAGCATTGATATATTTGATTCTATGGGAAGCGGAATGGAAGGACGTTTGGTGAAACGTCGAGTGTTAAAGAAGGGAAATGATAAAGGTATAGTGCAAGATAGACTTGCGAATAAGTAGGTATGTCCTATAACCCAGAATTATACTAAGACTAGTTCTGGTGCGGAAACATGAACCGCATAAAGGGTCCTTCCTTAAATGTGGAAAATATAGTTATCGGTAAAAAGAAGAATGTCGGGTGATAGTAGGCCACAGGTATGGTAAAGATGGACGTAATGCCCCATTCGTAGAACCAACTGAAGCCATGAGAACCGGCAACCCCAACCCATTCATGTACAACCACTCCGAACCCAACAACTTCAATAACAATCCATCCGAAGAAATCAAATTATGCCAAACAGTTGTACTTGCTATGAATGTGGCAGTACAGAACGTTTCAAGAGAGATTGCCCAAAGTTGAACCAAGGTGTCGTGGAAGATGAACCTCATGACAAGCATCAACCTCTGATCAAGCAAGGAGCCGTGCTTTTGTGAGTAATTCAAATAAAGCACGTCATGATCCAAAAGTGGTATTAAGTACGTTGTAGTTTTAAATCAATGGGCTTCAGCGATATTTTTACGGTCGTCGATAGAAGTTAGTTCCTGTTAACCTCCTATCATTTGGAAAGATACCGATTAGTGAAACTATAGAACCCTATACTGTAGAATCGCTAACGGTGAATCCATAATGGTTAACTAAATTGTTCGGAATTGCCCTATTATTCGGAACGATTAATCCTTTCCTTATTGACCTACGACCAGTAAAGTTAAGAAGTTTTGACGTAATAGTTAACATGGATTGGCTAACTCAACATGAAGCTGAAATCAAATATGAAAAGAAGATGATTAGAAGCTCTCCTTCGGACGATGAAGCGATTAGATACAGAGAAAAGTGTACGGTATTATGTTACCACTCTAGTCTCATCTTGAGATGCTATAATATTTACGACAAGAAGACGTGGTGTATTTAACAAACGCGATTGCCAAAGTATTTAAAAGAAAACATATAGAAGATATCCCGATGGTACGCGAAATTCCACAAGTTCTTCCTAGAAAAACTTCCTGGATTACCGCCATCCCAACAGGTCGAATTTAGAATCGATTTAATACCTCAAGCTGGCCCTGTTGCTAAAGCACCTTACCGACTTGCACCAACTGAAATGCAAGAATTAATGGATAAAGGTTTTATACGACCTAGTTAGTCACCATGGGGTGCACCAGTGATAATTGGGAAATGAAAGACGAAAGTGTTAGGATATGTATTGATTAGAGAGAATTAAATAAAGTGACGATCAAGAGTAGGTGCTCACTTCTTCGAAGTGAACGATCTGTTTAATCAACTGCAAGGGGCAATTTATTTTTAGAAAATTGATCTTAGATATAGTTATCACCAAATGAGAGATCCAAGAGGAAGACGTTGCAACAACAGTGTTTCGGACTCGCTACGGCCATTATGAATTCTTAGTTATGCCCTTCGGGCTAACAAATGCGCCGGCAGCATTCATGGAACTCATGAACCGAGTCTGTAACTTTATTTCGACAAATTTGTCATAACATTCATTGATGATATTTTAATATATTCGCAACGTAAAGAAGAGCACGAACGACGGTTAAGAAAATTGTGGAAATGTTAAAGCAAGAGGAGCTGTACTCGAAGTTTTCGAAATGTGATTTTGAATAAAGAAGGCATAATTCCTTGGTCATGTTGTAAAGCAACAAAGATTTCACAAAGATCCAAATAAGATAGAAACCATTAAAATTGTGTCAAGCGCCGATTTTAAGTCCCCTCGATGGAGACGATGGTTTTGCCGCGTATTGTGACGCATCGCGTAAAGGGTTAGAATGCGTGTTGACGCAGTATATTAAGGTTATAGTCTATGCTTCCCGACAGTTAAAAGTACACGAGTAAAAATTACACTACTCACGACTTAGAACTGGGAGGGGTTATCTATGCACTTAAAATGTGGAGACATTGTCTCTACGATACGAAGTGCGCCATCTTCACCGATCATAAAAGTTTGCATCACATATTCGATCAGAAAGAACTAAATATGAGGCTACGAAGATGGGTTGAGTTGTTAAACAATTATGACTGTGACATCCGTTACCACCCGGCAAGGCTAACGTCGTAACCGATGCCTTGAGTAGGAAAGATCGGGTTAAGCCATTGCGAATGAGGGCGTTGGGGATGATAGTCCAGTCGAACTTTTCGGATCTGATTCGAGTCGCTCAACGTGAGTCGTTGAAAGAGGGACAATTGGAAAAGGAGGAACCTTACGACAATGAGAAGAATTTCGAACAACGCGTGGACGAAATTCTCTACTTCAAAAATCGGGTTTGGATCCCGACTCTCCATGACCTTCGTGAATTAATCATTGACGAAGCGCATAGGTCGAAATAATCCATACATCCGGGATCGGATTTGACTATTGATGATACGGATATCTGAAAGGATTTTTATTAATGGTCGAGTTTGGAGAAAGATATGGTCACTTGTGTTGGTGAATATTGAGTTATGCAAGAAATAAGTCTGCACACCGAAAACCCTTGGGAACGCCACAATGACAAAAAATTCACCAATGATAGTGGGAATAAATTACATTGGATTTCGGGATGCAAATTCCCAAGATATATCAAAGGCATGAGGAAAATTGGGTAATCGCGGAACGATTAACCAATCCTCGCATTTCATTCCAATCTATGACGATTACCACAATGAATTCTTGCCTAAATTCCTGATGTTGAAATGGTATCTCGTCGTGGAGTGCCATTTTCAATTATCTCAGATCAAAATAGTCATCCTACTTCCATTATTGGAAGGCGGGGAAGAAAGCATCGAGAGCTTGAAGCTTTTTTATGGGTGAAGTAATTATCACCAATTTGTTAAATTGAAAATGAGCGTCGATTGAGCCATAAGATTTGAATTGATCCGAGAAACAACCAATCGGGTTTATAATGTTTAAGAGAAGTTGAAAGTAGCACGAGGATTGGCAAAGGATTTATGTCAACATTCAAAGGAAACCATTGTCACTAAATAGAGGTGACAAAGCATTTTAAGGCATCACCTTAGAGAGAGGTGATATAAGGTTTGGCAAAACCGAAAATAGCTTCTTAATATATTGGACCCCATGAGAACTATCTCCATGGTTGGTCATTTAGTTTATCAATTAAAGTACTCCAGGGGATAAGTACTATACATGATGTTTTGCCATGTACACGGATTGAAAAGTGCCTAAGCGATGAGGCAACGAAAGTACTAGTAATAGAGGTACTCATAGAAGACATGTTTGATATCATAACTAATTCCGTAGAGATAGTAGACGAGAAAAACTAATCAGTTCGGTCATACCAAGCGTTATTAATTAAGATTAAGTGGGAATTCACAGCGAGGACCAGATTATACTTGGTAACGCGAGGGTGAATTCTGAAGGAAAAACCCCCCCACCTTTCTCTCGAAGGGAGATAGTGGGCGTGTAAAATTTCGAGGACGAAATTTCTTAACGGGGGGAGAATGTAACGATTCCGACGAAACCAGGTATACCCTAACCGGTAGACGTTAGGTACGTCATATGTAATGTCGGGTACATGAGTTACCATGGTAATTATACGAGAATACATGGTTCATTGTATTGATTGTACGCTAATATATAATTCACCGTATTGAATACTCGATCAAACGATCGATAGTTATTGAAACTCGAATGAATCGAGGGTTCAATTATAGACGAGATATATGATATTTAGTAATGTTACGAAGTATTAAAGCTTCGGGATAAGTGGATTAAGGCACAGAAAAAGGATTTCGATTTAATAGTACGTCGGTACGTTAAACGAAACCTTTAATACCAAACCGAGCAAGAGACGATCGATCAAGCCTAAAAAGATGCGTAATAACTAATAATATGACGTTTCAAGTTAATAAATGCCATGGTTTAAGTTTTTAAATCGGTTTTATATAAATTCCATTTTTAGCCGAAAAACAACCATTTTGGCCTCGTTGAAAGCCGAATTAAACGTTTAACCGAGAAACGAACTGAACCAGATTATCCAAAACATTATCCGGATTGCGGATATCCAAATGAGTGGCCAAAAATGAACTTGTGGGACCCACCCCATCCACCCCATAAGACCGATCGGACCACACCACCCCCAAACACACTTCATTTTCTTTTTTCACAACACAATCCATCAAACCTTTAATTCTCTCAAGATCTTGAATCAAAAACCGACTATTCTAGCAAGAAAAACCGAGGTAAAATCGTGTTATATACGTTTCCATCTTCGTTTCTTGAGTTTGTTTGCAAGAAAATGAGGTTTCAAAGATGAAAACCGATTCTTGCATGATCAAGTGATGTATACAAGTTATACAAGGGATCTTGGTCCGACAAAGGAGTTAAACGAGCCAAGAACGAATTTTTACGGTTAAAATCTTTGTTTTAGTATCATAACCGTAACCATGAAAGAAATGGCTTGATCGTGAGTGTAACTTGCTTTGTATTGTGGTATGTTGTTTGTAGGCTCTGTATTTAGTGGTAGATAAGACGGAAAGACGAGTTTGTAGCTTGTAGTGGCGGAAAACGAAAGGTATATTCGGTTATGTTCGGTTTTGGGAAATTTGGACAGATTGTTGATGCTTTAGAGTTAGGTCATGAAATTTTACAGAGGTGTTAAACACATGAAAATATGAGTTCTGTGAAATTTTGGTAATTTTTTGATAAAGGATGAATATTTGGTGAATTTAATGCTCGGTTTTGGCCAAAAATGGTGAAAAATAGTTAAATATCATACAAAATTCTGGAAAATTCAAGATAAGCTTTTCATATCATGTATAAGTCACACACAAAATTTGAGGTCCGTTGGAGAAGTCTAAGTAGGCTTTTCGGTTAAACGAGTTCTAGGGATTTCTAGCTCGGTTTTGGTAAAAAGGGCATGTGAAAGAATATTTTGGTTCTGGAAAAATTACAGGGGACTATGTGGATGGCAGGGGACATCCAGGAAAAATTTGGGATTTTTCTAAGATCGTTTGGTATTTACGACATATTTAGTGTTTAAATGGTGTTTATAAATAGATAAATAAATTTTTAATATAAGAATTAATTCTGGAAATATTTTTATAAAATTCCCCACTGTTAAAAAGTGGTTTGTGCAAAATTTCAAGATCCGATAGTAAACAGATAATTAATCGTGCTAATTATCAAACTTTTAAAGTTAAAACGCGTAAACCGGTGAAGTTCGCTTAAGCGAGCTGACTGATGTATAAAAACCTTAAAAATGGACTATTTTCATATAATTGAGTTAAACAAGTAAGAACGAATCATCCGAAAATAATTCGGATGATTTGGGTATTTTTAACCGATTTAACAGTTTCCGGTACGCCTAAGACGGAAACGGGTCCCGCGGCCAATCGGGACGTCTAAACCGAGCTATAATTTCACATTTTAAATTAAATTATCAGACAACCACTATTTTCGGGTCGTGTGTGACCAAACTCATTTTTGAAACATAAAACGGATAATCGTGCTAGGCACGCAAAACGAGAAAACGACTAATAGCAATTGTGACCATGGAACTCTAAACGATATCACAATCTGAGTCCAGAGAAGTGTTTCTGGGTTAACATTGCCCCCGGAACAGGTACAGTACTGGGTTAACAGTGTCCCCAGATGTACCGATTGATAAGGTTAAAGATTATATAAACAATAATTGCATAATAACGATCGTAGGGATCATATTACAGATTGGACGTGTTAATTGATAATGATTGTTGTTACTTGCTTGCATGTGCTAAGGTGAGTTTCACGAGCCCCTTTTTACTGAAATGTTTCAAATATTTTCCCAGGGCGGAAAGCATGTTTCTATCAAAATGATTAAGTACATGCTGAACGCATGGAAATGAATGTATTTATATAATGTTTATTGTACGAGAATCGTACGGTAATGTATTAAAATGGTAATTGTTTGAGTTGTTAATATTGTAAGGTCCCGCAACAGTGTTCTGGGTTAACAGTGTCCCCAGAGGTTATTGGAAGTTTCTGGGTTAACAGTGTCCCCAAAGGTTAGTGGAAGTGTTCTGTGTTAACAGTATCCCCAGAGGTTATTGGAAGTTTCTGGGTTAACAGTGTCCCCAGAGGCTATTAAATGTAATTATGGGTTAACAGTGTCCCTAGATAATATTATATTATGATATGGATTTATCATGGTTTACTAAAATTGTGAAACTCACCAACTATTCGTAGTTGACCCGTTTTCTCACGTGCTTTTCAGGTACAACTAAGATAAAGTGATTGATTACGTGCTAAGTGCTTGATGTGTGTAAGGTTTGCGTGCTGGACGTTTGGATACATTATATCAGACAAAATTATGAATCGTATTGTATGATGTGTGTTTCACCTAGACGGTAATGAAAGATGAGAAAATGTAATTTTGAAGTATATTAATGCATTCGGTTTTCTTTATAAACAATGTGGTTGATATCAGAGGTGTCTGTCGCATCCCGTTTACGTTTCCGCTGCGGTCACGGGGTGTTACAGAACTTGGTATCAGAGCCAGGTTATAAAAGAATTAGGATGTCTTTAAAAGATACCTAAAATATAACCAGTAGCTCCAGTATTATAGGATCTGAATATCAACTAATAATATATAGTGACGGGATCTGGATGAACTTGAATGGACAAATGAGTTATTATGGTCCGGAACATAATAACAGACTTGTCCGCACGAGGGAATTCAGGGAAAGTCACTGGGAACATTAATAGGTAAAAATGGCAACATATGTGTAAAGTATATGATATTATTTATACGTGCTAATGTGTATATATATGTATGTACATATCTTGTGGGTACATGTATTGAGAAATGGGACCCGGATAAGGAACCGGGGGATGAAACAATAAAAGTACCGAGGATGCTGGAATTCTTAGAGCATCGGTTGATGATAAGTCTGACTTTTCGGGTCACAGCTATGATAGCACCAAGTTAGACTTCCCGTGTGACATTAACCAGAAATATCTAGTAACCGTCACTCCCAACCAAAATCGATAAATCTCATACCCTACCAACACCGGTACCGTATATTCTAATAACCCCCTATGTTCACCCGAACCGTCGACCCTCACGTACGGATGGACCTGTACCTGAACCCATTCTTATTCCATTAAGGTAAAGGAGTAAATAAAAAAATTAAAATAAAATAATATATTGAAATATATATATATATGTATTGCTCACTCTCAAACATATGAGAAAGATCTATATATTGAGATCAAGTATGTTAAACATTAATCCTTATTGAGAAAGATCTATATGTCAGTTGGTGACAAGGGTTATGAAACATACTAAAACGTTAACCGACGTCAGGTTAAGTCCATATATTATTATATTTTTGGGACATATATATTAGATACTGATATGTGTAATATGTATGATAATATTTGGTGTGTATGTGTACCTGCTGTCATGATTGAGCTGGTAACGAGTTATACGGTGAGATTAGTATTGATTACTGCGTACGGGATGAGTACGGCAGAATGACATAAAAAGAGTAACTCCAATGATGGAGATAGATATGATTCAGTTGATTGCTCAAAGATAGCAGATGATGATACCGAATGTTGTATCATAGATCACTGCTAGTGTTGATGCAAATGTGATCGCAAGATTGTAGATCGAGTAATCACATGAATATGAATATTTCAATTCTTAGTGGTATTACTAAGAGTGGTAATGTCCCACCGAATAAAATTATGACTACAAGTATTAGTTATAAACTAAACATGAATAGTAGTCGTAATGAATTAGATCCAGTATGAAGGATATGTTTGTTGGTTGTGTTAAGGAAATTATTAATGGTTTACTGATGGTAAAGGGAGGAATAGATTAGTGAGGGGATAGAAAAGATCGAAATGGTCAAGGACTGAGGTAAGAGCCTAGAACATTGTGTAGTGAAATATGCAACAGATATGTTGGTAGATTATGTTGTATCGTGATGGAACACGATGGTACAAAATTATAGTTAGAAAATTTTTACTCGGATGATATGGTCAGAATTTGAAATTCTTGTGCTAGGGCACTTTTATTCGAGTAATTAAACTCAGAGATTGGAAAATGAGCTATGAAAGATAGAAATGTTGTGTGCGGATCACTTAGAACACGCTAATCGTTTGAAGGAATTGTCATGTCTGGTAACTTGGCTAATTACTCCTGAAATTAAGTGAAGTGAGCGCTAAATTGGGAACGAACTCCATCGATAAGGAGTATAGTCAACCCTGTAAAATATGCAACCTTTGGAAGGGTTGTGTCACAAGCCAGCATTGATATATTTGATTCTATGGGAAGCGGAATGGAAGGACGTTAGGTGAAACGTCGAGTGTTAAAGAAGGGAAATGATAAAGGTATAGTGCAAGATAGACTTGCAAATAAGTAGGTATGTCCTATAACCCAGAATTATACTAAGACTAGTTCTGGTGCGGAAACATGAACCGCATAAAGGGTCATTCCTTAAATGTGGAAAATATAGTTATCGGTAGAAAGAAGAATGTCGGGTGATAGTAGGCCACAGGTATGGTAAAGATGGACGTAATGCCCCATTCGTAGAACCAACTGAAGCCATGAGAACCGGCAACCCCAACCCATTCATGTACAACCACTCCGAACCCAACAACTTCAATAACAATCCATCCGAAGAAATCAAATTATGCCAAACAGTTGTACTTGCTATGAATGTGGCAGTACAGAACGTTTCAAGAGAGATTGCCCAAAGTTGAACCAAGGTGTCGTGGAAGATGAACCTCATGACAAGCATCAACCTCTGATCAAGCAAGGAGCCGTGCTTTTGTGAGTAATTCAAATAAAGCACGTCATGATCCAAAAGTGGTATTAAGTACGTTGTAGTTTTAAATCAATGGGCTTCAGCGATATTTTTACGGTCGTCGATAGAAGTTAGTTCCTGTTAACCTCCTATCATTTGGAAAGATACCGATTAGTGAAACTATAGAACCCTATACTGTAGAATCGCTAACGGTGAATCCATAATGGTTAACTAAATTGTTCGGAATTGCCCTATTATTCGGAACGATTAATCCTTTCCTTATTGACCTACGACCAGTAAAGTTAAGAAGTTTTGACGTAATAGTTAACATGGATTGGCTAACTCAACATGAAGCTGAAATCAAATATGAAAAGAAGATGATTAGAAGCTCTCCTTCGGACGATGAAGCGATTAGATACAGAGAAAAGTGTACGGTATTATGTTACCACTCTAGTCTCATCTTGAGATGCTATAATATTTACGACAAGAAGACGTGGTGTATTTAACAAACGCGATTGCCAAAGTATTTAAAAGAAAACATATAGAAGATATCCCGATAGTACGCGAAATTCCACAAGTTCTTCCCAGAAAAACTTCCTGGATTACCGCCATCCCAACAGGTCGAATTTAGAATCGATTTAATACCTCAAGCTGGCCCTGTTGCTAAAGCACCTTACCGACTTGCACCAACTGAAATGCAAGAATTAATGGATAAAGGTTTTATACGACCTAGTTAGTCACCATGGGGTGCACCAGTGATAATTGGGAAATGAAAGACGAAAGTGTTAGGATATGTATTGATTAGAGAGAATTAAATAAAGTGACGATCAAGAGTAGGTGCTCACTTCTTCGAAGTGAACGATCTGTTTAATCAACTGCAAGGGGCAATTTATTTTTAGAAAATTGATCTTAGATATAGTTATCACCAAATGAGAGATCCAAGAGGAAGACGTTGCAACAACAGTGTTTCGGACTCGCTACGGCCATTATGAATTCTTAGTTATGCCCTTCGGGCTAACAAATGCGCCGGCAGCATTCATGGAACTCATGAACCGAGTCTGTAACTTTATTTCGACAAATTTGTCATAACATTCATTGATGATATTTTAATATATTCGCAACGTAAAGAAGAGCACGAACGACGGTTAAGAAAATTGTGGAAATGTTAAAAGCAAGAGGAGCTGTACGCGAAGTTTTCGAAATGTCATTTTGAATAAAGAAGGCATAATTCCTTGGTCATGTTGTAAAGCAACAAAGATTTCACAAAGATCCAAATAAGATAGAAACCATTAAAATTGTGCCAAGCGCCGATTTTAAGTCCCCTCGATGGAGACGATGGTTTTGCCGCGTATTGTGACGCATCGCGTAAAGGGTTAGAATGCGTGTTGACGCAGTATATTAAGGTTATAGTCTATGCTTCCCGACAGTTAAAAGTACACGAGTAAAAATTACACTACTCACGACTTAGAACTGGGAGGGGTTATCTATGCACTTAAAATGTGGAGACATTGTCTCTACGATACGAAGTGCGCCATCTTCACCGATCATAAAAGTTTGCATCACATATTCGATCAGAAAGAACTAAATATGAGGCTACGAAGATGGGTTGAGTTGTTAAACAATTATGACTGTGACATCCGTTACCACCCGGCAAGGCTAACGTCGTAACCGATGCCTTGAGTAGGAAAGATCGGGTTAAGCCATTGCGAATGAGGGCGTCGGGGATGATAGTCCAGTCGAACTTTTCGGATCTGATTCGAGTCGCTCAACGTGAGGCGTTGAAAGAGGGACAATTGGAAAAGGAGGAACCTTACGACAATGAGAAGAATTTCGAACAACGTGTGGACGAAATTCTCTACTTCAAAAATCGGGTTTGGATCCCGACTCTCCATGACCTTCGTGAATTAATCATTGACGAAGCGCATAGGTCGAAATAATCCATACATCCGGGATCGGATTTGACTATTGATGATACGGATATCTGAAAGGATTTTTATTAATGGTCGAGTTTGGAGAAAGATATGGTCACGTGTGTTGGTGAATATTGAGTTATGCAAGAAATAAGTCTGCACACCGAAAACCCTTGGGAACGCCACAATGACAAAAAATTCACCAATGATAGTGGGAATAAATTACATTGGATTTCGGGATGCAAATTCCCAAGATATATCAAAGGCATGAGGAAAATTGGGTAATCACGGAACGATTAACCAATCCTCGCATTTCATTCCAATCTATGACGATTACCACAATGAATTCTTGCCTAAATTCCTGATGGTGAAATGGTATCTCGTCGTGGAGTGCCATTTTCAATTATCTCAGATCAAAATAGTCATCCTACTTCCATTATTGGAAGGCGGGGAAGAAAGCATCGAGAGCTTGAAGCTTTTTTATGGGTGAAGTAATTATCACCAATTTGTTAAATTGAAAATGAGCGTCGATTGAGCCATAAGATTTGAATTGATCCGAGAAACAACCAATCGGGTTTATAATGTTTAAGAGAAGTTGAAAGTAGCACGAGGATTGGCAAAGGATTTATGTCAACATTCAAAGGAAACCATTGTCACTAAATAGAGGTGACAAAGCATTTTAAGGCATCACCTTAGAGAGAGGTGATATAAGGTTTGGCAAAACCGAAAATAGCTTCTTAATATATTGGACCCCATGAGAACTATCTCCATGGTTGGTCATTTAGTTTATCAATTAAAGTACTCCAGGGGATAAGTACTATACATGATGTTTTGCCATGTACACGGATTGAAAAGTGCCTAAGCGATGAGGCAACGAAAGTACTAGTAATAGAGGTACTCATAGAAGACATGTTTGATATCATAACTAATTCCGTAGAGATAGTAGACGAGAAAAACTAATCAGTTCGGTCATACCAAGCGTTATTAATTAAGATTAAGTGGGAATTCACAGCGAGGACCAGATTATACTTGGTAACGCGAGGGTGAATTCTGAAGGAAAAACCCCCCCACCTTTCTCTCGAAGGGAGATAGTGGGCGTGTAAAATTTCGAGGACGAAATTTCTTAACGGGGGGAGAATGTAACGATTCCGACGAAACCAGGTATACCCTAACCGGTAGACGTTAGGTACGTCATATGTAATGTCGGGTACATGAGTTACCATGGTAATTATACGAGAATACATGGTTCATTGTATTGATTGTACGCGAATATATAATTCACCGTATTGAATACTCGATCAAACGATCGATAGTTATTGAAACTCGAATGAATCGAGGGTTCAATTATAGACGAGATATATGATATTTAGTAATGTTACGAAGTATTAAAGCTTCGGGATAAGTGGATTAAGGCACAGAAAAAGGATTTCGATTTAATAGTACGTCGGTACGTTAAACGAAACCTTTAATACCAAACCGAGCAAGAGACGATCGATCAAGCCTAAAAAGATGCGTAATAACTAATAATATGACGTTTCAAGTTAATAAATGCCATGGTTTAAGTTTTTAAATCGGTTTTATATAAATTCCATTTTTAGCCGAAAAACAACCATTTTGGCCTCGTTGTAAGCCGAATTAAACGTTTAACCGAGAAACGAACTGAACCAGATTATCCAAAACATTATCCGGATTGCGGATATCCAAATGAGTGGCCAAAAATGAACTTGTGGGACCCACCCCATCCACCCCATAAGACCGATCGGACCACACCACCCCCAAACACACTTCATTTTCTTTTTTTCACAACACAATCCATCAAACCTTTAATTCTCTCAAGATCTTGAACCAAAAACCGACTATTCTAGCAAGAAAAACCGAGGTAAAATCGTGTTATATACGTTTCCATCTTCGTTTCTTGAGTTTGTTTGCAAGAAAATGAGGTTTCAAAGATGAAAACCGATTCTTGCATGATCAAGTGATGTATACAAGTTATACAAGGGATCTTGGTCCGAGAAAGGAGTTAAACGAGCCAAGAACGAATTTTTACGGTTAAAATCTTTGTTTTAGTATCATAACCGTAACCATGAAAGAAATGGCTTGATCGTGAGTGTAACTTGCTTGGTATTGTGGTATGTTGTTTGTAGGCTCTGTATTTAGTGGTAGATAAGACGGAAAGACGAGTTTGTAGCTTGTTGTGGCGGAAAACGAAAGGTATATTCGGTTATGTTCGGTTTTAGGAAATTTGGACAGATTGTTGATGCTTTATAGTTAGGTCATGAAATTTTACAGAGGTATTAAACACATGAAAATATGAGTTCTGTGAAATTTTGGTAATTTTTGGATAAAGGATGAATATTTGGTGAATTTAATGCTCGGTTTTGGCCAAAAATGGTGAAAAATAGTTAAATATCATGAAAATTCTGGAAAATTTCAGATAAGCTTTTCATATCATGTATAAGTCACACACAAAATTTGAGGTCCGTTGGAGAAGTCTAAGTAGGCTTTTTGGTTAAACGAGTTCTAGGGATTTCTAACTCGGTTTTGGTAAAAAGGGCATGTGAAAGAAGATTTTAGTTCTGGAAAAATTACAGGGGACTATGTGGATGGCAGGGGACATCCAGGAAAAATTTGGGATTTTTCTAAGATCGTTTGGTATTTACGACATATTTAGTGTTTAAATGGTGTTTATAAATAGATAAATAAATTTTTAATATAAGAATTAATTCTGGAAATATTTTTATAAAATTCCCCACTGTTAAAAAGTGGTTTGTGCAAAATTTCAAGATCCGAGAGTAAACGGATAATTAATCGTGCTAATTATCAAACTTTTAAAGTTAAAACGCGTAAACCGGTGAAGTTCGCTTAAGCGAGCTGACTGGTGTATAAAAACCTTAAAAATGGACTATTTTCATATAATTGAGTTAAACAAGTAAGAATGAATCATCCAAAAATAATTCGGATGATTTGGGTATTTTTAACCGATTTAACAGTTTCCGGTACACCAAAGACGGAAACGGGTCCCGCGGCCAATCGGGACGTCTAAACCGAGCTATAATTTCACATTTTAAATTAAATTATCAGACAACCACTATTTTCGGGTCGTGTGTGACCAAACTCATTTTTGAAACATAAAACGGATAATCGTGCTAGGCACGCAAAACGAGAAAACGACTAATAGCAATTGTGACCATGGAACTCTAAACGACATCACAATCTGAGTCCGGAGAAGTGTTTCTGGGTTAACATTGCCCCCGGAACAGGTACAGTACTGGGTTAACAGTGTCCCCAGATGTACCGATTGATAAGGTTAAAGATTATATAAACAATAATTGCATAATAACGATCGTAGGGATCATATTACAGATTGGACGTGTTAATTGATAATTATTGTTGTTACCTGCTTGCATGTGCTAAGGTGAGTTTCACGAGCCCCTTTTTACTGAAATGTTTCAAATATTTTCCCAGGGCGGAAAGCATGTTTCTATCAAAATGATTAAGTACATGCTGAACGCATGGAAATGAATGTATTTATATAATGTTTATTGTACGGGAATCGTACGGTAATGTATTAAAATGGTAATTGTTTGAGTTGTTAATATTGTAAGGTCCCGCAACAGTGTTCTGGGTTAACAGTGTCCCTAGAGGTTATTGGAAGTTTCTGGGTTAACAGTGTCCCCAGAGGTTAGTGGAAGTGTTCTGGGTTAACAGTGTCCCCAGAGGTTATTGAAAGTTTCTGGGTTAACAGTGTCCCCAGAGACTATTAAATGTAATTATGGGTTAACAGTGTCCCTAGATAATATTATATTATGATATGGATTTATCATGGTTTACTAAAATTGTGAAACTCACCAACTATTCGTAGTTGACCCGTTTTCTCAATGCTTTTCAGGTACAACAAAGATAAAGTGATTGATTACGTGCTAAGTGCTTGATGTGTGTAAGGTTTGCGTGCTGGACGTTAGGATACATTATATCAGATAGAATTATGAATCGTATTGTATGATGTGTGTATCACCTAGATGGTAATGAAAGATGAGAATATGTAATTTTGAAGTATATTAATGCATTCGGTTTTCTTTATAAACAATGTGGTTGATATTGTTGGGTTTTATACAAGATTATCAAAGTTCAAGTTAACCATATTTAACATGAAAACGCAACGGAAGCTTAGATTTTAAAACTTGTTATGAACATACCATTATGTTAAAACTAAAACCCAAAGAACAAGGATCAAAATTACAAGAACAAGATGCTCACAAATGTAAATTGTACCTTCTTCTACCTTTAGAAGAACAAGTGATTTGTTGAAGGAGATGGTGGATGAATGACAAGCCTCCAAAGAAGAAGACCTCAAGAGTGTGATACCCCAAGCTATTTGTGACAACACCAAGTAATTGCTAGGATTTATGAACACTATATGAGCTCCCAAAAACTCCCAATTTTCTGCCCAAAAGGGGCCGTGAGTTTTGAGAGGGAGAGAGAGAGTATGAACTTAATTCAACACTTGAAAAATTCAAAATTTTAAAGATACAATTGCATGTCTTGGATGTGGAGATAAATCAACTTGTCATCACATGGAGACAAGGCATTTGATTGGGTAAAACCACCACCCCACATGGGTGGCCGGTTTTGTTTTTTTTTTTTTTTTTTTTTTTTGTTTTTTGTTTTAACAATTAAAACATCTCCATCTCCATCTTATACTTTATAAAAATAATTTTATAAATCATGCATGCTATCTTAATTATTTAACCAATTAAATAATTAATTTATATAAATAAATTATCCAGATAATTTATTTAAATTATCAAGTGTGTTTGTTTAGAAAACCAATTTTCTAAACACGTAGTGTTCGGTATTCGTTTAAATGATCAAATCATTAAAGAATACATTTGGTGTTGTCTAGCTTGTTATTGGGTATGACCCGACTTGGATCAAACACAGTTAGCCACATTAGTATAAGTATGTGTCTCGGGCATACGTAATTCCAACAATCTCCCACTTGCACGAGATACATAGAAAATTAATGCAAGTGGTGAATACTGCCTAACAACAGTTCACCACCCCTAATGTGTTTGACGAAGTGCCATTCAATAACATCATCCCTTCAAGTCCCTTACTTGATATGATTTAGGTGAATCTATCATTATATCCCTTTGTTACTAGATGTCATGTTGGATCTAAGAGACATAGGTGATCATTCTCTTTACAATTCAACTTTATCAGGCCTTAGACATCTAAACTCTCAACACATAAGAGGAACAAATTCCTTCTTGACTGTATACGCCTCTCACTATCACTTTATACTCCACCCGAGCTCATCCTTATGTACCATCTTTTACGAATAGCGAAGGGGAGAGTCAAAGTGTAATACTTGGTGAAAATCAAGACCCAGTATACATCTCAGGTCTAAGGATAATATGAAATTCTCCTTTACTCAAAATTACTAATGATCAGGTCAATCGACTCCATGTAGTAATATTGAGAGCGGGTCAGTCCAATATTTGTATCCCACAAATATCTATGAACCTTGGCAGCATACCTATGTTCTATATTCATTCCTTATGAATATCCACCAATCCTAGTTCATAATAGTCTTGCTTCATATTTGTTCCCACAAATGTGATCGACTACGGACTTTTAGAATAAGATAACTTATTCATGGATTAAACATGCAAAATTAGAATTTAACTCAAGATTCCATAATCATATAAAAGAGTTAAATTACAAAAGTCTTTTAAACTTTAATACAAAATAGATCAAATCCAATTACTAGAATATCGAAGTCCTAAGCCACTCGCATGACGCTCATGTTTCGGTCTTTCTAGGAGCTTCGTGAATGGATCCGCAAGATTTTGATCAGTTCCAACTTTGCGAATACATATCTTTCCCTTTTCAACTTCATCCCTTATGTAGTTGAATCTCCGCTCTATGTGCCTTGTCTTTTGGTGCGAACGAGGTTCCTTGATTTGTGCAATCGCACCCTCGTTGTCACAAAAGATTTCTAGGGGGTCTTGAATGGAAGAGACCACCCCTAGATCAGTAATGAATTTCTTCAACCATGCAGCTTCCTGAGCTGCCAATGAAGCGGCGATGTATTCTGATTCTGTAGTGGACAATGCTACCACTTCCTGTTTTGAGCTCTTCCAAGAGACAGCTCCTCCATTAAGAGTGAACACATACCCAGACTGTGATCGAGAATCATCTCGATCAGTTTGGAAGCTCGCATCCGTGTAACCTTTTATAGCGAGTTCCTCCTCACCAGATCCATATATCAGAAACATATCCTTAGTTCTCCTAAGGTATTTCAATATGTTCTTAACAGCCATCCAATGACTGTTTCCTGGATTCTGTTGGTATCTGCTTGTCATGCTCAAAGCGCATGACACATCCGGTCTAGTACATATCATCGCATACATGATGGATCCTATAGCAGAAGCATATGGGATTTGTTTCATTGTTTCTTGCTCACCCTTTGAGCTTGGACATTGAGCTGAACTCAATATAGTCCCTCTTTGAATAGGTACAAAACCTTTCTTGGAGTTTTCCATCTTGAACCTTTTCAAGATTTTATCAATGTATGTACTTTGGTTCAAACCTATCAAGCGCCTTGACCTATCCCTATAGATCTTTATTCCCAAAATATAGGCAGCTTCACCAAGATCCTTGATGGAAAATCTACTTCCAAGCCAAGCCTTAACGCTTTCCATGGTTGGAATGTCATTTCCAAATAGTAGAATGTCATCGACATACAATACTAAGAAGGTAATTATACTCCCACTAGCCTTTTTATACACACAAGCCTCATCAGCGTTCTTGATGAATCCAAAATTTTTGATTTCTTCATCAAAACGATGATTCCAAGTTCTAGATGCTTGTTTCAATCCATAGATTGATTTCTTTAACTTGCATACTTTATTAGGATGTTTCGGATCGACAAAACCTTCAGGCTGAACCATATAGACATCTTCCTCAAGATATCCATTTAGGAAAGCGGTCTTGACATCCATTTGCCAAATTTCATAATCATAATATGCAGCTATGGCAAATAATATCCTAATAGACTTTAGCATTGCCACAGGCGAAAAAGTTTCATCATAATCAACCCCTTGAGTTTGAGTGAAACCTTTAGCTACAAGTCTTGCTTTATAAGTATCCAAGTTTCCATGCATATCAGTTTTTCTTTTGAAAACCCACTTACTTCCAACAGCTTTGGAGTTGAGTGGTAGTTCAACCAATTCCCAAACTTGGTTGTCATACATGGATTGCATCTCAACGTTCATGGCTTCAAGCCATTTGTCACAATCATTCTTGGACATTGCATCACGGTATGTGGTTGGTTCATCAGAATCTACCACGTAGCAACCTTCTACAAAAAATCCATATCTTTCAGGTGGATTGCTAACTCTACCAGATCTGCGAACGTTTTGTGTGTTTTGATCAACCACTTGATCACTTTCAACAACCTCTTGTTGAGTGCTAGTATCAACCAATTGTGTATCATCTTGTGATTCTTGATCCTCATCAAATTTCACTGTTCTACTATTAGTTCCTTCCTCAAGGAACTTAGTTTCCAAGAACTTACCCTTTCGAGCAATAATAACATTTTGCTCACTAGGATCATAAAAGTAATATCCTAAATCATCTTTAGGATAACCTATAAAGATACACTTAGTGGATCGGACTTCTAATTTGTTTGGGGTGTATTGCTTTACATAAGCTACACAACCCCAAACTCTTAAGAATGATAGCGATGGAGCCTTTCCATGCCATATTTCAAAAGGTGTCTTCTCCACTTTCTTGGTTGGAGCCATATTCAATATGCGAACAGCGGAAAGTAAAGCATAGCCCCAAAATGATAGAGGTAAAGTGCTTCTAGCCATCATCGATCGAACCATATCTAATAGGGTACGATTTCTCCTTTCAGACACACCATTATGTTGTGGTGTTCCAGGTGGAGTAAGTTGTGAAATAATTCCACAACTCTTAAGATAATCTTGAAAAACACCACTTAGGTATTCACCTCCTCTATCACTACGAAGTACTTTGATTGTGGTCTTGAGTTGTCTTTCTACTTCAGTTTTGAAGTCTTTGAACATTTCAAAAGCTTCATCTTTGTGTTTCATTAAGTACACATAACCATATCGACTATAATCGTCAATAAAGGTAATGAAGTATCTTTCACCATTCCTAGTCATTGGTCTAAAAGGACCACATACATCCGAATGTATGATACCCAATAATTCTTTTGACCTTTCAAAAGTTTTATTAAAGGGTTGCTTTGTCATTTTGCCTTGTAAACAAGATTCACATACATCAAATGAATCATACTCATTTGTTTCTAGAATACCATTCTTGCGAAGAGTTTGCATGCGATTCTTGCTTATATGTCCAAGGCGACAATGCCAAAGATAGGAATCACCCAAGTCCTTCTTGAGTTTCTTGGTGTTGACATTGTACATTGAACTACTATGTGACGCACCAATTTGATCTATTTCATATATACCATTCATGGGTATAGCTTTAAAATAAAATATGCCATTCATCAAAACATGAATATCATAATCCATAAATTTAAAATCAAAGCCACATTGTTTTAAAAGGGACACGGAAATAATGTTTCTCCTTAACTTAGGAGCATACAAAACATTCTTCAAAATTACTTCCAAACCACTTGGAAGCTTTAACATGTAGTCTCCTTGAGCTTGGACTTCAACTTTTGCTCCATTGCCCATAAAGAGACTAATGTCCCCTTTGTTGAGTTGTTTACTTCTTTTGAACCCCTGCAACAAATTGCAAATGTGAGTTCCACATCCAGTATCAAGTACCCATGTATTTGAAGAAATAACATTCAGTTCAACATATATAGTAAAGATAATACCTGAGGTATGCCCCGCATCCCTCTTATCTTTTAATGCATTGAGATAGGTCGGACAATTCCTTTTCCAATGACCTATCTCTCCACACTCAAAGCATGGATCTTGCGTCGCAACCTTTTGCTTCTTTTCCTTCGGTTTGTAGGGCGTGATGGCTTTCCTCTTTCCCTTTCCTTGGACGTGGCCCTTGCCCTTAGCAACACTTGCTTTGGGTTTGGAGTTATGTCCCCTTTTCCCTTCATCGATTGTTAGAATGGGTAAAACCTTTTTACCCATTCCCGCTTCGGCCGTTCTTAGCATTGCGTGAAGCTCACCAATGCTTTTGTCCCATCCATTCATGTTATAATTCATGACAAAGGTTTCAAACCTTTTGGTCAAAGAGTTGAGGATCAAATCCGTAGCCAACTCATTAGACACGGGACAATTCAACCTACGAAGCTTTTCGATGTAGCTTTTCATCTTTAGGACATAAGATGAGACGCTTTGGGTTTCCTCCATACGACATGCATGAAACGCTCGAACCGTTTCGAAACGTTCGGCTCTAGCTTGTTGAAGGAACATTTCCTTCAATTGAGTTATCATGTCGTATGCCCCATGATGCTCGAAATCCTTTTGGATTTCGGGAATCATAGTCGCTAACATGAGGCAAGAGGCTTGCACCGAATCTTTGGTGTAGTTGACCCAATCTTTATAAGCCTCCTCATCTTCCACGTTAGGCTCGTCGGGAATGGGATCGTCTAAGACATATGATATCTCTTCTTGTTTGAGAACTATTCTCAAGTTGCGATACCAATCCATAAAGTTATTATGGTTTAGACGATCCTTTTCAAGGATGGTTCTTAAGGATAGGTTACGGGTGTTATGGGTAGAGGTGTTAGCATTGTTAGCGGCCATCTACAAAATTTAACAAAGTTTTATTTTAGTATTATAAACAATTTAATTATTAATACCCTTTTATTCCAAATTTTAAAATAATAATTAAATTCTAGAATCCAACGATAAATCAAATTTCGGTTAGGTGACCTTTATCCCGTTATTTGATTTAACAAGGTAGTCAATCTTGACAATTGCAACCCTTTGCAACTTCTAGAGGTATGGGACCATTCGAAATCCTTATTTCGTGTTGGCATGTTTATCCCATCAACACCATTGGACCCCATGCTTAGGTGACCTTTATCACATGGTTTCCAATTCAAGTCGTCCTACTTGTATAAACATGTAAGATTAACATACAAGTGGTTAGGTGACCTTTATCCCACAAATATGTTAATATTACCCTAAGTATATTAGTTTGCTCAAAATGGTTAGGTGACCTTTATCCCATTTAAAGTTCCCTAATACGTTAAGTGTCATACAAAAGGATGGTGTTAGACTTGTTTCCTTGGTAATTATGAAAAAGGGATTTTTAAGTTTTCCAATATTCTAGTTTGAAAAACATTATGCCATATCCTAACATGCATTTAGTAATATGGCGATTTTGAAAACCAATTTTCAAGGTTCAAGTTATAATAAAACCAATTTTATTATATGTGAGTAATCGCTTAGTTTTAATAAACCCATTTAATTAAACTAATTGACGCGATATTACCAAATATATATTAGAACCCGTTTCATGCTTGTTGTCGTTCCTATGTGACGGTTTGGATATCCTAATATCTATCAACCACACATTACATAAAGTAAAACAAACAACCAAGCATACATATGCAAAATATAGTCATAACCGAGAACCGCTAAGTTTGACCATACTTGTTAGCCGAAACAAGTATAGGTCATAAGTCACACCTAAGGGACAAAACATGACACAAGGATGGAATGTTGACTCCCACTTGACCTTGCATCCAAATGCTTCAAGTATCCTTTCCAAGTTGTTGTGTTCTTGTTGGGCTTGTTAATGGGCTCCAAACTTCCAAAAGTCTTCTTGGGCCCAAGAGTGAAATTTATGGGCCTAATGGGCTTGAATCCCATGATGGGCCGGTGAGGCCCAACAAGCCCAAAATTTCGGTCCAAGGCCCAAATCCACCAATTCTTGCATCTTCAATTTTTACAAAATGTATCCTAATACATATTTTTCTAAAAAAAAGAAAATGCAACTAATCTATTTATTACAAACCAACTTATGAATAAATAAATTACACAAGCCTAAGATTATGAATTATTACAACCATATTGAATAATAAACATAATCAACACATCCAAGGTCTAGGTTTCGGTTATGACACATCCAAACATACCAAATGTTCTAAGCATGCAACCTAAGCAACCAATGCCCAAAATCACCAAATAAAATCGGCCCCCCCCCCAAGAGGCTACGGCCCAAAATTTTTTTTATTATTTTTTTTTTATTTTCAACATCCAAATGTTAATAATGGTTTCCTAAGATCTTTCCATGCATGTCAAGATCTTACAAATCCATGAGGGGTAAAATCCACCAAAATTTCGGACCCCTTTTTCACCCATGAAAAACCCGAAATCTATGAACATGTAAGAAGCATAAGTCCTTGTAACCGGCTCTTGATGCCATTGTTGGGTTTTATACAAGATTATCAAAGTTCAAGTTAACCATATTTAACATGAAAACGCAACGGAAGCTTAGATTTTAAAACTTGTTATGAACATACCATTATGTTAAAACTAAAACCCAAAGAACAAGGATCAAAATTACAAGAACAAGATGCTCACAAATGTAAATTGTACCTTCTTCTACCTTTAGAAGAACAAGTGATTTGTTGAAGGAGATGGTGGATGAATGACAAGCCTCCAAAGAAGAAGACCTCAAGAGTGTGATACCCCAAGCTATTTGTGACAACACCAAGTAATTGCTAGGATTTATGAACACTATATGAGCTCCCAAAAACTCCCAATTTTCTGCCCAAAAGGGGCCGTGAGTTTTGAGAGGGAGAGAGAGAGTATGAACTTAATTCAACACTTGAAAAATTCAAAATTTTAAAGATACAATTGCATGTCTTGGATGTGGAGATAAATCAACTTGTCATCACATGGAGACAAGGCATTTGATTGGGTAAAACCACCACCCCACATGGGTGGCCGGTTTTGTTTTTTTTTTTTTTTTTTTTTTTTTGTTTTTTGTTTTAACAATTAAAACATCTCCATCTCCATCTTATACTTTATAAAAATAATTTTATAAATCATGCATGCTATCTTAATTATTTAACCAATTAAATAATTAATTTATATAAATAAATTATCCAGATAATTTATTTAAATTATCAAGTGTGTTTGTTTAGAAAACCAATTTTCTAAACACGTAGTGTTCGGTATTCGTTTAAATGATCAAATCATTAAAGAATACATTTGGTGTTGTCTAGCTTGTTATTGGGTATGACCCGACTTGGATCAAACACAGTTAGCCACATTAGTATAAGTATGTGTCTCGGGCATACGTAATTCCAACAGATATCAGAGGTGTCTGTCGCATCCCGTTTACGTTTCCGCTGCGGTCACGGGGTGTTACACTAACTCCCTCTTATATACCTTTTGAAAGTGGGTTTTAAATGCATTTGTCGTTTAGTGTGTTATTATCTGTCAAACATAGTAATGTTATCCATTTAAAACCTTACCCGATAAAATTAAAATGTCAAACTTTGCCAGGTAAAATTTTCATTATGAAGTTGACAAAGTTTGCCCAATACCTTCCACTTACAAACCTTGCTTGGTCAAGTTAAATAATTTAAAATCAAGTAAAGATGAAGAAAGCTTACCCGAAATACCAGATTTCTTGAGAATTTAATCACAAGATGAATAATCAAGTATATAATATCAAATAAGCATCCTTGCTAAGAATCAATTAAGATACCCATATAAATTTCTCAAATTAAATAACTCAATCTAGCATAAACCCTATCATAATTAGAAACATAATCAATCAAGCATACTTTGATGTAATTGTGCCCGAGCAACTTTCATTAGAGTATAAAGTGTGCCCAAACAATCTTCCTATGCAATGTATACCCGAATAACCTTCTTAGAGTACAAGGTATGCCCGGAAAAAGATATCTAGCAGATAGTGTACTCGGAAAGTCAAATTTTTGAAATTACCAAGTATATTGATGGAACAATAGTGTACCTGGAATATAAAGTGTGCCTGGAAGACAAGGTCTGCCCGAAAACACTTGTAATTTCAAAGAAATCATAATCACAAATAACACATAGCATGTTCGGAATTAAACATAAAACACCTAAGTGTGCTATAGTCTAAAATTTCAAAGCGTGCCCGGAAATCCTATGTTAGCACTAAGCTTGCTAGGATAATCATATTCAAACATCAGGTATTTCCGGGAACTAAACTAAACAGTTTAGTCTACCCGAAAAACTTCAAATCACCAAATCATACCCAAAAATGACAAACTTAGATAAAAACATCTAAGTGTGCCTGGAAAGGTTAAAAAGCATTAAACCTTACCCGAAATACATATTCAATCACAAACAATCAGGCTTTCCTGGAGAGTGACTAGAATTGTAACTCTACCCGAAAAGTATCAAGAACTTCAAAGCATGCCCGAAATTAGTAAACATAGATAAAAGTATCTAAATGTACTCGGAAAGGTTATAAAACATTAAACCTTACCCGAAAATACATATTCAACCATATTCAACTGTTTTGTGCCCGGGAAGGTTAGAAAACATCAAACCTTATACGAACCTACATATTCAACCTATGAAAGGCAAAATGCAACACTTTTTGACTTAACCCACTTGTCAATTAATTTTAACAATAAAAATTCTGTCAAGGACATTTGTCAATATATATATCATTAAAGATCATAGTTTAAGAGTAAATGGTGCATTTAGAGATCAAATTTCAGTTATGTTTCTCGTCAAAATAATTTCTTTTATAAACTGAAAAGATCTCAGTAATTGGATCAAACTGACTAAGTTGCTTTCTCAATACTTCATCCTCAGCATTATTATGACTACAAAGACAGGTCAACAGCAGGTCTAGACTTAACATGAATTTCATCTCTTTGGTGATATGATTAAGTTCATTTAATGTGCATGTTGCTTAATGGATGACACATGTTGTTTTATGATGCTCCTGATCTATTCTCAAGGCTTATTTGGCTTTCTCTAGATCACCCCAATTTGACTTGACCCCCTGTATTTGGTCAAAACTTTAATGACAGAACATATTTTTGAAAATTTATAAGATATTTCTTTTAAAATCTACAAACATATGTGAGGTTGAACATTGGACTTACATGCCTTTCATTCAGGATGTTTAAAGGACTTATATGATTGCCTCCACTCCTGTTGTTCTATAATTAACCCTCATGTTTGTATTTTCTATTAAAAAGGTTTGTGAACTTCAATCAACTTTTGGTTGAAAAAATATTTAACAATTCTGATGTTCACAAATGTTCTTTGTCATTCTTATAAATTTGTCTTTTCGTTTTGGGTGACCAAATACCAACAGGCTTGTGTATGACTGGATAATCACTTTTCTGCCTATCATTTGGAAAGATTTATATAGGAACATGCATAGACATCAATGTAACTCCACATAAGACATATCAGTTTCTTTATATTTATATCACCTTAGATTTTACAACATCATGAGAAAGTAACCATACATTTTAATGACTATACTAAGAGTCTTTTTAGCCTAATAAATCCATATGATTAGCTAAGTAGTCAATGTACTATCATTTCCCAAATTTAAACAATTTTAAGTTCAAACACCCCAATATCTCTTATTTGACTGGTAAATGGCTATCCTGTTTGACCACAAGTGGTCAACAGGACCAAACATACATGTGAACATATGTCCTTTTAAAGTCAGAGTTATTGACCTGATTTTAAGTGAATGAACAGAAAAACTAGTTATTATTGCCCCAAATGCTTACAGTTTTCTGGTTAACGGCTATCCTTTAAATCTATGCAGATTATAGGACCAAACATACATGTGTATGTCCTTTTAACTGTGCAAATGACATAATTTTCAGCAAGAATAACTACTAAGACTTCTCATTGAAAATTCCTTCTTTTAAGCTTCTACAAAGCTTGAACTGAATAGTAATATCATATCTCAACACCATTAACAACTTGCTCATGTTTTGATCAAAATTTTGTGATTATGCAAAAATTCATTTGAAAGCTTTAATTTTGACATAAATATGTATTTTGACACAAACAGTTGTAACATATTCAAATCTTAATCATTCTTAACATCATCAAAACAAGCAGACATTTCTAACATTCATAGTCTATCCTATCCTAATAACATCAAGATGATCAGATAACACACATATTCAAGCAATCATTGACAAATAATCACTCATGACATCAGATAAGCATTTAATCAGTTTAATCAATTCACACTACTTATCATAATATCAAAACAGCTAACTGTTAAGCAATCAAAAGTATCAAATGACATTTAAATTGCATTGATAATCACTTAAACACATATCAGTTAACATCAAACAAGTAACATATCAAACATATTAAAACAACATTCAGTGTGTGTGACCTCAATCAAAAATAATCAATTAGCACATAGAGACACACATTAAGCACACATCCTCAATCAGACCTCATCTGAGTTGATCATCCCCAAAGCTTTCAAAAGAAAGTTCCATCTGGTTCTGTCAAGTGGCTTGGTGAATAGGTCAGCCAAGTTGTCACTTGTATCAACTCTTTTCATCTCAATCAAACCTTTTTCATTGCAATCTCTGATGAAGTAATGTCTGATTTCAATATGCTTAGTATTTGAATGTTGAACTGGATTCTTAACAGTAAAATATGCAGCAGTATAATCAATAAAAATAGGAGTGTTCAGAAAATTCAAACCATAATCCAGCATTTGGTTCTAGATCCAGAGAACCTGGGCACGGCAAGCAGATGCAGCAATGTATTCAGCTTCTGTAGTTGATATGGACACAGTGGTCTGTTTCTTGCATTGCCATGACACCAGCTTGTCTCCTAGAAATTGACATCCACCTGAAGTTGACTTCCTGCTCATGTTGCATCCATCATAATCACTGTCTGTGTAGGCAATAAGTTCAAAAGATTGATTCTTTGGATACCAAATCCCTAAGTCTGGTCTTCCCTTCAAATATCTAAAAATTCTTTTGACAGCATTCATGTGGGAGACTTTTGGACTAGCTTGGAATCTTGCACACACACATACAGCATACATAATGTCAAGTCTTGTAGCAGTTAGGTACATCAGGGATTCAATTTTGGCTCTATATTCATGCTCATCCACAGGTTCCCCCTTTTCATCAGCTATCATCTTTTCTTTGTTGTCCAATGGAGTTGAAGTTGTTTTGTACTCTTGACATTTGAACTTATTCAAAATGTCCTGCACATATTTAGTTTGGTAAATGAAGATCCCATCATCCTTCTGTTGAACTTGCAGACCCAAAAAGAAATTCATTTCTCCCATAGAGCTCATGTTATATTTGGATTTCATCACTCCTTCAAACTCCATACACATTTGCTCATTTGTTGAACCAAAGATGATATCATCCACATAGACTTGAAATAGCAGTAAATCTGATCTGTTTCTTTTATAGAAGAGTGTCTTGTCAATGGCTCCCCTTTGGAAACCATTTTCAAGAAGATGATTTAACAGCTCATCATACCATGCTCTAGGAGCTTGATGTAATCCATACAGGGCTTTGTTTAGTTTATACACCCTGTTTAGATACATTGGATCCTCAAAACCTAGAGGTTGAGAAACATACACCTCTTCATCAATCTTTCCATTTAGGAATGCAGACTTTACATCAAGCTGGAACACCTTAATATTCTTTGAGGCAGCATATGCAAGAAAAATCCTGATAGCCTCAAGTCTTGCAACTGGTGCAAAGACTTTCTCAAAGTCTATTCCTTCTTCATGAAGGCATCTCAGTGCCACTAGTCTAGCTTTATTCTTAATCACCAAACCCCTCTCATCCCTTTTGTTTCTGAAAACCCATTTGTGCCAATTGCTGACCTGTTTCTTGGTCTATCAACAAGATCCCAAACATGCAGATCTCTGAATTGTGTCAGTTCCTCCTGCATTGCTACCACCCAACTGTTTTCCTTTAGTGCTTGAACAATGTTCTTGGGTTCTTTTTGAGATAGAAAGCAAGAGTATAAACATATGTTTGCAATTTTAGAGTGGCTTCTAATAACACTTTCATTTATGTCTCCAATGATGTTTTCAGAGGGATGATTCTTTTCAACATAAGGAGTTTGTACTACTATCACATCAGCAGACATATTTATGTCAAGATTTGATTCATTGAGTTCTGGTTCTTCAATGATCAATTATGTTTCAGCATCATGAAACTCTGGTGCTTCTTCATTGTACTGTCTTGAAGTGGATGCACCGTTGTTTCCTATATTCATTCTTTCAAACAAATGTTGAAATCTTGCTGTTGAAATAGCTTCTTCTACAATGGTCTGGTTGCTTGGGTTTCCCTCACTCTGAGTTTGATCATTTTCCACCTCTTGATTGTCTTGATTGTTATCTGCATGATCTTGTTCAGAAATGTGATTGTTTTCTTGATCAATGTCATGAACTTGTTCAACAACTTCACTTGAGGGACCCTTCACAAATGTATATTCATTTTCTTTATTAGCAACCTTTTTCCATAACTTCTCCAAGTCCAATGTCTTTACATTTTTCTTTTCAGTTACACTGGTCTTGTAAAAGGAATCATCAAAGTCTTCAGGATAAATCTTGAAAGACCTAATCAATTTTTCATGATCAAACAGCCATGCTGCTCCATCAACTGTGTTGAACTGATTTTCATTATAGATAATGTCAGATGATTCAATTACACTTATATGATCTTTCACATATACTATGTATGCTTTTGAGTGTGTAGAATAACCAACAAAGAAGCAATCCAAGGATTTTGTATAAAACTTGTTCAAATAATCCCTGGTGTTTAGAAGAAAACACTTATATCCAAAGGGCTTAAAAACTTTATATAAGGCTTTCTATTGTAGAAAACTTCATATGGTGTCTTGTTATGCCTTTTGTTGACAAGTACCCTGTTCTGAACATAGCAGGCAATATTAATGGCTTCAACCCAAAATGTAACTGGTAGATTTGCATCTGCTATCATGGTTCTTGCAGCTTCAATGAGTGTTCTGTTTCTTCTTTCTGCAGCACCATTTTGTTCAGGAGTTTTAGGAGCTGAGAATTGCTGAAATATTCCCTTTTATGTGCAAAATTCTTCCATGACTCCATTTTTGAACTCTGTACCATTGTCACTTCTCATTGTTTTAACTTTCTTATTCAGTTTGTTCTCAATCATTGTCACACAGCCCTTTATCAATTCTGCAGTCTCATCCTTTGTACTTAGGAAATAAACCCAAGTATATCTTGAGTAGTCATCAATGATCACAAGATAATATCTTTTCTTTCCTATAATTGGCACACTCACAGGTTTAAAAAGATCCATGTGAAGTAGCTCAAGTGCTTGATCAATTGAATTGATGAGCTTTGACTTATGAGTTGACTTGTGTTGTTTGCCCTTTTGACATGAGCTGCAATGATCTTCCAGTTTGAACTCTCTTGTAGGTAAGCCAACGACATGCTCACCCTTAACAAGTCTGTTCATATTCTTCAGATTCACATGACATAGTTTCCTGTGCCACAATTTTGACTTATTTTCAGTGGCTTTGGAAACAAAACATGAACCACCCCTTGAAACAGCTTCCTTCATATTAAGCTCATATAGATTGCCATTTCTTGGAGCCATCATCATAATCATTTCAGGCGGGATTACAAATTCAGGTTTTAAGATGAAACAGTGTGAGTCATCAAAACCAACTTTGTAACCCTTATAACACATTTATGATATGCTTAGCATATTGTACTGTAGACCTTCAACATGAAATACATTATCAAATGAAACCTTTCCATTTGTTAAGATTCCTTTTCAAGCAATCATTCCACCATTCTCATCACTTCCAAATGCCAAAGGACCTTCAAACTTCTCTTCATAATTCACAAGTGACCTCTTGTCACAAGTCATGTGCCTAGAACATCCACTATCCATGTACCACATGTCATTCAGTGGAGTGGACTGTTCCTGCATAAAAGAAAAAGTTGATCAGTTGAGTGATGAAGTGCAAGCAATTTCAACTTGCAGTTTATCAATTTCAGTTTCAGTGGCAGCATTGGAAGTGAGTGTTGTTGGATCAGGGTCTTCATGAGTAACTTCAAGATTTTCTGAATTGTCAGTTTCATAACCACACTCTCATGGAGTTTTCACAAATGAAGTTGTGAGATTGCATTCATCATCTGCACTATCAGCTACTTGCACAACATAATCCTTCATTTCAGAATAGTCTCTTACATCAACATCTTTTCAACTTTGGTTTCAACCTTGGGTTTCCAAAGAAAATCTTGTGGTTTATAACCATGTTTCAAAAGATACTTTTCATCACCAGTGAGTTCAGTTGATTTCTTTCTAGGAAAGATTCCTCTGTTTTTTGTGTTATCACTTCTTGGTGAACCTTGAGAGCTGTCAGACTTCACAGATTGTGTATCCTTGTTGGGGATAACTCTCAAGGGCTGAACATCCCTTTTTACAACCTTCTCATACTTCTTAGGAGACTTGCTTCTCCTTACTGATTTTGTCACAGATTTCTTTGTCTTGACCTCAGTCTTCTTTTCATTCTTTTTCTTCTCAGTTGATTTCAATTCATCTTCACTAATGGTTTCATTTTCACACCCCTTTCCTTTTCCTAGGTATTTATCATACTTCTGTTTATACAAAACAAAGTCTTGTCCAAACTTTGTTCCATCCGGGATATGAAAGGGTTTGAATTTCAATCTCTCACCACATGAGTCAGTGTGATGACCATACTCATCACACTTCTTACACCAAACCTTTCCTTTATATTTTTCATATTCACTTGCTTTCTTGAACATTTCTATTGGTTTAGGTGCCTTGACTCCAAGTGTCTTTTGAGTTTTCAAACTATCAAAATTAATTGAAAAAGGAACAAATTCATCAATCTTGATATCTTGTCTTTCAACCTTGCTTTTTACAAAGACAATCTTTTCCATAATTATAGGTTCCTCATCACTGATTTCTTTGTATCTTGACTGCCTCTTTTCATATTCTTCCAATGTTTCCACTTCTCCAATATCCAGTACTTCATGACTAGAAAAGACTGGATAAACAGGGATAAAATTCTCAATTTCAACTGTTTCATTCACCTTCTTCTTGTTGTTTTGCTTTATCCTTTCCAACACAGCCTTGCTTGGAGGCCTTAGTGCATTGTAGCTTACCTTCTTCTTTTGATAGCTGTCATAAGAAACATGCTCTTTTCTCATTTTTATATTCTGTTTCTTCAATCTAGGTGTGACAGGTGTATACAAAGGAAGTTTGTCAATAGATTCTGGTTTCTTGTATCTTCTTCCTCTTTCAGCTTCCTTGATTTGTTCATCTATGATCTAATCACTCAAATCACTCAAATCTTCTTGATTGAGATCATCTTAATCAAAGTCATCCTCAGAGACTTGTACTCCAATTGATTTCTCTTCTTTCAACTGTTCTTTCACAACAAAATTCACCTTCTGCATTCACCTCAACATTTTTGTACAAATTAACAAATTCTTCTTTGTCATGAAAAACATCTCTGAATTGTTGCAGGTATGGGTCTCTTTTCTCTTTGTCAACTTTGGGTATAAAGTTGTTGAATGGAGGTGGAACTGCTCTGTATTTGTCTTCTTCTTTCACTTGGTTTAGAATTCCACATATGTTTCCTGTGGAAACCAAGTTCTTCAAGAATTCATTCTCAACTTGCAGTCTTGTGTTCTACACCTTTTCTTCCGCATCATCTTCTTCAGTCCATCTATCTCAGTGATGTATCTGGTTTGAGCTCTATAATTAATTACACAATCATCTTCCAAACACTTTATTTTCTCTTCATTGATTAACTCACTTGCCTCATAACCATTAATGATACTCTGTTTCCTAAAACACTCATTTTCCAGCTTGCCTACTTTTGTTTTCAATTCATTGATTATTTCATTCAAATCAATAGTAGGAGCAGAGTGTACCTGAGATGATGATTCAGCTCCTTTCTCAATAAATGCCATAGATGCCACATTTGCCCTCTTGATGTCATCTGCAATGTCTTCTTCATGATTGCTCCAATCAAAACCACCCTCATGCTGTGTGGTGATAGCTACATTTCCTTGATTTCTGGGTTGATTTTGATTAGTTGAGACTGAGTTGTTTGGCATAGTTTGAAGGTTTTGATTGTTGTTACTTTGAAAGTTTTGATTCTGAGGCACAACTTGTTGATTATTGTTCATTGGAAGCTATTGGAAGTTGTTGAAGTTGGGGTTATAGTTGTTGGAGTTGTTGTTATTGAAGTTGTTGTTTCTTGGCTGAGTCTGTTGAAACTGTTGATGATGCTGATGGTTTCTTGGTTGGTTTTGAAATTGGTTCACTTGAAAGTTTCTAGGCATGTTGCATTCTCTAGCAAAATGACCTGGCTGTTGGCAGTTGTAACAGATGGCCCTTGACTTGTCAAACCCAATCATTTCATTTGGACCTGATAGCAGTGATCTACCAGTTCTGTTATACAGCATCTTGCTTCTGAGTGCCAACATGGCAGCTTGCCATTTCAAATCCATGTCCTCCAAATCATCAGCATCTATCTGCTCTAAATCATCTTGCACAATGCTTGTATGAACCATGTTCTTTGCAACAAAAGCATTATAAGACTCAGTGAACACTAAGAGCAATCCATGATAATTTAATCCATGGCTTCAATTACCACCAACATAGGGTGCATGTCCACTAGCTATTTAGGCTGAATCATTCTCTTCCAAGAGTTGGACATTGAACCTTTGTTGTTTTCCATGGTGACTTGTACTACCACCAACAAAAGATTTAGGTATATCAATACCATGCTCAACTGGTTCTTCAATTATGGGAATCTGTTGTTGATTTTTGGTTAACAAGTTGCCCATGGGTGCAATGAGAGCATTAGTGACCTGAAAACATGGCTTCTCTTCTTTGATCATTTCATTTTCAATCATTTCTATCTCTGCAGCCTGAAGGAAACACACTACATCATCCACTTTCAGATCATTGAAATTTGGCTTTTGAATGATGAATTTGCAGGCAGTGTACCACTCCTTAGGCATTGAGTTAAGCAACTTAGTATTCAAGTCAAGGTCAGTCATAACATAATCAGTGGTTCTTAGCTCATTCACAATTGCCAAGAATCTTTCCAGAATTGACTTCAATCTCTCTCCTTCCTTATATTTGAATCTCTCTAGCTGTTGTTTGAGTCTTTTTTTCTTTATGTTCTTCAACTCAGTTTTTCCTTCAAACATTTCAAGGATTGCATCATGCATAGCCTTAGCTGTGGTGTGATGTGAAACCTTGGTCAATGTTTCCCATGACAAACCTAGCTTTATCATGGCTAAGGCCCTGTCATCTACTTTTCTCATTCTGTCTCTTACAACAGCAGTTGTATTAGCACCATCAGTAGTGTCTTGTGGACCATTCTTGATTGAATTCCACATATCCACATCATTATAGCAAACAGCTGCTTCAAATAAGACCATCCATTTTGTGAAGTTTTCCTATCCATAGAGTCTAGAAATCTTATTAGTAGAGATTTCTTGTTCTTCGTAACCAGATATTTCGAAAGACAAAATTAGTAGATTTGTAAAAGTCAAGTTTTAAAACTATGACAAACTGAAAAATTTTTCTTACTTTTTCAGACACTCATCACGACTTGACTCAAATTTTCGGGATGAAACTTCTTTAACATGGGAATGATGTGACAATCGTCAATTTCAGGTTAACTCCGTTAACTCAACTCCGTTAATTCAAACTTAAGATCACTGAATCTATAACGCACACCTCATTACATTTAAACTAGGGTTTAAATGATACTTAACACTTACTACATGTGTAGTCTTTCGGGAATTGCACCGAAACGCAAACGAGTTGACGCAAACGATTGGTGAATAAACGAAAAACGTCAAAACAGTAATTATGTGATAATTATGTGTTAGACTTATGTGTTGTGTGATAACATCGTTATAAACACTAACTCAAGATGTAAACAAGTTAGTTTAAGCTAGATAAGTAATACTTAGAAGTGGAGGGGCCAAAGTGTAACATAGTATTATTATAAATAATAATAATAATAATAAACCCTAACTTATTATTCTCTCCCCACCCAATCGGACTCCTCTTCTCCCCCCCCCCCCCCTCACGGCTGCCGCCACCTATATTCACACATACAACCAAGAATTCAAGCCTTTGATTGAAGATTAAGGTGCTAGGAAGAACGCTAGAGAGAGTTTTTCTGTGACGCGCATCTTGGTGAATTATTTTGGGGAATACTTCGCAAACAGTGAATTTCACTTTCCCCTTTTAAACTTTTTAAACGCTTTTCACTTGGGGGAGATAACATACTCCGATAACGCATTTAAGATTTTGTTATCAGAGACATTGGTTATAGCGAACTAGAAGCTGCATGCATACTAGACTATAACCGAGACGACCCATTAGTTATAATGATACGCACTGCATAGATTTGTGTAGTCTTTGTTATCCTATCTCTTTACCACTTTCACTCATACGCGCGCGCATACACGGCTTACCTGTAGGAATGTCGACGCCGCCATCATCATCATCATCTGATCCGATGACTCATGCTCACGGGAAGGAACCGCAGTTACCTACCGCATCGCCACCCCGTGTAGTCCCGGAACTCGAAGCTCCCGCACCGAAGAGGTACCGCTTATCCGGAGGCATGTACGAAAACAAAGTTAGCTGGGATTGGTACCCTAATATGATCAGACGTATGTTCTATCGAGAACAAGTTCCCCCGTTACCTCACTCGAACCACCCTGCTTACCCCAACACCCTACCACCCATAACCGAACCTGTAGAGCGAGCTCTCGCAGCTGTTGTTTCATGCTTGGAGCGTGACGTGGGTTACATGCGCTATACGAGAGCGAACGTTTCCGGACTGTTAAAAGACGGAACCGAGACTAAGGAGAAAATTGCCAGCATGGCAGCGGCAATGAAGGAAATGCAAGAGGCTAGTGATCAACAGATGAAGATTATGAGAAAGATGCAGGTCGAGATGATAGACTTGCAAGAGCAACTCCAAGTAGCAAGGACCCGAACCGAGATAGCTTTAGAGCGTTGCGATGTCTTACATATGCAAATTGCTCAGAACGCAGCAGAGCCTGAGGCAGAGTCTGAAGAGGAGCCAGAGGAGGATCCCGAGGAAGATCCCGAGGAGGAACCCGAAGAAGAACCGGAGGAAGAACTGGCTGAGGAGGAGGCACACTCAGAGGTGTCCTCAGATGATGACATCTAGTGATGATGACACCTAGATGGAGGGGTTGTCTCCGTCTGAACTATTATTTTCTATGATTTTAAGGATTGATTGGAAATACTTTGTAGCGAATACAATGGTTTTAATCATGAATTATTAATTAGATTAATATATGGTTGTGATGTGATGTTGTTTCTTATTTCTTTCTTACCTATCTTTTTATTACATGTATGGTGTGTTGTATATGAAAGAAAAATTCATGTTTAACATTTTATACTGTGATTCTAGGAAATGGCTGGAAGAAACGCTGGACACGGACGTGGTCACATCAACTTGACTGCAGCTGAACTCCAAACTCTGCTGAACGACCATGCGGCGGCCGCTTTAGCCGCACATGTTCAGAACCAAGCTGGAGGTCCAATTGGAACGTGTACCTTCAAGAATTACCTTGACTGCAAGCCCAGTTCGTTTAAGGGCACTGAGGGAGCTATAGGCTTCTTGCGCTGGGCTGAGAAGGCCGAATCGGCGTTTGAGATGTGTAATTGTCCCCCTGCCAGTAGGGTCAAATTCGCTGCTGGAACACTTGAGGATTCTGCCCTCACTTGGTGGAATTCGAACGTACAGATCCTTGAATTGGAACTGGCTAACGCTATGAACTGGGAGGAGTTCAAGAACATGATGCGAGAGGAGTACTGTCCGAGAGAGGAGATTTCGAAGTTAGAGTCAGAATTTTGGTCACTAAAGATGGTGGGCTCAGACATCGAAGCCTACACTACCCGTTCTCACGAGTTAGCGGTGATGTGTCCGCGGATGGTAGATCCGCCAAGTAAGAGTATTGAAATGTATATCGATGGGTTAGCACTACAAATTCAGGGCATGGTGACGTCTTCCAGACCAGCCACGATTCAACAAGCGATCCGTTTAGCTCACAAACTGACGGATCAAGCTGTGACCCAAGGTGCGTTACCACCTAGGGGTTCAACCACTAAAGCCCGTGACAACCCGAGTAATGACAACAGCAGCAACAGCAACCCGAGCAGCGGAAAGAGAAAGTTTGACAACACCAGATCCTCATCCTCGAACCTCCCACAGCAACAACACTACCGTAAGACCGAATTCACTCGGAGCTTTAACAATCAGAGTCACAACAACATTAACAACGGTAGCGGGCAGGGTTCGAGCGGATATGCTGGGAAATATCCGAAGTGCAATAGGTGCAACTATCATCATGTTGGCCCGTGTGACCGTGTCAAGTGTCAGAGATGCGGAAAGATGGGCCACCAGGCGAAGGAATGTAGAGGAGACCTTGCGGCAAAGGGTGCTCCTAAACCACCTATGACGACGATGGGATGCTTCGAATGTGGGCAGGAAGGTCATTTCAGGAAAGATTGTCCCAAGCTGAAACAGAACGACAACAATGGAGGTAATGGAAGTGGCAGTAGTGGAGGAAACAATGGCAAGGGAAGAGCTTTTGTAATTGGGTCGGGTCAAGCCCGCAATGATCCGTACGTGGTGACTGGTAAGTTCCCTGTGAACGATTGTTTTGCTTCTGTATTGTTTGACACTGGAGCTGATAGGAGTTTTGTGTCGAAAGCCTTTAGCCAACTCTTAGACTTAACTCCAACTCCGTTAGATGCTTAGTTTCCTGTTGAATTAGCTGACGGTAAGACTATAGTAACGACTCATGTACTTGCGGGATGTAAGTTAAAACTGTCAGGTCATGTCTTTGATATCGACCTTATTCCTCTTACGCTTAGTAGTTTCGATGTCGTGGTCGACATGGACTGGTTATCCGAGAACCGAGCGGAGATTATATGTCACGACAAGATAGTCCACATTACTACCCCTTCCGGCGAGATCATTTCGGTCCGAGGCGAGAGAAGCGGCATGACCACCAGCGTCATTACCCTCATGAAGGCGCAGAAGTACCTGCGAAAGGGTCATCCGGCAATTTTGGTGCAGATTGTTGAGAAACCCGCGGAGGAGAAGCGAATTGAAGATATACCGATTGTGCGAGATTTTCCGGAAGTTTTCCCGGAGGATTTGCCTGGACTCCCTCCTATACGACAAGTCGAATTCCAAATCGAGTTGACACCCGGTGCAGCACCCATAGCACGAGCCCCGTATCGGCTCGCACCGGCGGAGCTTCAGGAGTTGTCCACTCAGTTGCAAGATTTGTTGGATAAGGGTTTTATCCGACCTAGCTCATCGCCATGGGGAGCCCCTGTCTTGTTTGTTCGAAAGAAGGACGGGACTTTCAGCATGTGTATCGACTACCGGTAGTTGAACAAGGTGACGGTCAAGAACCGTTATCCTTTACCCCGAATTGATGATTTGTTTGACCAGCTTCAAGGATCGAGTTACTACTCGAAGATCGATCTACGATCCGGTTACCACCAACTAAGAGTGCGCGAAGAAGATATCTCAAAGACGGCTTTCAGAACATGGTATGGTCACTACGAGTTTTCGGTTATGCCTTTTGGACTAACCAACGCACCAGCCGTATTTATGGATCTCATGAATCGAGTATGCAAGGCGTACCTCGACAAGTTTGTGATTGTTTTCATTGATGATATTCTCGTCTACTCCAACAATGAAGCTGACCATGAAGAACACTTAAGGGTAATTCTGGAATTATTGAAGAAGGAACAACTGTATGCTAAACTCTCGAAATGTGAGTTTTGGCTTCGCGAGGTTCACTTTTTGGGACATGTGATCAACGAGAATGGTATCCATGTCGATCCCGGTAAGGTAGAGGCCATCAAAAACTGGGAAGCACCTAAGACTCCGACTGAGGTGCGGCAATTCCTTGGACTGGCCGGCTACTACCGACGTTTCATCGAGGGATTTTCAAAGATTGCTCAACCCCTCACCGCTTTGACTCACAAAGGCACTAAGTACAATTGGGGTGACGCGCAAGAATCCGCTTTTCAACTGTTGAAAACCAAACTCTGCAGCGCCCCTATTCTAGCCCTCCCCGAGGGAACGGAAAATTTTGACGTACACTGTGACGCATCTATACAAGGTCTCGGTTGTGTGCTGATGCAACTCGAGATGGTTATAGCTTATGCCTCTCGACAACTACGGGTTCACGAGAAGAACTACACGACCCATGATTTGGAACTCGGAGCTGTGGTGTTTGCCCTTAAGATATGGAGGCATTACTTGTACGATACCAAGTTTACCATTTACACCGACCACAAGAGTCTCCAGCATATCTACGATCAGAAGGAGCTGAACATGCGACAGCGCCGTTGGGTCGAGCTGCTTAAGGATTATGATTGTGCCATCAAGTACCACCCTGGCAAGGCCAATGTAGTAGCCGACGCCCTCAGTAGAAAAGAAACAGATAAACCCAGACGAGTGCGAGCATTGCAACTCACGATTCATGCAAACTTACCCGACCAGATTCGCGAGGCGCAACACGAAGCCTTGAAAGATGATAATCTTCCATCGGAACTCATGCGGGGCATGAACAAGCAACTTGAAACCAGATCGGACGGGGTCCGATATTTTGAGAACCGGATTTGGGTTCCACGGTTCGGAGAGTTGAGAACTCTGGTGATGGACGAAGTCCACAAGTCCCGATATTCTATCCACTCTGGCTCAGATAAAATGTACCATGAATTAAAGGCACTTTACTGGTGGCCGAACATGAAAGCCGACATTGCCACCTACGTGAGTAAATGCTTGACTTGTGCCAGAGTCAAAATAGAATACCAGAAACCATCTGGTCTACTGCAACAACCGGAACTCCCAATGTGGAAATGGGAACACATCTCAATGGATTTTATCACGGGTTTACCTAAGACACCGACGGGATGCAATACCATCTGGGTGATCGTTGACCGGTTGACTAAGTCTGCACACTTCTTAGCGATTAAGGAATCGGACAAAATGGAAAGACTGACTCGCGTCTACATGAAGGAAGTAGTGTCTAGACACGGTGTGCCTGTCTCAATCATTTCTGGTCGAGATTCTCGTTTCACTTCGCACTTTTGGAAGTCGCTGCAAAGCGCACTAGGCACCCGTCTTGATATGAGGACAGCATACCATCCTCAGACGGATGGGCAAAGTGAACGAACTATTCAGACCCTGGAGGATATGTTGCGTGCATGCGTGTTGGATTTCGGAAAAAGTTGGGACCCTCCCTTACCTTTGGTAGAGTTTTCGTATAATAACAGCTACCACGCAAGTATTAAAGCAGCGCCGTTTGAAGCGCTGTACGGACGGAAGTGTCGATCACCACTCTGCTGGGCAGAGGTGGTGACAGCCAAATCACTGGTCCAGAACTGGTACTCGAAACTTCGGAAAAGATTGTACAAATCCGAAATCGCATGGCAGCAGCACGAGATCGCCAAAAGAGTTACGCCGACAAGCGCCGAAAGCCTCTCGAATTTCAAGTGAATGACCAAGTGTTACTTAAAGTCTCACCTTGGAAAGGTGTGGTTCGCTTTGGTAAGCGAAACAAACTCAACCCACGATATGCTGGTCCTTACCGGATAACTGAGCGCATTGGTCCGGTGGCGTACCGACTGGACCTACCAACGGAACTGAGTGGCGTACACAATGTATTCCACGTATCCAATTTGAAGAAATGCCTAACCGATGAGACTCAAGTAGTCCCTTTGGATGAACTGCAAGTTGATGAACAGTTACGTTTCATTGAGGAGCCAGTCGAGGTTTTGGATTGGGAAACCAAAACGCTCAAGCACAACAAAATTCCAATCGTTAAGATTCGTTGGAACTCGAGACGTGGATCGGAGTTCACGTGGGAACGCGAGGATAAAATGATGAAAAAGTATCCTCACCTTTTTGAAGGGCTGACCAAACACAGAAAACCACGAAACCCGGCAAACCATCAGAAATCACCGGAGGTATGAATTAAATTTCGGGACGAAATTTCTTTCTACTAGGGGATGATATGACAAACTGGAAAATTTTTCTTACTTTTTCAGACACTCATCACGACTTGACTCAAATTTTCGGGACGAAAATTCTTTAACATGGGAATGATGTGACAATCGTCAATTTCAGGTTAACTCCGTTAACTCACTCCGTCAATTCAAACTTAAGATCACTGAATCTATAACGCACACCTCATTACAATTAAACTAGGGTTTAAATGACACTTAACACTTACTACATGTGTAGTCTTTCGGGAATTGCACAGAAACGCAAACGAGTTGACGCAAACGATTGGTGAATAAACGAAAAACGTCAAAATAGTAATTATGTGATAATTATGTGTTAGACTTATGTGTTGTGTGATAACATCGTTATAAACACTAACTCAAGATGTAAACAAGTTAGTTTAAGCTAGATAAGTAATACTTAGAAGTGGAGGGGCCAAAGTGTAACATAGTATTATTATAAATAATAATAATAATAATAATAAACCATAACTTATTATTCTCTCCCCACCCAAAATCCCGATCAGACTCCTCTTCTCCCCCCCCCCCCTCACGGCTGCCGCCACCTATATACACACATACAACCAAGAATTCAAGCCTTTGATTGAAGATTAAGGTGCTAGGAAGAACGCTAGAGAGAGTTTTTCTGTGACGCGCATCTTGGTGAATTATTTTGGGGAATACTTCGCAAACAGTGAGTTTCACTTTCCCTTTTTAAACTTTTTAAACGCTTTTCACTTGGGGAGATAACATACTCCGAAAACGCATTTAAGATTTTGTTAACATAGATTATATATCACTTGTAAAGACTAAGTGGCAAAGGCGTTAACTAAAGTCCTTCATTCACATCGAACCGTTTAATATTGGATAATAGCGAGTCATTGTTGAGTAGTACTACTGGGTTTGACAAACCCCACCAAACGCTAAACTCGACTGGAGGTCGAGTGGGTGTAATCTTGGCTAAACACATACCATGGTCGGGATAGACCTGGTGGCAAGGCAAATGATAAACAGTCAGCTTCGATGTCGAACACTTAGTGATACTTGTTTAATAGACTAGCTACCTATAGATATATAATTGACATAACACTATCTGGTAACGCAAAACGCTGTAACGCAAAACGCTGTAACGCAAAACGCTGTAACGCAAAACGCTTTATTTTATATAAACTGTGAACTCACCAACCTTGTGTTGACACTTTTAGTATGTTATTCTCAGGTAGCCGAGGCGGGTGCGCGGTTTAGGATCATGCATTGCTTGAAACACTTTTAATTATGCAAACTTATTTTAAACTGTTATCATTGGGTTTTAATTCGTCCATCGTGACGCAACATTGGTTTCTATGGTTTTACGCTTCCGCACTTATTTTCATTTAAACGTTTTTATGGTTTGATTATAACTAATGATTCCGATCCTGTTAGTTCACACCCTCTGACGGTAAAACTCCGTTAGTTGATTTTGAGGGTGTGACAAAAACAATCAGATCTGAAAATCGGTTGTTCAGATCTGTTTCAGATCTGATGAATCTGGTGCGAATAGAACAAGAAAGGAAAGTAAAAAATTCAAACTTTAATTGAAATAAGGAAGAGAAAACACCGGAAAGATGTAGATCGTTAACAAATTAAGTCATAACTCACACAATAAAGTGTTGACAAGAGAGTTAATGACGGGTTTGCTATATTTAGAAAGAAAACCATTTGATAAAGGCGGAATCAATAACAAACGATTTGGTTGCTGAGTAATCAATAAAAGTTAACTAACACACACAAGATTCACTCAAAAGATTTCCATCTATATAATATCAAATCATACAAATGATAATCTATCTAGGGTTTCTTGATGGGAAAGTTTTGTCCGTACAGTTCTAAGAACGGTTGTCGCTCAATAAATGTTCTCACTTATTATCGTATTCAGCCGCCTTTCTTTCCGTGTGTTTGAGGTGTGACCTAATTATTCCTTTTATAGGCCTGACACCTCAGGACAGCTGTCATTCCATCTAGAAACCCTAAATATAATGTACATATTCAAATTATATAATCAAGATAATCATAAGTGTAAAACAAGTCTTCCGGGTTGGCTTTGTAGAAGTAAACTTCTCCGAGTAGACTTTGTGCTCTGCCTTCCTTGTTAGACTTGGTAACCTTGAAGCGTGCCCGGGAACCTTTATCCGGGTATGCTTTACTTGGAGTATTTTCCAAAGGAAAATACTCACCAAGCAGACTTCAATCTTCTTGATTATATAAGACTTTGCCTGACATAATCCAACGAGCAACCTTGTTCTTCAATGGTCCCATCAGCTCTTTGCTTGGAATAAGCTTATTTAGCAAAGTATGCTTGGAAGCACTGTACCCTGCTTCAGTTGAACCTTGCCCGATGTTCCTTGAGATATATCTTTACACATCAAGCTTACTTGGACCACTATATTATTAAAGAATACCTTGCCCGATCTTCCAATTACTTAGTTTCCTTAGCTTGGTTAGCCAAGAGCTTACTCTGAAGTAAACCTTACTCGGCTACGAAGAACAAACCTGCTTGATATAGTGAACCTTGCCCGGGTATACACAAAAGAGTGAACCCTGCCCGGATGTCCACTAAAGAAGACTTCTTGAATATAACCTTGCCCGAAGGGCAAAATATCATGCCCGGCTAAGTAAAAGCTTGCTCGGATGTCTTAGGTGTGCCCGGTTCCATACTTAGTCATTTTTGAGGAGGTTGAGAAGATTCCAATCTTCAATATGATTAGTTTTGGGTCAAATCTTGACTCAACATGAGAATTTGCTTTTTATGTGGTGAATGTGATCACGTTGTAAGAAATTATGTATTGAAGAAATCACAGAATATTCATCCATTTATCAATGAACAAGCCTAACTTGTTCCTTGATTAAAGAAATTCTAGAAAGACCCGTGTCTTGTGATGATAAGACTCACATCATGTTTTCAAATGTGAATCCACGCAAAGTGATTCATTTTGATAAGAGCACTAGTAATTTAAAACCCAAATTTGTTCCTACGATACCAATTTGTAAAAATGTGAACACAAATGTAGTTCAAGCTGCGTATTTGAGACGAAATTCGGAAAGGCATGTGACTTATTCACATGCAGCTAAACCGCATTTGGATTCAATCAAAATTAGATCTTCATGTGAAATTTAAGAGGTGCCCAAAACTGAGGCCTTGCTGCCTTTTTGAACTAATCATTTTCCCTCTCTGTGCAGAGCTCATCCAAAACTATATCTGGTGAAAACTAGATTATGGATAGTGGATGCTCTCGTCATATTACTAGCAACATCAACCTCCTAACAAATATCAAGAATATTCAAGGAGGGTATGTAGCTTTCGCGGGTAATTATGGGGGTATGATTACAAAACAAAGAGATGTGTTAAATGGTCATATTACATTTGAAAAAATTAATTACTGTGATAAAGTGAATCACAATTTGTTGAGCGTGTCTCAAATTTGTGATAAAAAGTATACCACTGTATTTACTGACAACGAGTGCATGATACTCAAACTCGGTTATGTCATTCCAGAAGACATGGTTGTTATGCGATCTCCTTGGTTAAATGATATTTCTATACTGATTATGAGTTCTAAGGTATCTACTTCTGTTGAAACGCGTTTTGTCTCAAAAGCAACTGAGAAAGACTCAATTATGTGGCATAGGCGTTTGGGTCACATTCATGTCTAAAAGATGAATTATATGATGGCAAATGATTTGGTTGATGGGGTTTCCCTGAAACACTTCAAACTGACTGATCACTGTGTTGCATGCAAAAAGGGCAAATAGAAAAAGAAGTCACACCCGTCTAAGTTAATTAATTCCATTGATACTCCCTTGGAACGACTTCATATGTATTTGTTTGGTCCTGTTAATCGTGCGAGTATTGCTGGAGATTGGTACTGTCTAGTTGTCACTAATGACTATTCAAGATACTCATGGGTGTTATTTACGAGTTCTAAATATTAGACAGCTATTCTTGTGCAAAATCTAATAAATAAAGATCGAGTCACTTTACAAACACAAGGTGAGACGTATTCGGAGTGATAATGGTACGGAGTTCAAAAACACTGTATTGGATTTCTTTTGTCAAAAAGGAATTCATCGAGAATATAGGGCTCCATATGTACCTCAACAGAATGGTGTTTCTGAAAGGAAGAACCGAACATTGATTGAAGCTGCAAGAACAATGTTGGTAGATTCAAAGCTTCCTGTTCAATTTTGGAATGAGGCGGTGAACACTGCTTGCTACACGCTTAATCCTGTAATAGATTGTGAAGAAGCTACAAAAGACAAGTTATGAGCTTCTGAACAATCGTAAACCTTGTTTAAAGTTTATAGAACCATTTAGGTGTTCTTGCACTATGTTGACAAGAGATGCGGGAAAATTTGAGGAAGATGAAATTGAAGGTTATTTCCTGTGTTATGCATAACCTAAGAAACGGGTCTTCAATTTTACTTCTGGCTGTGTTGAAGAGTGGTACCATGTTGATTGTCAAAAATATACAACTCCTCATGCTGGAAAAGGTCCTGATTAGATGTTTGATTATGAAAGTTTATTTAATTCGTTTACTCCCATAGTTGAACAACCTGATGAAGACTTGGTGCTTTCTTAATTCGAAGATCAATTTTCAACACCAAGATCTTCAGCTCCATTTCCTGAAATTCATGAGATTGGTGAATCGTCTCATGATGCTTAAGAGAATACGACTAATTTAACTGATAATGTTGTTGTGCCTGAGAATCTGACACTTCGAATTCACACGTATCATCCTCAGGACAACATCACTGGTGATCTTGATGTTGGTGTACAAACACGTAATCATATTGCTACTTGAAGTGATGTTAATGTATTATGTATGTATGCGGATATGCATTCATCGGGAATTATGAATCTCGCAAAATACACTAGCTTTATGTCTCAAATGGAACCAACGAGTGTTCGTATGGCGCTTGAAGATTCTTCATAGGTAGAAGCAACGCAAGAAGAATTGCAACAGTTTAATCGACTGGGTGTTTGGCATCTCATTGACAAGCCTGATAGAGTTAAGAAGCCTATTCTGACCAAATGGGTATATAAATGTAAGAAGGATGATCGTGGGGTCCTCGTCTAAAATAAAGCACCTTTGGTTGTGCAAGGGTTTCATCAGCAATAAGGCGTATACTACACGGAAGTATATGCTCCAGTTTCTCGATTAGAGGCTATACGAATGTTTTTGGCCTATGCAGCTTTCAAGAATATTAAGGTTTATCATATGGATGTCAAGAGTGCGTTTCTCAATGGGAGCTTCATGAAGAGGTGTTTTTGTTGCAGCCTCCTGGTTTTGAAGATCCAGATTATTTAGACCGGGTTTACCACTTGAACAAGGCTCTTTATGGTCTACACCAACCCCCGAGAGCTTGGTGCGGCACACTTGCTGACCATCTAGCTGATAATGGCTTCAAACGAGGAACTGTGGACTGTACTCTCTTTTATAAGAATGTTGGTGATGATTTTCTCCTCGTCCACATATATGTCAATGACATCATATTTGGTTCTACAAACGACAAGCTGTGTAAGGAGTATGAGAAGTCAATGCAGATGAAATTTGAAATGAGCTCGATGGGGGGAGACGAATTTCTTTTTAGGGTTGCAGGTTCATCAGTCAAGATAACTGTCGAAAAATCCCTTCGTCGCCTCTTCCCGTGGGTCATAATTTTTCACCGGATGAATTGGAGGATACCATATATCCAACCACTTACTGAGCAATGATAAGTTATTTAATGTATTTTAACTATTTCTCGCCCTGATATCATGTTTTCTATTTGTTTATGTGCTAGATCCAACGCCTCAAGGATCCTTCTTCCAGAACCAAGGACATCATCCCCATGCAAACTATTGCCTCTAGTGGACCAACTGCCGTAGCATATGCTTCTTACCTCGGCTACTCTTCTGGGAAGCCGACGTCCAATCAATAAAGAGGTAACTCATATAATCCCATATCCTTAGATGCAAATCTTGGTTTCATGCAGGATACAGGTATCAACAAGGCTATGGCTAAGGTTCTTCAGAATCTTAAGGATATGATATCCAGCGTGCCAGGAGTGGTCCGACCAGTCCCTGAAATATAGAAGGGAGCCACAAGTTATCCAGATTCGCTCCACCAATTTGTGATGCTGAAATCCCAAAACGGTTTCAGACCCCCAACATGAAGGTGTATGATGGAACAACTGATCCGAAAGAGCATGTGGCTCAGTATAAAGAGAGGATGGAGATCAATCCAATTCCTGAAAGATTCAAGGAAGCTTTCCTATGCAAGGGTTTCAGATCCACCTTGACAGAATTTTCATGGCTGCTAAGTCTTCAACCCTATTCTGTTACTTCTTTTTCACATTTAGTTAACTTGTTTAACATCCATTTTTCTTGTAGTAGGAAACTTTAAAAGTTAACTAGTGACTTATATAGTGTTGTCCAACCTTATGATGAATCCCTAAGGGATTTTGTTACAAGGTTTGGCAGGGAGGCCCTAGAGATCCCTAATCTTGATATGGCTACGGCTGTGGTAGCTTTCAAGATGGGGCTACATAGGGGCTCCCCGTTTTATGACGATCTTGTGATGACCCCGTGCAGGACATTAGATGAAGTTAGAAACAGGGCACGCAGGTTCATAAGGCTAGAGGATGACAAGAAGATCCAAGAACGGTTAGGAGCTCCATCAAAACAAGAATCTCCTAAAAATAAACAAGGATCCTCATTCAGGAACAACAACTTGAAGCCTTATTCCAAATTCAACAATCAAAATGTCCGAGCAGTCAAAGAAGGAGACGATGACAATGAAGATTATCCAAGCATTTCCGAGTATTGTTTCTCTGTCGATACTCATGGTTTAATTTTTTTCATGAAGGATCTTGGAGAGAAAGCGAGGTGGCCTCGAAAAAATGTGAAAACCATATCCTTCAAAGAAAAATCCAAATGGTGTGCACTCCATGAGGGATTTTTGCCATCAGATCGATGATTGTATTGGTTTAAGGAGGGAAATTGGATACCTCCTAAGCAAGGGCCATTTCAAGGAGCTCTTGCAAAGAAAAAAGTCTAGGATCTAGGATCCTGAAGATGTACCACAGAAGGCAACTCCGCCCCCACCAGATTCCCAAGTCATCAATTTCATCTCTAGTGGCTCAGATATATGTGGAACGTCCTTCTCTTCGACCAAGAGACATGCTAAAGAGACAAAGTTGGAGAACGGAGAGCGACCTGTCATATCCACAACCTTGACGACCGATAAAAGAATATTCTTTGATGAAAAGGATAAAACAAACATCCAGGATCCTCATCGCGATGGTTTAATTGTAAATTTATTTATTACTAACCATTATGTGCTTAGGATCCTAGTCGATGGTGGAAGTTCAGTCAACATCATCCAACACGAAGTACTCCAGAAGATGAATATCCCAGATTCGAAAATCATTCCCCGAGCCTCTATTCTAGTTGGCTTCAGTGGCTAAACAAAGAAAACAATGGGGGCATCAAACTCCCAATATACATTGATGGGGTAAACTCTTACCAAAAACTTTATGTTACTGATAATTTTTCTTATTGCAATGTTATTCTTGGCAGCCGTGGTTACATGAAATGAAGGCTGTAGCCTTTACTTATCACCAGTGTATCAAACTACCAACTCCTTGGGGAGTAGTAAGAATAGATGGTGACCAGCTGGAAGCTAAGAACTATTACTCCTCATCCATGAAGCTGACAACTAAACAAACGATAGCATAGCAACTAGATCAACATCCGAGGAATGTGCTAGAGGCTCGAGAACAGATCCTGAAAGTAGTATCCTTGGATCTCGAGGATCCAGACGTAAAAGTTTTCCTAGGATCCATTATCCCTAATAAGATTGAAGAGGATATAGTATCCTTCTTCGAGCGATGAAAATCCATGTTTGCCTTCAAGCACTCAGACATGACAGGTATTTCAAAAGAGGTCATTACTCATAAACTAGGCCTTGATACTTCCATTAAACCCGCCCATCAGAAGAGAAGAAAATTCGCTCCTGAGAGTAACGCGATCATACAATAAGAAGTTGAAAAACTTCTTAAGGCAGGTATGATCAGAGAGGTTAAGTATCCTCGATGGTTGGCTAATGTGGTTGTTGTTTCAAAAATGAATGGAAAGTGGAGGGTGTGTGTCGATTTTACCGATTTAAACAAGCATACCCCAAGGATCCTTTCCCATTACCACATATAGACTCTATGGTGGATGCAACAACAGGACATGAGATGCTTACCTTCATGGATGCTTCCTCTGGATTTCAACAAATTTAGATAGAACCATCTGATCAGGAAGACACAGCATTCATGACTCCTACTGGAATATATTTCTATATTGCCATGCCTTTTGGAATAAGAAATGCAGGTGCAACTTATCAACGCTTAGTCATCATGATGTTTAAAGACAAGCTAGGAAAGACCATGGAAGTCTATATAGACGACATCCAAGAAGGCTGAGGATCATCTTAAAGACTTGGAAGAAGCCTTCAATATCCTTGATCACTATAACATGAAACTCAATCAATCTAAATGCCATTTTGGTGTTAAGGCGAGAAATTTCCTTGGTATAGTGGCTAGTCCAGATCAAATACAAGCCATCATCAACCTGAAGTAACCCATGAATGCAAAGGATGTACAAAGGTTGACTGGAAGAATTGCAGCCTTAAATAGGTTCATTTCCCGATCTTCAGAGATATGTAAGGATTTCTATGATATCCTTAGAAAGAATAAAAAGTTCGAGCGGACGGAGGAACATGAGGCTGCACTCAAAGCCTTGAAGTATTACTTATCCTCAGCACCAGCATTAATGAAGCCAATAGATGGGGAACCCTTATCCTTATACCTAGCTGTATCGGGAAATGATGTAAGTGTTTTCCTTGTAAAGGATCATGAAGGTGAACAACATCATGTTTATTATGTAAGTAAAAGTCTTCTAGATGCTGAAGCCAGGTATTCTCATTTAGAAAAATTAATTCATGCACTTATTATGGCTTCTACTGAGTTAAGGCATTACTTTGAAACTCAGACTATAAATTTTAAAACTAACTATTCTATCAACAATGTTCTTAGAAAACCTGAGATGTCAGGTAGGATGGCTAAGTGGGCTGTGAAGCTAAGTGCATATGATATCCAATACGAGCCAAGGATTGCTATAAGGTCTCAAGCATTAGCTGACTTTGTGGCTGATTTCAGTAGTGATCTACAAAAGGAAGCCGACTTGGAGGTCCAAAAACTGGAAGAAACCGAGGATCCTTGGATCTTATTCACGGATGGTGCATCCATCCTTAGAGGAACAGGATTAGGTATCCTACTAAAACCGCCACAAGGGGACATAATACCCCAGTCTATAGCATGTGAGTTTTAAGCCACTAATAATGAAGCAGAATATGAGGTTCTAATTGCAGGTTTGCAACTAGCTAAACACATGAGAATCTGGAATCTTCAGGTGTATCTAGATACGTTATTAATAGCTAACCACTTTAATGTCTCATATGTTGTTAAAGGTGAAAACCTAATCAAATACCTAGATATTGTGAAAGAACTGTCAAAGTTCTTCGATTCTTTTAGTATTATCCAGGTACCAAGGGAAGAAAATGTTGAGGCAGATGCCTTAGCAAATATAGCTTCATCCTTGTAGGTTCTAGAAGCCACGAAGATTCCAATCATCCACATACTCTCACCAGCAATAGGAGAACAAGAATTTGGGGAGATAACAAACAACAAAGAGAATGTGCTTTGGGATCCATTATCCACAAATAATCAAGGATCTTGGATCCTCCCAATCAAGAAGTTCATTCAAGATGGAGATATTCCCACGACAGAGAATCCTAAACCCTTCAAACTTAAGGTATCACAATACATTTTATTACATGATTTTCTATATAGGAAATCTCTTGCAAGTCCATACTTGAGGTGTATCGCAGATCCTGAAACTCAAGAGGTTCTTAATGACTCTCACGAAAGAGATTGTGGTAATCACACTAGAGGAAGAGCCCTACTCTTTAGGACTCTAAGAACAGGGTACTTCTGGCCAACCATGAAGAGAGATGCTATGGAATATTCAAAGAAGTGTGATGCTTGTCGAAGACATGGCAACATACTACATCAGCTAGCGGAACCTATGTATCCAATATCATCAACTTGGCCTTTCATGAAGTGGGGAATGGATATCATGGGTAAGCTACCTAAAGCTCCAGGAGGAAAAGTGTTCATGCTTGCAATGACAGATTACTTTTCAAAGTGGATAGAAGTAGAAGCTTTTGTTCAAGTCTACGAAAAAAAGGTGATATCCTTCATTAAAAGAAATATTATTACTAGATTTGGTATCCCTTTAGAAATTATTTGTGACAGTGGTTCCCAGTTTATCGGGAAAAGAACCACTAACTTTTGTGACAGTTGGGGCATCAAGATGATCACTTCTACACCAGTTCACCCTCAAGCTAACGGCCAAGCAGAATCATGTAACAAGATTATCATCAACAACTTGAAGAAGAAACTTAGATCCAATAAAGGGAAGTGGGCAGAGGAACTTCCTTATGTTATTTGGGCAGATAGAACAACACCAAAGAATGCAACAGGTCAAACACCCTTCTCATTGGTTTTTGGATCAGAAGCTGTAATCCCTACAGAAATGATGGTTCCTACTGCTAGAACAACAATATGTGATCCTGAGGCCAATAACGAAATCCTTCTTGAAGATCTAAATACCGCTGAAGAATTTAGAGACCTAGCCAAGATCAGAATGGCAACGTATTAACAAAGCGTAGCTAGGGCATACAACAAGATTATCAGGATTCAAAGATTCCAAGAAGAGATCCAGTCTTGAGGAAAGCCTTCCAAAATACAACTAATCCGGCAGATGGAATGCTATCACCTAAGTGGGAAGGTCCCTACCTGATAGAATTAGAGGCAGGAAAGGGAGCATATCATTTTCTTACTATGAAAGGAAATAGGTTACCAAGAGCATGGAGTGTTACCCATCTAAAGAAGTATTTTTTCTGATCGGGTTCTAGTATCCTTAGAGGATCAAGTATCCTTAAAGGGTCAAGGCACCTGAAATTGGTAATATCTATCTGATCACTTATTCATTTCAGATTTTTATTAATTTAAGGATAATATATTCTTAACGTTTATCTTTTCCAAGTTTTAAGTAACAATGCAAATTTCTACAAGAGGTTCAATGAATAAGAGGTTGGCCACCTCTCCCTCACACTTAAGGTACATTGTTGTTTCCTTTGGCCTAGCCCACGATTAAGGTGTGACCCCCGATGGTCATATCTTCCAAGGTTTAAAGGTTTTTAACTTTCTTATAAATTAGAGATTCTACATTCTCGCCTGAAGCGCAGGTTATCCAATGTATAGTCCGGGGCAGCGGGACCAGTACACGCATAGTGGCTTTCAATTTCGTTGATTTCGGCTATATGGATCCTAAGATTTATGGTAGACGTACCATACCCCCGGTTTATAACATTTTCATGTTATCTTAAGACTAAGGTTTCTAAAATTTTCATGTTAGCTAAGGTTTTTCCGTTTTCACATCATTTACATTTGGGCTAAATCCCGGTTTGGGCGAGTCCCCAGTTTAACATCCGTTTGTTTGGGCTTGTCCTTAGTTTATTTGGGCTTGTCCCCGGGATATTTGGGCTTGTCCCCAGTTTATTTGGGCTTGTCCTCAAGATATTTGGGCTTCTCCCCAGTTTATTTGGGCTTGTCCCCAGTTTGTTGGGTTCAATCCCAATTAATATCATAAGTTGTTTGCATCAGGTATCTAGGTTCAACTATGAGGATCACAGAAGGATCAACACTAATGGATTCAAGTTCCTTAATTTATTTTACAAGGATCGCAGAAGGATCAATACTTAAACTTAGGTCTAATTAGATCTTATGGTATGGTTTTTTTTTATCATATTACATTTACTTAGCTAAAATCTTTATAAACTCTTTTTTATAAGGATTCAAGATCCTTAGTTTATTGTTTCAAGGATATTCTATCCTTAAAGATTTTTACTCAAGAATATTTATTAAAACCTTCAACAAAACTAAGACTATATGAAACTTACTTTGAGAATAATAAAGAATATGCATATAGCCAAAATTTTTAAATTAATATTAATCATAAGTCACCTAGACTTACCCAAAATTCTTAACCCGGATTTCACCATTCAAAAGATGGACCATCCACCAGGGTTAAGCAGGTATTACTAACTGTTCATAGAGTGTAGGAAAATAAAAACAGGGGCATCAAAGGCTTCATCCCCACAAACAGAGGATCCTTCCACCTTTGCTACCCCCGTAAATTGTCATAAGGATCATGGATCCTTTATCCTAATTACTATTGTTCAGTACAGACCATTATCAAATATCCTTAAAAACATCAGCAAAATAAAAATAAAAAAACGGGCCCAGGCCTTGTCTATATTATCCTTTATCGCTCGCTTAAGCAGCTTCTTCACCATCTGATGTTGCTTCCCTTCCTTCATCGCTCCACTCGTCCCAACTCAACTTCCATCAGCCATCTCAACCTCCTCTTTGTCATCACCTCCACCAAGTTCCACCAAAGCCTGCTTCCAGTTTTTCACATCCAAAGCTGACCTATCGATAGCAGGATCACCGGCTTCTGCAACCATCTTAATCCTGGCTTGCAACACTGACCTTGCAGCCCACATTTTTGCCTCCTCGGTAGTTTGCTTCACCTCCTGTTGATTTTGGGCATCTGTGGTGGATAGCAGATCCTCTAGGTGTTATTTCTCCTTTGGGAGCTTGGCTAGAGCCTTGTCCTTCGGGGCAGCTGCAGTTCCCATTCTAGTAAGGCTATCCCCCAGTTGGCCTACAATCTAATCATGGTAGTCCTTGGAAGCGTTCACGGCCTATACCAGAGAATTACACAAAGTTGGAAGGATTCTTGATTCATAAACAATGGATTTCAGGATCAAGGATACTTACAGCGATGATCATTTCAAAGGGACTCTCAGGCTCCGAAGATCTTTTCCTTTTGGCTGCTCCAGATTTAGCCCTGGTGGTCACGGTTCTTGGTTCAGAAGTGGTAACTGCCTTTAGAGCTTCTTTCTTGATGAGTTGAGGAGTTATAAGACTATCGATATCCTCCAGAGAGAACTTGATGACAGACTTATGAGATTTTTGAGCGCATGTAAATCACAAGAAACAGATAAGTTTTCTACTCTATTTAATTTATTATACAAGTTTAAGTCTTACTTGACATGTTGCTGTTGGAATCCAAAGAGATTTTACAAAAATCCTCAATGAATTTGGCCTCGAAAGTTCGAACTTCGGGATCCAGGGCAAGAAACCTTTTTTCTTTTCCTCTTGTTCCAGGTAAAATAGCCACGGAAGCGAAGTTATCCACTGCAAAGAAGAATAAACAAGGAAAAACAATTAAAAGAAGGATCGGTTATCCTAAACCATTTCTTTTTCCAGGATCTAGGATCCTACCCTTTTTAACCCATTTTAATGGTAAATCGACCCCACCAGGGACGGACTTTTGTTTAACGGAAAAGAACTTATTCCTCCAAGAGAAACGTTATGGGTTACTTTTGAAATCGGAGTAGGCTGTCGGGGTTTGGATTTCAAGACAAATCGGTTTGAACCGTGAGTGGTTAAGCTATAAAAGTGTGATAGCTCCTAGAAACTGAACTCGATGTTTTCCTCCTCCATTATCTTCTCGATGGTACGAAAGACCCTCCAAATCATCGGCATGGCTTGAATATAAGTCATTTTGGTAGTGTCGTAGAAGTTTTGGGTAAAAGAGGGAAATGGATATGTGTAACCGATAAGAAAAGGGCAAGCGGGGAAGCAGACCAAAGTTTTTGAGTAAGTATCACACCGGATTAGAGAATCAAAAGGTCGGAAAATGGTTTCCGGTGGGAACAGTGGCCGGAGATCGTCTATCACAGGATCCGTAAATTTACAGATCTCCAACGATGGGTTAGTGATAAGGTTCTATGATTGCATTTCTGATAACTCAGACTGATCGGAAGAAGAAGAGGAAGCGGTAGACATGATTTTATAGTAAATATTATTCTAAAAAACGAAAAGTGAAGGAAGGAGGATACCTGAACAGACCGCCGAGATATGTGGTTATAAAAGGGTTGAGATGATCACATATATAGGCGGCTAGAGAAATAATAAGGTTTAATGATAATTATTACGTCTGACCCAGGTCTAATCGTTCTATCTTTTGCAGGGTATTCAAAATTCAAAATGACATCTGTATTACATAAACACCCGCCATTTGGGGGGGGGTCAATTGTTAGGGCATAGAATTTATGCCGAGGATCCTCTATTCTTAAGTGACTTACGGATCAATTATCCTTGGGATATTTTCCAGGTTGCAAAGGATCCAGGATCCTCGATATTATTTGTTTACTAACGATTATGTTTCAGCGGCGTTGTGATCAATTGGTATAACGGCTCCATGACCAAGTCTACCTTATATCTCTCTACTGGACACTTCTAGCACGTGGTCAAAAGTAGTTGAAGGAGCTAGTGGAAGAGTGGCAGATTTATAGGGAATACAGTTATAGATATTTTTCTTATTTATTGAGCTTATTATGAATTAGGGAAAAGACAACACACTTCACGCTCATAGACACCATTCAGAACTCTCTCTAGCAGTTCACACACACACAGAATTCATTGTATCGTTGATCATAATTTCCACCATTGTAATGCGATTTCTTAATTAATATAGTGGTGATAGACAATTTTCGTCACTCGAGGTTTTTATGTCGGTGATCCTCTAAAGATCAAGGATTTTCCTCGTATAAATCTTTGTGTTCAACAAATTACTTATTCAATTACAAACACTAAGTCCCACATTCACAAATTTGGTTACATTATCCTTAGTTGATTTTTGACCAAAATATATAGGACATTAGACTTATTGTTCTAGTTGGTTATATTTTATTTTAGTTATTTTTTAGGGTTGCATGATTAGAAATTATGTGGGCCCTATATGATTGTTCAATACACATGCTTATTATATTGTCGATTCATTTACGCCACATATATAAAAGCGCACACACAAAGTCCAAGGCTTTAAACAAAGATTTTCAAACATTTTCATCACTCGATTTCTTTCCGATTTTCGATACTTTTTCTTCTTAAAGATGGTTCTACGTGGCGGGTATGCGGTAACTGGAAGTGGATCATGCTTATTTTCTGAACTCTTGACACCAAGGTTATTGAAACATAAGGATAAGTAATGCGCATAAATCCCAATCAGACGCGGGACCCGGTAGCTTACCTGGAGAGTTCGGAGGGCATGAAACTTATTAGGCCAAAACATACCACCCCCAACGCCATATGAATCACAACTTTAAATTTTTCGACGTGATCATATCCACTTTGTGAAAAGGAATATGGTTGCACTGCTATGGATGTCACACAAGTCATGGTGGTTCATGCGACGTGTAACTCCGACCCTCAATGTTTTTTTTACAATGTGTTGTAACCGAAAGTATATCAAGTCGTGGTGATACACGAACACCCAGCTTTCGGTTCTATTTGATTATGCATTTTGATTTCTGTGTTGTAATACGAGAATAGTCGAGTTCCATTTCGATTATGTTATTATTATGATCATTTACTATTATGGTTTAGAATTGAAAATTCAAAACGTCATGGTGATACATGAATAGTCGAGTTTCAATTCGATTATGTTATTATTATGTTCATTTACTATTATAGTTTAGAATTGAAAATTCGAAAGGTCATGGTGATGCATGAATAATCAATTTTCAATTCGTTTTCTTTATTCGTATATATTCATTTATTCTTATAGTTTGAATTTGGAAAAAGAAGAGTCATGGTGACACATGAAAACTCGTTTTTTAATTCAATTTCACTACTTATATTAAGTTTGATATATTTTGTATATGGTTATTCAAAATAATGTGTGGGATTATTATGGAAATGAGCATTCCAATTTGGATTTTAAATTTTATTTGATGCGATTTTATTCTTTTACTCATATTTTTAATATTGATTCCGACGTTTATTATGGTTGTTAATACGAATTTCATATTTATGTCCCATGTCACGCGAATCATTTACATTTCGTAGCATGTCTTCTTGTTTTCCTCGACACCGCCCTCAAAAGTCAACCCGCAAAATGACAACCTAGTTTTTTTTCACGCTATTAACTGTCGTGACCCCGATTACGATAACCGAAAATCCATCAACAGTAAGTTCAAAACTATGCATGAACCAATCCAAACCCAACACAACTCCTGGACACTCAAACTTATCCCAACAAAAGCCTTGCACGGGAATACACCCTTTATGTAACATGTGTAAATACCACCACTCTATTACCATAGAGTATCAAAATGCTCCAAATTGTGATAGTTTCAGCCACCATCTCCTGCCAAAGAACCTATACAACACCACTCGTTTATTCCCCATGACCTATTACCCAACCATTCATCCCAACCATATGCTCGTGCTTCAATCATGCCATCATTGTAGTGACCCGAACACACCCACTATGCTTAGGAAGGCCTAACATGTTTCCACCATGCAATACCTTAATCTGCATTCTCTAAGCACTTGAAGTTCACTCGTAGCCCATACTCATCAAACATACCTATTTCTTTTTAACCCATGTATTTTTTTCCGCATTCATTTTTTTATGAACACCTTACACCTATAATTTTAAATCCTCAATTATTTTAACATAGCAAATTAACAAGCATTTAATCAAGCTGATTATCTTCAAACAAACTTTAAGTCAAATCATATTGTTTATTATTATTACAATTGTCATTATCATTATTATGACGATTATTATTATTGTTAATATTATTATTATCATCATTATTATTTATTAGGGCACGAATATTTGATATTGTGGATACGTTATCCTGACATATGTTCTGGATCAGTTATCCTTAGTGCATGATCCAAATATTGTCAAGATCAAGGATCCTGAATACTTATTATTTACAAACGATTGTTCTCTTAGTTATATTGAGATTTTAGCAGGTACAACGGATACTGACTTTGTATACCCTATTATTTCACCATCCAAGTGGATTAGAAACATGGTCAAAAGCGTGTAACGGCTCCATAGAGGAAGTGGCATGAAAATAGGACATTGGTTATTGAATCTTACTACAGCTAGGAAGCACACATCATACACACTTGTTAAACACGCACGTAGCTCTCTTATAATCACTGCATATCCTTCCACCATTGTAATGCCATTCTTTTTTATTAATAAAGTGGTGATAGACGATTTGTCATCACCCGGGGTTTTATGTCGGCGATCACCAATTGATCAAGGGCTTTTCCTGGCAACAAATCCTTGTGTTCATCCTTATTTTATTCACATAATCACCATTGTTGTGCAAGCACCCAACCTCACAAAACTAGTTTGGTTACATTATCCTTAAATCTTATTTTTGACCAAAATAATTTGGCGCCCACCATGGGGTAAGTGGTGCTTCAATCCAGAAGAATTCTCATCAATTTACAACATTTTCAACCAATGGCCTCTCAACAAACTAGTGCTTCAACCATTATGCCATCATCAGTTCCCCTCTCATCCAAAGTCTCATTTCCGATGTCTCACCCCCCTCCCACGGCAGGATTGCAAAGGACCAACATCACTGGAAGCAAGACATAAACTCCAGTCTTCCAAGTCTCAAAATCCTCTGTTTCCACTCCTGCGGTAACCACTAACAATGATGTTTCTGCTTTGTGTTCACATGTTAAGGCTTACATGGAGCAGCAGAACAAGACTAACCAAAGGATCCTGCGCGAGATTGAAGACATCAAGAAACAAAAAAGGCCAGCGAAGGATCATACTCTCTTGGTGTCTAGGATGCTGGATTTCACCACTCCAGGATCCATGGCTTAACCTGCTCAAGGATCCTCTATCCTTCAATCGGGATCCATGTCTCAACATGCTCAAGGATCCTCTATCCTTCAACCACGATCCATGGCTAAACATGCTCAAGGATCCTCTATCCTTCAACCACGATCCATGGCTCAACATGCTCAAAGATCCTCTATCCTTCAACCAGGATCCTTAGGTAACTTTCAACAAGGACCCTCTATCTCTCCACAACAAGAATCCTACATCTTTCAATCAGGATCTTTAGGAATGTTTCATAAAAGACACTCTAGCTGAGAGAGCTTGAGCTACACTCGATAGATCAGTTCATATCGATTAACAAACGGATCTAGTTATATGATATGCGTATATGTGTAATAGGTTAATTAGTAAACGAAGTGGTGAGTAAATTGGTAGAGTAACGGCTTTGAGAGAGAATACTTTAACAACACTTAAATTATTCAGGCTGGATCAGCCTATATATAGAAGACGAGTTTCATTAGTTACACATTCCGTAATAAATGGCCTTCATTCGTCTTCATTACATTAAAAAAAATGGTATAGCGAATGACTCATTCGCTATACCCCATTCGTCAACATTCAATGACGAATGGATGCGTATCAATAACAATTAAGGTCCATTCGTTAAACATTTTTAATGAATGGAAACGAATAACAAAATAACTATCATTCGCTAAATAGGCTTAGCGAATGACTACTTATAACTTAACGAATGGGCTTGTAATTACCAAAATACCCTGACATTATAATAATAATAAATAAAAACGATTACAAAGACTCGATACGACCAAAACCGTCAACTAACAAACACCCTCTTGTCCCGTGCTCTTTGTCTTAAAATTACTTGAACCTCTTTGACTTCCAGTCGACACAACTATGAACCCCAAACGCGTGAGAAACATGAACAACGTGTTGGAATTTCATAGCACGGTCATAATCTTCATGTCTTGCAAAGAGGATCTTGTTCTCGAACAACACCTCATTGTCTGTCTCGGATAAATTAACGAACCACATAGGGTCTATGACTCATATAAAGTTAGTTTTCAGCCCTTTTCCCAAATCAATGACCGCCTCGCCCGTTTTGTTGCCGTAGTACCACCGATTAAATGAGAGTTGAAGATCTTGTGGAAAGGTCTTCATCAGTACTCGCTTCATAGTCTTTGGCGGCTTTACTTTAAGTACGAGCTTCCTCCAACCAGTTTGAGGAACAATTTCATCAATGTATTTCTTAGTTGGCACCTGCGGCTCAAAACTTTTAAACCCATGGTTGAACTCAAAGAGCAGATGTTGGTGAAACCATCCTGCTAATTATTTTCCACCATGGTTAATGAATGGCCGATTGGCGAGAGTCCGCACATCCCACCTCGGCAGTGAGAGAACGTCAGTAATATATTAAAAGTACTGAACGTCGTTCTCCCACTTGATAATACATACCCGCAAATCAGAATCATATAACCAAGAGACGATGTCACCTTTACCAGTTTGCACGGCTTTGAACTTAGTCTTCTGATTTGCTTTTTCACGTGCACTTACATCCAGTTTGTGCTCTTGATAAACATACCGATAAGCTTCAATGATCTTCGAAGTCCATGATTTGCTATGATCACCAAACCAACCCTCAGCATCAAGATCCAACAAACTCAACCCCTTAGCTGATACTTTCCTCTTCTTCTTGGTCGTCTTCTCGAGATGGTATTCGGAAGCTTTGACGTATTCTTCTATAAATGTTGGAATACCGTGATCAACAGTTGAACGTGTATAAAGATAAAGGTACTCCTCTACCGTCACATCTTCAATCTCAATCTCCTCATCTTCATAAATTAACGACGTATTCCCATGTGGAATACTTGTATCAAACTGGGCTTCCTCATCATTATATACCTCAATATCTTCCTCAACCTATAACACATCCAACTCTTTATCATTTAAACCCAACAATAATGATATTTGATCATGAGTCAGAGCATGATCATCAAAATCACCCTCCTGGATCGATTCAGCAATAGAAGTACTCATCACCACACCCTTTTCATAATCCATAAATAATTTGGTGTTGTCTTTGATTGACTTGAAGGGCTTGAAATTAGTAGTATCTTGATAAAATACTATATGTCGATCATCGCCCTCACCACTGCCACTACCAGTATCTGCAGTAGATGAACCATGAGCCTGTTTCGGCTCGCTGCCACTTGCACCAGCAACACCAGGATCCTTATCAGTATAATCATTCTTCAGAATCTTAAGCGCGTCGTCTTTACATGGCAACTGAAGAATGATATCCTCCTGTTCCTTTATTTTCTCCCCCTGAGACGTAGCAATCTCACGGAGTTCCTTTGTCTCCTTCTGGATGTAAGAGATATAGCTCATCAGTCTTTGTTGATTCATCAAAATCTGGTCCTGTTGTTGATGATCAGCTGCCATTTGATTCTTGTATAAGTGAATCAATCTGAGAAGCAAGTCAATCTGTTGAGTGTGTGGTAAAACATGAAAGTTTGGCGGATCAGGCTGCACCGGGTCTTATGGACGAGTAATTCTTATAAATGATAAGGCCGAAGGTTATGTCGGCATCATTATAGTAGCAGAATAAGTTACTGTTGATGCCACAGGAGGTGTGGTCAAGGGAGATAGTATCGATTGAGGAATCGAGCCAAACCTCGGATCTGATGATGCAGACGCCGTAAGAGTAATTTCCGGGGTGCTAACAGTAAGCGACACCACCGGCCTTTGTTACACAGACGACCTAGGAACTTGTGAACCTATCTCCACACCCGAACCATGCCTAATCCGACGCTCATGCGGTTGATCTTGATGCTTTTCCTTGCCCTTGCGTTTACGTTGAGCAGCATATGAACTAGCTGCTTCAACTTCAGCATGTTTTCCATCACCCCCATTTCCACCGTCATCATAACTTCCACCATCATCTCCACCAACGTCCCCACATGGTCCCTCTTTAGGTTCAGAATCTGATTGGTCATGGATCCAACAATCATTAGAAGGATATACATAATCGGGATTCACCAAATGACCAATTAAGCGTTTAGTCCTTGGACAATCCTCAGGCGACTTTTGCCTATAAGACTTCATCCTCTTCATTGTATCAACTGTCATGGGTTTCTAGCTTAAGCACATCATCCTTCAAAGTCTGATCGATTACAAGATCAGGAAGAAGATCTTGTATAATAAGCTGTACGAATAGCGTATATACATTAAGAACATGCTGTAGCGATTCTTAACCAAACAGTTCTCCTTCAAATGGTAGAATATGAGCTCGGAGAAATTGAACGTTTTGTTCAATATAAGAGCAACGAAAGTGGATTGGAGCATTATCAGACATTCGTCACAACCACATCTTCGTCCCCCAAGGCAATGGATCAAGACATGTAGTAAGTACTTGTATGGAGTACACAAGTACGCCTTGTTATATTGGGAAGACTAAAGGTCTCCAGTACAGAATAACCTCTAAAATAATCCATGAAATCAGTGCCTTATCGAATTCACCTGGAAGATCCATGTTATCAACAAACCTCAGCACCCGACGTATCACACCAGGAATGATCGTGATAGTCGTCTTGTTGATCTTGGCAACAATGTGGTTCTCGGACTCCACATACTTAGCTGAATCCTAGAAAGGAAGGATCAAGCTAAAATGTATAAGAAAATTAGCAGTTATAGCGTAGTAGATCCTATATCGGCGTAAAAATGATATAATATCTCCAAAAACGTCCTAATCCGCAAAGTTCTCCTGTACGAATGCACAAATATTGTGCTTCTTGTCATACGATAACACAGGAGCAGCTTGAACTTGTTATTGTTGTGCTGAAGGCTATACATGTTGTATATCAGGTTGTGGATCAACAACTGGTACATCTTGGATCATTTCGTCAGCCATTTTTGTAGTCACAAAAACCCAAGTATTAGTAAAATAGAACCTAGTTTAAATTTAAATCAAAGTTCAATTTATACTTAGTGATATTGAATTCTATTTAAAATTACAAGTATCATTCGTTATCTCATTCGTTATGATGAATAGTGTCATTCGTTATAACGAATGGCTTGATTCGTTGTCTAATCGTTATGAATGAGGACATAACGAATGGATAAACCCATTCGTGTAGTTTGTAAGACGAATAAGAGAGTCATTCATTATAAAACAATACGAATATGCTTGATTCGTCAAAAGAATCAACGAATATGTTCATTCGTGTCAAGTAGATACGATGGCTAATAATTTGTTGATAATAACGAATAAGCCCCAATAATTAACAAAGTTTGACCAACCTGAGTTAAGGTCAAAATTGAAAGTTCATAAATAGTGAACAAGCATCAGATTTTCAATTAATCCATGAAACACGACGATTCAGTATAGATATTGAATTATTAGACACGTATATTCATCGCTACTTAACCTCAATCAAGCATTAATCCATAAAACAAGTTATACATATGCATATGAGTGAAAAAGATAACCGGTTAATAATTTAAACAATTAGCCTAGCAAACATCCGTTAATTTTAAAGAAAATCATTGCGCGAGAATCGTCTATACCTTAAGAATTTTAATCAATCAACGAATCTTGATTTAGTGAAGTTCGGAAAATATTGAAAATTTTGGCAGAGTTTTGCTTGTTTTTGTAATAAACGAGGTGAATGAATGAGTCGTTTCGTTCACCCCATTTTCGTTATAAAGGACAAGATTGCACACAAACCAAGACACGAATGAACCCATTCGTTAATTCAAACTTAGCAAATGGTTCATAATTTTTGACTCATTCATTGACAAAGGTAACGAATTAATCATAAGTTAAATTTCATAATGAATCAACCAAGATTCGTTCTTCATTCGTTATCATTATTTATGACGAATGAGGTCATACGTTATTAGTGTGGCGGAAGCGAATGATGTTAACGAATAAGCATATTTGTTATACAATTAAAAGATGAATGAACTTCATTCGTTATCAATGCATATAGCGTATGGACTCTATTCGTTATGATTACTCATAGCGAATAGGGATTAAATAAACAATTGAAAAAAAAAAAGAAAGCTTTCATTTTCCATTTTTAAGGAATTAAATAATGAATCGAAAACATGCGTCCCGATGAACTTTACCTTAAGATTCTTACCACTCGGAGTAAGATGCAATACCTTAACGTGATTTGCGTTCAAAACACATAACTTAAAAACAATTATTTTAAAGCTGATTAACTTAAAACAATTAAATAAAAGACGTAAATAAAAATATGGGAAAAACTTTTTGGTATTTTCTTGTTCAAATTTGTAATCATTAGCTCGAAAATCAAAAATAAGGTAGAAAATAGACTAAAAACAAAAATTTTTGGTATTTTGTTTTATAATTTTGAATTAAAACAAATAAAACAAAGACAAATATGAAAACTAGTCTAAGAAAGCAATACATATTTTTGTGAGTTAACCAGATAATCATATTGACCAAATTGTCCTTTCATCTCAGTTTTATATTTCGTCGTTATTAGGACTGGCATTAAGTCGGTCATTGATAATGTTGTCTACTTAAATTTTATAAAAAACCTTCGTGTATTTTTGTGATAAGATTTAATTTTCAATTAAGGCACAGAATATTAGAAACTATCAGCCCCTAATCTCGTTTCAGGCCTAGTTTGACTTTTACCACGTCACCCCAACTTGACTTAAACCATTATGCTGCTGATCAAAATGTAGGTTTTATAGATTTATAAGAAATCTGAGATCATAATCCCACTACAAGGTATACCCCCATTATCAAGCAATACACCAAGCTTCCTTTACTATGAGTGAGTATGCACGAGTTCATATGTTTGCTTACAGGCATTGTATCCCCTGGGGTCCGTTTCTTACTGGTATTAAGACGCGCGCAAGGGAGGAACAATGTATGACTCACAACGGATTTTGATCAAGACAATAATGAATTTGTACGATGTACAGCGGTGATCAAGTTTAATGACTTTGGGTTTGCTCTAAAAGCATTTGAAGTATTCATGTATATGGAGACCCAGATAATAAGCCGCATAAAGACTCACAGTGTCTAGAAACCGGATGCATCCCATCAATATAGGATTTGAGGCTATAAGACCATACACCCTTAAAGTGTTAACTAGAAACTAGATGCATTTTATTGCATTTCTGCCTTCATTACCGAAACTTTTTGAAGAGACCAACACCTCTTTCAATTTGGCATCTCTTTATGTTTATATCACATATTTTACCTTAACAGTTTGTTTAAGACCTATCAATGCACCAATTCAATTAAGCACTCAGTCTTTTAAGCTTATTTCTTTCTGTATATGGGACTAGATGATCAATGTACTATCAATTCCTCTTTTTGCTTCAAAACTCATTTTTAGGAGCATTTTTTAATGTTTTTGTATTTTTAAAATATTTTCATATTTTTGGTTTTTCTCTATATAAACAGAAAATCACAATATTTTTGTATTTTTCCCATTTTCTCCCCCAAAAACCAAAATATTAAAACAACCAAAACAAAATAAACTTTACAAACAGAAAATGATTTTTCGAGCATAAGAATATCAACAAGAGTTTTCAATCCATTTAAACCAAGCAAAAAAGTTAAAGCAAGTTTTATCAAAAGCATTGGTAAAGATATCAGCTTTCTAAAAATCCGTGTGCACCTTCTCTAGATCATTTAATTTCTTTTCAAAACAATCACGTATAAAATGATATCGAATTTCGATATGCTTCATCTTTGATTGGTGCACGGGTTTCTTCTTGATACATATAGTAGCTGAGTTATCAATAAATATGGGAGTAGTAAGAAACTTCAAACCGTAATCCTACAAGTGTTGCTGGATCCAAAGAACCTGTGAACAGCAACTCGAGGCTGCCACATACTCTGCTTCTGTGGTTGAAGTGAAGACTGTCGTCTGCTTCTTACATAGCCAGGAAACAAGCCAGCTTCCTAGAAATTGACAACCCACTATAGTCGACTTGAAATTGATTTTGCATCCTCCATAGTCCAAATCAGAAAACGCAGTGAGAATAAAGCTATCACCCTTAGGATACCATAACCCGGTGTCAAGAAGACCCCTCAGATAGTGAAGTATATGTTTAATCGCCGCCAGATTAGTCACTCAGGGACTTGATTGATTCCCTAGCACATAAACAAACAGCAAACATGATATCAGGACGAGAAGCTGTTAGATACATTAAAGAACCTATCATTGCTCGGTACATGTTCGGATCTACTGTATCCGCCAATTCATCCGGTGACAAATTGTGACCCACGGGAAGATGTGTCAAAGGAATTTTCCGGCAGCTATCTTGAATCAGCTCAATACATCGTTCACATATTTCGTCTGATGAATAAAAATTCCAGCGTCAGACTGATGAACTTGCAACCCTAAGAAGAACTTTATCTCCCCCATCAAGCTCATTTTGAATTTCGTCTGCATTGACTTCTCAAAATCCTTACACAGTGTTTGAACTCTTGTCAATCTCTACTAACACAGATCTAAGATCTGAGTTGTATATAAATTAACCTCAATAAGGATCTAGTTCATTATTGCCATTGATCTATAGTTAATACGTATATATTAGTTGTATATATGTGATTGATAATATTAATATGTATATGAAGATTGAGAGAAAGTATTTGGGCAGAGTTTCGTTAATTATCACAAAAACTTACATTAAACGTGAACAGGGTTCACTATAAATAGGAAGATGGAATTGATTCGTTACACAAGCCGTAACGAATCAGCTCTCATTTGGTTACATACATTAAACTTAAATAACTATAATGAATCGTCCCCTGATTCGTTAACATCCCCTAACGAAACAAGAGGAAATAAGCTTAAGTCTTAGTTCGCTAAACAACCCAAGCGAACTAGACCTTACATTAGCGAATTAACAAGTTAACTTAATTGTTTATTACATTAAATAAAACGACAAATACGTTAAGGTTAAATACAAAGACTCGAGACGCAAAACCGTGCACCAACAGACACCCCCTCGTCTTGAGGTCTTTGTCTTTAAATTACTTGAAGCGCTTGGACTGCCAGTCTCTACAACTATGAATTCCATTTTCATAACAAACACGCACAACGCTTTGGAATTGCATAGCCAGGTCATAGTCTTCATTGCGCTCTATCAGAATCTGATTCTTGTGTAGAACATCATTGTCGGTCTCGGTTAAATTCAACAACCACATTGGGTCGATAATCTTAATTAGCTTAGTCTTCAAACCCTTTCCCAACACAATGACGGCCTCGCCGGTTTTGTTGTCGTAGTCCCAGCGGTTGAAAGATAACCACATGTGTTGGTTCATCATCTTCACCGGTACACGCTTCATTGTCTTCGGCGGTTTTACCTTAAGAACCAACTTATTCCAACCTGTCTTTGGGTCAATCTCATTTAGACGCTTGCAGATTGGAATCTGTGGTTTGAAAAATTTGAACCCGTGATTTACTTCAAACAGTAGGTGTTGATGAAACCAACTTGCCTGTTTATTCCCACCCCGTTTAATAAACGGACGATACGCCAAAGTGCGCACATCCCATCTCGGTAATGAGAGAAGGTCAGACATCCTTTCGTAATACTGGACGCCCTTCTCCCATTTCACAATGCATACCTTTAATTCAGAATCATAAAGCCAAGAAACGATGTTACCTTGTGTTGGAATTACGTATGCCCGAGACACATATTTATATTAATGTGGCTAACTGTGTTTGATCCAAGTCGGGTCATACCCAATAACAAGCTAGACAACACCAAATGTATTCTTTTAGTGATTTGATCATTTAAACAAATACCGAACACTACGCGTTTAGAAAATTGGTTTTCTAAACAAACACACTTGAGGATTTAAATAAATTATTTGGATAATTTGTTTATATAAATTAATTATTTAATTGGTTAAATAATTATATATATATGTATGTACATTTTATATAAGTGAGTTTTATAAAATGAATGGAGATGGAGATGTTTTAAATGTTAAAACAAAATAATAAAAAAAAAAAAAAAAAAAAAGGAAATAACAAAAAAACGGCCACCCCATGTGGGTGGGTTTTTTTGGTCCAATCAATATGCCTTCCTTCCTTTTGGGTCCATGTGATCTCTTTATTATTACCTCCATCCAAGACATGCAAAAAGTATCCATCAATTTTGAATTTCAAGTGCAAAGAAAACTCTCTCTACCTCTCTCTCATATCCACGGCTCAAGTGGGCAGGAAAAAGGGTTTTGTGTGAGCTTCTTTTGGTGTTTAAAATCCTAGCAACAAGTTGGTGTTGTTGGAAAAAGCTTGGGGTATCAAAAGCTTGAGGGTTTCTACTTGCAACCTTGCCATTTGAAGACATCATCATCTTCATCCACCTACATCTTCTTCTAAAGGTAAAAAGAGGTACATTTACATTATGTGAGCATTTTTGTTCTTGTAATATTGATCCTTGGCTTTGGGTTTTAGTTTTACATAATGGTATGTTCAATAACAAGTCTTAAAATATAAGCTTCCGTTGCGTTTTCTAGTTAAATGTGGTTAACTTGACTTTGATAAACTTGTATAAAACCCAACAATGGCATCAAGAGCCGGTTACAAGGACTTATGCTCCTTGCATGTTCATAGATTTCGGGTTTTTCATGGGTGAAAAGGGGTCCGAAATTTTGGTGGATTTTACCCCATGGTTTTGTAAGATCTTGACATGCATGCAAAGATCTTAGGAAACCATTATTAACATTTGGATGTTGAAAATAAAAAATATAAAAAAAAAATTTTTTTGGGCCGTAGCCTCTTGGGGGGGGGGGGCCGGTTTTTTTTTTTTTTTTTTTTTTTTTGGGGTTTTGGGCATTGGTTGCTTAGGTTGCATGCTTAGAACATTTGGTATGTTTGGATGTGTCATAACCGAAACCTAGACCTTGGATGTGTTGATTGTTGTTTGTGTATGTTGATTATGTTTATTATTCAATATGGTTGTAATAATTCATAATCTTAGGCTTGTGTAATTTATTTATTCATAAGTTGGTTTGTAATAAATAGATTAGTTGCATTTTCTTTTTTTTAGAAAAATATGTATTAGGATACATTTTGTAAAAATTGAAGATGCAAGAATTGGTGGATTTGGGCCTTGGACCGAAATTTTGGGCTTGTTGGGCCTCACCGGCCCATCATGGGATTCAAGCCCATTAGGCCCATAAATTTCACTCTTGGGCCCAAGAAGACTTTTGGGAGTTTGGAGCCCATTAACAAGCCCAACAAGAACACAACAACTTGGAGAGGATACTTGAAGCATTTGGATGCAAGATCAAGTGGGAGTCAACATTCCATCCTTGTGTCATGTTTTGTCCCTTAGGTGTGACTTATGACCTATACTTGTTTCGGCTAACAAGTATGGTCAAACTTAGCGGTTCTCGGTTATGACTATATTTTGCATGTGTTTGCTTGGTTGTTTGTTTTACTTATTGTAATGTGTGGTTGATAGATATTAGGATATCCAAACCGTCACATAGGAACGACAACAAGCATAAAACGGGTTCTAATATATATTTGGTAATATCGCGTCAATTAGTTTAATTAAATGGGTTTATTAAAACTAAGCGATTACTCACATATAATAAAATTGGTTTTATTATAACTAGAACCTTGAAAATTGGTTTTCAAAATCGCCATATTTCTAAATGCATGTTAGGATATGGCATAATGTTTTTCAAACTAGAATATTGGAAAACTTAAAAATCCCTTTTTCATAATTACCAAGGAAACAAGTCTAACACCATCCTTTTGTAAGACACTTAACGTATTAGGAAACTTTAAATGGGATAAAGGTCACCTAACCATTTTAGAGCAAACTAATATACTTAAGGTAATATTAACATATTTGTGGGATAAAGGTCACCTAACCACTTGTATGTTAATCTTACATGTTTATACAAGTAGGACGACTTGAATTGGAAACCATGTGATAAAGGTCACCTAAGCATGGGGTCCAATGGTGTTGATGGGATAAACATGCCAACACGAAATAAGGATTTCGAATGGTCCCATACCTCTAGAAGTTGCAAAGGGTTGCAATTGTCAAGGTTGACTACCTTGTTAAATCAAATAACGGGATAAAGGTCACCTAACCGAAATTTGATTTATCGTTGGATTCTAGAATTTAATTATTATTTTAAAATTTGGAATAAAAGGGTATTAATAATTAAATTGTTTATAATACTAAAATAAAACTTTGTTAAATTTTGTAGATGGCCGCTAACAATGCAAACACCTCTACCCATAACACCCGTAACCTATCCTTAAGAACCATCCTTGAAAAGGATCGTCTAAACCATAATAACTTTATGGATTGGTATCGCAACTTGAGAATAGTTCTCAAACAAGAAGAGATATCATATGTCTTAGACGATCCCATTCCCGATGAGCCTAACGTGGAAGATGAGGAGGCGTATAACGATTGGGTCAAGTACACCAAAGATTCGGTGCAAGCCTCTTGCCTCATGTTGGGGACTATGATTCCCGAAATCCAAAAGGATTTCGAGCATCATGGGGCATACGACATGATAACTCAATTGAAGGAAATGTTCCTTCAACAAGCTAGAGCGGAACGTTTCGAAACGGTTCGAGCGTTTCATGCATGTCGTATGGAGGAAACCCAAAGCGTCTCATCTTATGTCCTAAAAATGAAAAGCTACATTGAAAAGCTTCGTAGGTTGAATTGTCCCGTCTCTAATGAGTTGGCTACGGATTTGATTCTCAACTCTTTGACCAAAAGGTTTGAAACCTTTGTCATGAACTATAACATGAACGGGTGGGACAAAAGCATTGGTGAGCTTCACGCAATGCTAAGAACGGCCGAAGCGGGAATGGGTAAAAGGGTTTTACCCGTTCTAACAATCAATGAAGGCAAAAGGGGACATAACTCCAACCCCAAAGCAAGTGTTGCTAAGGGCAAGGGCCACGTCCAAGGAAAGGGAAAGAGGAAAGCCATCACGCCCATCAAACCGAAGGAAAAGAAGCAAAAGGTTGCGGCGCAAGATCCATGCTTTGAGTGTGGAGAGATAGGTCATTGGAAAAGGAATTGTCCGACCTATCTCAATGCGTTAAAAGATAAGAGGGATGCGGGGCATACCTCAGGTATTATCTTTACTATACATATTGAACTAAATGTTATTTCTTCAAATACATGGGTACTTGATACCGGATGTGGAACTCACATTTGCAATTTGTTGCAGGGGTTCAAAAGAAGTAAACAACTCAACAAAGGGGACATTAGTCTCTTTATGGGCAATGGAGCAAGAGTTGAAGTCCAAGCCCAAGGAGACTACATATTAAAGCTTCCAAGTGGTTTGGAAGTAATTTTGAAGAATGTTTTGTATGCTCCTAAGTTAAGGAGAAACATTATTTCCGTGTCTCTTTTAAAACAATGTGGCTTTGATCTTAAGTTTATTGATTATGATATTCATGTTTTGATGAATGGCATATTTTATTTTAAAGCTATACCCATGAATGGTATATATGAAATAGATCAAAGTGGTATGTCACATAATAGTTCAATGTATAATGTCAACACCAAGAAACTCAAGAAGGACTTGGGTGATTCCTATCTTTGGCATTGTCGCCTTGGACATATAAGCAAGAATCGCATGCAAACTCTTCGCAAGAGTGGTATTCTAGAAACCAATGAGTATGATTCATTTGATGTATGTGAATCTTGTTTACAAGGCAAAATGACAAAGCAACCCTTTAATAAAACTTTTGAAAGGTCAAAAGAATTATTGGGTATCATACATTCGGATGTATGTGGTCCTTTTAGACCAATGACTAGGAATGGTGAAAGATACTTCATTACCTTTATTGACGATTATAGTCGATATGGTTATGTGTACTTAATGAAACACAAAGATGAAGCTTTTGAAATGTTCAAAGACTTCAAAACTGAAGTAGAAAGACAACTTAAGACAACAATCAAAGTACTTCGTAGTGATAGAGGAGGTGAATACCTAAGTGGTGTTTTTCAAGATCATCTTAAGAGTTGTGGAATTATTTCACAACTTACTCCACCTGGAACACCACAACATAATGGTGTGTCTGAAAGGAGAAATCGTACCCTATTAGATATGGTTCGATCGATGATGGCTAGAAGCACTTTACCTCTATCATTTTGGGGCTATGCTTTACTTTCCGCGATTCGCATATTGAATATGGCTCCAACCAAGAAAGTGGAGAAGACACCTTTTGAAGTATGGCATGGAAAGGCTCCATCGCTATCATTCTTAAAAGTTTGGGGTTGTGAAGCTTATGTAAAGCAATACACCCCAAACAAATTAGAAGTCCGATCCACTAAGTGTATCTTTATAGGTTATCCTAAAGATGATTTAGGATATTACTTTTACGATCCTAGTGAGCAAAATGTTATTATTGCTCGAAAGGGTAAGTTCTTGGAAACTAAGTTCCTTGAGGAAGGAACTAATAGTAGAACAGTGAAATTTGATGAGGATCAAGTATCACAAGATGATACACAATTGGTTGATACTAGCACTCAACAAGAGGTTGTTGAAAGTGATCAAGTGGTTGATCAAAACACACAAAACGTTCGCAGATCTGGTAGAATTAGCAATCCACCTGAAAAATATGGATTTTTGTAGAAGGTTGCTACGTGGTAGATTCGGATGAACCGACCACATACCGTGATGCAATGTCCAAGAATGATTGTGACAAATGGCTTGAAGCCATGAACGTTGAGATGCAATCCATGTATGACAACCAAGTTTGGGAATTGGTTGAACCACCACTCAACTCCAAAGCTGTTGGAAGCAAGTGGGTTTTCAAAAGGAAAACTGATATGCATGGAAACTTGGATACTTATAAAGCAAGACTTGTAGCTAAGGGTTTCACTCAAACTCAAGGGGTTGATTATGATGAAACTTTTTCGCCTGTGGCAATGCTTAAGTCTATTAGGATATTATTTGCCATAGCTGCACATTATGATTATGAAATTTGGCAAATGGATGTCAAGACCGCTTTCCTAAATGGATATCTTGAGGAAGATGTCTATATGGTTCAGCCTGAAGGTTTTGTCGATCCAAAACATCCTAATAAAGTATGCAAGTTAAAGAAATCAATCTATGGATTGAAACAAGCATCTAGAACTTGGAATCATCGTTTTGATGAAGAAATCAAAAGTTTTGGATTCATCAAGAACGCTGATGAGGCTTGTGTGTATAAGAAAGCTAGTGGGAGTATAATTACCTTCTTAGTATTGTATGTCGATGACATTCTACTATTTGGAAATGACATTCCAACCATGGAAAGCGTTAAGGCTTGGCTTGGAAGTAGATTTTCCATCAAGGATCTTGGTGAAGCTGCCTATATTTTGGGAATAAAGATCTATAGGGATAGGTCAAGGCGCTTGATAGGTTTGAACCAAAGTACATACATTGATAAAATCTTGAAAAGGTTCAAGATGGAAAACTCAAAGAAAGGTTTTGTACCTATTCAAAGAGGGACCATATTGAGTTCAGCTCAATGTCCAAGCTCAAAGGGTGAGCAAGACATGATGAAACAAATCCCATATGCTTCTGCTATAGGATCCATCATGTATGCGATGATATGTACTAGACCGGATGTGTCATGCGCTTTGAGCATGACAAGCAGATACCAACAGAATCCAGGAGACAGTCATTGGATGGCTGTTAAGAGCATATTGAAATACCTTAGGAGAACTAAGGATATGTTTCTGATATATGGATCTGGTGAGGAGGAACTCGCTATAAAAGGTTACACGGATGCGAGCTTCCAAACTGATCGAGATGATTCTCGATCACAATCTGGGTATGTGTTCACTCTTAATGGAGGAGCTGTCTCTTGGAAGAGCTCAAAACAGGAAGTGGTAGCATTATCCACTACAGAATCAGAATACATCGCCGCTTCATTGGCAGCTCAAGAAGCTGCATGGTTGAAGAAATTCATTACCGATCTAGGGGTGGTCTCTTCCATTCAAGACCCCCTAGAAATCTTTTGTGACAACGAGGGTGCGATTGCACAAATCAAGGAACCTCGTTCGCACCAAAAGACAAGGCACATAGAGCGGAGATTCAACTACATAAGGGATGAAGTTGAAAAGGGAAAGATATGTATTCGCAAAGTTGGAACTGATCAAAATCTTGCGGATCCATTCACGAAGCTCCTAGAAAGACCTAAACATGAGCGTCATGCGAGTGGCTTAGGACTTCGATATTCTAGTAATTGGATTTGATCTATTTTGTATTAAAGTTTAAAAGACTTTTGTAATTTAACTCTTTTATATGATTATGGAATCTTGAGTTAAATTCTAATTTTGCATGTTTAATCCATGAATAAGTTATCTTATTCTAAAAGTCCGTAGTCGATCACATTTGTGGGAACAAATATGAAGCAAGACTATTATGAACTAGGTTTGGTGGATATTCATAAGAAATGAATATGGAGCATAGGTTTGCTGCCAAAGTTCATAGATATTTGTGGGATACAAATATTGGACTGACCCGCTCTCAATATTACTACATGGAGTCGATTGACTTGATCATTAGTAATCTTGAGTAAAGGAGAATCTCATATTATCCTTAGACCTGAGATGTATATTGGGTCTTGATTTTCACCGAGTATTACACTTTGACTCTCCCCTTCGCTATTCGTAAAAGATGGTACATAAGGATGAGCTCGGGTGGAGTATAAAGTGATAGTGAGAGGCGTATACAGTCAAGACGGAATTTGTTCCTCTTATGTGTTGAGAGTTTAGATGTCTAAGGCCTGATAAAGTTGAATTGTAAAGAGAATGATCACCTATGTCTCTTAGATCCAACATGACATCTAGTAACAAAGGGATATAATGATAGATTCACCTAAATCATATCAAGTAAGGGACTTGAAGGGATGATGTTATTGAATGGCACTTCGCCAAACACATTAGGGGTGGTGAACTGTTGTTAGGCGGTATTCACCACTTGCATTAATTTTCTATGTATCTCGTGCAAGTGGGAGATTGTTGGAATTACGTATGCCCGAGACACATATTTATATTAATGTGGCTAACTGTGTTTGATCCAAGTCGGGTCATACCCAATAACAAGCTAGACAACACCAAATGTATTCTTTTAGTGATTTGATCATTTAAACAAATACCGAACACTACGCGTTTAGAAAATTGGTTTTCTAAACAAACACACTTGAGGATTTAAATAAATTATTTGGATAATTTGTTTATATAAATTAATTATTTAATTGGTTAAATAATTATATATATATGTATGTACATTTTATATAAGTGAGTTTTATAAAATGAATGGAGATGGAGATGTTTTAAATGTTAAAACAAAATAATAAAAAAAAAAAAAAAAAAAAAAGGAAATAACAAAAAAACGGCCACCCCATGTGGGTGGGTTTTTTTGGTCCAATCAATATGCCTTCCTTCCTTTTGGGTCCATGTGATCTCTTTATTATTACCTCCATCCAAGACATGCAAAAAGTATCCATCAATTTTGAATTTCAAGTGCAAAGAAAACTCTCTCTACCTCTCTCTCATATCCACGGCTCAAGTGGGCAGGAAAAAGGGTTTTGTGTGAGCTTCTTTTGGTGTTTAAAATCCTAGCAACAAGTTGGTGTTGTTGGAAAAAGCTTGGGGTATCAAAAGCTTGAGGGTTTCTACTTGCAACCTTGCCATTTGAAGACATCATCATCTTCATCCACCTACATCTTCTTCTAAAGGTAAAAAGAGGTACATTTACATTATGTGAGCATTTTTGTTCTTGTAATATTGATCCTTGGCTTTGGGTTTTAGTTTTACATAATGGTATGTTCAATAACAAGTCTTAAAATATAAGCTTCCGTTGCGTTTTCTAGTTAAATGTGGTTAACTTGACTTTGATAAACTTGTATAAAACCCAACAACCTTGTACTTTTGACACGGCCTTAAAAGTAGTCTTTTGATTGCCTTTGGCGCGTGCTATGGCTTCTCGTGATTCTTTATCGATGTACCTGTGTGTATTGATAATCTTACCAATCATGTAGTCTTGATGAGCAAACCAGCTATGAATGCCAGCCCAGGATGGATCAATCTTCGGGTCGAATCTTCTGTCAAAAAAGTCAGCAACTTGTTTACCCTTAGATGTCTTCTCGAGATGATCTTCTGCTTCTTTTACAATCTTCTCATTAAACACCGGAGCACCTTGATCAACATTTGTGTGTTGAAACAAGTCAGGATACTCCTCAGCAGTCACATCCTCCATCTCAACTTCCTCATCTTCATAAATAAAATTCGTATTCATTCCAATTGACGGATCATCTGTTATACCTTCCTCATTCACCACTTCGATGTCAGGCTCTGTCTCTAACAAGTTCAACTGTTCATCATTTAACCCTAGCAGTATTAAAATCTGCTCCCGTGTCAGAGACCTATCAACAAACTCACCAACCTCGATCATCTTTCTTACACTTAAATACCCACTTAGTCGGAATAGCTTTCTTGACTCTAGCAGGTTTGTTGATTAAGTCCCAAACACCCAAACGTGCAAATTGCTGTAATTCTTCTTGCATAGCTTCTACCCAAGAAGGATCTTCAAGTGCCTTACGAGCCGTTGTTGGCTCAACTTGAGATAGAAAGCAAGTGAATTTTGAAATATTTACAATACCCGATGAATGTAAATCAGCATATGCACACAATACATTATTATCACTTGACGAAGCAACTTGATGGCGTGTACGAACACCTACATCAAGTTCTCCAATGATGTTTTCCTGTGGATGATAACCATGAATCCGAAGAGTAGGATTCTCAGGAACAACAACATTATCAAATAAATTAGTATAATGTTCACCAATCTCGGGAGATGAATTATTATCACTATCATGGTCAATCACTTGATCATTAACCTGCTCTCATCAAAAGAAGTAGATACATTATCAAAAGCATCTGAAAAAGCAACATGAGGTTCCTCAGTTGGAGCTATAGGTGGAGCTTCAACATCATTAGAACTTTAAAATCTTGGAATTGCCAACAGATCTTCAAAGTATGCTCGAACCAGGTCTTCGTCTATGTGTTCAGTCGATGGAGTAAATAAATTAAATAAACTATCATAGTCAAACATCCAGTCGGGACCTTTCCCTTGAGGAGGAGTTGTGTACTTTTGACAGTCCACATGGTACCATTCCTCAACACAACCAGATGTGAAGTTAAAAACCCTTTTCTTTGGAGATGCATATCCCAAGAAATATCCTTCGATGGCTTTTTCTTCAAATTTACCCGCATCCTTCTTCAACATTGTACACGGACATCCAAACGGTTCTAGGTACATTAAGTTAGGTTTTCGATTATTCAGCAACTCATAACTTGTGTTTTTGAGTCTTTTAACATTTAGAACCTGATTAAGAGTATAGAAAGCTGTATTCAGTGCCTCATTCCAGAATTGGACGGGAAGCTTAGAATCAGCGAGCATAGTTCGTGCAGCTTCAATCAAGGTTCGATTCTTACGTTCAGCAACACCATTTTGTTGAGGTACATAAGGTGCACTGTATTTCCGATGTATTCCTTTTTGAACACAAAAGAAATCTAATACAGTGTTTTTGAACTCAGTACCATTATCACTTCGGATTCTCCTCACCTTTTGTTTGTATAGTGATTCAATCTTGGTGATAAGGTTTTGTACCAAAACCGGTGTTTGATCTTTCGAACTCATAAATAACACCCATGAGTATCTTGAATAATCATCAGTCACCACTAGACAATACCAATCCCCATAAATACTCGCACGATTCACAGGACCAAAAAAATCCATATGAAGTCGTTCAAGAGGAGTATTAATGGAATTCAATAACTTAGAAGCATGTGTCTTCTTCTTCTGTTTGCCTTTTTTGCATGCAACGCAGTGATCGGATAATTTAAAATTCTTCAACGAGACACCTTCCACTAAATCATTTGCCATTAAATAGTTTATCTTTCTAACATGTATGTGACCCATTCTACAATGCCATAGAATCGAATCTTTCTCGGCTGCTTTCGAGACAAAACATGTTTCGATCTATGTGGATACTTTAGAGCTCATGTTTAAGACATAAATATAATTTGATCATGGTGATCGCATGACAACCATGTCCTCGGGAATAACGTAACCCGGTTTCAAGATAAGACATTCTTTGTTAGTAAATATCGTTGTGTACTTTTTATTGCAAATCTGCGACACACTTAATAAGTTATGATCCACCTTGTCACAATAATTTACTTTCTCAAAAGTAATGTGACCATTTGAAACTTCACCCTCCTGTGTGATCATGCCCCAAGAATTCCCAGCAAACGCTACAAAACCCCCTTGAATATTTCTCACGTTGGTTAATAGGTTGAGATTCCCAGTGATATGACGAGAACATCCACTATCCATTTTCCAGTTTTCACCAGACACAGTCTTGGATGTACCCTACACACAAAATAAAGATGATTAGTTCAAAAAGGCAGCCCAGGCCTCACTCTTGGGCACCTTTTGGTTTTCTTTTTGTGTTGGGTTTTAACAAGATTATCAAAGTGATAAAATCCTTATTTTACCAAAAACGCAGCAGATATAAGTTTTAAATCTTGTTAGTTTTAGTGTATAAAACCAATTCAATACATGCAAAACCCAAACCCGGATCCAAATACGAATTACACACTATCAAACACATGCATGTCACTATAAGTTCATGCATGTTAAACTACCTTTCAAGTAACCAAAGAAGTGTAAAAAGGATGATGATTGAAAGGCAAGAACTTGAATATGGAAGCTCCTCAAGCTAGTATACCCCAAGCTTCAACAACACACCTTCTTAGCTAGGATTTAAACACTTGATTAACACCTTATTCCTTGCCGTAGTTTGGCCGAAATCAAGAGAAAGAAAGGAAGAGAGAATTGATGTTTACTTGCATGTATGTTGTGTGTGTTATATGAAAAATGAAAGAGAAAAGTTTGGTTTTATTCAAAGCCATCTTTCTCTCCACCAATCAAACCCTTTGCATGTCTCCACTCAATAATAAAAAAATAATATATTTCAAAGAGTTATTATCTTTTTCTTTTATAAAACTTTAAACATATATATATATATATATATATATATATATCCATACATATATACTTTTATAAGTTTATAACTTATAACTTATAAAACCTATTATATGTTAAGAGAAATGCTTGGTTATTATTATTCACATATTGTTATTTAACCAACTTAAATAACACTATGTAATGATCTTTCATAAAACATAAATCATCCATATGATTTGCTTATTACACAAGTACATTTTATTTAGAAACCCCTTTCCAAATAACTCAAGTGTTAATATTCATTTGTTATGATCACATCATATATGAACGAATATTATCGGTGTTTGTCTAGCTTGTTATTGGGTATGACCCGACTTGGATCAAAACGTACTAGCCACATCAATTTAATATGTCTCTTGGGCAGACTGAGTCCAACAATCTCCCACTTGCACAAGATACATAGAAGATTGATGCAAGTAGCAAATACCGCCTAACTACGGTTTACTACCCCTAATACGTATGACGAAGTGGCATTCAATAACATCATCCCTTTCAAGTCCCATACTTGAAAATGATTTAGGTGAAACTATCATTTATCCTTTTGCCACAAATGTTATGTTAAATCCAGAGACACAGAGTGATCATTCTCTGTTGATTTAACTTTTCAGGCCTTAGACATTTAACTCTCAACGAATAAGAGGGACAAATCCCATATTGACTACATACGTCTCTCACTATCACCTTGTACTATACTTGAGTTTAGCCTTATGTACTGACATAGTTCAGAGCAGCAAAGAACTAAGTCAAAGCATAATAGTCGATGAATATCAATACCCAATATGTATCTCAGGTCGGAGGATACTATGAAGTTTGCCTTTACTCAAATTTACTTATGATCACAAATCCCAAGGATTCCATGCAGTAAAATTGAGAGCGGGTCAGTCCAATATTTATCCCATAAATATCTATGAACCTTGGCAGCAACCCTTTGCTATATTCATACCTCATGAATATCTACCAATCCAAGTTCATAATAGTCTTACTTTCACATTTGTTCCCACAAATATGAACAACTACGGACGTTTAGACTAATTCAAATTATTCACGGATTTAAACATACTAAAATGGAACATAACTCAAGAACATGACCATAACCAAAACCATATGATTGAGTTAAAATAAAATTGTTCCAATATCCAAAAAAAAATTTTGATCAAATCCAATCACTAGAATATCGAAGTCCTAAGGCGCAAGTATGACCCTCATGCTTCGGCCTTTCAAGGAGTTTCGTGAGTGGGTCCGCGATGTTTTGATCAGTGTGAACTTTGCGAATACATATCTTTCCCTTTTCAACTTCATACCTTAAGTAGTTGAATCTCCGCTCAATGTGCCTAGTCTTTTGATGTGCGCGGGGTTCCTTGATTTGAGCAATTGCACCCTCGTTGTCACAAAAGATTTCTAGAGGGTCCTGAATGGTACGGACTACCCCTAGATTGGTAATGAACTTTCTAATCCATGCAACTTCTTGAGCTGCCAATGAGGCGGCGATGTATTCTGATTCAGTGGTGGATAAGGCTACCACATCTTGTTTTGCACTCTTCCATGAGACAGCACCACCATTGAGAACGAAAACATATCCCGATTGTGATCGAGAATCATCTCGATCAGTTTGGAAACTCGCATCAGTGTAACCCTTTACAACGAGTTCCTCCTCACTAGAGCCATATATTAGAAACATATCCTTAGTCCTTCTAAGGTATTTCAATATGCTCTTAACAGCCATCCAATGGCTAGTTCCCGGATTTTGTTGGTATCGACTTGTCATGCTCAAGGCGCATGACACATCCGGTCTAGTGCAAATCATGGCATACATGATGGATCCTATAGCAGATGCATATGGGATACCACTCATTTTGTCTTGCTCATCCTTTGAGCTTGGACATTGAGAAACACTCAACATCGTTCCTCTTTGAATAGGTACCAAACCTTTCTTAGTGTTTTCCATCTTGAACCTTTTCAAGATCTTGTCTATGTATGCACTTTGATTCAAACCTATCAACCGCCTTGATCTATCCCTATAGATCCTTAATCCCAGAATATAGGCGGCTTAACCAAGATCCTTTATGGAAAAAAAGCTTCCAAGCCAGGCTTTCACACTTTCCAAGGTTGGAATGTCATTTCCAAACAGTAATATGTCATCGACATATAATACCAGAAAGGTTATGATGCTCCCACTAGCTTTCTTATACACACAAGCTTCATCAGCGTTTTTGATGAATCCAAATTTCTTAACTTCATCATCAAAACGGTGATTCCAACTTCTAGATGCTTGTTTCAATCCATAGATTGATTTCTTCAACTTGCATACTTTGTTAGGATGTTGTGGATCGACAAAACCTTCTGGCTGAACCATATAAACATCTTTATTAAGATGCCCATTTAGAAAAGCAGTTTTGACATCCATTTGCCATATCTCATAGTCATAATATGCGGCTATGGCAAACAATATCCTAATAGACTTTAGCATCGCCACGGGCGAGAAAGTTTCATCATAATCAACCCCTTGAGTTTGAGTGAAACCCTTTGCTACAAGTCTAGCTTTATAAGTATCCAAGTTTCCATGCATATCAGTTTTCTTCTTGAAAACCCACTTACTTCCAACGAGTTTGGAATTTAGAGGTGGAGCAACCAAGTCCCATACTTGATTGTCATGCATGGATTGCATCTCAACATTCATGGCTTCTAGCCATTTGTCACAATCAGATTGCGACATTGCATCTCGGTATGTGGTGGGTTCATCCGAATCTACCACGTAGCATCCATCCATGAAAAATCCATATCTCTCAGGTGGGGTGCTAACTCTACCAGATTTGCGAATGTTTTGTGTGTTTTGATCAACCATTTGATCATCCTCAACAACCTCTTGTTGATTGCTAGTGTCAACCAAACGTGTATCGGCTTGTAGTTCTCGATCCTCTTCGAGTTCTACAGTTCTATCAGTTCCTTCCATAAGGAACCTTCTTTCCAAGAACTTTGCCTTTCGAGCTATAAACACTTTATGCTCGTTTGGATTGTAGAAATAATATCCCATCGAATCCGTGGGATATCCTACAAATATACACTTAGTGGATCGACATTCAAGTTTGTCAGGGGTGTAGATCTTAACATAAGCCTCACAACCCCATACCTTTAAATATGAAAATGATGGAGCCTTTCCATGCCATATTTCAAAAGGTGTCTTATCCACTTTCTTGGTTGGTGCCATATTTAAAATACGGGCTGCGGAGATCACGGCGAAACCCCAAAATGATAGAGGTAATGAGCTTCTAGCCATCATGGATCGAACCATATCTAATAAAGTTCGATTCCTCCTCTCGGACACACCATTATGTTGTGGTGTTCAAGGTGGAGTAAGTTGTGAGACAATCCCACAACTCCTAAGATGTTCTAGAAATGCATCATTGAGGTATTCACCTCCTCTATCAGAACGTAGTACTTTGATTGTTTTGTTGAGTTGATTTTGTACTTCATTTTGGAAGACTTTGAACATTTCAAAGGCCTCATTTTTGTGTCTTAAAAAGAACACATACCCATAGCGACTATAATCATCGGTAAAGGTAATGAAGTATCTTTCACCATTTCTTGTCATTGTCCTAAAAGGTCCACATACATCCGAATGTATGATACCTAATAAGTTTTTCGCCCTCTCATTTGTTCCATTAAATGGCTCTTTGGTCATATTTCCCAATAAACAAGATTCACATTGTAACATCCTAAAATTTTTATAATGTTAAATAAAAGAAAGTTATGTTTAGTGATTTCACGTTTTAGTTATTTAATGTCGAGTAAGGAACGGGTCATGGGCTTAGATTACGTAAGATGGGTTAAATGAGAATGGGCCTTGGGCCCGTGGGCTTGAGAGATATAAATACCCATCCCAAGCCCAAGATATCATTTTATTTCCATCTTTCTCTTTTACACACTCAAAAACACACACATAACCGACCGAGATCCGAAGTCGAGACCCGAGATTGTGCTGGTAGATCTGAGTTGGAAAGGTAAGAACTAATCCCGCAAAGCTAATATTACTGAAAATGGTTAGGATTTGACGGGTTAATCGGACCCGAAACACAACTGCCCAAATCGGACCCCTAAAACGTCGATTTTAGGCCGATTTGATGGTTGGGATTTGTAGGCGCCGATCATACGATTCCGTGGGTACCAAAATCGAGTTATTTGGCTAAGAAACGAAGGAGTTATGGGCAAACAGATCTGCAGCGCGACAACTTCGCCTTCATCTGGGCAACTTCGCCTTCAAGCGATGAACTTCGCCTGCAAGCTAAGTTCGCCTGATGAACTTCGCCTGCAAGCCAAGTTCGCCTGATAAGTTCGCCTGCAGCCAAGTTCGCCTGATGGCAACTTCGCCTAAATGGTAACTTCGCCTAAAAGCCAAGTTCGCCTGAGGTTTAACTTCGCCTAAAAGCCAAGTTCGCCTGAGGTTTAACTTCGCCTAAAAGCCAAGTTCGCCTAAGGTTTAACTTCGCCTAAAAGCCAAGTTCGCCTAAGGTTTAACTTCGCCTGAAGCCAAGTTCGCCTAAGGTTTAACTTCGCCTGAAGCCAAGTTCGCCTAAGGTTTAACTTCGCCTAAAGTGAAGTTCGCTTAGAAAATAAATTAAAAACCTAATGGAAAATGTGTTAAGGCAGTTATCGAAAATAAAATTTTTCCAAGCTGACCTGGCAGCTTAACCCCAGCCAGGGGCTCTGCCCCTTGGACCCCGCTAGGGGCTGCCGCCCCTAGAACCCCGCTGCCAGGGGCGCTGCCCCCGGACCCCGTTCGTTGTGGGTCATATATAGATAGAAATACAAAACGAGAAGTAGTAGTTAATTGATATGTGTAAATATTATACAGTTAGCCGAGCCCAGTTAAAGAAATGAATTACGATCAACGGCGAGCGTAACAGGATCCAGGTGAGTTTCTAGCCCCATTCCTTGTTATGTTCTCGGGGCTGTGTGCATACTTGATGTGTTGTTAATACATTTATCCTAAGTGATAAGTGTATGCCATATGTGATATATGTGATAGGTATGAATGATTGCTTGATGGTACGTGAACGATCTTCGGATATTGCACGTACTGTCAGGTTGTAACGTTATAAATATGGTAAGTATGATATGTATGAATGATTGCTTGATGGTACGTGAACGATCTTCGGATATTGCACGTACTGTCAGGTTGTAACGTTATAAATATGGTAAGTATGATATGTATGAATGATTGCTTGATGGTACGTGAACGATCTTCGGATATTGCACGTACTGTCAGGTTGTATCGTTATAAATATGGCAAGTATGATATGTATGTTTATGTGTATGAACGTAATAAAGTTAATAAAAGAAGGAAATAACGGTTGTATGGTTGTATGGTTACGAAAAGGGTACCGAGCCCTAATAATACTCGAGGTATGATGTATGGTTGTATGGTAACGAAGAGGGAATCGAACCCTACTAATATTCGAAAACAAGGGACCAGACCCTAATAATATCTGTGATGTTAGGGACCAGACCCTAATAATATCTGTGATGTTAGGGACCAGACCCTCATAATATCTGTGATGTTAGGGACCAGACCCTCATAATATCTGTGATGTTAGGGACCAGACCCTTATAATATCTGTGATGTTAGGGACCAGACCCTTATAATATCTGTGATGTTAGGGACCAGACCCTTATAATATCTGTGAGGTTATAGGGCGAAAGGCTCTTTAAAACGTATGATTATGAATGTAAAGAAAGTATGTAAGTAAGAATGAAGGCATGAGTACTTATGTGTGTATGAAAGAAAGTTATGAGGTTAAGTACGTATGTATGTAATATGGTATTGTATGGTATTGTATGATTAACTAGAACTCACTCAGCGTAGCTGACTTTTAGTATGCACGCAGGTGAGTAGGTTGAGACAGCTGGCTTGAGTGGAGGACACATGGCAGAAGACTAAAGCCTGGCATCTGAAGATCTGATATGTTTATTAAGTTATGTTTTGATTTTGAAAGACAAGAGGAATGTTTTAAGACATGATTATGAAACGATATGTAATGTTTTATGAAAGTTTTATATTCCGCGTAAAGTTTTTAATTATCTCTGATATTTAGAACTGTGTTTATGAGTAAATCCAACACGAAAGTAGGGTTACCGGTAACGGGGCCTTACAAGTTGGTATCAGAGCAAAGTTCAAGAGATTTAAGCATCCTACATGCTTAAACTTGAACAGAGAATGGGATTTAAGTAAGAAAAGAAAGAAGATGCCAGTTCAAGAATGCCATGTGTCGCTCAAGCAAGATCAGTAAAGGTGAAAGGTATGATTAAATGATATATGTTAATGAGAAAGAAAAGATATGAGATTGGTACGGATAGGAATAATTGATTGTTGATTTGACTAACTACTTAAGTAGAACCAGCACAAATAGACTCATAAAAGGAAGTGTATAGGACACGGAAAGTAACGTGATCAGCTAATCACAACTGGCCACTGTTATTACCTGTTAGCCTTACCATCCTTGTACTAAACGGTTCCTTGAGTGACGATGTTTGTGTTTTCCCCTTTAGAATACTAATGGCTGGAGCTGGAGAATTTGTTGAAACTGGGGGTCGCGCTGGGCGTCGTGGCAGGCCTCGTCTTGTCCGGCAACCCTCGGTGGAAGAAGCTTCCCACACCGAAGATGAAGGAAGCGCAGCTGGAGGAGACCAGAACAACAACGAGGAAGTTCAACTTAGCCCTGCAGTTCAAGCAGCCATCGTTCAGGCTGTAGTTGCTGCTGTGAAGAACCTGAATCCCGAAGGATCTGCTGGAAGCCGTGAGCGAACTGCTGAAGGGGCGGGTGGTGATGGTAGAAAGGATGGGGAAGGTGAAAGAGGGGCCTCGAGTGGGGATAAGTCTGTGAAAGTCGATGATAGGAGAGGAGGACAAGGTGGGTGCAGCTATAAGTCCTTCAAAGGTTGTGACCCGCCAAAGCTGACTGGTTTAGGAGACGCAATCGCTACTCTCCAGTGGATAACCGCTATGGACAAGGTTATCCGCATTAGCGAATGCCGTCCCGACCAAGCTGTGGGTTATGCTACTCAGTCATTCGTAGATGAGGCTATGTATTGGTGGGAAAGTGTGGAGCAGAGAAAGACTAAGGATGAGATTGGAGCAATGAAGTGGGAAGATTTGAAAGAGTTGGTAATGAAGAAGTTCTGTGCAGATGCCGAGGTTGAAAGAACGGAGATGAAGTTCCAGAATTTAAAAGCCGGTATGATGACGCATCGTGAGTATACCACGGAGTTCAACCGACTATCTAGGTTGGTGCCTGACATGGTTGACACTGAGGTCAAGAGAATCAAATGTTATGTGAGGGGGTTGCCACAAAAGGTCCGCATGTTAGTCAGGGCGATTCAACCTGCTACTTTTGATTCGGCTGTTGGACTCGCGGAAATGGTCTATGCTGACGTGGCCGCGGATGATAGGGTGGAAAGGGACGAAGAGAAAGAGAAGAAAGGGGTCACTCCTGCTAAACGACCCGGTACTCAGTTATGGAACTCCAAGGATAAGAAACAGAAAGTGTGGGAGAAGAGATCGTGTAAGACTTGCGGAAAGAGGCATGGTGGTGAGTGCAAGTGGGGTAAAAGTTCTAATGTTTGTCTCAAATGTGGAAAGGCTCATGGTGGAGAATGCAGAATGGGGTCGAATGCCTGTTATAAGTGCGGGAAGGTAGGGCATTATGCCAATGAGTGCAGTGCGAAGCCAGCATGTTACAAATGTGGCAAGACAGGCCATATGTCAAGGGAATGCACTGAAGGTGTAGCTGGAGGTAGTGGAAAGAAGGATGCCGATCAAGCTAGGCCCAGAACTAGAGCCTACATGCTGACCCAGGAACAAGCCAGGCAGATTCCGGATGTCGTCACAGGTACGTTTCTAGTGAACGATGTTTCCGCTTCTGTATTATTTGATTCTGGTGCGAATAGAAGTTTTGTAGCTACGACGTTTAGTAAACTAGCTAAAATGAAAGGCTGCCGAGTGTCTGAAACTTTTGTAGTAGAAACCGCAAGTGACACTTCGGTGAAAATAACAAAAATGGTTAAGAATTGTAAGATAGAGTTAGAGGGACACGAGTTCCCAGTTACTTTGTATGTTATGGCCTTAGGAGGGTTCGATGTAGTCTTGGGTATGGATTGGTTGTCTGAGTTTGAGGCTCAGATAGTATGTAAAAGTAAGATGATAAGGTTAAAGTCATTGGATGGTAGTGCGGTGACGATTTATGGTGATAAGGAGAGTTATGGGCTTAATGTCATTTCGATGATAAAAGCCGAGGGTTTGTTAAGGCGAGGGTGCGGTGCATACCTGGCGTATGTTGTCAACGCTACGGCCGAGACGAAAGAAATGAAGAATGTTCCTATTGTGCGCGACTACCCAGAAGTATTCCCTGAGGATCTTCCGGGGTTGCCACCTGAGCGAGAGATAGAATTTCAGATAGATCTAGTACCAGGAGCCCAGCCCGTCGCGAAAGCGCCTTACCGTCTAGCACCGTCCGAGATGAAGGAATTGATGTCCCAACTGCAAGAACTCCTCGACAAGGGTTTTATCAGACCGAGTGTTTCTCCGTGGGGCGCACCGGTTTTGTTTGTGAAGAAAAAGGATGGAAGTATGAGAATGTGCATAGACTATCGTGAGTTGAATAAGCTTACGGTAAAGAATAGATACCCCTTGCCTAGGATTGACGATCTGTTTGACCAACTGCAAGGTTCAAGTTGGTTCTCACGAATAGATCTCAGATCAGGCTACCATCAGCTGAAGGTGAAAGAGGCAGACATCCCTAAGACAGCGTTCCGAACGCGGTATGGACACTACGAGTTCCTCGTAATGTCATTCGGTCTAACCAATGCTCCTGCAGCATTTATGGACATGATGAATAGGGTGTGTCGACCGATGTTGGATAAGTCGGTTATCGTCTTCATCGATGATATATTGGTTTATTCAAAGAGCGAGTCTGAACATGCTGAGCATCTGAGAGAGGTACTGGAGACTCTGAAGAAAGAGAAGTTGTATGCCAAGTTTTCGAAGTGCGCGTTCTGGTTAAGAGAAGTGCAATTTTTAGGTCACGTGATTAATCCTGATGGGATTACCGTGGACCCAGCTAAGATTGAAGCGATAACGAATTGGAAGACTCCGCAGAATCCGACTGATATACGAAGTTTCCTAGGGTTAGCTGGCTACTATAGGAGATTCATCGAAGGTTTCTCCAAGATAGCCGCACCGCTGACCGGTATGACCCGAAAGTCGATAGTATTCAGTTGGGGAAAGTTTCAGGAAGAAGCCTTTGAAGAATTGAAGAAGAGGCTCACGCAAGCTCCAATCCTTACTTTGCCCGATGGCGACGAGGATTTCGTTGTTTGTGCTGATGCCTCGCATCAAGGGTTAGGTTGCGTGTTGATGCAACGAGGGAAGGTGATAGCTTACGCGTCTAGACAGTTGAAAGTCCATGAGAGTACTTATCCGGCGCATGATTTGGAGTTAGCAGCTGTAGTGCATGCTCTTAAGATATGGAGGCATTATCTGTACGGCACTAAGTGTACTATCTATACCGATCATAAGAGTTTAAAGTACTTCTTCGAGCAGAAAGAATTGAACATGAGGCAGAGAAGATGGTTAGAATTGATAAAGGATTACGACTGTGAGATTAAGTATTACCCCGGTAAAGCTAACGTGGTCGCTGATGCGCTAAGTCGTAAGAATGAGGAAGTCCTTGCAACCGTGAAGTCATATAAGTTGATCATGAACTCAAGTCTTTTTGAAGAAATCATCAAAGTGCAGTCAGAAGTGTTAGTAGACGAAGGGTTAATAAAGAAAGAAAGGATTTATGGCCAGCAAGATGAGTTGATGGAAAACACTCATGGAGTTAAAACTAGATTTGACCGTATGTGGATTCCACGCCATGGTGATCTTAGAAGTCGAATCTTAGATGAAGCTCATAAGTCAAGGTACTCAATCCATCCTGGAGCTACAAAGATGTACCAAGACTTGAAAAGAGATTACTGGTGGCCAGGAATGAAGAATGATGTAGTGGATTATGTTAGTAAGTGCTTAACTTGCTTACAAGTCAAGGCCGAGCACCAAAAGCCTTATGGGAAGATGCAACCGCTAGAGATACCTGAGTGGAAATGGGAACACATCACCATGGATTTCATAACTAAGCTACCTCGTACAGCTAAGCATCATGATACCATCTGGGTGATTGTGGACCGTTTGACCAAGAGTGCTCACTTTCTGCCCATACGAGAGGCCATCTCGTCAGAAACGTTAGCAAGCTTGTTCATCAAGGAAGTGGTAACCAAGCATGGAGTACCGTTATCGATCGTGTCTGATAGGGATACACGGTTTACTTCGAGGTTCTGGAAGAAATTTCATGAAGCTATGGGGACGAGGTTGAACATCAGTACGGCGTATCATCCTCAAACCGATGGACAGTCTGAAAGGACGATCCAAACCCTTGAGGATATGCTACGTGCTTGCGTTTTAGATTTTGGTGGAAGTTGGGATGATCATCTGCATCTGGCAGAGTTCTCCTATAACAACAGTTACCATTCGAGTATTGGTATGCCACCGTTTGAGATGCTGTACGGTAGACGATGTAGAACCCCGGTGTGTTGGGGTGAGATTGGTCAGAAGGAAATGGGAAGTATAGAAGTGGTTCAAGAAACGTCATCAAAGTTCGATCAGATCAAAGCAAGAATGAAAGCCGCTCAAGACAGACAAAAGTCTTATGCGGATAAGCGGCGACGACCAATTGAGTTTAACGTTGGCGACTATGTGATGCTTAAGGTCTCGCCTTGGAAAGGAATTATCCGTTTTAGAAAGAGAGGGAAGCTAAGTCCGAGGTACATTGGACCATTTAAAATTTTGTATCGTGTGGGGGAAGTAGCTTATAAGCTGGATTTACCCGATGAGTTAGAAGGAATTCATTCAACCTTCCATGTTTCTCATCTGAGGAAGTGTCTAGCTGATGACACGTCTCACGTGCCATTAATGGACATCGAGGTTGATGAACAATTGAACTACATCGAGCAACCGATAAAGATCGTTGATCGCAAGGAGAAGCAGCTTCGTCACAAGATTATACCCTTGGTAAAAGTGATATGGAAACACCGCAAGGGATCAGATGCTACTTGGGAAGTCGAGGATGAGATGCGCAAGTTTTACCCTAGTTTGTTTATGTAATAGTTAGGTTTCGGGGACGAAACCTCTTTAAGGGGGGAAGACTTGTAACATCCTAAAATTTTTATAATGTTAAATAAAAGAAAGTTATGTTTAGTGATTTCACGTTTTAGTTATTTAATGTCGAGTAAGGAACGGGTCATGGGCTTAGATTACGTAAGATGGGTTAAATGAGAATGGGCCTTGGGCCCGTGGGCTTGAGAGATATAAATACCCATCCCAAGCCCAAGATATCATTTTATTTCCATCTTTCTCTTTTACACACTCAAAAACACACACATAACCGACCGAGATCCGAAGTCGAGACCCGAGATTGTGCTGGTAGATCTGAGTTGGAAAGGTAAGAACTAATCCCGCAAAGCTAATATTACTGAAAATGGTTAGGATTTGACGGGTTAATCGGACCCGAAACACAACTGCCCAAATCGGACCCCTAAAACGTCGATTTTAGGCCGATTTGATGGTTGGGATTTGTAGGCGCCGATCATACGATTCCGTGGGTACCAAAATCGAGTTATTTGGCTAAGAAACGAAGGAGTTATGGGCAAACAGATCTGCAGCGCGACAACTTCGCCTTCATCTGGGCAACTTCGCCTTCAAGCGATGAACTTCGCCTGCAAGCTAAGTTCGCCTGATGAACTTCGCCTGCAAGCCAAGTTCGCCTGATAAGTTCGCCTGCAGCCAAGTTCGCCTGATGGCAACTTCGCCTAAATGGTAACTTCGCCTAAAAGCCAAGTTCGCCTGAGGTTTAACTTCGCCTAAAAGCCAAGTTCGCCTGAGGTTTAACTTCGCCTAAAAGCCAAGTTCGCCTAAGGTTTAACTTCGCCTAAAAGCCAAGTTCGCCTAAGGTTTAACTTCGCCTGAAGCCAAGTTCGCCTAAGGTTTAACTTCGCCTGAAGCCAAGTTCGCCTAAGGTTTAACTTCGCCTAAAGTGAAGTTCGCTTAGAAAATAAATTAAAAACCTAATGGAAAATGTGTTAAGGCAGTTATCGAAAATAAAATTTTTCCAAGCTGACCTGGCAGCTTAACCCCAGCCAGGGGCTCTGCCCCTTGGACCCCGCTAGGGGCTGCCGCCCCTAGAACCCCGCTGCCAGGGGCGCTGCCCCCGGACCCCGTTCGTTGTGGGTCATATATAGATAGAAATACAAAACGAGAAGTAGTAGTTAATTGATATGTGTAAATATTATACAGTTAGCCGAGCCCAGTTAAAGAAAGGAATTACGATCAACGGCGAGCGTAACAGGATCCAGGTGAGTTTCTAGCCCCATTCCTTGTTATGTTCTCGGGGCTGTGTGCATACTTGATGTGTTGTTAATACATTTATCCTAAGTGATAAGTGTATGCCATATGTGATATATGTGATAGGTATGAATGATTGCTTGATGGTACGTGAACGATCTTCGGATATTGCACGTACTGTCAGGTTGTAACGTTATAAATATGGTAAGTATGATATGTATGAATGATTGCTTGATGGTACGTGAACGATCTTCGGATATTGCACGTACTGTCAGGTTGTAACGTTATAAATATGGTAAGTATGATATGTATGAATGATTGCTTGATGGTACGTGAAAGATCTTCGGATATTGCACGTACTGTCAGGTTGTAACGTTATAAATATGGCAAGTATGATATGTATGTTTATGTGTATGAACGTAATAAAGTTAATAAAAGAAGGAAATAACGGTTGTATGGTTGTATGGTTACGAAAAGGGTACCGAGCCCTAATAATACTCGAGGTATGATGTATGGTTGTATGGTAACGAAGAGGGAATCGAACCCTACTAATATTCGAAAACAAGGGACCAGACCCTAATAATATCTGTGATGTTAGGGACCAGACCCTAATAATATCTGTGATGTTAGGGACCAGACCCTCATAATATCTGTGATGTTAGGGACCAGACCCTCATAATATCTGTGATGTTAGGGACCAGACCCTTATAATATCTGTGATGTTAGGGACCAGACCCTTATAATATCTGTGATGTTAGGGACCAGACCCTTATAATATCTGTGAGGTTATAGGGCGAAAGGCTCTTTAAAACGTATGATTATGAATGTAAAGAAAGTATGTAAGTAAGAATGAAGGCATGAGTACTTATGTGTGTATGAAAGAAAGTTATGAGGTTAAGTACGTATGTATGTAATATGGTATTGTATGGTATTGTATGATTAACTAGAACTCACTCAGCGTAGCTGACTTTTAGTATGCACGCAGGTGAGTAGGTTGAGACAGCTGGCTTGAGTGGAGGACACATGGCAGAAGACTAAAGCCTGGCATCTGAAGATCTGATATGTTTATTAAGTTATGTTTTGATTTTGAAAGACAAGAGGAATGTTTTAAGACATGATTATGAATCGATATGTAATGTTTTATGAAAGTTTTATATTCCGCGTAAAGTTTTTAATTAACTCTGATATTTAGAACTGTGTTTATGAGTAAATCCAACACGAAAGTAGGGTTACCGGTAACGGGGCCTTACACACATTCATCAAATGAATCAACATTTGATTTCAAAAGACCATTCTTTCGAAGTGTATGAATACGATTCTTGTTTATGTGACCAAGACGACAATGCCAAAGAAAAGTGTTACTCAAATCCATTTTGAGTCTTTTGGTGTTAGCTTGGTACAACGAGTTATCAATGTATGAGTCATCATTAATTAATTCATAAATGCCATTAAACGACATCGCTTTAAAATAAAAAACATTATCCATGAAAACATAAATACCATTATCAACAAACTTAAAGTCATAACCAGATTGTCTTAATACAGAAACAGAGATAATATTCCTAATCAAACTAGGGGAATATAAAATGTTTTTCAAAATAATTTCCAAACCATTTGGAAGTTTTAAAACATAATCTCTCGGGCTTGGACGTCAACCTTTGCTCCATTGCCCATTAAAAGACTTATATCTCCTTTCTTCACTTCATTTCTTCTTTTGAACCCCTGCAATGAATTGCATATATGAGTTCCACATCCGGTATCCAATACCCATGTGTTAGAAGAAATAATATTAAGATCAATGTGAATCATGAAAGTTGTACCTGAGGTTTGCGCCGCTTCCCTCTTAGCTTTCAACTCCTTGAGATAGGTCGGACAGTTTCTCATCCAATGACCTATCTCACCACAACCAAAGCACGGATCCTCAGCGCTAACCTTTAGCTTCTTTGGCTTTGGCTCCGCCTTTGCCTTTCCCTTGAACCCCTTCTTGACTTGCCCCTTACCAACGGCAACCCTTGCCTTTGGTTCCGGGTGATGCCTTTTCTTTGAGCCACCCTCATTGATCGCAAGAACGGGTAAAACCTTTTTACCCATGCCGGCTTCGGCTGTCTTAAGCATTGCGTGAAGCTCACCAATGCTTTTGTCCCATCCGTTCATGTTGTAGTTCATGACGAATGTCTCAAACCTTTTAGTAAACCATTTAGGATCAAATCCGTGGCTAACTCTTTTGAGACGGGACAGTTAAGCCGTTCAAGCCGATCAATATGGCTCTTCATCTTAAGTACATAAGATGTAACAGATTGGGTTTCTTCCATATGACATGCATGAAGCGCTCGAACCGTTTCGAATCACTCAACCCGAGCTTGAGTAAGGAACATTTCCTTAAGCTGGGTAATCATGTCATACGCTCCATGATTCTCGAAATCCTTTTGGATCTCGGGAATCATTGTTCCCAACATGAGGCAAGAAACTTGCACCGAATCCTCGTTGTATTTCAGCCAATCCGCATAGGCATCCAAGTTGTTGACATCGGGTTCATCGGGAATAGGATCGTCTAATATATAGGACTTCTTTTCTAGCTTGAGAACAATTCTCAATTTTCGATACCAATCCATTAAGTTAAAGTTTAGACGATCCTTATCCAGAATTGATCTTAGTGATAGATTATGCACGTGTGGGATAATTGCGTTCGGTGCGTTGTTTGCGGCCATCTAAAAGAATTTTAACATAGTTCAAATTAGTATTTTCGATATTAATAAAATTTTAATCTTTAATACCCTTTAATGTCTCCAAGACAATTATTGATTAAAATCTAGAACCCAACGTTTCATTCAAATAGTAGTTAGGTGACCTTATCCTACTATTCGAATTAACAAGGTAGTCAACGTTTGACAATTGCAACCCTTTGCAACTTCTAGTTTTATGGGATCGGTTAAACATCATATGTTTAGTTGGTATGTTAAATCCCATCAACACCTTTGAACGCCATGTTAAGGTGATCCTATAGTCATGGTTTCAAATCAAGTCGTCCTACTTATACACACGTGTGAGTTTACTCATACAAGTGGTTAGGTGATCCTAATGCCAAAAGTACTTGTAAAATCACCTTAAGATCACAAGTTTTCTTAAAGTGCTTAGGTGATCCTAACCCACTATCAAGTCTACAAGTGACTTAAGTGTCGTATAAAAGGATGGTGTTTAACTTGTTTTAAAAGGGATTTTAGTTTTCTAAATTCTAGATTGGAAAACTATTTATTGTACCTTTCATTTGCATGCATTCAAATGTATGGTACTTAGTTGAAAAACCCATTTTCAAAATTCCTTTTAATAAAATCCATTTTATTATGAAATCATTAGCTATTAATAAAACCAATTTTTATTACCTAACGATTTCTAAGGAACCAATTTTATGCTAGTTGAATTTAAGTTGTTAAGCAAACCATATTGCAAATAATAAGTAAATCAACCATGCAAGCATAAAATATACACAACCACAAGTTCATAACCATAGCCTCCTAATGTTGACCACACTTGTTGACCGACGACAAGTGTGTCAAAAAGTCTCTCCTAAGGGATCCAAATGAACATGCACTTGTGTCAGTGAACTCCCACTTGATTCCGCATCCATATGCTCCAAGTGTTTACTCCCGGTGTTGTGGTCATCATCATTTTATTTGGGCTTCCATCCATGCATCTTCTTTTACAAATTATATCCTAATACATTTTTCTAGTAAAAGAAATACATCTAATCTACTTATTATTACAAGCCATATGAATGAATAAATAGATTACAAACCCAAATAAATATTACAACCAAATCGAATGAACAAACAACCAACACAATCATTCAACCAAACACAAGGCCATGGCTAGGTTATGAACATCTATTACACATCCAAATATGCAATAATACAAGACCAAAATGATTTCCCTTTTGCCTCAAAACTTTCGGCCAAGCTTAAGCAATCCGAAAGTTTCGGGTTTTGTCCAAACAAACTAAACAATCATCCAAATGACTTGGTTTTTCAAGATTACCACATGCATGTAAAGTATAACCTTGAAAAACCATGGGGTAACCAAAACCCCTAAAATTTTCGGCCAAATGGTAAAACCCACCATAAACCCGAAAAATTTTGGGTCTAATGAAGCATGCATTCGTATAAGCGGCTCCTGATGCCATTGTTGGGTTTTAACAAGATTATCAAAGTGATAAAATCCTTATTTTACCAAAAACGCAGCGGATATAAGTTTTAAATCTTGTTAGTTTTAGTGTATAGAACCAATTCAATACATGCAAAACCCAAACCCGGATCCAAATACGAATTACACACTATCAAACACATGCATGTCACTATAAGTTCATGCATGTTAAACTACCTTTCAAGTAACCAAAGAAGTGTGAAAAGGATGATGATTGAAAGGCAAGAACTTGAATATGGAAGCTCCTCAAGCTAGTATACCCCAAGCTTCAACAACACACCTTCTTAGCTAGGATTTAAACACTTGATTAACACCTTCTTCCTTGCCTTAGTTTGGCCGAAATCAAGAGAAAGAAAGGAAGAGAGAAATGATGTTTATTTGCATGTATGTTGTGTGTGTTATATGAAAAATGAAAGAGAAAAGTTTGGTTTTATTCAAAGCCATCTTTCTCTCCACCAATCAAACCCTTTGCATGTCTCCACTCAATAATAAAAAAATAATATATTTGAAAGAGTTATTATCTTTTTCTTTTATAAAACTTTAAACATATATATATATATATATATATATATATATATCCATACATATATACTTTTATAAGTTTATAACTTATAACTTATAAAACCTATTATATGTTAAGAGACATGCTTGGTTGTTATTATTCACATATTGTTATTTAACCAACTTAAATAACACTATGTAATGATCTTTCATAAACCATAAATCATCCATATGATTTGCTTATTACACAAGTACATTTTATTTTGAAACCCATTTCCAAATAACTCAAGTGTTAATATTCATTTGTTATGATCACATCATATATGAACGAATATTATCGGTGTTTGTCTAGCTTGTTATTGGGTATGACCCGACTTGGATTATAACGTACTAGCCATATCAATTTAATATGTCTCTTGGGCAGACCGAGTCCAACACTTTGATCATTAAGTTGAACAGACTTCAACTGTTGTTCAGCCACTTGTGAATAAGTTACTGGCTTCCTAGACTTTCGTCTTAAGTAAGCTGCTTGAACAATGTTTGAATTCGTGTTCCGATAAATTGGCTCATATGGATCAAACTTTGGTTTTACCTGACCATGTGTCTCATTAACATGAATAACCTTTCGAGGATTCACATTAGAGAACATAATATGTGTATCATCAGCAAACGAAATAGGTCGTTTCAGAATCTCCGTTACCAAAGGAACCTGTTTGGAATGGTCTTTGATAAAAGGATGAAGATTCTAATAGTTCTTCTGACTACAGTTTCTCACAACATGACCATGCTGACCGCAAAGAAAACAACTTCGCATGTCTACATGATGATGTTGAGAATTAGTTGGAGCAGAGTATGCAAAAGATTGATGATGGCTCACATTTTCGGTCATGCTCTTAGCAAATTCATCAGATAATTCAGATTTCTTTTTCAAGTAAAATCTAAATTAGAGCAATTTGAAAAACTTTTAAGAGTATTTGTTCCCGTTGACTTTATAAATTTAACCTTTTTAGCATGTGATAACACTTGCTTGGCTTTAGTCAATGGATCTGAAGAAACTGATGTTTTTTCTTGAGCAAAAAGACGTTCAAGTTCTTGAACTTGTGATGTTTCATTGTGAAATACACTCTCAATCAGTTCTGGTTTAATGATACTGATTGGAATGTCTTTCTCAGCAAACATTGTGGCAATTCCTTTCAACTTGAAAACCCTAACAGATGATGGCTTAGAACTAGGAGGATTAATAAACTGCATTAAGTCCTCATCAGAAATCTTTTGATTATATGATTTCTTTGCCTTCATTGTTTTAGGTTTCACAGTTTCTTCCTTTTTCACTTGAGACTTGAATGAACCATACACAGCTTCCTCATATTCTTGAGGCTCGCAAAGAATGTGATTAGAACTTGGGATGTTCTTGTTCTTGTGTATTACCACAGGTTCAAACACGTCTTCGATAATTACTTTGTCAACATTCTCAACAAAGACTTTATTACTTTGAACATGAGGTTTTTGAGGAGCAACTTGAGTCTTAACAGTTTCTGTTTTAACTGGTATAGATTTTTCAGAAATCACAGATTCTTTTTCAATCAAATCCTCTTCTTTTCTAGCAAAAGGATTAATTTTGTAATCAATGTGAAAAGGTGGCGGAATTTCAACAAAACCGATGCCTTTCTTTGAATCCTTTTGTTTACCAGATACTTCAATAATTTCATTCAACAGAAAAGAAGAATTTCTAAATTTTCCCAGTTTGTTCTTCAACACAAGAACCTCATTCTCAAGTTCGGTTATCTTTGAACGATGTTTCAGGATTTCTTGAAACTTTTGGTCATTAATCGTCATTTTTACAAATAACTCAGCTTTGAGATCGTGGTTACTTGTCGACAATGCTTCAATCTTTTCTCAAGATCTCATTTGAGATTCAAGAGATTGTCGATAAGTATCCTTCAGAGAAGCAATTTCTCTTACAAGATTATCATTGTGATTTTTCAAAGCTTCTAACTTAGGTTTGTTAGATTCACAGTCAACACATGATACTTTAACAGATGAAGTAGCAGAGATAGAATGACAAACCTCATTGATCTTGGCCATGCAAGCAAATACAGTTGGAGGCTTGTCGCAAGAGTCGTTAGAATCAGATCCATAATCATTATCAGAAGACATCTCACACCCACTTGCATCTTGACAGTCTTTATGTAACCCAAACATAGCCAAATTTGCTTGAGTATCATTACATAGTAACCGTTGTGACCAATCATTTCCATCTGCCAACATTGCTTGTGATGTAGAAGTAGATGGTTTTTTTTCAGTATCACTACCTCATTGTGTAGAAGAATTTTGATGTTGACCACGAGAACCAGTGTATTCTTTATTTGGTTTGTCACATTCCTTCGCAAAATGCCTAAATTCTTGACAATTATAGCATTTTACTTTCAACTTGTCAAAACCCAATTTCTTGTTTAAGGCCGGAAGATCTTTTCCAGTTCTCTGCATGAATCTTTTAACTTTACAGACAATCATAGCCATGTTCCACTTTAAATCCATGATTACCAAATCATCTGGATCTATCTGATCATAGTCCTCATCAGTTAAATCACTTGTGGCAATCTTACTACTCACCAAATTTTCATATGAAGACATGAAAGCTGTCTGGAAAGCAAAGTTTTTCTCAGCTTCCTTCATATTAACATTAGGTGGTGAAGCAAATGGATTAGTAGTAGTTGAACTTCCAGAACCACCAGACAAACCAGAATTACCAGCAGAGTAAAAACATACTTTTGGATTATTAAACATAGTTGATTCTTTTTCACTTGCAGCTTGAGTAAGAAAAGCATTTATTGGAGAGATCGTTAAACTAAGAGGCATACTTCCACCATAGAAAGCAGGATCTTGACTTTCCTTAGAGGATTTTTGACACTTAAGATCATATTCTCTGGCTTCAATCTTTTGTAAAAATTCAAGTGCAGTTAAGTCTTCATTCAAGAAATAATCATTCTCTTTCAAAACCATTAGAAATGTCGAGTAAGAACTTGGAAGCACACTCTTAATAGTGTCAATTTTATCAGTCTCAGAAATTTCCAATTTCATCTTGTCCATTTCAGCAATTAAATGATTAAACTCTGTAATCATCTCTTCAACTGTTTCTCCTTTCAATAGATTAAAGTTTCGAAACTGAAACTTGAGCATCACTTTCTTACTCTCAGCTGTGTTTCCCATACTTTTCATACGCAGGTGTTGAAATAAAGAAGCACATCTCTTGATACTACCCACTTGATGAAAGATATTTTCGGGTAATGCCATAGTAAGAGTAGAATAAGCTTTTATCTCGATTTCTAAAGCTTTCTTCTCTTCTTGTGAGTATTGAGAAACAGCTTTAGGAGTATACCCAATAGTATCATCACCAATCATTGGTGCCATATAAACCTCATCTAGACAATATGAGCAATCATGGTGAACGGAACCCAAATGAGCACGAAAACGGGGTTCCCATTTAGCAAAATCGCTAAACTTCATCAACCTTGGACATTTAGAATGTGAACCAATCTCGGTATCAAGTTTCAACATTTGTTGCATCAACATGTTTTGAGAGGCTAGTGCATACATACCAGCCATTTTTGTAAAAGTTTGAAACTTTAGGAATTAAAATTAAAATGAGTTAACGAATCTATAAACAGTGTAACGAACTGTGAACAGATAGCGAACTGTGAACAGTAGTCAACGAATCAAACCTTAACGAAGTTAAAGATTAATGTTAACGAATCAGAGATACGATTCCGAAGATTAACGAATTAGACGGTCAACGAATCAGTCACACCACAAAACAGATGGTCAACACGAATTAGATGTTCTTATTAACGAATCAGTCAGGCTAACTAACGAATTGACTAAGCAAAACACGAAGTGCAAGCTTAGCGAATTAGAAAGTTTCCTATAACAAATCACTAAGAAATCCTTAGCGAATTGAATAATGAACAATCTACATTTGATTAACGAATCAACCTATAGAGAATCAGGTTGTTACAACCGTTTGTAACAAACACTGATATAGAATGACACGTGGCAAGGGTTGTTATAACACAAATCCCAAGACAAACACGTTTCACATGAATTAGTTGGACATGAATCAGATTAAATAGTGAATTGGTTAAACGAATCAAACAAAGATCATAGAGATTTGGTGAAATATGGTAACGAATCAAGTTGAAAGAGTTAACGAATCAAGCTGAAATGAACGAATCAGGCTTAAATCATCAAATCCTCAAAACTACATCTGGATTTTCCAGAAATCTGGAAACATATGAACATTAACCCAGAAACCCAGATTTGTAAGACACCTAAATTCTTAACCAAATTGCACAAATCAATAATCAAAACACTCAATATCACAACGCGAAACCAACTCGATAATCCTCGGAACCCAATAATCATTCAATCGTATCCGATTCAACCAGAATTCATCCCCTGTTTTCGGTCAAAAACAGATCCAACACCCAATCAATCCAAACACAACCCAAACCTCAATTAATGTTAACAATACCTCACCAATACCTTAACAACCTCAAATCCAGTCCAATTCCTTCAAATATAATCCATTTTATCCTCAAATCAATCAAAATCAAACCAAATTACCAGAATTATCATAAAATAACAATTAACAGACTATAATAACGATTTAACAGTCACAATCAAGAGCAAAAGAGCATCGAAAGCTCTGATACCACTTGTTTGAACTCTTGTCAATCTCTACTAACACAGATCTAAGATCTGAGTTGTATATAAATTAACCTCAATAAGGATCTAGTTCATTATTGCCATTGATCTATAGTTAATACGTATATATTAGTTGTATATATGTGATTGATAATATTAATATGTATATGATGATTGAGAGAAAGTATTTGGGCAGAGTTTCGTTAATTATCACAAAAACTTACATTAAACGTGAACAGGGTTCACTATAAATAGGAAGATGGAACTGATTCGTTACACAAGCCGTAACGAATCAGCTCTCATTTGGTTACATACATTAAACTTAAATAACTATAACGAATCGTCCCCTGATTCGTTAACATCCCCTAACGAATCAGGAGGAAATAAGCTTAAGTCTTAGTTCGCTAAACAACACAAGCGAACTAGACCTTACATTAGCGAATTAACAAGTTAACTTAATTGTTTATTACATTAAATAAAACGACAAATACGTTAAGGTTAAATACAAAGACTCGAGACGCAAAATCGTGCACTAACACACAGCTTTTCATTCGTTGAACCAAATATGATGTTGTCGACATATATCTGGACGAGGAGCAAATCTTCTCCGACAGTCTTGTAAAAGAGAGTACAATCCACAGCCCCTCGTTTGAAGCCACTATCCGTCAAATGGTCAGCAAGTGTGCCATACCAAGCACTCAGGGCATGGTGTAGACCATAAAGATCCTTGTTTAATCGGTAAACACGATCAGGATAATCCGGATCTTCAAAACCAGGATGCTACTTCACGAACACTCTTCATAAAGTTCCCCATTGAGAAGCGCACTCTTGACGTCAATTTGATGAACTTTAGTATTCTTGAAAGCTGCATAGGCCAAAAATATTGGTATAGCCTCCAATTAGGCAACTGGAGCATATACTTTCGTGTAGTCTACGCCTTCTTGCTGATGAAACCCTTGAACAACCAAACATGGTTTATTTCTTACGATGACCCCACGATCATCCTTCTTACATTTAAAGACCCATTTGGTCAGAATTGTCTTCTTGACTCTATCAGGCTTGTCAATGAGATCTCAAACACCTAGTCGATCAAACTGTTGCAGTTCCTCTTGCATTGCTTCTACCCAAGAAGAATCTCCAAGCGCCATACGAACACACGTCGGTTCCATTTGAGACATAAAGCAAGTGTATTTAGCAAGATTCGTAATTCCTGAAGAATGCATATTGGCATACGCATACAATACATTAACCTCACTCGTATTAGCAATCTGATGACGTGTTTGCACACAGACATCAAGATCACCAATGATGTTGTCCTGAGGATGATAAGTATGAATCTGAAGAGCCAGATCTCAGGAACAATAACATTATCAGTTCAATTAGTAAGATTCTATTCAGCATCATGAGACGATTCACCAATCTAATGAGTTTTATGAAATGGAACTGAAGAGGAGTCAACAAAATGACCATCATCCGATGAAATAGAAATAGCATCAGACGTATCAGGAAGATCATTTTGTGTAACATCATCATAATTAGAAGTTGAAGACCTTGGTGTGCAAAGCAATTGATCTTCTAAATATGCACGCACCAAGTCTTCGTCAGGTTGATCAACTATGGGTGTGAAAGAATTAATAAACCCTCATAGTCAAACATCCAATCAGGACCCTTGACGGCAGGAGGTGCTGTGTATCGTTGAGAATCAACACGATACCATTCTTCAAAACTACCCGAAGTGAAGTTGAAGACCCGTTTCTTAGGCGATGCATAGCCCAAAAATAACCTTCGATAGCTTCTTCTTCGAATTTTCCCGCATCTCTTTTCAACATGGTGCAAGGACACCCAAAAGGTTCTAAAAATTTAAATCAGGTTTTCAATTCTTTAGAAGCTCATAACTTGTCTTTTGCAGCTTCTTCACGGTCAGAACACGATTAAGCGTGTAGCAAGCAGTGTTCACCGCCTCATTCCAAAATTGGACAAGAAGCTTTGAATCTGCTATCATTGTCCTTGCAGCTTCAATCAGTTTTTGGTTCTTATGTTCAGCAACACCATTCTGTTGAGGTACATATGGAGCACTATATTCTCGATGGATTCCTTTCTGAATACAAAAGAAGTCCAATATAGTGTTCTTGAACTCCGTACCATTATCACTCCGAATACATCTCACCTTGTGTTTGTACAATGATATGATCTTCGTGATTAAACTTTGAACAAGAATAGGTGTCTGATATTTGAAACTCATAAATAACACCCATGAGTATCTTGAATAGTCATCAGTGACAACTAGACAATACCAATCTCCAGCTGTAACACCCCGAATCCGCAGCGAAAACGTAAACGGGATGCAACAGACACCTCTAATATCAACCACATTGTTTATAAAGAAAACTGAATACATTAATATACTTCAAATTACATTATCACGTATTTCATTACCGTCTAGGTGATACACACATCATACCATACGATACATAATTCTATTTATTATAATATATCCTAACATCCCACACGCAAATCTTACACACATCAAGCACTTAGCACGTAAGCAATCACTTCATCTTAATTGTACCTGAAAAGCATGTGAGAAAACGGGTCAACTACGAATAGTTGGTGAGTTTCACAATTCGAGTAAACCATGATAAATCATTATCAAAATATAATATTATCGATGTAATTATGCTGAGCCCACAAGTGAAACCTCTGACTATCACACACAACCCCCGTGGCATATCCCCCGCCCACGGACCTGCCCCAAACCGCTATGTCTAACATTACATAGCAAAATATATATCAACAACAAAATAGACATGTGCAACTGGCTGGGAAACATCAGCAAATCCATGCCGGACCAGTTGGGTTTGTCAGACCAATAGTACTATCCACACTCTACCGGCTTTCAGTTAATCACTCGTGTTCCGGGGCCTTAGAATGTTTGCAACTCAGACAATTACCATCTTAGTACATTTCCGTACGATTCCCGTACAATAAAATATATATAAATCCACGCAAATCCATTCGTTCAGTATGTACTTAAACCTTTCAGTAGTAACATGCTTCCGCCCCGGGAAAATATTTGAAAACAATTCAGAAAAAGAGGCTCGTGAAACTCACATTGGCACATGCAAGCAGGTAACAACAATCATTATCAGTTAACACGTCCAATCTGTAATATGATCCCTACGATCGTTACTATAAACTCATTATTAATATAACTTTAACCAAGTTAACCGGTACATCTGGGGACACTGTTAACCCAGCACTGTACACATTCCGGGGCAATGTTAACCCAGAAACACATCTTGGGACATCTGGGGACACTGTTAACCCAGTACTGTACCCATTCCGGGGGCAATGTTAACCCAGAAACACTTTTCCGGACTCAGATTGTGATATCGTTTAGAGTTCAATGGTCGAAATTATTATTAGTCGTTTTTCCCGTTTTGCGTGTCTAGCAAGGTTATCCGTTTTTATGTTTCAAAAATGAGTTTGGTCACACACGACCCGAAAATAGTTGTTAATTGATAATTTAACTAAAGTTGTGAAATTAGGGCTCGGTTTAGACGCCCCGTTTGGCCGCGGGACCCGTTTCCGTCTTTGGCGTACCGGAAACTGTTAAATCGGTTAAAAAAATACCCAAATCATCCGAATTATTTTCGGATGATTCATTTTTACTTGTTTAACTCTATTATATGAAAATAGTTCATTTTTAGGGTTTTTATACACCAGTCAGTTCGTTTAAGCGAACTTTACCGGTTTACGCGTTTTAAACTTTAAAAGTTTGTTTTTATTTTCTTTGTAGCACAAATAATTATCCGTTTAGCCTAGGATCTTGAAATTTTGTACAAATAACTTTTTGACAGTGGGGAATTTTATAAAAATATTTCCAGAATTAATTTTTATATTTAAAATTTATTTATCTATTTTTAAACACCATTTAAACACTAAATATGTCGTAAATACCAAACGACCTTAGAAAAATCCCAAATTTTTCCTGGATGTCCCCTGCCATCCACATAGTCCCCTGTAATTTTTCCAGAACCAAAATCTTCTTTTACATGCCATTTTTACTAAAACCGAGCTAGAAAACCCTAGAACTTGTTTAACCGAAAAGACCACTTAGACTTCTCCAACTGACCTAAAGTTTTGTGTGTGACATATGCATGATATAAAAAGCTTATCTGAAATTTTACAGAATTTTTCATGATATTTAACTATTTTTCACCATTTTTAGCCAAAACCGAGCATTAAATTCACCAAATATTCATCCTTTGTCCAAAAATTCACAGAACTCTTATTTTCATGTGTTTAAAACCTCTGTCAAATTTCATGACCTAACTCTAAACCTACCACAATCTGTCCAAAAACTCCAAAACCGAACATAACCGAATATACCTTTCGTTTTCCGCCACTACAAGCTACAAACTCGTCTTTCCGCCTTATCTACCACTAAACACAGAACCTACAACCAACATACCACAATACCAAGCAATTTACACTCACGATCAAGCCTCTTACACTATAGTTTCGGTTATGATTCAAAAACAAAGATTTAAACCGTAAAAATTCGTTCTTGGTTCGTTTAACTCTTTTCTTGGACCAAGATCCCTTGTATAACCCGTATACATCACTTGATCATGCAAGAATCGGTTTTCATCTTTGAAACCTCATTTTCTTGCAAACAAACTCAAGAAACGAAGATGAACACGTACATAACTCGATTTTTACCTCGGTTTTGGATCATGAAGTTGAGAGGATTGAAGAACTTGTTGAATTGTTGTGTAAAAAAAAAAAAAAGGAATGGGGTTAATGGGAAGGTCCGATCGGAACTCATGGGGGGTGGGGTGGGACCCACTTCTCCATTCCTAGCCACACAATTGGATTCCCGTAATCCGGATAATGTTTTGGATAATCTGGTTCAGTTCGTTTTTCGGTTAAATGTCTAATTCGGCTTAAAACGAGGCTAAAACGGTCGTTTTTCGGCTAAAAATGAAATTTATATAAAACCACTTTAAAAAACTTAAACCATGACTTCCATTAACTTATAATATCATGTTATTAATAATTGTGCATCTTTTTCGGCTTGATCGATTGTCTCTTGCTCGGTTTGGTATTAAAGGTTTCGTTTAACGTACCGACGTACCATTAAATCGAAAATTCTTTTTCTGTGCCGTACTTTACTTATCCCGAAGCATTAATGCTTCGTAGAATCACTAAATATTATAGATATCGTCTATAATTGAACCCTCGATTCGTTCGGGTTTCAATAACTATCGATCGATTGATCGCATATTCAATACGATGAATTATATATTCACGTACAATCAATACAGTGAACCATGTATCCTCGTATAATTACTGTGGTAATTCATGTACCAGACATTAAATATGACGTAACGATGGTCTACCGGTTAGGGTATACCTGGTTTAGTCGGAATCGTTACATTCTCCCCCCGTTAAGAAATTTCGTCCTCGAAATTTTACACGCCCACTATCCTCTTCCGAGAGAAAGGTGGGGGGTTTTTCCTTCAGAATTCACCCTCGCGTTACCAGGTATAATCTGGTCCTCGCTGTGAATTCCACTTAATCTTAATCAATAAAGCTTGGTATGTCCAAACTGTTTAGTTTTCCCGTCTACTATCTCTACGGAATTATTTATGATATCAAGTATATCTTCTATGAGTACCTCCATTACTAGTACTTTCGTTGCCTCATCGCTTAGGTACTTTTCAATCCGAATACATGGTAAACATCATGTATAGTACTTAGCCCCTGGAGTACTTTAATTGATAAACTAAATGACCAACCATGGAGATAGTCTCATGAGGTCCAATATATTAAGGAGCTATTTTCGGTTTTGCCAAACCTCATATCACCTCTCTAAGGTGATGCCTTAAAAATACCTTGTCACCTCTTTCCAGCGACAATGGTTTCCTCTGAATGTTGGCATAAATCCTTTGCCAATCTCGCGCTGCTTTCAACTTATCTAAAATATTATAAATCCGATTGGTTGTTTCTCGAATCAATTCAAATCTTATGGCTTGATTGACGCCCATTTTCAATTCCACAAATTGGTTATAATTACTTCACCCATAGAAAGGTTCAAGCTCTCGATGCTTCCTTCCCCGCCTTCCAATAATGGAAGTAGGATGACTATTTCGATCTGAGATAATTGAAAATGGTACTCTACGACGAGATACCATTTCACCATCACGAATTTGGGCGAGAATTCATTGTGGTAATCGTCATGGATTGGGATGAAATGCGAGGATTGGTTAATCGATCCGCGATTACCCAATTTACATCGTTCCTTTGATATATCTTGGGAATTTGCGTCCCGAAACCCATTGTAATTTATTTCCACTATCATTGGCGAATTTTCTGTCGTTGTGGCGTTCCCTAGGGTTTTCGGTGTGCAGCCTTATCTCTTGCACAACTTAAATATTCCCCAACATATGTAACCATATCTTTCTCCAAACTCGGCCATTAATAAAATCCTTTCAGATATTCGTATCATCAATAGTCTAATCCGATCCCGGATGTATGAATATTTCGATCTATGCGCTTCGTCCATGATTAATTCACGAAGGTCATGGAGGGTCGGGATCCAAACCCGATTTTTGAAATAGAGAATTTCGTCCACGCGCTGTTCGAAATTCTTCTCATTGCCGTAAAATTCCTCCTTTTCCAATTGTTCCTCTTTCAACGCCTCACGTTGAGCGACTCGAATCAGGTCCGAAAGGTTCGACTGGACTATCATCCCCAGCGCTCGCACTTGCAATGGCTTAACCCGATCTTTCCTACTCAAGGCATCGGCTACGACGTTAGCCTTGCCGGGGTGATAACGGATGTCACAGTCATAATCACTTAACAACTCGACCCATCTTCGTTGAATATGAGACTGCGGTCTCTTATCATCTATAAAATTTGTACATTTGCGTCGTACAAAGGATTATGGGTTGGGTAATGCAAAAAATTTCTTCAATAACCCGCTGATAGTCTCCGGCTAGTCCTAAAAATTGGCGCGTTTCCTTTGGCGCCTTGGGTGACTGCCAATTTTAATGGTTTCTATCTTATTTGAATCTATGTGAAATCCTTGTTGCTTTACAACATGACCAAGGGATTATGCTTTCTGTATTCAAAGTCACATTTCAAAAACTTCGCGTATAACTCCTCTTGCTTTAACCCTTCCACCATTTTCCTTAGACGTCGTTCGTGCTCTTCCTTACGTTGCAAATATATCAAAATATCATCAATGGATGCTATGACAAATTTGTCAAAATAAAGTTTACAGACTCGGTTCATGAGTTCCATGAACACTGCCGGCACACTTGTTAGCTCGAACGGCATAAATAAGAATTCATAATGGCCGTAACGAGTCCGAAACGTTGTTGTTGCAACGTCCTCCTCTTGGACTTTTCATTTGGTGATAACTATATCTAAGATCAACTTTCTAAAATAAATCGCCCCTTGCAGTTGGTTAAACAGATCATTTACTTCGAAGAAGTGAATACCTATTCTTGATCGTCACTTTATCCAATTCTCCCTAATCAATACATATCCTAACACTTCCGTCCTTCATTTCCCAAATAACACTGGTGCACCCCATGGTGACTAACCAGATCGTATAAAACCTTATCCAATAATTCTTGCATTTCAGTTGGAGCAAGTCGGTAAGATGCCTTAGCAACAGGGCCAGCTTGAGGTATTATATCGTTTCTGAATTTCGACCCATTGGGTTGGCGGTAATTCAGGAAGTTCTTCTAGGAAAACTTCTGGATATTTACATAACACCGAAACATCTTCTATATGTTTTCTTTTAAATCGTACACTTTTCTCTGTATCAAATCGCTTCATCGTCCGAAAGAGAGCTTCTAACCATCTTCTTTTCATATTTGATTTCAGCTTCATGTTGAGTTAGCCATTCCATGTTAACTATTACATCAAAACTTCTTAACTTTACTGGTCGTAGGTCAATAAGGAAAGGTTAATCGTTCAGAATAATAGGACAATTCCGAACAATTTAGTTAACCATTAGGGATTTACCGTTAGCGATTCTACAGTATAGGGTTCTAAAGTTTCACTAATCGGTATCTTTCCAAATGGTAGGAGGTTAACAGGAACTAACTTCTATCGGCGACCGTAAAAATATCACTGAAGCCTATTGATTTAAAACTACCACGTACTTAATACCACCTTTGGATCATGACGTGCTTTATTCGAATTACTCACAAAAGCACAGCTCCTTGCTTGATCAGAGGTTGATGCTTGTCATAAGGTTCATCTTCCAACGACACCTTGGTTCAACTTTGGGCAATTTCTCTTGAAACGTTCTGTACTGCCACATTAATAGCAAGTAAAATCGTTTGGCATAATTTGGTTTCTTTGGATGGATTGTTATTGAAACTGTTGGGTTCGGAGTGGTTGTACACGAAAGGGTTGGGGTCGCCGGTTCACATGGCTTCAATTGGTTCTACAATTGGGGCATTACTTCCATCTTTACCACACCTGTGGCCTACTATCACTCGACATTCTTCTTCCTGCCGATAACCATATTTTCCACATTTTGGGAAGGACCCTTCATGCGGTTCATGTTTTCACACCAGAACTAGTCTTAGTATAATTCTGGGTTGTAGGACATACCTACTTATTCGAAAGCCTATCTTGCACTATACCTTTATCATTTCTCTTCTTTAACACTCGACGTCTCACCTAACGTCCTTCCAGTCCGCTTCCCATAGAGTCAAATATATCAATGCGGGCTTGTGACACAACCCTTCCAAAGGTTGTATATTTTACAGGATTGACTATACTCCTTATCGATGGAGTTAGTCCCCAATATAGTGCTCACTTCGCTTAGGTTCAGGAGTAATTAGCCATGTTATCAGACATGACAATTCCTTCAAACAATTAGCGTGTTCAAAGTGATCAGCACACAACATTTCTATCTTCCATAGCTCAGTTTCCAATCTCTGAACTAAATCACTCGAATAAAAGTGCTCTAGCACAAGAATTTTAAATCCTGACCATATCATCTGAGTAATAACTTTCTCACTATAATTTTGTACCATTGTGTTCCATCACGATACAACATAATCTACCAACATATCTGTAGCATATTTCACTACACAATGTTCTAGACTCTTGCCAATATCCTTAACCATTTCGATCTTTTCTATCCACTCGCTAATCTATTCCTCCCTTTACCATCAGTAAACATTAATTATTTCCTTAACGCAACCAACAAATATATCCTTCATACCGGATCAAATTCATTACGACTACTATTCATGTTTAGTTTATAACTAATACTTGTAGTCATAATAGTATTCGATGGGACATTATCACTCTTAGTAATACCACTAAGAATGGAAATATTCATATTCATGTGATTGCTCGATCTATAATTCTGCGATCACATTTGCATCAACACTAGCAGTGATCTGTGATACGACATTCGGTATCATCATCTGCTATCTTTGAGCAATCAACTGAATCATATCAATCTCCATCATTGGAGTTACTCTTTTTATGTCATTCTGCCGTACCCATCCCGTACGCAGTAATCAATACTAATCTCACCGTATAACTCATTACCAGCTCAATCATAACAGCAGGTACACATACACACCAAATATTATCATACATATTACACATACCAGTATCTAGTATATATGTCCCACAAATATAATAACATGTGGACTTAACCTGACGTCGGTTAACGTTTAAATATGTTTCATAACCCTTGTCACCAACTGACATATAAATCTTTCTCAACAAAGATTAATGTTTAATATGCTTGATTTCAATATCCTTCTGCATGTCAGCATAACCGATACATGCTCACCGTGAGCACTAAACGATTACGTACCACGGAGTTATAATATCCGTGTCTATTTGTATAACCGGCATACACGGTATACCACCTACGAACGAACAACCAACTAGGCTATAATGATTCCAACACCTCTTTGTATATGGGTAATCATTCTATTCGAGTATACATGGGTATGGGCATCTAACGGATGTAAGGATAACATAGGGAGTTGCAAGGTTCAAGGTAATCGCGCAACATGAGTTGCCTTCAAATATTATCAATTACTATTATGGGAAACTCTATCACTTGCTCAGTCAATGTCCTCAGGTGTTCTAGGTTCGCTAAAATTGGTAATTCTCGATCTGGAGGTGGTCTGTCTCATATGTTTGAGAGTGAGAAATACACATATATATTTCTATATATATTATTTTTATCTGCTCATTTACTATCAAATTTATTATTATTATTATTATTTTATTTCATTTTATTTATTTATTTATTTTTTTACCTTAATGGAATAGGAATGGGTTCAGGTACAGATCCGTCCGTACGTGAGGATCGTCGGTTCGGATGAACATAAGGGGTTATTAGGATATACGGTACCGGTGTTGGTAGGGTAAGGGATTTATTAATTTCGGTTGGGAGTGACGGTTACTAGATATTTCTGGTTAATGTCAAACGGAAGATCTAACTTGGTACTATCATAACTATAGCCCGATAAGCCAGACTTATCATCAACCGATGCTCTAGAAATTTCAGCATCCTCGGTACTTTTATTATTTTATCCCCCGGTTCCTTATCCGGGTCATATTTCTCAATACATGTGCCCACAAGATATGTACATACATATATATATACACCTTAGCACGCATAAATAATATTATATACTTTACACATATGTCGCCATTTTTACCTATTAATGTACCCAGTGACTTCCCCTGAATTCCCTCGTGCGGACAAGTATGTTATTATGTTCCGGACCATAATAACTCATTTGTCCATCCAAGTTCATCCAGATCTCATCACTATATATTATTAGTTGATATTCAGATCCTATAATACTTAAGCTACTGGTTATATTTTAGGTATCTTTTAAAGACATCCTAATTCTTTATAACCAATGGCTCTGATACCAAGTTCTGTAACACCCCGAATTCGCAGCGGAAACGTAAACGGGATGCAACAGACACCTCTGATATCAACCACATTGTTTATAAAGAAAACTGAATACATTAATATACTTCAAATTACATTATCACGTATTTCATTACCGTCTAGGTGATACACACATCATACCATACGATACATAATTCTATTTATTATAATATATCCTAACATCCCACACGCAAATCTTACACACATCAAGCACTTAGCACGTAAGCAATCACTTCATCTTAATTGTACCTGAAAAGCAGGTGAGAAAACGGGTCAACTACGAATAGTTGGTGAGTTTCACAATTCGAGTAAACCATGATAAATCATTATCAAAATATAATATTATCGATGTAATTATGCTGAGCCCACAAGTGAAACCTCTTACTATCACACACAACCCCCGTGGCATATCCCCGGCCCACGGACCTGCCCCAAACCGCTATGTCTAATATTACATAGCAAAATATATATCAACAACAAAATAGACATGTGCAACTGGCTGGGAAACATCAGCAAATCCATGCCGGACCAGTTGGGTTTGTCAGACCAATAGTACTATCCACACTCTACCGGCTTTCAGTTAATCACTCGTGTTCCGGGGCCTTAGAATGTTAGCAACTCAGACAATTACCATCTTAGTACATTTCCGTACGATTCCCGTACAATAAAATATATATAAATCCACGCAAATCAATGCGTTCAGTATGTACTTAAACCTTTCAGTAGTAACATGCTTCCGCCCCGGGAAAATATTTGAAAACAATTCAGAAAAAGGGGCTCGTGAAACTCACCTTGGCACATGCAAGCAGGTAACAACAATCATTATCAGTTAACACGTCCAATCTGTAATATGATCCCTACGATCGTTACTATACACTCATTATTAATATAACTTTAACCAAGTTAACCGGTACATCTGGGGACACTGTTAACCAGCACTGTACACATTCCGGGGCAATGTTAACCCAGAAACACATCTAGGGACATCTGGGGACACTGTTAACCCAGTACTGTACCCATTCCGGGGGCAATGTTAACCCAGAAACACTTCTCCGGACTCAGATTGTGATATCGTTTAGGGTTCAATGGTCAAAATTATTATTAGTCGTTTTTCCCGTTTTGCGTGCCTAGCACGGTTATCCGTTTTTACGTTCCAAAAATGAGTTTGGTCACACACGACCCGAAAATAGTTGTTGACTGATAATTTAGTTAAAGTTGTGAAATTAGAGCTCGGTTTAGACGCCCCGTTTGGCCGCGGGACCCGTTTCCGTTTTTGGCGTACCGGAAACTGTTAAATCGGTTAAAAAAAATACCCAAATCATCCGAATTATTTTCGGATGATTCATTTTTACTTGTTTAACTCAATTATATGAAAATAGTTCATTTTTAGGGTTTTTATACACCAGTCAGTTCGTTTAAGCGAACTTTACCGGTTTACGCGTTTTAAGCTATAAAAGTTTGTTTTTATTTTCTTTTTAGCACAAATAATTATCCGTTTAGCCTCGGATCTTGAAATTTTGTACAAATCACTTTTTGACAGTGGGGAATTTTATAAAAATATTTTCAGAATTAATTTTTATATTTAAAATTTATTTATCTATTTTTAAACACCATTTAAACACTAAATATGTCGTAAATACCAAACGACCTTAGAAAAATCCCAAATTTTTCCTGGATGTCCCCTGCCATCCACATAGTCCCCTGTAATTTTTCCAGAACCAAAATCTTCTTTACATGCCATTTTCACTAAAACCGAGCTAGAAAACCCTAGAACTCGTTTAACCAAAAAGCCCACTTAGACTTCTCCAACTGACCTAAAATTTTGTTTGTGACATATACATGATATAAAAAGCTTATCTGAAATTTTCCAGAATTTAACATGATATTTAACTATTTTTCACCATTTTTAGCCACAACCGAGCATTAAATTCACCAAATATTCATCCTTTGTCCAAAAATTCACAGAACTCTTATTTTCATGTGTTTAAAACCTTTGTCAAATTTCATGACCTAACTCTAAACCTACCACAATCTGTCCAAAAACTCCAAAACCGAACATAACCGAATATACCTTTCGTTTTCCGCCACTACAAGCTACAAACTCGTCTTTCCGCCTTATCTACCACTAAACACAGAACCTACAACCAACATACCACAATACCAAGCAAGTTAAACTCACGATCAAGCCTCTTACACTATAGTTTCGGTTATGATTCAAAAACAAAGATTTAAACCGTAAAAATTCGTTCTTGGTTCATTTAACTCCTTTCTTGGACCAAGATCCCTTGTATAACCCGTATACATCACTTGATCATGCAAGAATCGGTTTTCATCTTTGAAACCTCATTTTCTTGCAAACAAACTCAAGAAACGAAGATGAACACGTACATAACTCGATTTTTACCTCGGTTTTCTTGCTAAAAATCTCGGTTTTGGATCATGAAGTTGAGAGGATTGAAGAACTTGTTGAATTGTTGTGTAAAAAAAAGAAAAAGGAATGGGGTTAATGGGAAGGTCCGATCGGAACTCATGGGGGGTGGGGTGGGACCCACTTCTCTATTCCTAGCCACACAATTGGATTCCCGTAATCCGTATAATGTTTTGGATAATCTGGTTCAGTTCGTTTTTCGGTTAAATGTCTAATTCGGCTTAAAACGAGGCTAAAACGGTCGTTTTTCCGTTAAATTGAAATTTATATAAAACCACTTTAAAAAACTTAAACCATGACTTCCATTAACTTAAAATACCATGTTATTAATAATTGCGCATCTTTTTCGGCTCGATCGATTGTCTCTTGCTCGGTTTGGTATTAAAGGTTTCGTTTAACGTACCGACGTACCATTAAATCGAAAATTCTTTTTCTGTGCCGTACTTTACTTATCCCGAAGCATTAATGCTTCGTAGAATCACTAAATATTATAGATATCGTCTATAATTGAACCCTCGATTCGTTCGGGTTTCAATAACTATCGATCGATTGATCGCATATTCAATACGATGAATTATATATTCACGTACAATCAATACAGTGAACCATGTATCCTCGTATAATTACTGTGGTAATTCATGTACCAGACATTAAATATGACGTAACGATGGTCTACCGGTTAGGGTATACCTGGTTTAGTCGGAATCGTTACACCAGCAATACTTGCACGATTCACAGGACCAAACAAATCCATACGTTCCAGAGGAGTATCAATGGAATTAATTAACTTAGATAAGTGTGACTTTTTCTTCTGTTTGCCCTTTTTGCATGCAACACGGTGATTGGTCAGCTTGAAGTGTTTCAGTGAAACCCCATCTGCCAAATCATTTGCTATCAGTTAGTTCATGTTTCTGAAATGAATGTGACCCATACGCCTATGCCACATAATTGAATCTTTCTCCGTTGCTTTTGTGACAAAACACATTTCAAAAGAAGTAGAAGCCGATACCTTAGTACTCATATTAAGCAAATAAATATCATTTGACCGAGGAGACAGCATAACAACCATGTCTTCTGGAATGACATAGCCCGGTTTGAGTATTATACTGTAACACCCCGTAACCGCAGCGGAAACGTACACGGGATGCAACAGACACATCTGATATCAACAGCATTGCTTATAAAGAAAATACCACTACATTAATTTATAACATATTACATTGTTGCGAGTTTCATTACTGTCTAGGTGTTACACACATATTTTACCGATAAGACATTAATAAATTCATTACGAAACAAAGAGCAGCAAGCTTCCAACAGGTAGCACAGATAGTTAAGCAAACATCAATCAATCCAACTTGGGCATACCTAGAAAACATGTAAAGAAAACGGGTCAACTACGAATAGTTGGTGAGTTTCACTAATTTAAATAAACACTGACAAATCATTTTTTAATAATCATTTATTAACCATATAATCATGCTGGGAACTATGTTACCCCAGGACATTTCCATTAACTTTCTGGGAACTATGTTACCCCAGAACAATAATAACCCCTGGGAACTATGTTACCCCAGAACAATAATAACCCCTGGGAACTATGTTACCCCAGAACAATAATAACCCCTGGGAACTATGTTACCCCAGAACAATAATAACCCCTGGGAACTATGTTACCCCAGAACAATAATAACCCCTGGGAACTATGTTACCCCAGAACAATAATAACCCCTGGGAACTATGTTACCCCAGAACAATAATAACCCCTGGGAACTATGTTACCCCAGAACAATAATAACCCCTGGGAACTATGTTACCCAAGAACAATAATAACCCCTGGGAACTATGTTACCCCAGAACAATAACACATGATAAACATTTTATATATTCTGTGCATCAGACCATATATATATAAATGTACAAGTATTTCCATACGATCGGTATGTACTTAAATACTTTAAATAAGACATGTTTTCCGCCCCGGGAAAATATAATTAAAACAATTCATTAAAAGGGGCTCGTGAAAACTCACCTTGTTGTGAGTTGGTGAGTAATATAAGGAACAGCTACGTGCCTGGATCTGTAATATAATATCTAGTCGTTACTATATAATTCCCATAACTTAAATACGTATCAATCGGTACATCTGGGAACATTGTTAACCCAGTACTGTACTCGATTCGGGGACAATGTTAACCCCGTGACACTTCTAAGGACTCAGATTGACATTGCTTAGAGTTTGACAGTCAATTTAGTTAAGGTGATGAAATTATAGCTCGGTTTGACACCCCGTTTGGCCGTGGGGCCCGTTTCCGGTATTTCGGTGCCGGAAACGGTAAAATCGGGTAAAATTACCCAAATCATCCGAATTATTTTCGGATGATTTATTTTTACTTAATTTACTTAGATTTATGAAATAGTCTATTTTTAGAGTTTTCATGTACCAGTCAGCTCGCTTATGCGAACTATGCCGGTTTACACGTTTTAAGCTTTAAAAACTTGTTTTTATGTTCTTTTTAGCACAAATAATTACCCGATTAGTCTCGGGTCTTGAAATTTTGCACAAAACTTAATTTGACAGTAAGGAATTTTGTAAAAATTTTCCAGATTTATTTTCTTATATTTACATTTATTTATCTATTTTTAAATCTTATTAAAATACTAAATATATCAAAAATACCAAAACACTTTAGAAAATTCCCAAATTTTTCTGGGATGATCTTTATCATCCTCATAACTTTCTGGAATTTTCCCAGATTTATTTTCCTACATTTACATTTATTTATCTATTTTTAAATCTTGTTAAAACACTAAATATATGAAAAATACCAAAACACTTTAGAAAAATCCCAAATTTTTCTGTGATGATCTTTATCATCCTCATAACTTTCTGGAATTTTCCCAGATTTATTTTCCTACATTTACATTTATTTATCTATTTTTAAATCTTGTTAAAACACTAAATATATGAAAAATACCAAAACACTTTAGAAAAATCCCAAATTTTTCTGAGATGATCTTTATCATCCTCATAACCTCCTGGAATTTTTCCAGAATTTAAAACTTATTTTTCAAGCCATTTTCACCCAAAACCGAGCTAGAAAGCCCTAGAACTCGTTTCACCGAAAAGCCTACTTAGACTTTTCCAACTGAGCTCAAATTTTGTGGGTGACTTTTATATGTTATAAAAAGCTTATCTTAAATTTTCCGGAATTTTTCATCATGTTTTGCTATTTTTCACTATTTTTGGCCAAAACCGAGCATTAAATTCACCAAATATTCATCTTTTATCCAAAAATTACCAAAAATTCACAGATCTCATATTTTCATGTGTAGATCATCTCTGTGAAATTTCGTGACCCGACTCTAAGCACACGTAAATCTGTCCATTTTTTCATAACACACAAAAACCGAACTATCTTGTGTTTTCTAGCTTTAGATCGCAAGGATCTCGGTTTCTAGCCTTTGCTAGCCGCTAGATACAACACTTACAAGCACAATAACACTATACCAAGCAAACTATACCAACAATCAAACCATTTCTTTCATAGTGTCGGTTTTTAAGTAAAAACAAAGGTTTTAACCGTAAAAATCCGTTCTCGACTCTTTTTACTCATTTCTTGGACCAAGATCCTTTGTATAACTTGTATACATCCCTTGATCATACGAGAACCGGTTCCATCTCGGGTTTTTACCCATATTTCACTTGGAACCTCTTGTTCTTGCAAAACAACTCAAAGTAAAGAAACCAACACCAAAGATCATGTATTATAACATGTTTATACCTTGTGTTCTTGATTAGAAGAGGTGGATTTGATGAACACTTGAAAGTATGAAAGGATTTGAGAGAGTTTTGGGAGAGTTTTGGGTTAAAAAAAAGAAAATGATAGATAATATGAACATGGGGGGGGTGGCCGGCCATATGTGGGGGTGTGGGGGGGGCCCACATCTCAAATATTGTCCACACATTTGGATTATGCAATCCGGATAATGTTGTGGATAATCTGGTTCAGTTCGTTTCTCGTTTAAACTCGTAATTCGGCTTAAAACGAGCATAATATGGTCGTTTTTCGGGTTAAAATAAAATTTACATACAACCGACTTAAAAACTTTAAAAACTTAACCCCTGACATTAAAACATCATATTATCGGTATTTGTGCATCTTTTTCGGTTTGATTGATCGTCTCTTGCTTGGTTTGGTGTTAAAGGTTTCGTTTAGCGTACCGACGTACCATTAAATCGAAATCCTTTTTCTGTGCTATAATTCACCTATCCCGAAGCATTAATACTTCGTATATATCACTAAACATTATATACGTCGTCTATAATGTAATTCCCGATCCGTTCGGGTTTCAATAACCGATCATTGATTAGTTGTAATCCCAATACGATTCACTATATAATCGAGTATGATTCGTACTATGAATCATATAAACTCGTATATATGTACTATAACACATATAATCAATATTTAAATGACACGTAAATAGTATATTCCGGCTAGGGTATACCTGGATTTGCCGGAATCGTTACATTCTCCCCCCGTTATAAAAATTTCGTCCTCGAAATTTTACGCGTCCACTACTTCCTTTTGAGGAAATAGGTGGGGGTATTTCTTCCGAAATTCATCCTTTCGTTCCCAAGTAAATTCTGGGCCTCGTTGTGAATTCCATCTAACTTTGACCAACGAGATCTTATTGTGTCTAAGTTGCTTGATCTTACCGTCCACTATTTCGATGGGCTCCTCTACGAAGTTGAGCCTATCACTTATTTGCACACCCTCTAAGGGTAACACCGATGTTTCATCCGCCAGACATCTTTTCAAATTCGACACATGAAACACGTTATGAACTGCACTTAGTTCCTCAGGCAGTTCTAGTCGGTAAGCTACCGGACCGATCTTTGCAGTAATAATGAATGGTCCAATATATCTAGGGGCCAACTTCCCCGCCTTTCCAAACCTGACCACTCCTTTCCAGGGTGATACTTTCAAATATACTTTTTCACCCTTCTCAAATGACAACGGTTTTCGACGGGTATCGGCATAACTCTTCTGCCGATCCCGCGCGGCTTTCAGGTTGTTCTTAATTTCAAGAATCTTGCTGGTCGTCTCCTGGACCAGATCCGATCTAATGATCTGCGGGTCACCCACTTCAGACCAGCAAAGTGGTGATCGGCACTTCCGCCCATACAATGCTTCATAAGGTGCTGCCTTTATACTGCTGTGATAACTGTTATTATAGGAAAATTCAACGAGTGGGAGATGTTGATCCCAATTTCCCTTAAAGTCCAGTACGCAAGCACGAAGCAAATCCTCCAAAGTTTGAATGGTCCTCTCAGACTGACCATCGGTCTGAGGGTGGTAAGCTGTGCTTAGGTCAATACGTGTTCCCAATGCTTCTTGGACAGCTTGCCAAAGTTTGGAGGTGAAATGGCTATCCCTATCGGAGATGATCGAGATGGGGATGCCATGACGAGACACTATTTCATTTATATAAATTTGCGCAAGTCTCTCAGTGTTAAAAGTATTCCTAATTGGAATAAAATGTGCCGATTTGGTTAATCGATCCACGATTACCCAAATCGCATCATGACCTCGGGGTGTCTTGGGGAGATGTGTCACAAAATCCATTGTGATCTGCTCCCACTTCCATTCAGGAATTTCCGGCTGTTGCAACATTCCCGAAGGTTTCTGGTGCTCCGCCTTAACTCTCGCACACGTCGTACACTTGCCGACGTATGTGGCTATATCCTTTTTCATTCCTGGCCACCAGTAAAATTCTTTCACATCCTTGTACATTTTATCCGATCCCGGATGTATGGAATATTTCGATTTATGAGCTTCGTCCATGATTAAATCACGAAGGTCATGGAGGGTCGGGATCCACATCCGATTTTTGAAATAAAGAATTTCGTCCACACGCTGTTCGAAATTCTTCTCATTCCCGTAAAGTCCTTCTTTAACCAATTGGCCCTCTTTCAACGCCTCGCGTTGAGCGACTCGAATTAAATCTGAAAGGTTCGACTGGACTATCATCCCCAACGCTCGCACACGTAGTGGCTTGACTCGATCCTTTCTACTCAAGGCATCGGCTACAACGTTAGCCTTGTCGGGGTGATATCGTATGTCACAGTCATAGTCACTCAGCAACTCGACCCATCTTCGTTGCCTCATATTCAGTTCTTTCTGATCGAATATGTGTTGCAAACTTTTATGATCAGTGAATATGGTGCACTTTGTACCGTAGAGATAGTGTCTCCAGATTTTAAGTGCAAAGATGACTGCTCCCAGTTCCAAGTCATGAGTAGTGTAGTTTTACTCATGAACTTTTAACTGTCGAGACGCATAGGCTATGACCTTTTTATTTTGCATTAACACGCATCCTAACCCTCTACGGGATGCGTCACAATATACAACAAATCCATCGTCTCCGTCGGGGAGACTTAAGATTGGCGCTTGGCACAATCTTTGTTTTAGCGTTTGAAACGCCGTTTCCTGCTCTTCACCCCATTCATATTTCCGATCCTTTTGAGTCAGGAGGGTTAAAGGTTGGGCGATGCTGGAAAAGTTCTCTATAAATCGACGATAGTATCCAGCTAAGCCTAAGAATTGGCGGATTTCTTTCGGAGATTTAGGCGCTTGCCAATTCTTAATAGCTTCAACCTTACTCGGATCAACGTGTATTCCTTGGTGGTTTATAACATGACCGAGGAATTGCACCTCTTGCAACCAGAAGTTACACTTGGAGAATTTTGCATATAACTTCTCCTGATCCAGGAGCTCTAAAACTAACTTTAAGTGTTGCTCGTGCTCCTCTTTACTCTTCGAGTATATCAAAATATCGTCAATAAATACAATGACGAACTTGTCGAGATAGGGTTTACAGACTCGGTTCATGAGATCCATGAACACTGCTGGCGCATTTGTTAGCCCAAAAGGCATAACTAAAAATTCGTAGTGGCCGTAGCGAGTCCGAAACGCGGTTTTTGGGATATCCTCCTCTTGAATTCTAACTTGGTGGTATCCCGATCTAAGATCAATTTTTGAGAAATAGCTCGCACCTTGTAGTTGGTCGAACAAATCATCGATTCGGGGAAGAGGATATCTATTTTTGATGGTTAATTTGTTCAATTCCCTGTAGTCAATGCACATTCGAAGGCTTCCGTCCTTCTTTTTCACAAATAGTACAGGTGCACCCCACGGGGAATAACTGGGACGTATAAATCCCTTATCCAACAATTCCTGCAACTGGTTGGATAGTTCTTGCATCTCGGACGGTGCAAGTCTGTAAGGGGCCTTAGCAACAGGGCCGGCTTGAGGTAATAAGTCGATTCTGAATTCGACTTGTCGGGTTGGCGGTAATCCAGGAAGTTCCTCTGGAAAAACTTGTGGAAATTCGCGTACCACGGGAATATCGTCCACCCGTTTTTCCTCAGAATCAGCGGCCGTCAGGCTCGCTAGATACGCCACACATCCCTGACGTATATATTTCAACACCTTGAGGTGGGATATAAATGGTATCATGGTGCCGGATTTTTCTCCCTGCACTAATACCTCCTCGTCATCCGACACTCGGATCTTGACGGTTTTCTTTTCACAGTTTATTTCTACCCTATTACGAGCCAACCAATCCATTCCCACTATCACGTCAAAACTACCCAATTCTACCGGTAGTAAGTCAATCAGGAAGGATTGTTCGCTTAGAATAAAAGGGCAATTCCGAACAATCCGATTAACTATCATGGTTTTACCGTTAGCGACCTCTACGGTGTAGGGTTCTATGGTTTCACCAGTAGGAAGGTTTGCTATCGAAAGGAATCTAACGGAGACAAAACTTCTATCGGCGCCTGTATCAAATAATACAGAAGCGTAATGATCAGAGACGAGGAAGGTACCTGTCACTACGCGGGGGTCCTGGCGCGCCTCGTTCGCTCCCATCACAAATGCCCGGCCTCGCGCCGGATTGGACGACGATGGCTGACCCGCGAGTTGTCTCCCGTTTCCTCCCTGATTCAGTTTCGGGCAGTTCCTTTTGAAGTGATCCGTGCTGCCGCATTCGTAGCAAGCACGGCTAGTGGTCACCATCTGGTTTCCTTGCGGGTTCTGCTGTCGGGCTGGTTGAGTTCTAAATGGTTGCGCCCGAATAGGTTGTGGTTGACGGTTCAGGTTGTTCAGATTTGTCTTACAATTTGGTGCGTAGTGTCCAACCCTGCCACACCGGTGGCACACCACCTCCTTGCACACGCCACTATGGTGGTAACCACATTTCCCGCATTTAGGAAACGTTCCCCTCTGCGGTTCTTGCCTTCCGCCCGAACTAGTCATGGCATAGCTCTGGGCAGCGGGCCTAGCTCGTTTGTTTTGCTGTTTCTCTCGGATCCTATTGTCATATGTACCTCGCTTTCCCCCAGCCGACTCTCCCGTCGCCTTTATCGATCCGCTCCTTAAGAAATCATACGTGACAATACCAGCCTGTGTCACTGCACCCTCATACGTCTGGTGCCCTCCCGCGTTAACTATGCTCCTCACTACTGGAGTAAGTCCCCAAATATAACGTTCCACCCTTTTTGACTCTGGGGTGACCAACCACGGCACTAATCGTGACAGTTCATTAAACCGGTTGGTATATCCCAAGTGGTCCGCCCCATGCATCTCTAGGTTCCACAACTCATGTTCCAGTTTCTGCAATTCATTCTTTGGGCAGAAATGTTTCAAAACAAGGTCCTTAAGCTCTGCCCAGGTCATGCGGTTTGTCGCCGCTTGACCTCGAGTCTGTACTATGGTGTTCCACCATGTCAAGGCATGGTCTGTGAACGTACAGGTGGCGTACTTAACGACACAATCCTCGGGACAGTTGCTGATATTTACCACTGATTCTATTTTCTCTAACCATTTCACTAACCCATTCGGTCCTTCCGACCCGTTAAATTCTAAAGGCTTGCATAACATAAAGTCCTTGATTGAACAACCCCTGGATGGTCCAGTGCGGTTGGTCTCTACAGTAGGGATAGGACCATTACTGTCGGTAGCGACCACCGTAGGCGGTGCGTCATTACTCGGAATCGTGTTATCGGTAGGTGGAGGATTAGCATTATGTTCCCCGCCATTATTTATGGGCGTTTGATTGCTCGGAGGGGTTGGATTAGATGAATTATTAATACTGGCGGCGATGCGCGATACTATATCCGGTATCGCCGCCTCCAACTGTTGAGCAATCAAACGGCTCACATCTACTTCCGATACTTTCGTTGATCGTTTCGGTGCCATTCTACACAATCATCAAAGAAATATATATAATCAATACCATCTCAAAATATAAAACACAATACATACTTCATTCATTAGTAAACATTGATTCATATTACACAAACATCAATTTACATACTTCCAGTCAACATTACATAACTACGTTTTAATACAAAGGGCCTATGTTGGTATCATCCTCGACATAACCCGCAATGGGTCAGTGCTTGAATGATACCCAAAAGTATCGATAATGATATGCCCTACAAGAGACCCCCTATGGGCCAGTGGTTGTACTATAACTAAACAAGATTCACTCCGTGTTAGTATCACCACTAACTACTTACACGGAGTATCAAAAAGCGGTTCAAGATTCTACCATCCAACACGTCTACACATGGTGGTAAACCAACCCCACCAACACCGCCACCAGCACCACCAGCACCGCCATCATAACCCGCATTCGGATTTCCATCTGGTCGATCAACCAGTGGGAGTATGAGCACTCCCTTTTTAACTGGTTAATAGCATACTGGTGGTCCAGTATGCTGTCCCCGAGGTACGCCCGCCTCTGTACCCCCACGACCAGGGCGGCAGAGTGCTCGTTCACCTGCTCGGTGAGAACACGTAGCCAAGCCGCCAAGTCCCGCTCCTGCCTTGGCAGACCCCACACAGGTAGGGTTGCAGGCTCGGGTTGGGGGCGGGAAGACTCGCCCCGGTGGTATGTGGATCTGGGTGGGGTAACAGTGGGCGGAACATACGGGGCACTGATCCGCGCCGTGAGGCGGGGACCGTGTCTGGGGGGAATCGGGGTGGTCTGTGGTGCGGGCGGGGTAGGAGACCTGGTAACCCTAGCAGGGGAGGGTACACTAGCACTCCTAGCTGGGGTGGTCTGTCTAGAAGTACTATGACTAGCCTCCGAAGGCTCGGAGCTGGGTGCTACACTTGGGCTTCCAGAGGCCCCGGAACTAGCCTCTTCCGGGTCCTCTTCCGTCGACACACTAGGTGTTCTTGCCATTATACCTGCAAACAAGTTAACAAACATATAGTCCTTTTCGTAGTGTAATTCATAATTAAATTAACACATACTTATTTATACAACTTTACCACATAATAATATTATCATATATTTACACATATGTTGCCAATTTTACCTATTTAAGTCCCCCGTGACTTCCCCTGAATTTCCTCGTGCAGACAAGTCTGTTATTATGTTCCGGACCATAATAACCCACTTGTCCATCCAAGTTCATCCCGATCTCGTCACAATATATTATTAGTTGATATTCAGATCCTATAATACTTGAGCTACTGGTTATATTTTAGGTATCTTTTTCAGACATCCTAATTCTTTATAACCAATGGCTCTGATACCAAGTTCTGTAACACCCCGTAACCGCAGCGGAAACGTACACGGGATGCAACAGACACATCTGATATCAACAGCATTGCTTATAAAGAAAATACCACTACATTAATTTATAACATATTACATTGTTGCGAGTTTCATTACTGTCTAGGTGTTACACACATATTTTACCGATAAGACATTAATAAATTCATTACGAAACAAAGAGCAGCAAGCTTCCAACAGGTAGCACAGATAGTTAAGCAAACATCAATCAATCCAACTTGGGCATACCTAGAAAACATGTAAAGAAAACGGGTCAACTACGAATAGTTGGTGAGTTTCACTAATTTAAATAAACACTGACAAATCATTTTTTAATAATCATTTATTAACCATATAATCATGCTGGGAACTATGTTACCCCAGGACATTTCCATTAACTTTCTGGGAACTATGTTACCCCAGAACAATAATAACCCCTGGGAACTATGTTACCCCAGAACAATAATAACCCCTGGGAACTATGTTACCCCAGAACAATAATAACCCCTGGGAACTATGTTACCCCAGAACAATAATAACCCCTGGGAACTATGTTACCCCAGAACAATAATAACCCCTGGGAACTATGTTACCCCAGAACAATAATAACCCCTGGGAACTATGTTACCCCAGAACAATAACACATGATAAACATTTTATATATTCTGTGCATCAGACCATATATATATAAATGTACAAGTATTTCCATACGATCGGTATGTACTTAAATACTTTAAATAAGACATGTTTTCCGCCCCGGGAAAATATAATTAAAACAATTCATTAAAAGGGGCTCGTGAAAACTCACCTTGTTGTGAGTTGGTGAGTAATATAAGGAACAGCTACGTGCCTGGATCTGTAATATAATATCTAGTCGTTACTATATAATTCCCATAACTTAAATACGTATCAATCGGTACATCTGGGAACATTGTTAACCCAGTACTGTACTCGATTCGGGGACAATGTTAACCCCGTGACACTTCTAAGGACTCAGATTGACATTGCTTAGAGTTTGACAGTCAATTTAGTTAAGGTGATGAAATTATAGCTCGGTTTGACACCCCGTTTGGCCGTGGGGCCCGTTTCCGGTATTTCGGTGCCGGAAACGGTAAAATCGGGTAAAATTACCCAAATCATCCGAATTATTTTCGGATGATTTATTTTTACTTAATTTACTTAGATTTATGAAATAGTCTATTTTTAGAGTTTTCATGTACCAGTCAGCTCGCTTATGCGAACTATGCCGGTTTACACGTTTTAAGCTTTAAAAACTTGTTTTTATGTTCTTTTTAGCACAAATAATTACCCGATTAGTCTCGGGTCTTGAAATTTTGCACAAAACTTAATTTGACAGTAAGGAATTTTGTAAAAATTTTCCAGATTTATTTTCTTATATTTACATTTATTTATCTATTTTTAAATCTTATTAAAATACTAAATATATCAAAAATACCAAAACACTTTAGAAAATTCCCAAATTTTTCTGGGATGATCTTTATCATCCTCATAACTTTCTGGAATTTTCCCAGATTTATTTTCCTACATTTACATTTATTTATCTATTTTTAAATCTTGTTAAAACACTAAATATATGAAAAATACCAAAACACTTTAGAAAAATCCCAAATTTTTCTGTGATGATCTTTATCATCCTCATAACTTTCTGGAATTTTCCCAGATTTATTTTCCTACATTTACATTTATTTATCTATTTTTAAATCTTGTTAAAACACTAAATATATGAAAAATACCAAAACACTTTAGAAAAATCCCAAATTTTTCTGAGATGATCTTTATCATCCTCATAACCTCCTGGAATTTTTCCAGAATTTAAAACTTATTTTTCAAGCCATTTTCACCCAAAACCGAGCTAGAAAGCCCTAGAACTCGTTTCACCGAAAAGCCTACTTAGACTTTTCCAACTGAGCTCAAATTTTGTGGGTGACTTTTATATGTTATAAAAAGCTTATCTTAAATTTTCCGGAATTTTTCATCATGTTTTGCTATTTTTCACTATTTTTGGCCAAAACCGAGCATTAAATTCACCAAATATTCATCTTTTATCCAAAAATTACCAAAAATTCACAGATCTCATATTTTCATGTGTAGATCATCTCTGTGAAATTTCGTGACCCGACTCTAAGCACACGTAAATCTGTCCATTTTTTCATAACACACAAAAACCGAACTATCTTGTGTTTTCTAGCTTTAGATCGCAAGGATCTCGGTTTCTAGCCTTTGCTAGCCGCTAGATACAACACTTACAAGCACAATAACACTATACCAAGCAAACTATACCAACAATCAAACCATTTCTTTCATAGTGTCGGTTTTTAAGTAAAAACAAAGGTTTTAACCGTAAAAATCCGTTCTCGACTCTTTTTACTCATTTCTTGGACCAAGATCCTTTGTATAACTTGTATACATCCCTTGATCATACGAGAACCGGTTCCATCTCGGGTTTTTACCCATATTTCACTTGGAACCTCTTGTTCTTGCAAAACAACTCAAAGTAAAGAAACCAACACCAAAGATCATGTATTATAACATGTTTATACCTTGTGTTCTTGATTAGAAGAGGTGGATTTGATGAACACTTGAAAGTATGAAAGGATTTGAGAGAGTTTTGGGAGAGTTTTGGGTTAAAAAAAAGAAAATGATAGATAATATGAACATGGGGGGGTGGCCGGCCATATGTGGGGGTGTGGGGGGGGCCCACATCTCAAATATTGTCCACACATTTGGATTATGCAATCCGGATAATGTTGTGGATAATCTGGTTCAGTTCGTTTCTCGTTTAAACTCGTAATTCGGCTTAAAACGAGCATAATATGGTCGTTTTTCGGGTTAAAATAAAATTTACATACAACCGACTTAAAAACTTTAAAAACTTAACCCCTGACATTAAAACATCATATTATCGGTATTTGTGCATCTTTTTCGGTTTGATTGATCGTCTCTTGCTTGGTTTGGTGTTAAAGGTTTCGTTTAGCGTACCGACGTACCATTAAATCGAAATCCTTTTTCTGTGCTATAATTCACCTATCCCGAAGCATTAATACTTCGTATATATCACTAAACATTATATACGTCGTCTATAATGTAATTCCCGATCCGTTCGGGTTTCAATAACCGATCATTGATTAGTTGTAATCCCAATACGATTCACTATATAATCGAGTATGATTCGTACTATGAATCATATATACTCGTATATATGTACTATAACACATATAATCAATATTTAAATGACACGTAAATAGTATATTCCGGCTAGGGTATACCTGGATTTGCCGGAATCGTTACATATACACTCCTTGTCATTAAATATAGTGGTGTACTTTTTATCACTAATTTGAGACACGCTCAACAAATTGTGTTCCACTTTATCACAATAATTTGCTTTCTCAAATGTAATACGACCATTGACACGTCTCCTTGTAATTTTCCCCCAGAATTACCCGCGAATGCTACATAACCCCCTTGAATATTCTTGACATTGGTTAGTAGGTCAACATTTCTGATAATATGACGAGTGCATCTACTATCCATAATCCAGTTTTCACCAGATATAGTCTTGGATAAACTCTACACATAAAGGTAAAATGATTAGTTCAAAAAGGCAGCTCAGGCCTCAGTCTTGGGCATCTCTTTAATTTCACTTAAAGAGTTCATTTTGATTTAATCCAAATGCGGTTTAGCTACTTGTTAATAAGTCACAGGCCATTTCGACTATCATGTCAAGTATGCAGCTGAGCTACATTTGTGTTCACATATTTACAAATTGGTTCTGTAGGAACAAATTTGGGTTTTATTTAACTTTGCTTTCATAAACATGAATCACCTTGCGTGGATTCAAATTAGAAAACATAATGTGAGTCTCATCATCACACTACATGGGTCTTTTCAGAATTTCTTTGATCAAAGGAACTGATTTAGATTGTTCTTTGATAAACGGATGAATATTCTGTGATTTCTTCATTTCACAGTTTCTTACAACGTGACCACGTTCACCACATAAGAAGCATGTTCCCGTATCAACAAACATACATTGTGGTTTGTCAAAAACTAGCGCAACAGAAGTTTGATGAGAAACACCAGGAACATGTACTTGGTTCAAGTCATCAGACGTAACATATTTCTTTTTCATATAAAAATCAAGATTTGAACAATTAGAGAAACTCTGTAACGTGTCAGTTCCAGTTGAGTTAACAAATTGAACTATCTTAACATATTTTAACAATTGTTTTGCTTTAACCAATGGATCTGTTGTGTTTGATAATTAAGATTTAGCAAAGGCATGTTCAAGATCTTATATCTTTGAAGTTTCAATGTTAAAGACACTCTTGACCAACTCTGTTTTGATCAAATTAACGCCTTGTTCTTGAGTTTTTTAACCAAGGAAAGAAAAGGAAAGGAAATGGAAGGGAAGGGAAGGGAAGGAATTTTTTTTTAATCAAGTGTGTTCTTGAGTTGGAAGGAAATTAGAGGAAAGGAAAGGATAACTATGTTAAAAAATAGTTATCCTTAGTAATCATCTCATCTTTGGGAGGATAACTTATTGAGAAAATACATTAATTTAATCCCTCCTAACTCCTCCTACTCCTTTCCTTTCCATAACTCAAGAACACCCATTTTTTAACTATCATTAGTTTTCCTTTCCTTTACCTACTTTAAAAAACTCAAAAACAGAACGTAAGTGAGAATATTTTTTTAGTGAATACTTTGCAAAACCTTTTAACTTAAACACACGACCAGAGTTTTCATTAGAAAGAGCTGGATTGATGAACCGCATCAAAACCTCATCAGAAATTTTTGGTTTTACTTATTTCCTAGCCTTAACCTTAGATGGCTTAGTCTCTTTTATTTAAAATGTGCTTGAACCGTACACAGCTTTCTCAAATTCATGAGGTTCACACAAAATGTGATTCGAACGTGGAATATTCGATTCTTTGTGTACAATTTCTGGTTCAACTACATCCTCAATAATGGCTTTCACATTAAAGACTCTATTATTTTGAATATGTGGTTTTTGAGTTGATGCTTTACAGGAAATTTTTCTTTGTCAATTTGTTTCAGTTTCTCCACATGAATGACTGGTTCAATTACAACTTCTTCCTTTCCCGGAAATGGATTTTGAGAATAGTCATCTTGGAAGAGGAATCTCAGAAAATCCTAAAACATTTTTAGAACCCTTTTGTTTTCCAGATACTTCAATGATTTCATTAAAGAAAAAGGATGAATTTCTAAACTTGTCTAATTTGCTTTTCAACTCTAGAACCTCATTTTCAAGCTCTGTTATTTAGTTCTATGTTTGAGAATTCCTTGAAACTGTTTTTCATTAATGGTCATTTTTACAGAAAGTTCTGCTTCCAGATCATGATTGCTTACAGACAATCCATCAATTTTATCCTTAGATATTTTTTGTGACTCTAATGATTGTCTGTATGTATCCTTTATTGAAGCAAGTTCTTTCATTAATGAATAATTTTGAGCATTAATTAAATCAATTTTTGACATAAATGTTTCACACTTAGAGCAAGACGCATTTTCTGATATTTTAACAGAATAGATGAAGAACTGACCTCGTCTATTTTTGACATGCAAGCAAAGGTAGGTGGTTTCATGTTACAAGAAACATCTGAATCTGATTCAGTTTTAACTTTACTTTAAGAAGTCAATCCCACTCCACTGGCATCTTGAAAATTCTCCACTTGATCAAACATTTCAAGATTAGCTTGATTTCCATGGCCCAACAGTCGTTGATTCCAATCAATTCCTTCAACTATGAGTAAAGCTTGTGATCCCGCAGCCTTTGAAGAATCTCCCCAGATGGTTTATCTTTCATCTCAGTAAAAGTATTTCCTAAACTTTTGTCTTGAGAACGAGGTCCGTTGTTTTCTTTCTTCGTCTTATCACATTCCTTGGAAAATTTTCCAAACTCTTGGCAATTATAACATTCTTAATGAAATTATTTTCTTTATGTACCATGAGAAATGTCGAGTAAGAACTTGGAAGAGCATTTTTCACAATATCAATCTTATCCATCTCACTCGGTTCCATCTTTAACTTATTCATCTCAGCTATAAGATGATTGAATCTTGTAAGCATTTCTTCCACAGTCTCTCCTTTCAATAGTTTAAATTTTCAAAACTGAAACTTTAGCATCACCTTTTTGCTTTCCTCAGTATTTCCCATACTTCTCATTTAATGTGTTGAAACAAAGATACACAAATTTTAATACTTCCCACTGGATGGAAAATATTGTCGGGTAATGTCATGTGGAATATGCCTTTGTTTCAATCTCTAAAGCTTTCTTTTCTTCTTGAGAATATTGAGAAAAATCTTTTTTGGGTAAAACCAATTGTTTCAATACCAACCATAGTGTCACACCCTCAAAATCCACTAACGGAGTTTTACCGTCAGAGGGTGTGAACTAACAGGATCGGAATCATTAGTTAAAATCAAACCATAAGTAAAGTTTTCAAAACACGAAAACATTTAAGTGTAAATAAGTGCGGAAGCGTAAAACCATAAACCAAGTGTTGCGTCACGCAGGACGACTTAAAAACCCAATTAATAATAGTTTAAAAACAAGTTTCCATAAACAATAGCGTTCAAAGTAATGCATGATCCTATACCGCACGCCCGCCTCGGCTACCTGAGAATAACATACTAAAAGTGTCAACACGGGGTTGGTGAGTTCACAAGTTTATATAAAATAAAGCGTTTGCGTTTACGTTTTGCGTTTTGCGTTTGCGTTACCAGATAGTGTTAAATCAATTATATATCTATAGGTAGCTAGCCTATAAAGCAAGTATTGCTAAGTGTTCGACACCGAAGCTGACTGTTTATCATTTGCCTTGCCACCATGTCTATCCCGACCATGGTATGTGTTAGCCAAGATTACACCCACTCGACCACTAGTCGAGTTTAGCGTTGGGTGGGGTTTGTCAAACCCAGTAGTACTACTCAACAGTGACTCGCTATTATCCAATACTAAACGGTTCGATGTTATGAAGGACTTTAGTTGTTTCGTTTGCCACTTAGCCTTTACAAGTGATATATAATCTAATAACAAAATCTAAAAGCGTTTCGGAGTATGTATTCTCCCCCAGGTGAAAAAGCGTTTAAAAGAGTTAAAAGGGAAACGTGAAACTCACTGTTTGCGAAGAATTCAATAAAACAAGTCACCCAAGTGATGCGCGTCACAGAAAATCCTCACTAGCGTTCTAAAACAACAAATGAGATTTTCTAAGTGTTGGAACTACTATCGAGTCTCTAGACTCAGCACATAACACCTATGCACAAGATACGTTTCGTGTTTCGGTGGTGAATTGTGTGTGTCTCAACAAGCACATTGGTGATACGTTACATGTGTGAACAACTATTTACATATCATGTATTAATATTGTACATTACTAGCAATTACCCCACAAGGGCAATTTGGTCATAAACGTAGCAATTATTTAACAACAAGCATGTTTCATGTATTTTCACATAGTTCAGCAGCTAGTTTTATCAAGACAGAATTCTACTTGAAAGATTACTCTATTCAACATATCATAGCATATCAGTTAATTCACCAAAAATCATCACAAAAGCATGTATGAGTTAGGTTTCCAAAACTATTTTTATTGTATTTTTATTCCACATAGTTTACTCACAATGATCAAAACATTACAGTAAACTCACAGCAGTCAAAATCATGCGCAACAGAATGATATTTGTTATTCCCGTTAAATGAAAATCCCAATAAATGCAAGACCAATTGGGTTAGGTTCTTAACTCAACATATTAACTTTCAGAAATGGAACCAACCCATTTGGTCTTGTAGTTCATGAGATATGATAATTACAAAACAGCCCAACAGCAGGTCTCACAATTCAGATTTGCACTTCAGTTTTGTAAAATAATAAAATTTAACTTTTACTCGTCCAAAAATTACGAACTTGGACTTTATAGAAACTAGACTCAACATAGTACCCTGTAGTGTTAACAACCTCAACCAATTTCCACATTAACATTTAGTTACAGTTGTCTAAACATAACTTACAATCTGTTCAGTACCAGTTTTGACCTTTAATCACATTTAAATCGTTTGAGCAACCAAAACACCTCAAAATTAGGCGTGGTTGGGTTTTCTGAAAACTAGACTCAGAGAACTACCTTTTAGACTCATAATTAATCCAGTTTGGCTTTATATTTAACAAGTTACATGTCGTTCAAGTTTAACTATCTCTGCTGTCAAAACTCAGCAAGCACACACAATCTTCTAACATGCATCCTAAGCATACGACATATCCCCAAACATGCAATAAACATAATTCTTCATCAAAATCAGTATTAAACCCTCTAGGGTTTACAAACAATCGATGACCTAAAAATATTTCACCGTTCAACATCACATATGATCATCTAAATCAATAACCAAAGCATAATCAATCATCATCTAATCCATACAAAGCATAAGAACACTTAATACATGATTTACAAAGTCAGGGTTTCATGTTTATACCTTAAAAACGCAGAAACAACCAAGAGAAAGGTGAGAGATGCTTAGAAACAAGTGTGGGATGCTTCGATTATAAGAAACAAGGTCAAAACGGGTGTGATATGGGTGTGGGTGTGGCTGCCGTCGCAAAGGATGAGAGGGAGGGGGGTGAGGAGGCCGATCGGGTTTTAGAGAGAGGGAGAGGAGTTAGGGTTTATTAATATTATTAATAATAATATGTTACACCAAGGCCCCTCAACTTCTAATTGTTACTTTTCTAGCTTAAAGTAACTTGTTTGCATCTTGAGTTACTGTTCTATATAATATTATCAAATAGCACATAAACCTAACACATAATTATCAAATAATTATTGTTTGGATGTTTTTCGTTTATTCACCAATGGTTTGCGTTAACTCGTTTAGGTTTCGGTGCAATCCCGAAAGACTACATATGTAGTGATTGTCAAGCGTCATTTAAAACACTATTTTAAATGAAATGAGATGTGTGTTATAGATCAAGTGATCTTAAGTTTGAATTGACGGAGTTGGATTAACGGAATTAACCTGAAATTGACGAGTGTCACACATAGGTACTGTATAAATATCATCAAGACATCTTGATCAGTCTAGATGTACCGACCGTAGATGTGCTCTGAATCGTGGTTCCGATTTTGCAAAATCACTACATTTCAATAAACGATGACATTTTGAATGTGATCTGATCTTAGCATCGAGATGTAGCTTTTAGAATTTTTCTCATAAACATGTTTTGAGATGTCAATGCGTAGAAACTAGCCATTACAAAAATAAAAATTTAGTTTCAATAATTTCAAAACCTGATATTTGAAGGTTTAAAATGAAAACATTTGTAACGAATGGATAAGACGAATGGATGAATATGGTAAAGAATGGTGAACAGTGGCAAATGAATTAGGTTAATGAATAGAAGTATGAATTACGTGACGAATGAAGAGACAAATGAACCTCAGCTTTCACTAATGATGATAACGAATAGCTACCACAAATGAAGTTTCAGAGATGACGAATCAACACCCGAATAGCTTAACGAATAAACGAAGAATGTGGTAGCGGATGAAAGGATGTTTAAGTAAGGAATAAGTAACGGAAGAACTAAGTGCGAATGGGTATATGTAACTAACAGGTGAACGAATGATCAATGACGAATGAGTATTTATCACGAATGAATAATGACGAATCAGCTACGGTAACGAATAAAGTTGTTATTCAGTTGTAACAACCTTGACACATGGCACGAATCAGTTAGATCCTGATAGCGAATGACTATCAATCTTATAGCGAATGGATGAATTCATCATAATGAATGAATCTTATGAATAATCAAACCTTCAACAAAGGAGTTTCAGATTGGAATTTTCCATATCCAAACCATGATTCGGACAAACACAAATCAATGGATTAAACACTCAATTCTCAATCAAATCTCACAAATAACCACTTAAAATGTTCGTTTCAATCCCGCGAAAAAATCCAAACCTATCCGAACATACAATTCCAACCAAAAACCAGTCCGAAAATCCAAAATCCACCAAACAGAATCCTATGTTTCTAAAACTTACAATCTCAGTCCAATTCCATATCCAAACCACCACAATAACACAATTCAACAACTACAAAGATCACACTACCAAAACCGAATCCAATTCCAATCAATTCATCATCTAATTAATATCTCATAATGTTAATTCAAAGAAAATCAATAAAATCAACTTCGGATCTATAATTAAACTTGAATAGTAAATTATCCAATCAATTCATGACGAATTACCTTAACACAAACACAATCTAACCCTGGTTAAGATCTGATACCACTTGAGAGAGCTTGATCTATAGTCGATTGATTAATTCATATCGATTAACAAATGGATCTAGTTATATGATACGCTTATGTGTGTAATAGGTTTATTAGTAAATGAAGGTTGCGAGTAAATTGGCAGAGTAACGGCTTTGAGAGAGAATACTTTAACAACACCTAAATCATGCAGGTTGGATCAGCCTATATATAGAAGAGGAATGCCAAATTCGTTACACATTCCGTAACGAATGGCCTTCATTCGTCTTCATTACATGAAATAACAAAAAGGTATAGCGAATGACACATTCACTATATCCCATTCGTCAACATTCCATGACGAATGGATACGTATCAATAATGATTAACATCCATTCGTTAAACATCCTTAACGAATGGACACGAATAACAAAATAACTATCAATTATTTAACAGGCTTAACGAATGACTACTTATAACTTAACGAATGGGCTTGTAATTACCAAAATACCCTTACATTATAAAAATAATAATAAATACAAACGATTACAAAGACACGAGACGACCAAAACCATTCACTAACAATCAGCCTCAAGGATCCTTCATGCAGAATCAGGGATTATCGAGAACTCAACATCAAAGATTGTCGGATGTGCATGAGGGAGACATTATTCCTATACAAACTATTGCTTCCAGTGGACCAACTGTCGTAGCTGAGATGCTCTATCCCAGATATTCTTCAGGAATGCCATCCTTTAGTCAACCAAGAGGTAATAGTTACAATAATGTATCCTTAGATACTAACCATGGCTTTATGCATAATAAAGGTATCAATCAAGCTATGACTAAGGAGCTACAAAATTTAAAGGATATGATATCTAGTGTTCCAAGAACGATCAGACCTATTCTTGAAATTCTATATGGAAGTCACAGGATATCTAGGTTTGCTCCACTCATATTTGATGCTAAGATACCAAAGCATTTCCAGACTCCCAACATGAAGGTCTATGATGGCACAACTGACCCGAAAGAATACTTAGCCCAATACAGAGAAAAAATGGAGATTAACCCCATTTCAGAAAGATTCAAAGAGGCATATTTATGCAATGGTTTTGGATCCACACTAACTGGATTTTCTTTAAAATGGCTACTAAGTCTTCATCCTTTTTCAATTACTTCATTTTTCTCACTTAGTTAATCTTTTAATAATTGGTTCTCTTGTAGTAGAAAACTTGAGAAGTTAACTAGTGATTTATAGCATATTATCCAATCTCGTGATGAATTCTTAAGGGATTGTGTCACAAAGTTTGGTAGGGAAGCCTTGGAAATCCCAAACCTTGATATGGCTACGGTTGTCGAACCATTCAAGATGGGCTTGCAAAAGGATTCCCCCTTTTATGATTATCTTGTTATGACTCCATGCAGGAACCCAGATGAAGTCAGAAACATGGCTCTAAGGGTCATCAGGTTAAAGGATGAAAAGAGGTTCCAAGAAAACTTGGGTTCTTCAACAAAACATGAGCAACTCAATAAGAAACAAGGATCCTCGTACATAAATAATAACTCCAAGCCTTATTCGAAATTTAACAACTAGAATGTCCATGAAGTAGAAGAAGACGAGGATGATGAAGAATACCCTAGAATATCAGAGTACTGTGTTTCTGTTGACACTGCTGAACTAATATGTGCCACGAGGGATCTAGGGGAAAAAGCAAGATGGCCAAGAAATACCGAAAAGTCATCGTCCTTTAAAGATAAATCGAAGTGGTGTGCTTATCATGAAGACCTCGGTCACCTGACCGATGAATGCTTCGCCTTAGAAAAGAGATATGATACCTCCTCAGCAAAGATCATTTTAAAGCGTTGTTGGGCAGAAAGAAGTCAAGGATCTAAGATCCTGAAGAAGTTCCAGAAAAGGCTGCTCCACCTCTAGCAGATGCACAAATATCAACTTCATCTCTGGAGGATCAGACATCTGTGGCACTTCTTTCTCGTCAGCAAAAAGACATGCCAAAGAGACCAAGTTAGAGAATGGAGAAAGGCCTATCTGAACAACCACTTTGACTAATCAAAGAGTCATAACCTTTGATGAGGAAGATCAGATGCACATCCAGGATCCTCATCATGATGGGTTAACTATTACATTGTTTATTTCTAATCATTATGTTCACATGATTCTTGTAAATGGCGGGAGCTATGTGAACATCATCCAGGCTGATGTTCTCAAAATATGAATGTCCCCGATGCTGAGATAACTCCAAGATCCTCCTTCCTTGTTGGCTTTAGTGGTGAAACTAAGAACACGCTTGGGGACATTAAACTTCCAATATATTGAGGGAGTTAATTCTTTTCAAAATTTTGTGTTACTGACAATCTATCTTGCTGTAATGTTATCCTTGGCAGGCCTTGGATCCATAAAATGAAAGCTGTAGCTTCAACATAAGATCTATGCAGTAAGCTATCAACCCCATGGGAGTGTTGAAAATCGATAGCGATCAAGCAGAAGCTAGAAAGTACTATACTTCATCTATGAAGCCAGCTGCAAAACAAATGATTGCATAGCAATTAAAGAACCATCCTAGAAAAGTGCTGGCAGTGGGAAGGACATTAAAGAAGTATCCTTAGACCTTGAAGACCCAGAAATCAAAGTATATATAGGATCCGGTATCCTTAGTAACATTGAAGAGGATCTGGTATCCTTCCTCAAACAAGGGAAATCTAATTTTTCCTTCAAGCATTCCGACATGACAGGTATTTCTAAAGATATTATTACACATAAATTGGGTATAGATACTTCTATCAGACCTATTCACCAGAAACGGAGAAATTTTCTCCTGGGAGAAATATCATTATCCAAGAAGAAGTTGAAAAACTTCTTAAGGCAAATATGATTAGAGAAGGTACGTATCAAAGATGGTTAGCCAATGTGGTAATTGTTTCAAAGAAAAATGGAAAGTGGAGGGTATGTGTTTATTTTACTGATTTAAATAAAGCATGTCCCAAGGATGCTTTCCCCTTACCACGCATTGACTCGATGGTGGATGCTACAAGAGGACATGAGATGCCTACCTTTATGGATGCTTCATCTGGATTCCAAAAAAATCAGATGGAACCATCTGATCAAGAGGATACAACATTCATGACTCCTACTGGCATATACTGTTATATTGCTATGCCTTTTGGACTAAGAAATGCAGGGGTGTTAGTGCACGTTTTTGGTGTCCATAACAATCGAATAAGTTATAGTTAGTCTAGTATGTGTATTTAATGTATATTTATTGTAATATGGCCATTAGCTATAATGTAACGAAATAAAACTTCTTCGTGTTCAATTCGTTACTAAGGTTTAACGAATCACTTGATTCGTGAAAAAGTTTAACGAATTATTGCTCATTAGTTCTCTAATTCGTTATAATTTCACTTTTGATTCGTTATACCTAATTCGTATAATTTACATAATAACGAATTAGTCAATTCGTTATAACGAAGCGCCAATTCGTTATAACGAATCAGAATATTTAACGAATGACATTTTAAATTATTATAAAATAAAGTTTTAAATTAATTTAATATTATTTAATTAAAAAATATAATTAAAAAAATTATCTTAATTTATTTAAATATTGTTTTATTTATACTGAGTCTCGGGTCTATCTATTTTCATTTATGGCTGACGAGAACGTTCAGGACCCTCCTGCTTGCTGAGCAACAACAAGCAGTGCAGCAGCCACAATCACCAGATCTCCCTTTATTGCCGTTTGATAAACGAAATAACATTTGTGCGTTTGTCGGAACGAACTTTGCTGATGATGATACATTTGGGGAGATGCTAGCTTTTATACGTAGTTCATGTATTAGCTATGCTGTCACAGCAAATCCTGAGATTCGATTCAGTATTATTCGTCAATTCTGGAACACAGCTCGATATGTGGAGAAGGAAAATCATATAGCTGTTGAGGTGAATGGTAGACCGGTTGTGATATCAACCAAGGATATCCAACGAGTGTTTAGATTTGGTGACACTATGGATGATCAGAGTGAGTTTCATAAGGAGTTGATTAGAAGGTTATTTAACCGATTATTCTATGCTGGCGATCTTGAGATGTCCATGTATAACAAGGCGTACTTGTGTCCCACATATAAGTACTTATTACATGTCCTAATACATTGCCTTGGTGGATGGAAAGGTGATTTTGATGAATGTCGTATCATGCTTCAATCGGCATTCGTCGCGTTGATCTTGAACAAGCCTTTCAACTTCTCATAGATGATCTTCTATCGTCTCAAGGAGAATTTTCTTGTCAAGAATCGACGTGGGAAATTTCGGATGTATCCTCGGTTTATCCAACTGCTTATTCAAGATGTGATTCGTGATTTCGTGATCGATCCAACACTCTGCAATGATGTATTTAAGTTCGAACATATGAAAGCGGATACAATGAGGAGGATGAATCTGTACCGTCAAGATCCTCAACCAAGGTTCAAGCGCTTGATTGGTAATGTATATAATCCAACATTTGTATGTCTTTATGTTGATCGCTGGATCCACGATGACTCGGATTCTGAGCGTGAAGAGGGTCCAGGTGGGAATGATGGCGGTGATGGAGATGATGGTGATGATGGTGGGGATGATAACCAACGACATGCTGAGGTTGAGGCAGTTGTTGCTCAAGCTGCTCAACATAAGAGAAATGGAAAAGAGATGGCTGGTGGTGAGTCATCTAAACGACGAGTGACTGAAGGTGCTAGTATCTCATTTGGAGTTCGACCTCTAAGGTCGTCTGCTCCTCAAGGCGGTTCCGCTTAATACTAGCACCCCAGATTACACTTTGACGACCACACTCACATCGGATCCTAGGCTTGGTATGATTCCACAATCTGTCTTATCTACTTTACCAAGGCATACTGCTGCTACATCGGTGATTTCACCTACACCGATCATGATGCCGACACAGCCTATGGACATGTCGTTCATGAGGCTTAATCGTCCTCAAGGTCCGGTACAGCTGATCCCTCCATGGTTTCATGCTATGAAATATGGGAATCAGATAACATGCTCTTGATCTTGATTCATCTTTATGAGAATTAAATGGCTGCTGACCGACAGGCTCAAGAGCAGATGCTGATTAATCAAAGAATGTTGATGGGTTATGTCTCCTATTGTCAAAAAGAAACTAAGGAACTCCGTGAGATTGTTACGTCTCAGGGGGTGAAAATAAAGGAGCAAGAGGATCTTGTCCTGAAAGTGACATGCAAGGATGATTCACTTAAGAAGTTAAAGAATGAAGATGAAGCTTCTGATGCCTCGGGGGCTGGAGGAACTGAGCCGAAAAAAGCTCACGGCTCATCTTCTGATACTGGAACTAGTGGTGTTGGTGACGTGAATAAACAGGTGGTTGTTTATCAAGACTTGACCAATGTACAACCTATCTAGTCGATAAAGGCCAACACTGTTTTATTTATGGATAGTACGGGGGTGATTCGAAGCATGGTGAATGTTGATGAGATAGAAGTGGGACAGTTTGTCGATCGTTCCTTGACATGCTAGCATATTTCTATTCTGTTGGGTCTGAATGATGAAGAACTTGATGCGTTAGAAGCCGAGTACGAAGTTGAGGTTGAGTACGACGAGGAAGTCTTACATGATACGACGATTCCTATGAATACGTCATTTATTTATGAAAATGAGGAAGTCGAAATCGATTATGTGACAGCTGAGGAATACCCTGATCTATTTCAAAGATCAAACATTGATCAGGGTGCTCCTATATTTACTGAAGAAAACGTTAAAGCAACTGAAGATCATCTGGACAAAGTATCAAAGGGTAAAGGCAAGAGCTATGAATCGAATCTTGATCAATCTGTTGCTGATATTCAAGGATGGTTTGCATACCGAGACAAAAGAGCACGCAGATTATCGAGGCGTACAGGTATGTTGATAAATAACAGGAACAGGAAGCCAGTGCACGTGTTAAAGCTAATCAATTGACTTCATTCAAAGTCGTGTCTAAAGTAAGAGGTGATATTGTTTCAGGGCTTTACAATTCAGAGTTAAAGGTTTGTATTATTAAATGGGAGAATGGCATCCAATATTATGAAAACATTACTGACGTTCCCTCATTACCGTGTTGGGATGTACGTACCCTCGCGTGTCAACCGTTTATGAACTGGGGTAGAAATTATCACGCAAATTGGTCCCATCAACATTTGTTGTTTGAGGTTAACCACGGGTTTAAATATTTTAAGCCACAGATTCCAACCCGTAAACGTATTGATGAGATTGATCCAAGAACGGGTTGGAGGAAGCTTGTGCTTAAAGTAAAACCGCCAAAGACGATGAAGCGGGTACCAGTCAAGACGCTTAATCAACATATTTATTTATCCTTCAACTGCTGGTATTATGATAATCGTACTGGCGAGGCCGTTATTGTTTTGGGAAAAGGTTTGAAGACCGAGCTGATTAAGATTATCTATCCGATGTGGCTTGTTAATTTTAACTGAGATAGACAATGACGTTCTTTTCAAGAATAAGATATTGATCAAGCGTCGTGAAGATTATGACCGAGCTATGAAATTCCAACGGGTCGTACTTGTATTTAACGAGTACGGTATTCATAGCTGTCGGGACTGGCAGACCAAGCGCTTCAAATAGGTTAAACGACAAAGAGCTCAAGACGAGGGGGTGTCTGTTAGTGCAAGGTTTTGGTGTTTCGAGTCTTTTTATTTATCGTCTTTGTATTTATTATTATTATAATGAAAAAGATATTTATGTTTAATAGGTAGTTCGTTAATGTAAGGCTAGTTCGTTAAGGATGTTTAACGAACTAGCCAGTTTGCTTAATGTTACACCCATTCGTTAAGGATGTTTAACGAATGGGCTTGTAGTTCGTTAGGTTTGTTCCCATTCGTCATGGAATGTTGACGAATGTGGCATAACGAATCAAGTGATTTGTTTTGTTTATTAATTGAGTCTGTAATTTTAACGAACTGGACTCTAGTTCGTTACGGGATGTGTAACGAACTAGATCCATAGTCTATATATAGGGGTGTTCATTCCCCTGTTAATTTGTGTTTTTATTTAATAGTAACGAACCTCTGTCCAATGGCTCTCTTGATCAAAGTTTCATCTAAAATATTACTAATATATACATAATACACCTAATACATATAATATATACTAATTAAGAGTAATTCCTAAGAACTAGATCCTAGTAAGGTAAGGTTAGATCTACGTTTGATTATCGATATCATCTAGATCTGCTTAATTCCCTGGTTTAACAAGGGGCAACCTATCAAAGACTTTTCAATATGATGTTCAAAGATCAGTTAGGAAAGACCATGGAAGTCTATATAGATGACATAGTGGTCAAATCAAAGAAAGCAGAAGATCATCTTAAGGATTTCGAAGTAGCCTTCGACATTCTCAATCAATACAACATGAATCTCAATCGGTTCAAATGCCATTTTGGTGTCAAAGCTAGAAATTTTTAGAATACATGGTGACCAAAACGGGAATAGAAGCCAGTCCTGAGCAAATCAAAGCCATTGTTAACTTAAAGTCCTTGGTGAATGCAAAAGATGTCCAAAGATTGACGTGAAGAATTGCAGCCCTGAATAGATTCATCTCCAGTTCTTCAGAGAAATGTAAATATTTCTAAGAGATCTTAAGAAAAAACAAGAAGTTCGAGTGGACTCAGAATCATGAAGATGCACTCAAAGTCCTTAAGGATTATATATCCTCGGCACCAGCATTGATGAAACCAATGGATGGTGAGCCGTTATCCTTATATCTAGTTGTTTCAGGTAATGCAGTTAGTGTCGTTCTAGTTAAGCATCATGAAGGACAACAACATCCAGTCTACTATGTAAGTAAATGTCTTTTAGATGCCGAGGTAAGGTATTCTCATCTTGAAAAATTAATACTTGCTTTAATTATGGCATCAAATAAATTAAGACATTACTTTGAAACTCATACTATTATTGTTAAGACTAATTATCCTATTAAGAATGTGCTTAGAAAATCCGAGATGTCAGGTAGGATGGCTAAGTGGGCTGTCAAGCTCAGCGCTTAAGATATACAATATGAGCCCAGAACCGCCATCAAATCATAAGCATTTGCCAAATTTGTGCCTGGTTTCAATAGTGACATGCAAAAAGAAGTAGATTTGGAGGTCCAACAACTTGAAGAAACCAAGGATCCTTGGATTCTCTTCATAGATGGTGCATCAAATGTTAGAGGAACAGGATTTTGTATACTACTAAAATCGCCACAGGGGGATATAATACCCTAGTCTATAGCATGTGAGTTTCAAGCTACCAACAATGAAGCAGAGTATGAAGCACTAATTGCAGGTTTATTACTAGCTAAACAAATGAGGATCAGGTATCTTCAAGTTTACATAGATTCTTTATTGATAACTAACCACTTTATTGGTTCATACGCTGTTAAAGGAAAAAATTAATTAAATATTTAGAAAGTGTAAAAGAATTAGCAAAATTCTTCGAATTGTTTAGTATAATACATGTACCAAGAGAGGAGAATGTTGGGCTAGATTCCTTAGCAAAGCTAACATCGTCTTTGAAGATCTCAGATGATATAAAGAAACCAATCATTCATATACTTTCTCCAGCAATTGGTGAACAGGAAGTAATGGAGGTAACAACGGATTGTTCCATAGAAAATAAGGATCCTCAATCTAGATCTGAAGTAGAATCCTGGATCCTCCCGATTCAAAAATTCCACTAAGATGGAGAAAATCCTAGAGCTTTCAGAACCAAGGTATCCCAATTTATTATATTACATGATACATTGTATAGAAAATCTCTTGCAAGACCCTACGTAAGGTGCATTGAAGATCCATAAATCCAAGAAGTACTTACAGACTTCCATGAGATAACAATGGTAACCATATAGTGGGGCAGAGCATTATTTTAAGAATACTTAGGACAGGTTATTTCTGGCCAAAAATGAAGAAGGATGCTATGGAATATTCAAGGAAATATGATGCTTGTCAAAGGCATGGCAACATTTTTTCATCAACCAGCATAACCTATGTACCCTATCTCTTCTTCATGGCCTTTCATGAGATGGGGGATGGATATTGTAGGTAAGTTACCTAAGACACCAGGTGGAAAAGTCTTCATGCTTTCCATGAAGGATTATTTCTCAAAGTGGATCGAAGCAGAAGCATTCGTTTCAAGTCTGTGAAAGAGAAGTTATGTCCTTTATTAAAAGAAACATTATAACTATATTTGGTATCCCGTCTAAAATTATTTTTAATAATGGATCCAAATTTATTAGAAAAAGAATAACTAACTTTTGTGAAAGTTGGGGCATAAAGATGATCACCTTCACACCAGTACATCCACAAGCTAATGGTCAAGCAGAATCTAGCAACAAAATCATCATCAACAACTTAAAGAAGAAGCTAGGATCCAAGAAAGGGAAATGGGTTGAGGAACTTCCTTATGTTCTTTGGGCTGATAGAACAAGACCCAAGAATGCAACAGGTCAAACACCAATCTCATTGGTATTTGGAGCATAAGTTGTAATCCCTACAGAGATGGTAGTTCCTACCGCCAGAACAAGAATCCGTGATCCTCAAGCAAACAGTGAAATCCTTATCCAAGATCTAGACACTGTTGATGAACTTAGAGACTTAGCGAAAGTCAGGATGGCTGCATATCAACAAAGGATGGTTGGGTCATATAACAAGAATATCAAGATCAGAGATTTCAAGAAGGAGATTTGGCCATAAGGAAAGCTTTTTAAAATACGACTAATCCGGCAGATGGAAAGCTAGCACCCAAGTGGGAAGGTCCCTACTTGATCGAATCAGAAGTAGGAAAAGGGGCATAGCACCTACTTACGATGGAAGGTGATCGACTACCAAGATCTTGGAATGCCATCCACTTCAAAAAGTATTTTATGTAATTCGGTTCAAGGATCCTTAAAGGTTCAAAGATCCTAAAGTTGGTAAAATCTTATCCTACTATTTATTCCTTCTTAAAATCTTGTTACTAATTGTTAATCAAAGAAAATATTATTCTTAACATTTACTTTCACCAAGTTTTGAGTTTATGCAGAAAATGCAGATTTCAAGTGAGAATACAAAGGTTAAGGGGTTGGCCATCTATCTCCCACGTTTAAGGTATAATTTCATATGATTATACCTTCTAAGGTTTAAGGATTTTCACCTTTCATACGAATTAGAGTTTTGACACTCTCACATGGAGCGCACGCTATCCAAAGTATAGTTCAGGGTAATGGGACCAGTACACGCTCAGTGGCTAACAATTTCATTCTCTTCGGCTATAAGGAGGATCCTAAGAAAAAATGGTAGACATACCATACAAAGGTTTCTAACATTTTCATGTTACCTAAGATTTTGGCGTATTCACATCACTTACATTTGGGACTTACCCCAGTTTATCACTAGTTTCTATGGACTTCAACCCTAGTACGGGCTTGACCCCAGTTTCCTCAAGTTTAACACAAGTATCTTTGGGCTTGACCCCAGTTCGGGCTTGACCCCAATATTTTGGGCTTGATCCCAGTGTTTTGGGCATGACCCCAGGATTGTTGGGCTTGTCCCCAATTTTTTTGGGCTTGACCTACTTTCTATGATTACTTGACTTAAGTTCTAAGATATTTACAATAGGTATCCTTAGTGCAATTGCAAGCATCATCAAAATACCTATGGTAACTTAGGTCTAATTAGACCTTCTAGTATGATATTTATTTATCAATCTATATTCATTCAAATTATATCTTTGAAAACCATTATCTTTAAGGATCTAGGATCCTTAATCTTAATTTGAAAGGATAATTTATCTTTAAAATCTTTCAAAGAATAAAACATAACATCTATATTTCCTAATAATAAACAATCATCAAATAGACAAAAGATTAGAGTTATTATTGTACCACCATGATTTACCATAACTATTAACTCGGATTTTCACCATTTAAACATGCACCATCCACCCAGGTTAAAACATGTGTTACTAATTATTCATAAGTTGTAGGAAAATAAAAGTAAGGGCATCAAAGGCTTCATCCCGGAAATGAGGATCCCTCCACCTTTGCTATCCCTCAAGATTGTGTAAGGATCAGAGATCCTTTAGCCTAATTACCTATTGTCTTATTACAAACCATCAAATTTCAAAACACAAACACATAAAAAGTGGGCTCAGGCCTAGTCTTAACATCCTTCATCTCCCACCTTGGTAGCTCCTTCTTCAGCTGCAACACCTTCACCCGCTTCAGTACCTCCAGCCACAGTCCCAGTGCTTTCACCAGTTTCTTCCTCACTCTCTCCAAGAGAAACCAAGCCTTGCTTCCACTTTTCCACTTCCCATGCCGATTTTTCAAAGGTGGGATCATCAGCTTCAACAACCATGTTGATTCTCGCTTGCAGCACAGACTTGGCCGCCCACATCTTGGCTTCGTTAGTGGCTCACTTTACCTCCTCCTGGATTTTAGTTTCCACCACTGATAGTTGATCCTCCATTTGTTTCTTTCCTTTCATAAGCTTGGGGTTAGCTTTGTCCTTGGCAGTGGCCATGGCCCGCATTCCGAAGTGAGTATCCTCCATCTCCTTGGCAATATTTTCATGGTAGCTCCTAGCGAAATCTATGGCCTGCATAAAAAGATGAAACGAGTCCAAGCTAAAATATCCTCAGAAAAAATACTGGATCCATAAACAAAAACAGATAGGATTAAGGATCCTTATCATGGTGAGCATGTCAAGAATCTGCTTCTCAGCCTCTAAAGGATCTTCGGGCTCTGCAGGCTTGTTCCTCTTAGAAGCTCCGGACTTAGCATGGGTGGTAAATGATCGTGGTTTTTGGAGAGCAGTGGCCTTGGAGGTTTCTTTCTTGACAATGAAACAGTCAATGTCTTCCAACGGAGACTAGTATGCAGACTCGCTTGATTTCTAGGCACCTACAGAACACATGAAAAAAAAACGATAAGTCTCATTTTATTGTCTTTATTTATTATTATAAAACATTCAAACAACTTACTTGGCATTTCTCTTGCTTCCGATTCTTGAGAAGATTCTTAAGAAGTCTCTGGAGCCTTTTTGAAAGTTCTGATTGTAGGATCTAGAACCAAGAAAGTATTCACTCTATCTTTAACACTAGGAAGCTCGGAGAGAAGTGCAAAGTTTTCCAATGCAAAAAGAAAAGAAATTGGTCGGTCAGAATAAGGATAAGTGATCATCAGCAATTTATCAAAGGATCCAGGATCCTACACTTCCTAATCCACTTGAAGGATAACTTATCCCCACCAGGGATTGAATCTCTCTTCACAAAGAAGAACTGGTTTTTCCAGAAGGAACCGTTTTGTGTGGTTTATATATGGGAACTAGATGACGAGGCTTAGATTTTAAAATAAAGAAAATGGATCCGTGGGTCACTAAGGAGTACAGGTATGCAAGCTCTAAAAGACCAAAATCAAGATCTTCCTTTTCAATAATCATTTCCACAATGAAAAATGCTGGCCATAGCATCGGCACAGCCTAGACATAGCTTATGCCGGTCAGCATTAAGACACTTTGAGTAAACTGCGTGAATGGGTATGAGTATCCGATGAGAAACGAAAAAAGCAGAAAACAAACCCACATCTTGGAACAGCAGTCGCTCCTTTTTTAGGAGTTGAAGGGGTAAAATATTGTACTGAATGGAAGGAGGGAAATCAAATCGTCGACTTCCGGATCTGTGAACTTACGGATCTCGGAAGATGATTAAGAAGATTTTGTGAATGCAGGTCCTCAGAGTCTGATTGCTCGGAAGAAAAAACGTATATTGCAGACATAATGAAAAATTTATAGAAAGAGAAAGAGAAAAGAGGATACATAATTATTGTTCCGCTAAGTTGTGAAGATAGCATAACAAGAGACGTCGGATATATAGGCGAAAGGGAGGTTCCCAATAAACTCTATAGATATATGATAGTGTTAGGATTTAACAAGATTACCAATGTCATATAAACCATTTATATGAAAAACGCAGCGGAAAAATAAGTTTTAAATCTTGTTAATTTGATGAATATATAAAACCGATTTTATATGCAAAACCCAAGCCTTGGATCCATATACGAATTTGCATGCTTACCAATATAAACAACCATAGGGTGTTCATAGTATACCACCTTCAAGAGTCCAAGAAAAAGAAGGAGATGATGATTTGAAGGGCGAGTCTCCAAGATAGAAGAACCTCAAGCTTGTATACCCTTCAAGCTTCCAACAAACACCTTGATTTTGCTAGGATTTACACTTGGAAAACTCTTCCTTGATATTTCTTTCCTTGGCCGAAAAATCCAGAGAGAGAAAGAAGAAAGGTTTACTTGCAACTTGTGTATGTTAGAAAGAGAGTCTTTTTATTGTTGTGAGTTACCAATGCACTATTTAATTCAACCAACCACCACTATTGCATGTTTTGAAATAAATAAAACATTAAGTGAGGAGAGAGAAGGGGTAAAAGTGTGCAGCCAAAGATTCCCACCAAATTCAAACTCAAGTAATCTATTTTATTTATTTAAGTTATAACATATCATAACATGCATATCCAGTATGCATTGCATATTGTTACTTAACCAACTTAAATAACTTCGTATACGCAAAGTGCGAAAGCAGTAGGTTTTGCATATTGTTGTTATTTAACTCATTTAAATAACATCGTATATGCAAAATGCAAAAGCGGTAGGTTTTGCATATTGTTATTTAACCCACTGAAATAACATCGTATATGAAAAATGCTAAATGCAGTAAGTTTTGCATATTGTTATTTAACCCACTTAAATAACATTGTATATGCAAAATGCAAAATCTCTCATAACATAAATTATCCATATAATTTATTTAGTACACAAGTGCAAATATTTAGAAATCTAATTTTCAAATATTGTAAGTGTTGATATTTATTTGTTAGATCATATCTTAAATAAATATCATGGTGTTTGTCTAGCTTGTTATTGGGTATGACCCGACTTGGATCATAACGTACTAGCCACATCAACTCTAATATGTGTCTTGGGCAGACCGATTCCAACAGATAGTTATATCTAACTTGTCAAATCTCATCTATTTTGTAGGAGGTTTGAATTTCAAGGCAAAATGACATATGTGATCTTATCACAACCGCCATTTGGGGGGGGCAACTGTTAGGGCACGGATACTCATACTGTGGATACGTTATCCTTGCATATTTTCTGGATCAGTTATCCTTAGCGTATATTCTGATATTGTCAAGATCAAGGATCCTCAGTACTTATTATTTACTAACAATTTTTCTCTTAGTTATATGATATTCTTTGTTGATTTAACTTAGCAGGCCTTAGACATCTCACTCTCAACGAATAAGAGGGACAAATCCCCTATTGACTACATACGTCTCTCACAATCACCTTGTACTACACTTGAGCTCAGCCTTATGTACTGACATGTTTCAGAGCAGCGAAGAACTAATTCAAAGTATAATATTCGATGAATATCAAGACCCAATATGTATCTCAGGTCGGAGGAAACTATGATGTTTGCCTTTACTCAAATTTACTTATGATCACAAATCACAAGGATTCCATGCAGTAAAATTGAGGGCGGGTCAATCTAATATTTATCCCATAAATATCTATGAACCTTGGCAGCAAACCCTTGCTATATTCATACCTTATGAATATCTACCAATCCAAGTTCATAATAGTCTTACCTTCACATTTATTCCCACAAATGTGATCGACTACGGACATTTAGAATAATTAACTTATTCACGGATTTAAACATGCTAAAATGGAACATAACTCAAAAGCATAATCATAAACCATAATCATATGAATGAGTTAGAATAACAATTGTTCCGATATCCAAATACAAAATTTTGATCAAATCCAATCACTAAAATATCAAAGTCCTAAGGCACAAGTATGACCCTCATGCTTCGGCCTTTCAAGGAGCTTCGTGAGTGGATCCGCAATGTTTTGATCAGTGTGAACTTTGCGAATACATATCTTTCCCTTTTCAACTTCATCCCTTATGTAGTTGAATCTCCACTCAATGTGCCTAGTCTTTTGATGTGCACGAGGTTCCTTGATTTGAGCAATCGCACCCTCGTTGTCACAAAAGATTTCTAGAGGGTCCTGAATGGTACAGACTACCCCTAGATCGGCCACGAACTTTCTGTTCCATGCAGCTTCTTGAGCTGCCAATGAGGCAGCAATGTATTCAGATTCAGTGGTGGACAAGGCTACCACATCTTGTTTTGCGCTCTTCCAAGAGACAGCGCCACCATTCATAACGAAAACATATCCCGATTGTGATCGAGAATCATCTTGATCGGTTTGGAAGCTTGCATCGTTGTAACCCTTTACAACGAGTTCCTCCTCACAAGAGCCATATATTAGAAACATATCCTTAGTCCTCCTAAGGTATTTCAATATGCTCTTAACTGCCATCCAATGGCTAGTTCTCGGATTTTGTTGATATCTACTTGTCATGCTCAAAGTGCATGACACATCCGATCTGGTGCAAATCATGGCATACATAATGGATCCTATAGCAGATGCATATGGGAGTCCATTCATTTTGGCTTGCTCATCCTTTGAGCTTGGACATTTAGAAGCACTCAATATTGTTCCTCTTTGAATAGGTACGAAACCTTTCTTAGAGTTGTCCATCTTGAACCTTTTCAAGATTTTGTCAATGTATGCACTTTGATTCAAACCTATCAACCGCCTTGATCTATCCCTATAGATCCTTATTCCCAGAATATAGGCGGCTTCAACAAGATCCTTGATGGAAAAACAACTTCCATGCCAGGCTTTTACACCTTCCAAGGTTGGAATGTCATTTCCAAATAATAGTATGTCATCGACATATAGTACTAGGAAAGTAATGATGCTCCCACTAGCTTTCTTATACACACAAGCCTCATCAGCGTTTTTGAAGAATCCAAATTTCTTAACTTCATCATCAAAATGGTGATTCCAACTTCTAGATGCTTGTTTCAATCCATAGATTGACTTCTTTAACTTGCATACTTTATTAGGATGTTGTGGATCGACAAAACCTTCAGGCTGAACCATATAGACATCTTCCTCAAGGTGTCCATTTAGAAAAGCAGTTTTGACATCCATTTGCCATATCTCATAGTCATAATATGCGGCTATGGCAAACAATATCCTTATAGACTTTAGCATTGCCACAGGCGAGAAAGTTTCATCATAATCAACCCCTTGAGTTTGAGTGAAACCTTTTGCTACAAGTCTAGCTTTATAAGTATCCAAGTTTCCATGCATATCAGTTTTCTTCTTGAAAACCCACTTTATTCCAACCAGTTTGGAATTTAGAGGTGGTATAACCAAGTCCCATACTTGGTTATCATGCTTGGATTGCATCTCAACGTTCATGGCTTCCAGCCATTTATCACAATCAGATTGTGACATTTCATCTCGGTATGTGGTTGGTTCATTCGAATCTACCACATAGCATCCATCCATAAAAAATCCATATCTTTCAAGTGGGGTGCTAATTCTACCAGACTTGCGAACGCTTTGTGTATTTGATCAACCATTTGATCATCATCAACGACCTCTTGTTGATTGCTAGTGTCAACCAAACGTGTATATGCTTGTGGTTCTCGATCCTCATCGAGTTCCATAGTTCTATCAGTTCCTTCCATAAGGAACCTTCTTTCCAAGAACTTAGCCTTGCGAGCTATAAACACTTTATGCTCATTTGAATTGTAGAAGTAATATCCCATCGAATCTTCGGGATATCCTACAAAGATACACTTAGTGGAACGGCTTTCAAGTTTGTCTGGGGTGTAGATCTTAACATAAGCCTCACAACCCCATACCTTTAAATATGATAATGATGGAACCTTTCCATGCCATATTTCAAAAGGTGTCCTATCCACTTTCTTGGTTGGTGCCATATTTAAAATACGGGCTGCGGAGATCAAAGCGAAGCCCCAAAATGATAGAGGTAATGTGCTTCTAGCCATCATGGATCGAACCATATCCAATAAAGTTCAATTTCTCCTCTCGGACACACCATTATGTTGCGGTGTTCCAGGTGGAGTAAGTTGTGAGACAATCCCACAACTCCTAAGATGTTCTAGAAACACATCATTGAGGTATTCACCTCCTCTATCGGAACGTGGTACTTTGATTGTTTTGTTGAGTTGATTTTATACTTCATTTTGGAAGACTTTGAACATTTCAAAGGCTTCATTTTTGTGTCTTAACAAGAACACATACCCATAGCGACTATAATCGTCGGTAAAGGTAATGAAGTATCTTTCACCATTCCTTGTCATTGTTTTAAAAGGACCACATACATCCGTATGTATGATACCTAATAAGTTTTTCGCCCTTTCATTAGTTCCATTAAAGGGCGACAATGCCAAAGAAAAGTCTTACTCAAATCCAATTTGAGTCTTTTGGTGCTAGATTGGTACACGAGTTATCAATGGATGTGTTATCATGAACTAATTCATAAATTCCATTAGACGGCATCGCTTTAAAATAAAAGACATTATTCATGAATGCACAAATACCATTGTCCACAAACTTTAAATCATAACCACATTGTCTTAAAAGAGAAACAGAGATAATGTTCCTAGTCAAACTAGGAGCATACAAAATGTTTTTCAAAACAACTTCCAAACCATTTGGGAGCTTCAAAACATAGTCTCATTGGGCTTCGACAACAACCTTTGCTCTGTTGCCCATGAAGAGACTTGTATCTCCTTTCTTGAAATGTTTATTTCTTTTGAACTCTTGCAACGAATTGCAAATATGAGCTCCACATCCGGTATCCAATACCCATGTGTTAGAAGAAATAACATTAAGATCAATATAGATCATGAAAGTTGTACCCAAGGTTTGCCCCGCATCCCTCTTGTCTTTCAACTCTTTGAGATAGGTTGGACAATCCCTTTTCCAATGTCCTATCTCACCACAACCAAAGCACGGGTCATCAAAGCTAACCTTTAGCTTCTTAATTTTTGGTTTGGGTGGTTCCGATTTAGCCTTCCCTTTGAACTTACCCTTGACATGTCCCTTACCTTTGGCAACCTTTGCCTTAGGTTGCGGGTGATTCCTCTTCATTGATTGTGTTTCTTCCATATGACATGTATGAAGCGCTTGAACCCTTTCAAAACCTTCCACCCTAGCTTGAGTAAGGAACATTTCCTTTAGTTGGGTGATCATGTCATATGCCCCATGTTTTCAAAGCCCTTTTGAAATTCGGGAATCATAGTTCCCAACATGAGACAAGAAACTTGCACCGAATCCTCGGTGTATTTTAACCAATCGTTATAGGCATCTACATCGTCAATGTTTGGTTCGTCGGGAATAGGATCGTCTAATATGTAGGATTTCTTTTCTTATTTGAGAACAATTCTCAAATTTCGATACCAATCCATAAAATTTTTATAGTTAAGACGATCCTTATCGAGTATGGATCTTAGTGATAGGTTATGCACGGGTGGGATAATTGCGTTAGGTGGATTGTTGATTGCGGACATCTACACAATTTAACAAAGTTCACTTTTAGTATTTTCGATATCAATAAATTTTAATCGTTAATACCCTTTAATGTCTCCAAGACAATTAATGATTAAAACCTAGAATCCAACGTTTCATTCAAATAGTAGTTAGGTGACCTCTATCCCACTATTCAAATTAACAAGGTAGTCAACGTTTGACAATTACAACCCTTTGCAACTTCTAGTTTTATGGGATCGGTTAAACATCATATGTTTAGTTGGCATGTTTAATCCCATCAACACCTTTGAACCCCATGTGCCGGTGACCCTATTCACATGGTTTCCAAATCAAGTCGTCCTACTTACACACACGTGTGAGTTTACGCATACAAGTGGTTAGGTGACCCTCATCCCACAAGTATTGTAAAACCACCTTAAGATCACAAGTTTTCTTAAATGTGGTTAGGTGACCCTTACCCCACATCAAGTCTATAAGTGACTTAAGTGTCGTATAAAAGGATGGTGTTCAACTTGTTTTTAAAAGGGATTTTAGTTTTCTAAATTCTAGATTAGAAAACAATTTGCATACCTGCATTTGCATGCATTCAAATGCATGGTTCTTTGTTTGAAAAACCAATTTTCAAAGTTCTTTTAATAAAACCCATTTTATGGTGAAACCATTAACCTTTAATAAAACCAATTTTATTACCTAATGATTTCTAAGGAACCAATTTTATGCAAGTTGTTGATTTTAAGTTAACAATCCATATGCAAAACATAAAACAACCGAACATGCATAAATAAAACAACCACAAGTTCATAACCATAGCCACCTAAATTTGGCTACACTTGTTGACCGAAACAAGTGTGCCAAAAGGTCTCTCCTAAGGGACGAGAATGACACAAGTCATGTGTCGGTGAACTTCCACTTGACCCCACATCCAAATGCTTCAAGTGTCCACCTTGTGTTGTGACTCTTCCACCTTATTTGGGCTTTCTTTCGGGCTCCGACTTTAGCTCCTAGCTTTCTTGGGCCTCCATGTTTGGGTTTTGGCCATTACGCTAAAATCCCATCTTGGACTATGAGGTCTATTAAGGCCCAAAACCGTAAGTTTGTTGCATCTTCTTTTACAAAAAATATATCCTAATACATTTTCTTCTAGTAAAAGAAATACAACTAATCTACTTATTATTACAAACCAATATGAAATGAATAAATAGATTACAAATCCAAATAAATGAATATTACACCCATATTAAATAATTGAATAAATCACAACACAAGCACACATCCAAACACAAGGTCATGGCTAGGTTATGAACATGCAAATGCATATACGAATATGAAAACTATGTAAATCCAAAATGGTTCCCCTTTTAACCCTTAAAGTTTTTGGCCAAGGTTAAACAAACCGAAAACTTTGGGTTTTTTGTCCAAACAAAATAATCAATCATCCAAATGACTTAGTTCTTCAAGATTACCACATGCATGTAAAGTATAATCTTGAAAAACCAAGGGGTAACCAAAAGCCCCAAAACTTTCGGCCATATGGTGAACCACACCATAAAACCCGAAAAGTTTTAGATCTATTGAAGCATGTATCCGTATAAGCGGCTCTTGATGCCATTGTTGGGTTTTAACAAGATTACCAAAGTCATATAAACCATTTATATGAAAAAAACAGCGGAAAAATAAGTTTTAAATCTTGTTAATTTGATGAATATATAAAACCGATTTTATATGCAAAACCCAAGCCTTGGATCCATATACGAATTTGCATGCTTACCAATATAAACAACCATAGGGTGTTCATAGTATACCACCTTCAAGAGTCCAAGAAAAAGAAGGAGATGATGATTTGAAGGGCAAGTCTCCAAGATAGAAGAACCTCAAGCTTGTATACCCTTCAAGCTTCCAACAAACACCTTGATTTTGCTATGATTTACACTTGGAAAACTCTTCCTTGATATTTCTTTCCTTGGCCGAAAAATCCAGAGAGAGAAAGAAGAAAGGTTTACTTGCAACTTGTGTATGTTAGAGAGAGAGTCTTTTTATTGTTGTGAGTTACAAATGCACTATTTAATTCAACCAACCACCACTATTGCATGTCTTGAAATAAATAAAACATTAAGTGAGGAGAGAGAAGGGGGAAAAGTGTGCAGCCAAAGATTCCCACCAAATTCAAACTCAAGTAATCTATTTTATTTATTTAAGTTATAACATATCATAACATGCATATCCAGTATGCATTGCATATTGTTACTTAACCAACTTAAATAACTTCGTATATGCAAAGTGCGAAAGCGGTAGGTTTTTTCATATTGTTGTTATTTAACTCATTTAAATAACATCGTATATGCAAAATGCAAAAGCGGTAGGTTTTGCATATTGTTATTTAACCCACTGAAATAACATCGTATATGAAAAATGCTAAATGCAGTAAGTTTTGCATATTGTTATTTAACCCACTTAAATAACATTGTATATGCAAAATGCAAAATCTCTCATAACATAAATTATCCATATAATTTATTTAGTACACAAGTGCAAATATTTAGAAATCTAATTTTCAAATATTGTAAGTGTTGATATTTATTTGTTAGATCATATCTTAAATAAATATCATGGTGTTTGTCTAGCTTGTTATTGGGTATGACCCGACTTGGATCATAACGTACTAGCCACATCAACTCTAATATGTGTCTTGGGCAGACCGATTCCAACAGATAGTTATATCTAACTTGTCAAATCTCATCTATTTTGTAGGAGGTTTGAATTTCAAGGCAAAATGACATATGTGATCTTATCACAACCGCCATTTGGGGGGGGGGCAACTGTTAGGGCACGGATACTCATACTGTGGATACGTTATCCTTGCATATTTTCTGGATCAGTTATCCTTAGCGTATATTCTGATATTGTCAAGATCAAGGATCCTCAGTACTTATCATTTACTAACAATTTTTCTCTTAGTTATATGATATTTTAGAAGGTACAACGGATACTGACTTGGTCTACCCTATTACTTCGCCGTCCAAGTTGATTAGCAGCGTGGTCGAAAACGTGTAACGGCTCCATAGAGGAAGTGGCAAGAAATAGGAAATTAGTTGCTTTGTATTTTGATTATATATTGAAGCTTACTGCAGCTAGGAAACACACATCATACACACTTGTAAAACACGCACGTAGTTTTCTTTTAATCACTGCATAAGCTTCCACCATTGTAACACCATTTTTTTTATTAATAAAAGTGGTAATAGACGATTTGTCATCAACAGGGGTTTTTATGCTGGCGATCACCAATTGATCAAGGGTTTTTCCTCGCAACAAATCCTTGTGTCCATCCTTATTTTATTCACATAATCACCATTGTTGTTCAAGCACCCTACCTCACAAAACTAGTTTTGTTACATTATCCTGAAATCCGATTTTTGACCAAAACATTATTATTATTATTATTATTATTATTATTATTATTATTATTTTTATTATTCCAATAAAAAATTCTTTAAAATAAAATAAAATAAAACATTTTACTTTAAGCACTTGTGGCTATTTCTTTTATAAAGTTTCGCAAACTTCAGCCATAGCTAAGAATTTTTATTATATAAGCATCACGTTTTGCAATCAATTTTCACAAACTTAAACGATTCTCAAAGATTATTCTTTTTACCTTTTTGTCAACGCCAATGAGTTTCAGTTAAGAAATTATGGCACCGCCCTCACTATAGCCTTCATACACATGCCCACTTTTGAGAAGACAATCATCGCAAGTTTCATCTTGTTTTTCCTTCTGATGTGTGTCTAATGAATGCTCTTTCTAAGTAACTCACAACTAAGCTTTAAATTTATTAAACAAAACTCCTAATGAATCCACACACAACCGGCAAGTGTACCGATGTTAAGTAGTATAGAACTAAGGTAGTCCGAGTATCAAACACAAGGACACGTGAAAACGTTTTTAATACTTAACCCTAACCAAGACTCACCTAAGAATATTTAAATGATTTTTAATAATTAACTACTTGACCTAACTTATTTTAACTAAATTAATTAACTAAACTTAACTTAACTTAACTAAACTTGACAAAACACTTGATTAAACTTAGAGACTTAACTACAATTGGAAAACGTCTACCTAGGTAAGAATCATATTAAAGGTATAATAAGCTAATGGATTGAAGAATCTCACGACACCGGTTTCTGAGGATGACACAACTAAGGCTCACTCAAGAAAGCTAGATCACCTCTCGGTCTCACTAACAAACTCTAACTTACATTTATTGATTTTAAGAACAAACCGGGAAACGAATTGTTAAAGTGTTCTAATGTCGACTCTCCTCTCGGTCTCACCGACACATGATCCTAATGGAAACGAATACTACGCAACCAAGGATAGAGGAACAATTTAGTTTAACTTAAACTAGATCAACTAATTGCTCACAAACCCAAACCGACAAAAACCGAACCCGCTCTCTCGCGATCCTAATCCTAACAAGTAAAAGCTATGAGACGACCTTACTTCATATCACCTCTCGGTCTCTAAGAAGGTGTTTACCCGCTGAGTCTAATCAATTAACATACCCACTTAAACCCTACGGTTGTACTTCCCGCAAACAATCTCCAAACATAAAGTAAAGAGTTCAAACAAGCTAAAATCAACTGAAACCGATTCAATCAATCAAAGCAAGAGGTATATGAGTATAATTAATATAAACACAGCAACTAAACACAACCTAATTCAATGTTAAACCAAAATTTTCATTAACAAATCAAGTCATGATAATCAACAATCCATATTACTCACTAAACCCTAACAATAAACATCTAACCTATGTAGAACTAACAAGTTTAACCTAACATAATTTTTGGACAGCAGCTATACATCAAAGTAAACACCATAAAACTCAACCAAAACATAATTAAACTCATTCAAGAATCAATATCAATCAAACACAAGTCAATCTTCAAATCAATTGCAAAACAATTTAAGTTAAAGATCAAAATCAACAAGTTATAAGTATTGAACAAGAACACAAAGTTTATGGAGTTTTACTCAATGATTAAGGCTGACTTTATTAATGTTGATGAACCCTAGATGTTGTACCAAGTCTTCCTTAACCTTCTTCTTCCTCTCCTAGCCGCCACAAAGCTTCTACAAACCTTTTTTTCTTTCTTTTCTTGCTGCAACAGTTGCAATCGGACAGGAGGAGGCTGTTTAGTTTGAGTTTTTTATATTCAACTTTGTTGTTGTTGTGTTTGTGATCTCCTCGCGTGAGGGTAGTTCTCAGCCACACAAAACAATTAATTAGGTTTTTCTACTTTAACACCAACGACAATAAATCCCCACACTAGCCGACCAAATTACAAACTTTATTTTTTTCTTGATTTCCGATCGGCACTAGGGTTAAGGTGTGAGGTTTTTTTTCTTATATGTTATATTATATAATAACATGTAAGGGTTTACACGAATGGGATTTTGGGTCAGGGTTTAATTTGGTCTTCAAAACTTGATCATATAAGCCTCTTATGTCTTCCAAAACCCGATCCTTTTCTATTTTAAAACTCGTCACCTACACAAAATAATAAACTTTGTAAGATCAAGTTAAAACGAGTTAAAAGCATTATTTATTATATAAATTAGTAATATAAAAAAAGATAAAAAAAAGGTATGGAAAATACGTGTGTTTTACAATACGTCACCTTCATGTATAAACTTTTATATATATTATTCTATTATGACATGATTAAAATAATTTTATGTATCAATTTCTTTCAAGAGTTATTTATAAAGTTTATAGCTGAATTTGGCTATTTGTTGATTGTTGAACGATTTTCGTTTGATATTCGTATTGACATTATTTAATCGGTTTACTTTTGTTATTTCAATCTCGCGGTCTCTGACCGATTTCCCATAACTGTAATTGTTGAGTGGAAAATGGGACTAGGACTATGATCATGTTTATGTACATGTTGAGTTGATAATTATATTTACTGTTACATGAGTCATTTTGGATATTTGTGTGGTTTTCTTTCCGCTCAATGTTTATTCGAATCATTTTGTCATTTTTTATCTCATTGTTTCATCAATTCGAAACCAATGTTTTGATATTGAAGTTTCAATTATTTACATTGTTAATCTCAATGATTGCCTTTATTTACATTTTATTGAAAATTTTCATTTGTTAAACATAGTATTATTGACTCCAAGAACTTAACCTATTTCGATATCTTGATATTAAAGTTTCGTTTACCTATTTTATTCTCTAATCCAATGTGTTATGGATTTACGTGTTTATATTTCGTTAGCTCAATGCTACATTTATTTACCATGTTATTCACGACCCAAATATTTCAATTATTTATTTCGATGTTCATGATTTAATGTTTTCATCCCTTATTCTTATTATTTTAAGATAATCTAGAATCTCGCTTATATTTGTTTAAAACTTAAATAAACGTCGTAATTTTGTTTATACTTCAAAGGTTTCATTTAATTATTTTGACCTAATATTTTCGCGTTATCCTTGACCTCAAGGTTTCGCTTATTAGTTTTGATATTTATGGTTCATGGTACTTGATATCCAAACTTTCATATAAGATTTTATTTTATTTATTAAAACCCACACAATGTGACGGATTATGTGGACCTTCCGACGATAAAGGTAATTATGGGTCGACACGTAATTATCAAAGTCCTCGCATGGAAAACGTAATAAATACGGATGTGTGCAATAACTCAGAACTTGGAATGATTTTGGAAAACTGGACAAATGTCATATGATAAGGACATGGTGGATACGCCGCTATTACATCCTTGCGTCTTTTGAGCCATTCAAAGATTGTTGTTATTCCATTTATATAATAATGTATACATAAAATTGTTAAAAATTTTAACAACTCCATGTATTAGTTGTTTTCTTTTAAAATTTTATTTTTATTTTTATTTCGGGACGAAATTTTTAAAAGTTGTGAATCCTGTAACATTATTTAATTTTCAAACCCGAAAACCTGACCAATTTTAAAGTTTTGGTTTTGTTTTCATATATATATATATATATATATATATATATATATATATATATATATATAATTAATTAATCTCAATTTTCGTTTCATGTATTTTATATGATCATTTCTATGCAATTATACTTTTCACCACCCTTGTAGTATTGCATGCTCATTTAAAATATTCATAATCAAAATAATTTATTCATGAACTTTTCCCATGCAAATCACTAGAATATATCTTGGATTATTATTTTACCATCTTTTTCATATGTTGTTTTTTTAACTAATAAAAATAGAACAATGAATGTATTTATTAAATAAAATTTACTGAAAGGTTTAAACACTTTGAAAACCTTTTAAACCATATAAATTTTTGTTTTTAATTATATTAAATATGAGTAATTTTCATAAATTCTATAAGACATAACAACTCTATATTTTCACTATAAAAGTAGGACTAATCCTCCATTATTTTCACACCTCAATGCACTATTTTTTTTAAGATTTAAAACACTAACAAGTAAGTTTTATGATTTCATGCACTATATAGTTTTTGTTTTGATTTTATGTTGAATGCTTATAGTTTGTTCTTCATGGCCATGATACTTTTATGATAAAAAATATTATATTTTAGTTTTAAGAATCACTATGATCATGGATATTCAAGATAAACACTTTGATTTTTTTAAATATTATATCAAAACTAGTTATTTTGCAACAACAAATATAAATATTATCTAGATGTTATTATATGTTGATCATTATAAACTTATAAACCTTTTCTTTTAAATATCATGACATATATAAAATGGTTTTAATTAAAGATTTCTTATAATAGAACTAGTATACTTAATTTCTCTAAATAATTAATTGAGTAAATTAATTATTGTTTATTGTATTTTAATTTATTTTATTTCAACATAAACTAATATCTATAATTTCTTTAAAATAATTCATGCAAAAAAAATTAAGTTAATTAATTAGTAAATTAATTAATTATGTTACTAGAATAAAAAAAACACTTAATCATAAATTGTTATTAAACTTCTTATTTAAGCTTATATTAATAAGTTATAATTATTCATCTACAAATCATTCTTCGAATAATAAACATAAAATAATTTATATAAACTTTAGTTCATTTTTGTTAAACTCATTTTAAATAAAAAAATCTCCAAGTACCCATTTGCCATAAGTTAATGAAATATATATTAAAATAATGCCTAATTTCTAAAGCTAATATTATTTAACTTTTATAATCCCGATAGTTAGTCTTTAAATTTTGTATTTCCTTTTAAATTATAGTTCGTGAGGTTCGATCGTTTTAATTTCCTTAAAAGGGTTTTCGGTTGTTATCTCAAGTTTAACCTTAATTTCAATGTGAGTTTCTAACACCCCATTTTTATGCTTTCACTTTTGGGGGTAGCATACATATCTTAATCAAATACTTAGTTTTACTTCGCTTTGTATATTGAAAACTACAATTTGTTATCATGGACTTGGGTGTTTACTTGCTTAATTGCTCAAAGATTATGTGCTCATGGTTTCTTCAATAAGTATGATCATACGCCACCCCTCCCCCCTTTTCACTTAGGACCCCGTTGTTATGAGTGGAAAAAGGACCCGAGATCCGAGTACATTGGTTGTTACCAATTGGAAAAGACATTGCTTGCGCTATTACTACACTAAGTTTCATGGAATTGTATGATTTGTACCTACTTGTATCAAGCTTATGTAAACTCACCAACTATTCATTTAGTTGACTTTATTTTATATGTATGCTATAGGTACACTTATTAGAGGATGAAATGAAGAATACACTAGACTTTAGATTATTTAAATAATAAAAAAATTGATGTTCATTTTTATTCCTTATGTTGTAATTGTTTACTTGAACAACTTGTGTGCTTGAGATTTGAACGAATTAATGATAATATTATCATTTAATAGTGTCACATGTTTTTTGAACAATTTATACGTCACACTCGGACGTTTCCGCTTATTACATAGAAAATTTCACCATGATTTAAAAAAAACATACAAAACTATTGAATATCTTTAATAAGTTTAAAATCAAATATTGAATGATTATTAGTTAAATAATGATTTATGAACCATTATCATATAATAACTAGTGAATAATGTTTACATCGACATTTAATTATGTATGTACTTCAAATTTCGTTGAATAAATACAATATTTTAATCTTACAATTTGTAAAACACTATTTGAGGTTACACGATTATTTGGTTGGAAGAGATCATGCTTATAGTTTATATTCCATAGTTTTCTAACAACACTGTTTGGCGTTACACGATTACTCATAAACCTAAAAGTTTTATTACACGTATCAATGTTGTCAAGGGATGATCCCTGGACATCCATTATCATAAACTTTATGGCATTACTATTAATCCAATTTTGTTACACGTATCAATGTTTTTAGGGGATGCTATGATACTTTGGATAATTATGAAGTCTTGAGTATAACATTGAGATTTAAGTTTATTATGGTTATCAATGATTGATTTGTGAATGTTGTTTTGAGCGTTTAAATACAACATTGAGATATTAACTAATTGATGCATGTTTTTAAGGGGTAATATGTGTTATATTTGAATCAAATGTATCACTTTTTGTGTATAAACCATTAGAGATTGTGAGATGAGTTTGTTACCACAAAACAAATATAGAGATTAGAGTCTTTCCCTAACATGTTACAGTTGTGACTTTTCAAGTTTAATCAGGTTATATGACTTTATATGGAATACTATGGCATAAGGTTTGTATATTATGATATGTAAAGGGATTTTGGATGTTCATATAGCATAAAAGGAATGAGCTTCCGGTGTATTTTCTATTGAACGTGTGACAACCGAGCTTTTTAAGACTAATCCTATGCTAATGTAATCCGTGTTTATCGTGTAATCTCGTATTATGGAAAATAAAATAATAATAATATAGTCTAAAGACTCAAAAAATATGAGTATTATATTTTATTGTGTTCAAAAAGTTAAGTTTTGGCGCATATCGAACACTGCTCAAAACTGACACTGACAGCGACCCGGGTAAGGTTAAAAGTCCAAACAAATTCCTAAACGTCGGGAATGACCTAAAATAATATAAATTTAGTAAATATATTAATATTAGGCCATAAGTATAATTTTAGAATGTTCGATTCACAAAATTTAGAAAATAAGCGAGTAGAAGCCAATACCGCTCACCGTAGGACCCGAAACCAACTAACTCCAAAAATTTACATCTTTATATGATTTCGAAGCTAATTTTACAAGAAATTCAGATATGTGATTGGTTTTATATAAAACTAATCCTAACTAGTTTTATTTTATAAAATATGATTAAAGGGGTAAATAAAATACATGTTGCTAATTAAATAAACAAAAAAATAAAGTATTTACCCAACACCCCCCCCCCCCCTAGGCATCCACCATCACCATCCTAAACCTAGATGGAGTGTGTTGTAAAACTTTGGTCATTCCAAGTAACCCCATGTGCATGCATCAAGACACATGTCCCTTGAAACTCTCATTATAACCCACTACACCTTCCAACACAAACCACCACCCATTCTCTCCCTCCCTTCATCCTTCCTACGGCTGAACCCCAACCCCCACCCCTTCTCTCTCTTTCAATTACATATTATTATCCAAATCATAATCAAAACCTAGCATCAAATCAATAAAGATGAGTTAGAAGCAAGGTTAGGAAGATTCAAGCTTAAGCATACATCAAGAGACCATCAAAATTATTTCATTGCACCTCTCTCTAAAACCCTAAGGTAAATCCGAAACCCTAGTTTCATTCTTTAGGTTTTGGATGCAATATACTTGTTCTTGCATCTTAAAAGGGTTCACACAAGTAACCAAACCCTTAAACTCATGTGAAAATGGAAGATTACAAAGTGTATGTGTGTGCATATATAACCAGTGGGTTGTGTGTGTGTGTACGTGGAACCCGAATCCACATATGCATACATACACACATACATATCACTTCCATATTCATATTGTTAAGTTTGGTTTGGTGATTTTAAGATCTAAAAGATTAAAAATGAGATTAAAAAATATGAATACAAAGAGATATATATATATATATATATATAGAGAGAGAGAGAGAGCCATGAGTTAGAGAGAGAGTATGAATATGTATGATTTCAAATGGTTAATGTTACACATATGTGTGTATTTTGATGATTTATGCTTAAACATTGATATGCATGTTAAAGTTTGATAATACATATATGATTCTCGACAAAAATAAGAATGATATGATAATAATACAAGATTGGTAATACCATTAACTTAGATATATGTTCTTGTTAATAGAAGCACATAAACTATACATGCATGTAATCTACTTAAGATTGTTATATTTAAATTTGAATTGTTACTAGCAAACTTGTAAATATTATCTTGAAAATAGTTGACATGGATTAATAAAATAATATTAATAAGTTGAAAGACAAGAAAGTAAAAGTATATAAAAAGTTGTCATAAAAAACTATGATAAATCTTGGAAAAGTAATACTTTAACTTATATAATAAAAATAATAAATAGGCTACAAAAGGAATGGAATAAAATCTGATTTCTTAAGTATATTAAATGTTATAAATCATTAGAAATTAATATCATAAGTATGGTTAATGATGTGTGACATAATAAACTCATGATATGTAATAAATGCATGTTTTTAGCTAATAAAATATGATATATATGATGTAATTATAATTCTGAAAATTTATATATTTTTGCATGTTTATAATAAGTAGATCTGATATGTTATATGCTATACATGCTTTATTTGCTTTAAAATGAGTGTCGATTACTTAACTAGTCGAAAATTCGGCTTTTTAAAGCTAACCGACAAAGATTTTAGGAGCTGAAATAAAACAGCCCATAAAACCTAAAATCTCATATACATTACACCATATAATCTGTGTAAAGTGGTCAAGATGATAAAACTTGACAATAAACGAGTCACGTCGCGAAAGACGATGCGAAAACGTTAAAAATGACTATTTTTACTAACTTTAAACTAAACCGACAACAAATATATTTTTACAAACTAAATTATAAAACACATTTACTTCAGCTATAAAAACTATATTTTCATTTAAAAATATTAAATTTTAATAAAAACATTAAACAATTCATCGTTAAACGCTAAACCGACAAAACTGGTAAAATATTACAAATTAACATAAGTATTGTAAAATTTTGGAAAGACTTAAATAATTTAGCAAATAAAAAGAAGTTTGACTATAATTACATTTAAATAGTAAATTAATAATTAATAAACAATTTTAAGAAAGTTAAGTGTTTTATTTGCATAATTGATGATAAGGTAGGAAGATATATATGTTGGTAATATAGAAGTAAATATATAAAATATATATATATGTGTGTGTGTGTGTGTGTATATATATATGTGTGTGTGTGTGTGAGCTTATGCTATATATGTTATGTGCTTGAGTGAATATATAATATGCAAGGTTGCAAAAGTCGCTAGGCGGACCTTAGGCGGCCGATTGAGGAGTTGGGTGTACTCGGGGAGTACTCGGACATGGTAAATATAAAGAAAATTAGTTTTTGAATATTATATATATGTCGAATATCATAAATTTACTAATATTAAGATCAATACAAAAAAAGAGAAATACATTTTTAAATAGTAAATTATTCTAAAAATTGTTAGTCATTAAGTAAAAAAATGATATTTATTTTTTAATATTAAAGAAATACGAGTTATGTTTTATTTTCTTAAGACAAAATCGGCCCAAGTTTATCAATTAGATGCGATTCTGAGTAAGGTTAACCACCTTTAATCAATTCTTAGTAATTAGAAGGAATTAAAGCAACTCGCCTCGGCGACATACCTTGTAGCGAGTACTCGGGGTGTACTCGGCCTTGGAAACCTACTTTTACAACATTGATAATATGGACTTAACCAAACCAAAGTCGTCAGTGGGTCGTTGAACACTAAAACTAATGAACAAGTTAAACATTTTCGGAAAGACTAAAATAGTTGTGTGAACGCTTTAAGTTGAAAGAACAACTTAATATTGTGGGGATAAATAATTAAAAACGTGTACTAAATGAATAAGACACGAGACGTGAACGGAAACCGACAGTAACAGTCAAGGTGAGTTTCTCAGAAATCACCACCATTTTAAATATTTTAAATGATTTATAAATGTTTTCGGGGAGGAAACACGTTTGTGACAAAACACATTTTATTATCTTAACAATTGTGATATTGTAAGGGCTTTAAATTTGACCGACGTTGATTAACGTGGTCGGGCTGACTAGAATAAATGTTGTGGGATTGAGGCAGTCTAATAATCATTAATTGTAAAAAGACATAGAAATATTGATAGATCTATCGGGTGACGCCTTGCCTACCGACCAGTCGCGCTGGTTAAATGTTGGGGGCAAATATTTTGAATTATTGTACGCTTTGATTTTAGGTTTAGTAGCATTACATTTGTTATATTTCTTGCTAGTTTATAACTATCACAAATGTTGAAGAATAAAATGTTATATTTCGAGAACTATTGTTGTAATACGAAAGGTGTCCATTTGGTTTGTCGTTGAGGCGACTATATGATTTTAAACAACTTTCGTGTAAGTTGGCCTTGGTCCCGTGGGGTCAAGGTAAAACATAAATTTTGATTTTGTATGGACAAGATAGTTTCATAATGGAGAAAGTGAAAATTTAATGAAAAGGATATTTTATATTATTGAGAACTCACCAACCTTTGTGTTGACATATATTTTAAACGTGTTTTTCAGGTAAAGGAAAACTTGGCGCTTCGTGAAGAAGACGTGGAAAAATGCGGGATTCTAGATCCCGACAGTTGGACATAATGTTTTAAAATAATATGTACTCTGATGATTTGAAACTTGTGTTTTCAATAATAAATGTCCAAGTTGTATATTAATGGCGTGTGTTTAAATATTGTATGGCTACTCGGCGTCTGTCACCACTCGAACGTCTTAATTAAGACTTCCGCTGCTAAGTTAAGTTTTCGGGGCGTGACAGAATGAGTCAATGAGACGTGAATTGAAGAGGTCACAACTAGTTTGAGTGAAAATTAGTTCAAGTCAAAACGAGCAAATTAAAAAACACTTTTGTTTAGCTCAAAAACAAGTTCGGTTCATGCTAGGTTTCTTCATAATGGATTTGTGCGAAAATGAGTTAGGTCAAATTGGGCCAACTAAAAAAATTGAATTTGGTTATGGTTTAAATGGGTTGAGGTTGAAACGAGCAACTTTTTGGTTTTCGTCAAAACGGTTTGAGTCAAAATTTGTTTAGGCAGAGTGGTTAGGTGGCTCTATTCGAAGTTATTAATACCATGTCAAATGTTTTTTACAAGAAGCATTTGGAATGCATTTTTAACATAATCATGTTCTTAGGTTTACCTTTAAAATATTTTATAGAAATTATTTGTTTCAAATTATTGTTTTAATTTACACATTGACAAATCCCGTGTAATACACAGGTTCAAACACTAGTATCTTCATATATGAATTCATCTCGTGTCTCTATGCCTACTTTAGTTTACTTCAGTTTCTTATTTCTTTATGCTTTATCAAATAATCGTCTTTGTTGTTAATTTTCTGCATTTTAACTCAAATTAGGGCACTTATAAAGTTTTCTAATCTGCATTCTTTAATGATGCCAATTTTGGGAGATTTTAAGACGCTATAGATTTTGATCAGTAAGAGTATTCACGATATTGTTATTGTAATCATATATAAGGTATTATTGATTTGTATAGATCTGGACAAAAACTGATTGTGATCCTGACGGGGTTGTTTTATATTGTTTGTTTTAATATTTTTTTTTTGAATTTATATTTTTTTTATTGTATGAAAGTTAATAATATACTTATGGTTTGATGATAAATTGTTTCACAAATAAATGAGATGTTATAACCCGGTTTAAAAGCTATATGGTTTTGATGACACCCAAGACACGTTTATTTTTTTTACTATAAAATTGGTTTTTTTAATTATAAATAATATTTATGAAAGTTTATAATATACTTATGGTTTGATAAGACCCAAGACCCGTTTTTTTTACTATAAAATTGGTTTTCTAATTTAAATAATATATATACCTTTTTTAAAATAAATAAGATATTAATTTTTAGTATATCCTATTTTATAGGATTTTTACATCAATAATTTGGTGAGAATAATTTTTAATTTAATGAGATGTTATAACTCGTTTAAGGAATATCTGGGTTTGGTAAGACCCATACCCATGAATTCGGGTCAAATGCATCAGAAGCCTTCATTTAAAAATCAAGCAAATCTGGTGACTCCTAAAAAAGGGAGAGCGACCACATCGCGACACCTAGGATTTTTGGGTTTTCGTTTATATATATTATAGATTTTGATTTTGTTGTCAAATATGTTTACTGGTTAATGTTGAGTTTTTTTGCTTAAGGGTTTTTCACATAATGTCAACGTTTTTTTAAAACCCCGAAACACCTCTCGATATCCTTTCTCGCGGACTCTTGCTTCTTCTTAAAATAATCTCTTTTTTCTTCGATCGGGTCTTGAAACGTTTAGACAATGATCGAGTACTCTGGATATATCCCATTTCCCAAATAGTATACGTGACGATTGAAGGTATCGTTGGCATAAAACGGTAAGACCGGTATGCTACGACTGATGTTATACTCTAGCACGGGTGACGCTTGAGAGCGGTTACGTCGTTGTTGGACCCGACTGAGCCGAAGTAGGCTGACCAAATCCAGAGGTCGTGTGAACAAATGGCTTGAAGACTAACCGTTGGCACTCCATGGTCACCACGAGTGTATTGACCTCGCCATGCGGTTGGACAGTTGGTCCACTCCCAATGCATGCAATCTATACTCCCGATCATGCCTGGAAAAGAATGTTTGCTTTCGTGTACATCGTATATGAGAGTCAGGTTGTTTGAAGTAGGAATCCTCAGATAACGACGAGAGTATAATTGTATTATCCCTATACAAATAAATTATTAAAAAAATATTTATATTAAAAACAATAGTTAATACAAAAAATTTAAATTTTACCGATGCAAAAATTCTCCAACGCATCTCTCGTTGTTTTCTCAGCCATCTTTAAATACTCGTCATTGATATCGGTCGTGTTGCCGTATGCGAGGATGCGTAGAGCTGAAGTACATTTTTGGATGGCGGAGAATCCTAAATATCCTCTTGCGTCGGATTTCTGTTGAAAATACTCATACTCCCGCTCCATATCTCCAGCGATGCGCAAAAATAAACGCTTGGACATCCGAAAACGACGTCGAACATAGCGTCGTTATATGTAGGTGTGTCGTTGAAGTAGTCCTTCATCAAACGAGCATTCGCTTGCTTACGATCCCGAAGGATATATGACCGTCTACGTGGTGTCGTAGATGGAACAGAGCCGGACACCATGTTATTGGCGACGGCCCGAACTGCGTTCGTGACCTCTAAATGCTCTTCCGCCAGTCGTCGATGAATCTGATGAAGTCTTTGACTCTCCTTGATTACTTGATCCCAAATCTTGGCAGAATTCGTGGAATCCTTGGAACTCATTAAGTTTGAAGAAGTATGAAATGATGAAAATGATTGGTATTTTTATGTTTGAGTTTGTGTATGATATGGTGAAAATGGTTTAATTGGTTTGATATTTATATTAAGTTTTTAATTTAATTTTCTTTAATTAGCCGTTATCCAACGGTATAATTATTATTATATTATTATTTTCATCTCTCGCTCGCGACATTAAACCCCGCCCCAATTCGCCCACATATCGGGGGGGGGGGGGGGGGTGTTTGCGTTCAAATCTCGCCCAAACCAACGCCCACTGTATATGGCCTTATGGAAATGGTATGTAATTTGGTCAATACTAGCTTTTTTTAACAAGATTGACTCCGTAGGGGTCAAATTTGATCTCTGAAAAAATGGTAGGGTCAATGGGTATATTTGAAAGTGAAGTGGGAGATCATGACTCAGACAGAAGGAAAATGATTGAATTTTGAATGAGTGTTGTGAATTTTTCATTTGTCAATGTATCTTCATGGCAATGTGAGCTATGGTTGTAGGGTTCTCTGTAATTCTTATTGTTGCAGTGGTTTTTTGATGAGCATAATTGTAATTTTACAAGCTGAAATTAACTATTTGTTTAAATGTTAGTATTTCAATTATGTAACTTTCTCGACTAAAGTTTCTTTGAATGTGGTTAATATTTTTTTTTTATGTGTGTGTATGTATGTGTGAGATATTACTTATAGATTTTTATGTTTTTCAGTTGAATACTTCTAAAAATATTTTAAAACCAACCTTAGTACGAAAACAATTTAACATACCAATTTGAACTCTTTAGGATTTCAGATCATCTTCTCAAGCCCGGTTTAGAGTATGTGTTTAGGACTAACGTGTATAACAATTAGCATGATAAACTTTCATAACATTATTATATGAATATGGAAACTAATGAAGATCTACACAATATATCACGGAGTATCAATAAAATAACATACACAAGTATCGTGTTGTAACTTGTCGCCCTGCAACATCGTTATATATATATATATATATATATACATTAACAATTACGGCTCTCTTAAAAACGTGGGTCTGATTTTGTTGCCCTTCCCGGCTTCTCTTTGAGGCGGGGTTGAAACAAGCGTAGCCCAAAGTATAAAAATCACAAAACATGATGATGACCAAAATCAAAACATTTAATAGAAAGTTTAAAAAGGCGCGTTCAAATTATAATTTAAAACCCCAATCCAAATTACAAAACCAGGTTTTTGAAAACCCGCCATCCAAAACATTTTCATCCTTTGTCAAATTATTTTTAAAAATGGCGGCATCTTCATCTCTTAAATCACTCACACACGCCTTCATTTCAACACCCACCAGTCATTCAATCTCTCACCTGGGCTTCTAACGATAAAACCACTCCTCAATGGCGGAGAACACCACCACCAGAGTTACCCGATTAGCAAAGAAAAGAGCAATCGGGTCTCAACTCCAGCCCGCAAACAAGAAACGGGTCGTGTTGGGTGAGATCTCGAATAATCAGAAGGTGGGTAAAACCAAGAAGGTGAAGAGACCGGTGGCTAAAGAGCGTGTGATTGATCATACGGGGAATGATCCCCAAATGTGTGGAGAGTATGCGGATGATATTCATGAGTATCTTCGTCATATGGAGGTTTGTAAATAACCCACTTTTTTTTTTATTTGAATTTGAGTTTGATTAATTGATGGGTTCATATTTGGGAATTGAGTTTGATTAATTGATCTGATCTCAGTTAGGGTTTTGAATCTAATTTGGGTCGTTTTTAATTGATGGGTATTTTTGGAAATTGTAGTTTTTTGAGTTTTCAATAAATGGTTCATATGCATCATTCATGAGCTTAATAAATTGATCTCATCTGGATTAATTGGAATTTGAAGTATTGATTTGTTTTTATTTGATTTTGGATTCAGATGGAGAGAAAGAGAAGGCCTTTAGCAGATTACATTGAGAAATTGCAAAGAGATGTGAGTGTGAATATGCGGAGTGTATTGGTTGATTGGTTGGTACAAGTTGCAGAAGAATATAAGCTTCTTCCAGACACTTTATATCTCACAGTTTCATACATCGATAGGTATTTGTCACTAAATGTTATTAGTTGACAAAGACTTCAGCTTCTGGGTGTCTCTTCAATGCTCATTGCATCGTAAGCTTCTTACTGCCTTTTGTCTTGGTGTTTTTTTTATTATTTTATATACATACTTATTATCTAATTTGGATTTGGTGATTAACAGAAAATATGAAGAAATTAGTCCGCCACATACAGAAGATTACTGTTACATAACCGATAAAACACTTAAATTTGAAATGGGAAACCCAACAGTCAAAACATATGTTAGAAGATTCACCAGATTAGCTCAAGAAGATTATAAAGTAAGCACTACAACTCCCCTGGGCCTAATCTCGGTTGTTTATCATGCAATTCCTCGCCCAAGTGTTCTTTTTTGTTTTTGACATTCACCCAATTTGCGGTTGGAGTTTTTGAGTTATTATTTAGCGGAATTGAGTTTGTTGGAATACAATTGCATCAAGTTTTTGCCTTCTATGGTAGCTGTATCGGTCACGTTTCTTGCAAAATTTATGCTAAAACCCGAGTCACATCCATGGGTAAGAAATTAAAAAATGGTAAAAATGATTTGTTTTTTTTTTAAATTTGTTTTTATGCATTAAAACTATGATTTTTAACTCTTTATAATAATTGTTTTGCAGAATCTGGCATTAGAACAAGTTTCCGGATTCAAGCCGTCTGATTTAAAAGAATGTATTGAGATTTTACATGATTTGCAATCGAGTCGAAGATGTGGGAATTTGGTGGCAATTAGAGAAAAGTACAGTCAACATAAGGTTTGTGTTACATTATTATTATAATAAACGTGCATGATTGTTGTGTTCTTGTTATTATATTAAAATCTGACTAGAATTTGTGATTTTATTGCAGTTCAAATGTGTGTCTGGATTATCTTCTCCTTCGGTGATTCCTGCTACCTTTTTCGAAGACATTAAGACAGTGTAGTTGGCTGGAATCTGTTGACTGGTTACACCACATTGGTGAAAATTTAGGATTAAAACATAGAGAGGTTGATTAGTTTAGATAAAATAATACATTATAAATGTTGTTAGACAGTTAGCAACATGTAATAAAACAAGTTTATAGATTGAACAAAGAAGTGCCTTTTATATATACCTGTAGTTTTTTTTAAATAACTGCATTTATTTTTCATATTCCATTTTTGATCAATTTGTGTTTGAGTGGTAATAATGTTGGGGTTGGAAAAAAATTGAAATTGAGCTTGTCATGATATCTAAAGTTTGAAAGAATTATAGAAATTGTTCTATATGTTTGTACCACATTTCAGTAGTTGTTCTTTATCTTTAAAATTAACGTATTTTATCCTTTACGTTTACAAATCCAACAGTGTTTGTCTTTTGGCTCTAACCCAGTTAGATTTTTTCGTTAAGTCAGGTCATGTGCCCTGCACATGAGGACAAATTAGTCATTTTACCTATTATTTATAAAAATATTAATAATTAATTAAAAGATCATAAATATACATAATCTCTCTCTCTCTCCTCTGTATTTTGTAATTCCACACCACTAACAATTTATCACCTCTATCTTCAAACTTTACTATCTAATCTCATAAACATGGAATATTAAGGAATCTGAAGCATAAAAACAACAAATTCCTTATCCTCCTTCATTACTCCGAGACCATTTGTAGTGAAACTGAGCAATTAATTGTTGGAAAGCACTTAGGGTACGTTTTTCCGGTGAGTTTTATTCTGGTGAGGTCCACCATCGTCGATTAGAGCACTGTTCGAAGTAAGTTTTATACCAATCGGTCCGTCTTTACAATCTGATGAAAAGCCCTATGTTTTCATTTGCATACTGTGATCCACGGGATCGAATTTTTAGTTTGAGATTCTAGGGTTTGTAATGGGTTCTAGAGGTTACAGGCCTCACTGTTACTTGTAAGGTGGAGTGATTGTCCAGTGGCGTGGTTGTGGTTCAGCGGTGGTTGTCGGAGGTTGATGGTGGCAAGTGGGGGGTTGGTGGTGGTGGTGGTGGTGGCCGCTGTTTATTAGAGACGATAGAGAGAAGAAGAAGAGTGAAAGAGATGTGTGTATATATGTACGACAGAATTACAGAAATTCTCCAGCGCCGGCGGGGAAGACAGCGGCGGTGGATTGCCGGAGAAGACGCAGGCAGGGAGGTTGGGGGAGACGGGGGTGGGTTGGGTTGGGTTAAGTTATTTAATTTGTTTTTTTTATTAGAATGTTTATAACTAAGGAGGTAGATTGACGAACCTCATGTGTAGGGCACATGACCTGACTTAACGAAAAAATCTAACTGGGTTAGGGTCAAAGGACAAACACTGTTGGATTTGTAAACATAAAGGATAAAATACGTTAATTTTAAAGATAAAGGACAATGAGTGAAATTTGGTACAAACATAAATGACAATTTCTGTAATTCTGTCTATACTTAGGGTGAAGATAACTAGAAACAAAAGATGAAAACTAGGGGTGTCCATGAAACCCAAATAATTAAAAATAAACAAAAGTCGATGGTTTGATCATATGTATTTTGTAAAAACTGATTTTTTGGTTTGTTATCGGTTTGTATTTAATTAAGGTAGAAAAAAAAGGAGTCAAATTGCATATATATTTTAAATACTTTATTTTGAACCATGCTATTGCCCAATGTTTTAAAAACCAGTACTTTACTTGTACCGGGTTGGGCTAAAAAAATTGTACAACCGGTTGAACCGGTTATATCGGGAGGTTCAACTGGTTATATAGTTTACCTTATAATTTCTATATATGTAAGTTCAATCCAAAAATAACCCAAAAAGTAAATAATTCCATAACAAAAAATAATCCAAAAGTTAATTCATATTAAAAAAATAATGGAAAAACACTCAATTTTTAAAAAACAGTCCTAAAGTTTACAAGTTTGAATGTTAATTATTGGGCTAAAAGTAATTTGAAAAAATATGGGTGCAAATATAAAAAATTTGTCGGACTTAAAACCGGTTTGCCGATAAAAACCGGAGGTACGATGTTATAGCAAACTGGCTAAAAATACCGGACTCAAAATACCGGCATGTTGTGCTATAAGAATATTAAGAATATATCTTCTTATTTCTTCAATCGAATGATTACAATACGAACTTTAACCAGAAATCTGGTCTGAAACGGTGATTCAAAAAACCGAATGCAGGCTAATACATGAGATACGATTGAGAGTATAACAAAGCTCAACCGCTAAGACCTATAATAGGTTTTGGCAATATGGTGGGAACCTAATGAATTTCCAGAGAATATATGAAAAGGTGTTTAATACTCTGATCAATATTGCAGGGATGATCTGCACACACAAACCTTAAAACACTTGTTTTATAGAAGAAAGCATAGGTCGGTGTCTTCAAGCCCAGTAGCCATCCACAAGCCCAACACTAGGAACTTCCTTCCAAGCCACAGCCCAATGGAATAGAACGAGCCCACAACCGTCCAGCCATATGCAACACAAGACAAACATAAAACATTATAAGAAACCGAGACATTAAATAAAGGAACTCAACTTAGGACATAAACTTGTAACATTATCTAGCACTTTTCAACATGTGCGAAATCCGGTTCAACCGGCCGGTTTGAATGGGTTTTTAAAACACTGCTATTGCTTGCATCACTGGAGCTGGTAATCCCTTTGTGAAAACATCTGCTAATTGATCCTCAGATTTGATAGAACAAGCCTTTATAACTCCAGCTGAAAATTTTTAACGCAAGTAAAACAAATCTACTTCAAAATGTTAGTCCTCTCGGGAACACAGGGTTGGCAACAATTGAAAGTGCAACAGAATTATCACAGAACAAGGATACAGGAAGAGTTACAGAAACTTGTAACTCTCTTAGAAGATTAATGATCCCGATTATTTCACCAGCACAAGAACACATAGCTCTATATTCTGCCTCAGCAGATGATCTAGAGACAGTAACTTGTTTTTTACTTTTCCAAACAACAAGCGAGTTACCCAAAAACACATAAAATCCGGTTACCGATCTTCTTGTATATAGACACTTGGCCCAGTCCGAATCTGCATAAGCAGTCAACCCAACGATTCCCCCTTTTTAAACATCACTCCTAAACCAGGAGGTTTCTGTAATTATCTTAAAAGTCTTAATGCCAAATTTAAATGGGCATCAAAAGGATTATGCATGTGTTAACTAAAAACTGAACAGTTTAACATAAATCTGCTCTTGTATGAGAAAGATAAATTAGCTTCCCAATTAATTTTTGATACCCGGTAACATTACTTAAGACATTTGTATCTTTTTGACACAATTTCATTATCACATAATTTTGATCTATGGGATTATTCGCTGGTTTGCATGCACTCATGCCATACTCAGCTAGTAATTCCATACAATATTTTCTTTGAGAAAGACATATACCATTATTACTTTTAATGACTTCAATTCCTAAAAAATATTTAAGATCACCTAGATCTTTTATTAAAAAACTAGACCTCAAAGAACTTTTAACCTTATTATTAGCCTCACTATTATTACCGATTATCACAATATCATCGACGTATACTAGCAAAACCAAAAATACAAAATATTTAGACATAATAAACGGGGAATGGTCACAACCAGACTGCACAAAATCCATACCATTTAAAGCATACACAAGTTTTTCATTCCACATCATAGGGGCTTGTTTCAGCCCATATAAAGACTTTAACAGTTTACACACTTTAGTTTCATGTTTTGAGAAATAACCATCTGGCAAAGACATGTAAACATCCTCATTTAATTCACCATACAAAAAATAATTATTAACATCCAATTAAAGGCCAATCATTTTGAACATCTAAACTTATAACACACCTAAAAGTCCATTTTAACCATGGGTGAGAATGTCTCATCAAAATCAATACCCTCTCTTTGATTAAAACCCTTAGCCACTAATCTGGCTTTATACCTATCTATCACACCATTAGCCTTATATTTAATTTTATATACCCATTTGCACTCAATGGGTTTTCTATCCTTAGGTAAATCAACAAGTTCACAAGTATTGTTCCTGCATAGAGCATTCATCTCATCATCCATAGCATTAACCCAATTTATATCATTTGTAGCCTCAAAATAGTTCCTAGGTTCTATGATTTTATTTAAACTATAGACAAAAGATAGATTTTAAAAAGACAAATTGGAATAATTGACAACCTTTTCGAAATCATATTTGACATTTCCTTCAACAACAAAATCACTAAGTCTTTTTGGAATAACGGAATTCCTAGTGGACTTCCTAGGAGGAGGTTGACTACTAGTACCATCAGATGAGTTGATATTTACAGTCACTACACCAGATTGATCTACCCCTCTAGAGCCATCAGGCTCATGAACATTTGAACCATCAGGCTAATGAACTATGAACCATCAGCAGCCCTAAAGTTGCTACTAGGTTGCTGATCAATTCTGGATGGTTCAATGTTTACCCTCTCTTCATCATTGGGATTAGGATCATTTAATAAACTATTGGATGCTTCTTCTTCAAATAAGTCAAAAGAAATTTAAGTTTTTGAAAGTAGAGTTAAAACATTCATCAAAATGATTTAAAGAAATACTCTCTTTGAAAGGGTAAACATTTTCATAAAACTTGACATCTCTTGAGAAAATAATTTTTTTATTATCAAGACTAAAAACTTTGTATCCTTTATGATGGATAGAGTATCCTAAGAACACACATTTTCCAGCCCTTGCTTCAAACTATTAGAGGAATTTAAGATAGTACTAAACATAAGCATCCAAAGTTTTTTAAGTGATTAAAAGAGGGTTTAAAGCCAAAAAGACATGCATATGGTGTTTTACCTTTTAGCACAGAGGAAGGTGTCCTGTTAATTAGGTAGGCAGCAGTTAGAACACATTCAATCTAAAACGAAAGGGGAATACCCCCTTGAAATAAAATAGACCTAGCAACATTTAAAAGGTACCTCTGCTTTCTCTCCACAACACCATTTTGTTGTGGAGTATATGTATAAGAAGTTTGATGTAACACACCATGACTCCTAAAAAAGGTCTAAATTTGATTATTAACAAATTCAGACCCATTGTCACTCCTAATGATCTTAATAGTTTTGCCAAAGTGAGTTTTAAGAAGCTTAAAGATACTTTCAATGTTAGGAAACACTTCACTTTTATTTATTAATGAAAGCACCCAAATCACTCTAGAATAATCATCAACAACTGTAAGAAAGGATCTATATCCTTCCCTACTGGTTACCTTATAAGGTCCCCATACATCTAAGTGAATGAGGTCCCCTACGTCAGTAGATTTATGATCACTCAATGGAAAGGGTACCCTGTGTTGTTTAGCCTTATGACAAACTTCACAAGGAAGACCATTATCACTATACTTAAAATTTAGATCATCTTGCAAAACATTAAGAACCATATCAGCCGGATGACCTAACCTAGAATGCCACAAATTTATCACATCATAACTATTTAAACACACCTTAATTTTATTAGAAGCATCACCACAGAAGTAAAGACCATCTACTTGACTACCAGTCACCAGGATTTTCTTTGAGTAAATTTTGAAAATAACAATTATTTTCATCAAAAAGAACCTTGACTTTACTATCCTTAGCAAGCTTGTGAACAGACAGTAAGTTCACATGATATTCTGGAACTACCAACACATCATTTAAAACAATGGTATCACTTAATTTTATACTACCAATTTTAGAGACAGTAGCATTGGATCCACTAGGATGTTTAACAGTTACATTGAATTCAGATACGTCTATTTGACCAAAAACATTTTTGTCATTCTTAACCATGTGTTGGTTTGCACCAGAATCAGAATCAACTATCCAACTGTTATTAATAACACAATTCAAATTACTGGCAAAGCAAAAAGTCCTAGAACTAATACTACTAGTAGAGAAAGCACGTCCATTACCTCCAACATTAGAGACATTGGTACTTTCTCCAGACTTATCATGCAACAAACTGAGTAACTTTTGAACCTGCTCAGAGGTAAGACTAGTTCCTGAACTAGAAGCAACAGAATCATGTTTACTTTGAACATTATTAGACACAACAGGTTTAGTCCCTTGACTGAAGGATTGCCCTCCCCTAGGTCTAGGACCCTGAGGATATCCTACATTCTCAAAGCATCTTTCAACAGTGTGTCCAACCTTGTTGCAGTGAGTACACTTAAGATTAGTGTGACAACCGAGAATTTTTTTTATTTGTTTAAAACATTGGAAACTATGCCCAAACGTTAGCGACACTAATCTATAGATGGGATGTCTACCTGCTTTATTTTGATCATACGTATAGACGGCAAGTCTACTAAATTTCATTTTGATCACACGTTTAACTGTGAGTTTACTTATTTACTTAGCAGCACATATCAATTTTCGAGACGAAATTTAAATATGGGGATAATGTGACACCCCGAACTTTCACGTTAACACAAACTTCTTTATCTTAAACGTCATGCATAACATTTACATGAGTCAATAATGAGTCACACACATGAGTTCGTTGGTACACGTTGGTGATTGATGTCAAATCATATATATTTAAATAATTTGGATATAATTGTTATGTGTTGGATGAATTTATGTGTTACACGATTTAGTACAATATGCCCTCTTAACATGTTATTAGTTATTATATAAAAATAATACCTCAATCATATGTTGATAATATTATCTATGTGAAATTACATGCAAAATGATTATGTGTTTAGTTTGTAGCTTGTTGTGTGAAACTTCTATCAGTTCACTTATACGTTTTCAGCTTTTATAAAGTAGAATCTATAAAATAACAATGTGGCTTTACTTTTATAAACTCGGGATAGTGTTTTGGTCGTAATGATTCGATTATAATTCGGTTTGGTGTTAAAAGGTTCTTTTAAAGTCAAAACTCATTCGAAAAGGGTCATTCTTGTAAATATAATTTAATGTAATATTAATAAAATAACAAAACCCTAACTCCCATCCCAAAAACCATCGACAAATCTCTACTCCCACTCTTTCACGATGTCAAACACCCAACAAACCCTAATCACCTTCAGTTCAATCTTAATCTTGCAGTTAGAGGTGTCTTTGAGTGATTCACATGATTCCTAATGTTAATTGGTAATGAATAGCGAGTCAAGTGCATCCGTTTGGTTTTGAGGAAAGTCTATTACACGCGACACCAAGTGAGTTCATGCATTTTTCTTTCTTGTTTTCTGGATTGAAAACACAACTATTTTCGTATACTTGTTTTCTGGATTGAAAAAAAAAACATTTTCCTTGCTTGTTTTCTGGATTGAAAACACAACATTTGCTTATACTTGTTTTCGGAGAAAACATGGATACTTACATACTGGTTTTCTGGAGGAAAACGCAGCGACTTGTTATGGATTTATGTAGTTTCTTATATATCAAAAGTTTATACTAGATGCCCTTATATCACTTAAAGTCCTTACGTTACCTTGAACCGATAGGATGGGATCGCGGGGTTATATGGAGTAGTACTACTGGGTTTGACAAACCCCACCCGGGCTAGTCGCGCTAGCACGGCTGTGATGTTGTAAAACGGGTGTTATATTTACCTAACTTATATACGCCAATGTTGGTGATAGACCTGGTAAGAATGCATACATACAGTCAGCTTCGGTTCAAACGTCTAGTAGCTTGTAAATGGGTTAGCTACCCTGATATATTTGAAAAGTGCTATATCTACTTATGCATACACTACTTATGCTATGTATACTACTTATACTATATACACTACTTTTTACTACAACTTAAGAGCTCACCAACCTCATGTTGACCCTTGAGTATTTATTCTTGCCCAGTCTGCTGGATGTGCTAAAGAGCGGGTTTCATTGCATATGTTAGGAGTCACAGTTGTCACAAGAACTTTTATTTCACATTGTATTCAATTGATGGGTTGTGCATGTTTGAGCACGTGGTTAATTATTTTAAACCATTTACTTTACGCTTTCGCAAAACGTTAAATTGTTTGGTTTGGTTTTTGTTTTCTCATGTTTGAATGAGACTTAAATAATGTTTTGAATATTTGAATTGGATGTTTGGTATAACAAATGAGCTAGATCCTGGTATGTCACACGCCGCGCGGTTAAACCCTGTTAGTCGAAATTTGAGGGTGTGACAATTAGGGTTGGGCCCTCTGTTGAATTTCTTTTTGAGTCAAACGAATGGTTATTTTTAGAAAAGAAAGCCATATTTTGTGGTTGTGATTTTGAGGTCCCGCTAGTATTCTTATGGGATTCTTCCCTAGACACAATAGAAAACGCGGATTTTATGGTAAGCAATGGATCTTTAGTTAACAAAGAAGTTCAAACAGATTGATACACATCATCAAGACCCATAAGAAACTGCATAAGTTTTATCAAATGATTAAAATCATTAAATTTATCTGAAGCATTGCAACTACAAGATGGTAATTGAACCATAGCGTCAAATTGCTTCCACATAGTATTAAGTCTATGATAATATTCGGACATAGAACTACCATTTTGATTAACAGAGTTTATTTTCTGATATAAACTAAACACAGAAGAACCATCTACCTTATCGTACGTTTCTTTTAGTTCAACCCACACATCCAAAGCAAATTTAGAAAAAAACTTAGCCTAGATACAACTCTTCAGAAACAGAGTTGAGAATCCATGAAAGGACCACAAAATTACACATGTCCCACTGTTTTCCAAGAACTTCATTTTCAGTAGATCTTTACAAGATCCGTCAATAAAACCGATTTTATTTTTAACTTGTAGGGCAAGAAGCATAGCAATTGCCCATACTGTGTAATTCTCTATTCCTTTCAATTCATGGTTCATAACAGTTAAAGTGCTAGAATCTCTTGCATGAAGATGCAAAGGACCACTAGCATCCAATTTACTAATCTCGATAACACTAGCAACACTAGAGTTACCCATATATAATAAAAAAAACTCAAGCAAAGAATCCAAACACACAATGAAAAAAGCAGATGACGCACACGTAAACACAAGAAACCAGGGGATGTCTCTCCCTGTATAAAAAAATAAAACTGGTCCAATTACTCTAGCAACACCAAACGCCTAAAGCCAACAAGAAAATAAATGCAAGAAGAAAAAAGAAAAAGAAAAAGGATAGATCTCACCAAGTATCTTCACCAGAATTAGGGTTTCAAGCGAAAAACCCTAACAACATAATAACCAGAGTTTAATTTGCGGAATAACCAGAATCAAGCCACGAGAAATCGACAGCATCCCTTAAGCTCTGATACCATGTCAGAATATTCAGAATATATCTTCTTATTTCTTCAATCGAATGACTACAATACGAACCTTAACCAGAAATCCGTTCTGAAACAGTGATTCAAAGAACCGAATGCAGACTAATACATGAGATACGATTGAGAGTATAACAAAGCTCAACCGCTAAGACCTATAATAGGTTTTGGCAATATGGTGGGAACCTAGTGAATTGCCAGAGTATATATGAAAAGGTGTTTAATACTCAGATCAATATTGCAGGGATGATCCACACACACAAACCCTAAAACACTTGTTTTATAGAAGAAAGCATAGGTCGGTGTCTTCAAGCCCATTAGCCATCCTCAAGCCCAGCACTAGGATCTTCCTTCCAAGCCACAAACCAATGGAATAGAACGAGCCCACAACCGTCCAGCCATATGCAACACAAGACAAACATAAAACATTATAAGAAACTGAGACATTCAATAAAGGAACTCAACTTAGGACATAAAATTGTAACATTATCTAGCACTTTTCAACATGTGCGAAATCCGGTTCAACCGGCCGGTTTGAATCGGTTTCTAAAACACTGCTATTGCCTGCATCATTTCACAAAACTCTTGTGGACTAGTCGGCAATTCGTAGACTTTAGTAGTCGATAACAAGAGAACTCTACAACAAGCCGTTTAAATAAGTCTCTACCTTTTTCTTAAGTAGAAACTTATTTAAATTTTTTTAGTAACCTATTATAATTAGATCTCTTTAAACCTTCTAATCTAAATAGATAATTAATAAAAAAAAGGGAAAAATAACCTAGTCTCAAAACCGAGCCCATCTTAAAAACCAAACAAATTAAAACCGAATGGTGCTAAAAAAATCCAAAAACAAAGTTTTCAGTTCAGCTTGAACTAAAACCGAAGTGAACCTGCCTATCCAGACCCCTCAACGAAAATTATAGGTTTTTGAATCAATAATACAAGTCCAACACACCCATTTTATAGATCTCCTTAATGATACCATCTCATGAATTTGAGTTTATCGGCATATACGATCCAAGAAAAACCTAATGATGCTATAAATGAATTAAACTTCCCATGTAAAATTCATAAAAACAGTATCCTAGTTTAGTCAGGAAACTGCATTAAACTAATCAAACTAACCACTATCTAAAGATAATTACTAAAACATTATCTTACAAACTCAATTCCACAGGAACATCATGCGCAAGTAGAAGAATGATTTATCAATTTCGAAAACACCTTGAAGGAAAAAAAAACCATACCGAATTCCCTAAAAATATCCAATCTCCAGAAAACTAAAACAAAAGGCAAAGGTTACATACGGAAATCCTAGACACAAACATCATTGTTTGAGAAACACGCCGCAATTTTATCGCCTTCATTGTTCCAACAAACTTAAAAGATCGATCTGACCACTTCCCTCGTATGTTTTGACCACCTTTGCTTCTTTTACCGATCAAATATGCATACATTTGTCCACTGATCCACTTGCTAAGTACTCACCGTTCGGGCTAAATGCGACAAAATATACAGGATCCCTTCATTCAATAAGTGAAAAAGGTTAAGGTGTGTAACAAGAATCCAAAAAGAGAAGATTAAGGGAGGAAACAGTTAAAATGTTGAAAGTTAGTTGGTTTTACCAACTATTTAGAAACAAAAGTTAAGGGACTAAACCGCTAAAATATTGAAAGTTGGTTGGTTTATTCCAATGTTAACCAACATATAAACTTGTTCACAGAGTAAAATGGTATTTTCTGGAAACACGAATGAGGCATGTTTGTGTTCTTTCGTTTTACTTCACATTACAAATGATCAAACAATTAAGTGAACGGGGATTTAGTGTCTGTGTTTGTTTATGTTCATTCGTTGATCGTATAAACGTACAGTACACGAACTTAAACGATCCTAAACAAACAATATACGAACCTAAATGAACTTACATAGATGAACGAAGATAACTAACTGAACATCAATTAAATGTAATCGTGAACATCAATTTGCCGGGTGTAAAAAATTGATAAAACTAGACAGAATTATAATGGGTGATATTTTAGTTTCATAAAACTAAACTAAATTATAATGTGCCAGAAAAATTAAATGAATATATAAATGAACGTAAAAGAACGAACTTAAACAAATGAACATAAGTGACGAATGAGACATGTGTTCATGCTCGTTCATGTAATTAAATAAGCATACAAACAAGTGGCTACAAGCACAATTAACATACTGGGAATTAATTAAAAAGCTAAAATACAAATAAATAAGTATTGTACCCATGAGCAACTAAACGGTGAAGAATGCTCCCAGTTTCAACATCCCATAGCTTTATAGTAGTCAAATGAGGCACTGTTAAATATTCCAAAATGTAAATATAATGATAAATGATGTGCGAATATATATATATATATAAATAAAACACAAGTCGCAACTAAGCTTTAAAAACCAAACAATCTATCCTAGTTCACAAGACGGCAAGTGTACCGGTCGCGTATAGCACAGATGAGGAAAGTCCGGATATCGAACTCGAAGACACGTGAAAATGTTTATAATCACCAAACTCTAACCAAGACTCACCAAAATATTTAATTATTTTTTTAGATTTGATTTAACTACTTAACTTAACTAAATGAAAACTTTTGACAAAACTTCGAAAACTTTGACTGCAGTGATAAAAACGTCTACCTAGGTAAGAATCATATTGACGGAGATGACAAGACAATGGATTGAAAACTCTCACGACATCGGTTCTAAAGGATGACACAACTAAGGTTCGCTCATGAAGGTCAGATCACCTCTCGGTCTCACTAACAAACTCTAACTTATCTTAGTTGATTTTAAGAACAAACCGGGAAAACAAATTATTAACGTGTTCTAATGCCGACTCTGTAGGTTCCCTGGACGGATCACACGAGATATCCCGATATACACAGGTGCGGAATCCCTGTGTAGATCGTTACGGACGTAGAACACAAGCACACAAACACACGAATACGATACGAACAAAACTCACGTTATATTAATAACTCAACACGTGATACTTACAGACTCTCGACCTCACGTCACTTGACTCACTGAATTACACGTAACTTAAACAACTTGAACTCTTTAAAACGGTTAATCCGTAACCTATATAAATACACGACAACTTCGCCTCAGGCGAAGTTGTCAATAACTTCGCTTGTTCAACAAGTTCGCCTAGGCGAACTTGTCAACAACTTCGCTTGGTTAACAAGTTCGCCTAAGCGAACTTGTCAACAACTTCGCTTTAAACAAACAAATACATAAACAATATTACAGACTCGATTACAGACATTAGACATATGAACTACTGACATCTATGCACCAACAGACTCCCCCTTGGCAGTAGCTTCATATCTTGATCTTTCAGCTCTTGTCTCGTAATCCTGTATCTTCACGCATGCACTCCTTCTCTAACACATACCGTGACTACTCGCTGATATTTCCTTGCTTCATCCTTCCAAGCAGGAATATAGAATATCTTCTTTTCATTCAACACTTGCAGATCAGCTTTCGATAAGTTAACAAGATGCATCGGATCATACACCCTCAGCACTTCTTGTTCATCTTCGTCTTCCATCACGGCTTCAGCAGTCTGGCAATCAACATACCACCATTTAAGATTCTTCAACACATCTTGAGGCATAGTCTTCATAGGAACCTCCTTGATGCATCGGATCGGTTTGTACTTCATCACCATCCATGGCTTGCCATCTGCTCTCATTCCCCTTTCTGTATCCTCCACGAGCTTTCCCTTCTGTGGCTTTAATAATTCAAACTTCTTCTCTTTTATGCTTTCTTTCCACACGATCTTCCCAATCACTCTTGCCATGTTGTCGTCACTTCTATTTATCAGGCCCAACCTGGCCAAATCCTTCACCTCACATTCCGGCAACGTATTGAGAGATCTCAGGGTTCTTTTGAAGTATTGAATACCATCATAACGCTTCACCACAAACAACTTTATCTGTTCATCATATATCCAACAGATAATTCCCTTCTTCGACTCAGCATAGCCTTTGATGTTATAACTCTTCTTGAACATGGCTGGAACAGCAGGCTTCTTGGTCTTAATAAACCAATGAGCACAGCCTTCCTTCCACCTAGGCTGCTCCTCCCACTCAGTCTCATCCATCTCAGTACCCATGTCGGCTTTCTCAACATCAGGGATCTCGTGTTCAACGTCTTCTACTACTATCTCTCCTTCCTCAATCTCACTCTCAATCTCAATCTGCTCACCGATCTTCTCAATCACATCACTCGGCAGCACATCTTCATCAAACAACACATCATCGCTGAACATATCATCGTCAAGTTCCTTCAACGCATCAATCACGTCATCCTCAACCAACACCACATCATCACCACCAGAAACACCAGCCGCGTCGGCAGACTCCCCCTCAGCTGTGGAAATACCAAGAGCTTGAGAAGTTCTTGGCAGCTCACCACCTGCATCTTTCGATGCATTGGGATCATCGTCTCGGTCATTTCTTCTTTTCGTCCTGAGCTCGTCGCCCTTACAGCTCATCTCCCCCTGAGATGCCAAGAACTCCTTCAAGGCATCTATAATTTTCCCATGCTCAACCAGGAGGGATGACTGTAGTTGATTTGCTTCCACTAGGCGTTGAATAGTCTTCGATTGCTCTGCCACGATCCGCTCTAGTGAAGCTATTCTCTCTGAGTCTGACATAGGCGTAGGCGAGACATCAGAAGCAGGCGTAACCGCAGGTGGTACCATACCTGATAACCCTGCAGTAGTGATGACCGTTGACTCTACAAATCGTGCAGCTACCACCGACTGAGTAAGCGTTGGAGGTGGTAGAGACACGATCTCCGGAGTCGACGTCTGGATAGCAGTGATGGATGGAATGCCAGCAGATGATGTAGCCACCACGGGAACATCCGCAGCGCTTGTACTTGTAACCTGTACAGAAGAAGGAACAATAGACATACCAGACAGTGCGGCCGGAGCAAAACGTACCATCCTTGAAGTCTCTCCAGCTCCCATGCCAGCACCTGTCCTTTCCCGTCTTGATCTTCTTATCAGCTTATGTGTATCTTCTTCCTCTTCTGACTCTTCATCATCCTCCGTTCTCTTTCTCTTCCCAAAAGTTCTCTCTCGAGACATCATCAACCGTCTCCCCTCATTCATGATCTCATCCAAATCTGAGTCAGCAATCGACGTTGCTGCTCTAGTAACACTCACACCCGTACCCTGTGCAGCAGAGACCTGCACCTCTTCAACTTGATCCATATCGAAATAACCTTGACCTCCAAAAACAGCATCAAGATCTATATCCTCTGCAGCCGACACAACAGGCACAGCAGGTGGAGCTTGAGTTGCTCTTGCCTGTCGCGGTTGAGGATCTCTGAACTCGTCCCCACCAGCAGGAACATACTCTGGGTTGATTAAAAACCCAAACAGTGGAGTATGCCTGAGACGACGTTCAGGGTTGCTCCTCGAGTGCGGCATTGAGCAAAGATACGTTTGCTCACAGATTCCACGTATCTTATCGGGCGTCTCTGAGGTAGATTCGGAGCCACATGGTTCAATATCATCTGGATAAAACATGGGTACATAATGAACCGCTCCTGAGACATCGCCCTTCTTTGTCTGTCAATCTCGTAAATGACCATCTGACTGAAACTGTAGCGTTTATTGTAAGTCAGTGCAGTCATTGCAGACTGCATGGTCGCACCCATACCATCAGTGCCCGCCTTCCTTCCTGACATGCAAACTATCATGACGTGCATAAGGAAGCGCCACTGATCAAGCAGAAAACCCTTCCGTCTCTGTGTATCGCCTAATGGACCAGAATAGCCCATTCGGAGAAACGCTCCATCACGAAACGGAGCCACAAACTCAGTTGGGTCTTCCCTCGTCTCTTCTCCGAACCGTAATGCCACCCGAATCTGTTCAGAATTGAACTGAACTTGTTGATTGTTCACAATCGCTCGCATGACCGGGGGCTCAACACGACAGTCGTATTCTACCGTCTGCCAAAAGTCTTCGATATTTGGTAGAGATATCGGCAGAGTGTTCGTGATAGCATGAAAAATCCTCGAGCGTAGGAGGAAAGTTATGATCTCGCGGTAATCGTCCACACCGCTCGCCTCCGGGTCAAGGGTGATGTACATATTGTGACCCGGGAAAAATTGACGTTGGTTATCACCATCGTCTCCTCCTGCACCTCCAGCACTAGCTACCGCAGCCATATCTGCAACAAACTTACCAAGTTAGATAAACGTTAAAGAATAACACAAGTTCGCTGGTTACCATGAGCGAAGTTGTGATAAACTCTGTATAGGCGAAGTTAAAGATGAGGCGAAGTTGGGAACAACTTCGCTTCAGCTTTAAGTTCGTCTAATTAACATTAAGTAAAAATGATCTAGGCGAAGTTAATGTTAACTTCGCCTCATCACAACATCGCCTCAGGCGAACTTAAGCTTCAGGCGAAGTTACGGATAACTTCGCCTCAGGCGAACTTAAGCTTCAGGCGAAGTTACGGATAACTTCGCCTCAGGCGAACTTAAGCTTCAGGCGAAGTTACGGATAACTTCGCCTAAACCCTAACTTCGCCTGAATCTGAATCGGCGACAGTGAGGATTGATTCAAGCATGAAGATCTGAAGTTTTCAAGGTATGTTGACGATATAGGACTTTTAAACTCAAGCGTTTAACAATAGTTTGACGATCAGTTTGTACATGCCCACGTTAAAACGAGTTTTTGAAATCGGGTTTAAAGGTCGGTTGTTCGAGGTTATTAACCGGTTGTCGAAACAACCTTAGATTAACATCAAAGAACATATAACATGTGATAAACTAACCCAAACACCTTTAGATCGGTTTGAAATCGAAGAACAAGATAACACGTAGGATCAGTATAGTTCGCTGTGTAAACGAATAATATAAGTTCGCTGGATAAACAAGGATAACTTCGCTGGTTTTTCAAATAATGAACTGTTGTGACTCTTGAAAACCCTTATATAGGGGCGAAGTTATATAGGCGAAGTTACGGATAACTTCGCCTAGGCGAAGTTATTCACAACTTCGCCTGTTTAACAACATCGCCTATATTTACAAAATCTAACCTTGTAAGTTTAACATTTTTCCAATTAAGTTATAAAACTTTCCTTGAAGAGATAAATGACATGATCAATTCTAAGTAACCAGTTAAAAATCATAAAACTATCTAAGTACAAAAACTTAAAAAATTTAAAGTATAAGGGATCAAATTTCAGTCTCGATAGGGACTGCTACGTTTTAGAAAAGATCCGAACAGGAATCATACTAAGTATGTGACTGTCACATAGATCCGTGTTTAGCTGTATTATGACATATAGAGACAGGTTGTAAGCAGGTATACCTTAAAGTGGTTTTCATCGTTTCAGTGATACGAGTTAGTTTCGATTAAGTCTCAAAATTTAAGTGGGCAACAACTCAGAGATTTTGATGCCTCCTATCTATCCTCAAAGCGTATTTGGCTTTCCCCAAGTCACCCCGAATTTACTTCGACCCATAGTGTCTGATTAAGTTGTAAGTATTCTTGATCTGGTTCCCGTTCTTCTCTCTTACTCAATGATTGTGAAGTCTTGATTTTGTCATCTCTAATATGTTTCAATAACTCCAAATTTTTTTTTTTTTTATCATAGACTTCAAAGTAGAAATTAACTGCAAGTCCCGAATCTGGATCACTGCAGTATCTTGAGACGCTATCTTCACGGGAATCAGAACACACATGGGCTCGTGTATGACTGGGTAATCGCTTTTCTGCCTATCATTCGGAAAGATATATCTGAAGACATGCAAAACTCTTAAGGAGTTTCCACGTAAAATCAAGTAAATTTAGTTTGTATCACGTCTACTTTTACGCACCATAAAAAGTTACCATGACATACAATGACTGTCCTAAAGCCTTTTAAGCCTAATAACTTCACTAGCTGAGCACACAGAATTAGTATAACTATCATTTTCCAAGGTTGGATCAATTTTCTTGTAAACATAGCTAACGAACTTCTTACGAAGTAGTAGACTTGAAAAATAATTTCATTTCCCTTTTTCTTTCAAAATTTTAACATTAATCGCCCCGACCAAAACAAAGTCTTCAGGTAAACGGCTATCCCGAAGATCCAATGGATCAGCTGGACCGACCACATACTAGTATGTGTCCTTCTAACTAAGTATGATCGACTAATTTTAAGCAAAAGAATGAAAAACTCATCATAAACCGCCCCGGTCATTATCAGTAATCTGGTTAATGGCTATCCTCAAAATCTACAAGTAGAAAATGAGACCAAAACATATCCGAAGATAGGTCCTTCAAACTAATGTAACCGACATATTTTTAAGCGATTAGTGACGTTTTTTTTTTTTTTTTTTAAATATCACAAGAAAAGCATGGTTACTCGGGATTGATCATCCCATTCAGTTCAATAAGGTTTTGAAATCTGGATTTGTCAAACGCTTTAGTGTATAAATCAGCGAAATTATCAAGCGTATCCACCTTTTCAAGCACAATTAATTTCTTCTCAGCACAATCCCGTATGAAATGATGACGTATGTCAATGTGTTTAGTTTTACTATGTTTCACGGGATTGTTAGTTACTGAGATAGCAGCTGTGTTATCAATGCAAATAGGAGTAAGTAGGAAATTCAGACCATAGTCGCGCAACTGTTGTTGAATCCAAAGAACCTGAGAGCAGCAGTTGGATGCTGCCATGTATTCTGCCTCACAGGTTGAAATTGCGACTGAAGTCTGCTTCTTGCATTGCCACGACACCAATCTGCCACCAAGAAACTGACATCCTCCAGTTGTTGACTTCCGACTCTGATTGCACCCTCCATAATCAGATTCTGTGTAAGCGACCAACTCCAAGTCTCCTCCTCTCGGGTACCACAACCCCAGCTTCGGCTTGCCCTTGAGATACCGCAGTATCCTCTTTGCACCTTTCAAATGAGATTCTTTTGGATTTGCCTGAAAACGTGCACAAAGACAAACAGCAAACATTATATCAGGCCTAGATGCAGTTAAGTACATTAAAGAACCTATTATTGCCCGATATTGAGTTGGGTCCACATCTGCATCACCGTCTACTTCAGCACCCAATTTGTGATTGACGCAGATTGGAGTATCATATGGAGAACTGTCCTCCATCTTGAAGCGCTTGAGCACATCATGAACATACTTCGTCTGATTAATGAACATCCCGTCCTTCTTCTGATCAACCTGCAATCCTAGAAAGAAAGTTAGTTCACCCATAGCACTCATTTCAAACCTTTTCTTCATGACGGCTTCAAACTCCTGACACATGGAGACTTTTGACGCAGCAAATATAATGTCATCCACGTAGACTTGTACCAGCAGGAAGTCGCTTCCATCTCTTTTGAAGAACAACGTGCTATCAATTTTCCCTCTTTCAAAACCATTCTCGAGCAAGTAATCCGATAAAGTTGAATACCATGCACGAGGTGCCTGATGTAATCCATACAACGCCTTGCTCAACCTGTACACGTGATCTGGAAAGTCTGGGTCAGGAAAACCCGGAGGTTGCTCAACATACACAACCTCATCAACTTTCCCATTCAAAAACGCACTCTTCACATCTAGCTGAAATACCTTCATCTTTTCATAAGCAGCAAACGCTAAAAACAATCTTATGGCTTCTAACCTGGCGACAGGAGCGAACACTTCGTTATAATCAATCCCCTCTTGTTGATTAAAACCTTTAACGACTAGCCTCGCCTTGTTTCTTATAATAATCCCCTTATCATCTCTCTTGCACTTAAACACCCATTTTGTGCCTATCGCATGCACATTCTTTGGTTTTTCAACCAAAGTCCAAACTTCCATCTTCTCTAATTGAGCCAACTCTTCTTGCATGGCTTCGACCAACGAGCTGTCCTTTAAAGCCATTTGATAATTCTTCGGTTCAATCTGGCTTATAAAGCAGGTATACAGGCATTCATTGATTATTCCTGTCTCCTTAATGCTTGTATAAACACAGGTGTGTTCATTCAAGCTACTTCTCGTTTGTACACCTGAGGACACATCACCAATCACATTATCCAAAGGGTGATCTTTATGAATTCTCGTGGTCGGAACAGAACCGACATGCAAATTATCTTCCAAATTAGAAGAGATCTCATCAATGGTTGTTTCATGCTGAGAGTGAAAAGGATTGATAAATTCTTCTTCAGCAGAGGCAGCAGGGGTACCGATAGTGTTTGATGAGGAAGGTTGACATTTATCAATCAGCTGTCTTTGCAATAGATTTTCTTCCTCATCAAGTATCATCTTCGTCGCAGCTCTTTCTTCTTCTTCAAAAATTTCCAAATCCGGTATGTTAAACGACTTAAAAAGCTTAACATAGTCGAAAAGCTCAGCAGGTCCATTGCTAGGTTTTGGCGGTTGGTAACTTGTGATGTCGGTGTTACACACCACCTCCACCTTGCAGGTCGAAGTATTGAAGACACGTCTGTTGGGAGTACCAACAACATATCCGACTAAGATTCCTTCATCGGCTACTTTGCCAAATTTAGAATTTGTCTTCAAGATCGAACAAGGGGACCCGAATGGTTCAAGACCACTCAAGTTGGGCTTCCTTCCATGCATAAGCTCGTAACATGTTTTACCAAGTCTCTTAACAGTTAACACTCTATTCAGAACATAGCAGGCTGTAGCAACCGCTTCAGCCCAGAACATCACAGGAAGCTTCGAATCTGCCAGCATAGTTCTGGCTCCTTCAATTAAAGTTCGGTTCTTCCTTTCAGCCACTCCATTCTGTTGCGGAGTATACGGAGCGCTGTATTGGTGTTCAATTCCTTTCTGAAGACAGAAGATTTCCATCTCAAAATTCTTGAACTCCGTTCCATTGTCACTCCTGATGAACTTAACTGTTTTACCCATGACGTTCTCATCTTTGGTAATCAAATTCTTCACCATTTGAGCCGTCTCATCTTTCGATTTCAGAAAATATACCCACGAATATCGCGAGTGGTCATCAGTGATCACCAAGCAGTAAGAAGTACCTCCTAGACTTTTTACATTCACGGGACCGAAGAGATCCATGTGAAGCAGTTCTAGAGTACTGGCAATAGAGTTGACCTTCTTGGTGAGATGGGATTTCTTGTGTTGCTTTCCCTTCTTGCATGCTATACATTTGTCTTCAAAGTTAAAACTTTTCAAGGGAACGCCCATCACAAGTCCATTCCTGACAATGTGGTTCATCTTCCGAAGATGAATGTGCCCTATCCTCCTGTGCCACAGTTCGGATTCCGATTCGCTTGCTTTCGTCATTAAACATGATTCTCCCGTGGCCATTTCAGTAGACCTCATATCCATCACATAAGTATTTGTATCACGTGGAGCTTTCATCACTATCCACTCGTCTGGTATCTGAAAACTAGGCTTCAACACGATCGCCTCATTCTTCGTGAAATGAACAGTGTACTCCTTATCACAAATCTGCGACACACTCAGCAGATTGTGCTTCAACTCTTCTACAAAGTTCACATTCTCAAGAGTCATTTTCCCATTGGACACCGTTCCTCTTCCAGTAATTCTTCCTCCACTTTCACCGGCAAAGCTAACTCTCGCTCCTTGAACAGGTTTTAAGTCATGCAACAAGTATTTGTTACCCGTCATGTGCCGGGAACAGCCGCTATCTACAATCCAAAGACTGTGGGCAGCCCTGTTCAACTGTTCCTGCACAATAAAGCAAAGGATTAGAATCTAGGGACCCAAGACCAATTGGTCTTGGATCTATACATCCCGTACTTCTGCTTTCCAAAGTTAGCATCTGGATAATTCCTGTCAGTCCTATTAGGAAATCTCCTTGGAAATTGAGTGTGAGGCCTTCCAAACCTATGTGTATTGAAAGTATTATATCTAGCGGTTTGGTTATTAGCATTGTTAAACTGAGGTCTGTTTCTGTGAAAACTTGAATTAGTTACATTTCGGAACTTTGAAGGGTTTTCATTTTTAATAGTATTAAAATTACCATTAGGCTTATGCTCAGTTTTAATAGGCCTCACACCTCTGAATTTCGGCGTCAGAGGGCAATCTGCAACAAGATGTCCTAACTTATTACACCTAAAACAACACCTATGCTCCATTTTCTTTTCAAAGGTTGTTTTGGATGTCGAGGCTGTGTTACCGGCCGTTCGTCTCACATAAGGTGGAACGTACGGGTTGAGTGGAGTACTCTTTTTATAAGTTTTATCTTTTTCTCCACCAGTGGGTAACACTACCTTCTCTTTTGTCTTACCCGATTCGGACAACTTATCCGAATCTGATGAGACTGGACTCGTAACAGAAATTTTCACACTTGAAACAGGCGAACTCGTTTCGCCACTACTAACACTTGGTTCTGAACTCGTAACCTTGATTGGAACTGTATGAGGAACTTCAAAATCAACAGATTTCTGAACACTAGGGTTAAAAGTGTAATTGTGGTTATAAGGTGGTGGAACCTCGTGATAACCAATTCCTCCCCTCTTCGCAGAGGTACCTTGATCACTAACAAGGTGATCAAGAATAGCTGAGGAATTTCTGAACTGTTCAAGTTTTCGGTTCAGTTCCACCACTTTCACCTGGTGGTCAGCAATCTGCTTTTCTCGTTCAGCAATCAGTTTAGTCTTTTCTTCTAAAACCTCACAACTTAGATCAATTACTTCAATTTTTTCAGCAAGTTTTGTTTTTAAGCTTTTAACATCTTTTTCACACGCTTTTATTTTAACTTTGTAACTGTTTTCTCTTGCTTTCATAAAGTGATGATCTTCTTTAAGAGTTTTAAATTCAGCATCTAAACGAACATACTGATCAGTTATGGTAGCAAGTTGCTCAGACAAATTCTCACATTTAGTACAAATAGGTTTAGAACTTACCTCGGAGAGTTGATCCTTGTTATCTGCCATGAAAGCTTTTTCTTTACCAGTAGCTTTCTCTTCTCCGGTAATCTTCTCACATTCTTCATTCTCAACCTTAGCCATATTTGCCTGTTCACTAGTTTCATTCGAATGCAGGTTCCAGTTGTATTCACCTGCTTCTCTGGACATCATGGCATTGATTTCCTTACTATTCCCAGTGTGCTGTGCAGACCGGCCATGACCATGTTCAACTCGCTCGTTTCTGCACTCTTTGGCAAAGTGCCCGTTTTGTTGACAGTTATAGCACCTCACCTTAGACTTGTCGAACCCTGGCCTGCCACCAACAAAATTTCTCCCCGTCTTTCTCATAAACTTCTTCACTCTCCTCACTATCATGGCCATCTGCCATTGTAAATCCATTTCCTCCAGATCATCAGCATCGATCTGGTCATAGTCTTCATCCAGCATCGCTGGATCAACAACCTTTCCTTGAATATAGTTTTCATATGAAGCAATAAACGAAGCATAGAGGCCAAACTGCTCTTCAGCAGATTTGACGCTCATTGGCATCTTCGAGTAATTATTGCTTGAGGAACTTGAAGATCCACTACTCTTGCTTGCTGTTTGTTGAGTACCACTTGATCCACCCGCAACAAAGCAAACATCCCCATTTGAGTTTACTGACACATGCCCCTCCTGTGAAGACTTGGCACCCGACTCGCTCTTCGAGTAGTAGGCGGCAGAATCAGTCTTTGAACTTGAATTGGAGTTTACTTTAGCACCGTACATGCCTGGATCTTGAACCTGATCCATAGATGTTTCTTTTCTTACCATATTAAGCTCAAAAGTTCTGAGCTTGTTGACAGTGGTTTCAAGATCATAAGTAGGGAAGTCCTTGTCTTCCCTCATCAGTACAGTATACATCTCCCATTTTGGTGGGAGGGCATCGAGAAGCTTTTCCACAATCTCTTCTTCTCGGTAGGAAATGGAGTAGTTACTCAATTCAGTCATTAGATGATAATATCGAGTGATAATATCATCAAGAGATTCGTTCTTTAAGTACTTAAAGACTGAAAATTGAGTTTTGAGCAACTTTATCTTTGAAGCCCGAATACCTACATTCCCCTCAAATCTGTTCTCAAGAGCTTCCCAAAGCTCTCTAGCTGATGTATACTTTCTGAACGTATGGAGGATCTCCTGTGAAAGAGCCATTGTGATTGCAGCATGAGCCTTGCTCTCGGCTTCATACATCTTTTTCTCCTCCTCTTCCATTTTACTGTATTTCTTGATTTGGTCTCGACCCTCATACTCCATGACTGGTGGAATATATCCATCTTGGATGCATACCCACATTTTCGCATCCTGGTACTTAACGTATTGTATGAACCGATCCTTCCACGCGACAAAATCGGTTCCCTTCAGCAACCTTGGGGCCTTTGTAGCTGACCCCGCTTCAACTTCCATCTTTACAAGCTCCGAAATGTTGATCGACGACATCCTTCTTGAAGACTAAGAAACCCGAAAAATTCTGAAAAGGCGAAGTTAAAAAAATTTCCTCTGAACAGTACTGTAGGCGAAGTTAAGGATAACTTCGCTTAAGTAATAACTTCGCTGGATCTTTCTTAAATTCGCGTGACTGGGCGAAGTTGAGAATAACTTCGCTTAGGGTAAGCGAACTTAGAAAGTAGGCGAATTTGAAGAAAACTTCGCTGAGCTAGGCGAACTTGATGAGAACTTCGCTGAGTTAGGCGAAGTTGAGGAGGTAGGCGAAGTTGTAAATAACTTCGCTTCTCCTTATATCTTCGCTGAAACCCTACGTATCCTGACGGCAACTTCGCCTGATGAACAGCAACTTCGCCTGACGAACTTAAACTTTCTGCAGATCTGAAAACCGGATTTTAACGACGTTTTTGACGGTTTAAAGGCTTAAACACACTGGTAGGAGGCTAGAATGAGCAAAAACACCAAAAACTCGTCCCGTGAATAGTCGAAATGGGACGAATTCTACACCCGCGTGAATATCCCGAACCACACAATCGAGCAAAAGCTCTGATACCAATTGTAGGTTCCCTGGACGGATCACACGAGATATCCCGATATACACAGGTGCGGAATCCCTGTGTAGATCGTTACGGACGTAGAACACAAGCACACAAACAAACGAATACGATACGAACAAAACTCACGTTATATTAATAACTCAACACGTGATACTTACAGACTCTCGACCTCACGTCACTTGACTCACTGAATTACACGTAACTTAAACAACTTGAACTCTTTAAAACGGTTAATCCGTAACCTATATAAATACACGACAACTTCGCCTCAGGCGAAGTTGTCCATAACTTCGCTTGTTCAACAAGTTCGCCTAGGCGAACTTGTCAACAACTTCGCTTGGTTAACAAGTTCGCCTAAGCGAACTTGTCAACAACTTCGCTTTAAACAAACAAATACATAAACAATATTACAGACTCGATTACAGACATTAGACATATGAACTACTGACATCTATGCACCAATAGACTCACCTCTCGGTCTCACCGACACACTAGCCTAATGGAAACGAATACTACGCAACCAAGGATAGAGGAACAGTTCAACTTAACTTAAACTAGACCAACTAATCGCTCAAACACCCAAACCCGACAAGAACAAAACCCGCTCTCGCGCGATCTTAATTCTAACAAGTAAAAGTAATGAGACGAGTTTACTTCTTATCACCTCTCGGTATCTAAGAAGGTGTTTCACAACTGATTTTATCTAATTAATTTACCCACTTATCCCTATGGTTGTACTTCCCGCAAATAAACCCTAAACACAAAGTAAAGAGCCTTAAACATGCAACAACTAATCAAAACCGATTCAATTAATTAAAGCACGAGGTTACTAGGTATAATCAAACAAAACACAGCCACTAAACACAATCTAATTTACTGTTAAATCAAACTTTAAATTAAAAATTTAAGCCATGATCATTAACAATCCATATTATTAGTCAAAACCTAACAATATTCATCAAACCTAGGTAGAACAAACAAGATTAGCTACTCATTAAGTTTGGACAGCCATTAACATTCAAGTAAATCATCATAAACATCAACATAAACATACTCAAACTCATTCAAAATCCAAGAATAACTAAATCAAAGTCAAACAATCAATTACTTGCAAAACAATCCAAAGAAAAAGATCAATTCAACTAGTTAGGGTTCTTGAACAAAAAGTAAAGTTTATGAGAGTTTTACTTAGAGTATATGGCTGATATAAATAATGAAAACCGAGTATAGCTGCTGTCCCAAGTCACCCAAGCCTTCTTTTCTCCTTCCCTAGCCGCCACCTAGCCACCACAAAATTTTCTTTCTTTTTCCTCTTGCTGCCGATCGGACTAGGTAGTAGGAGTTAGGGTTCTTTGATTTCGGTTTTTTTGGCTGGATTTTTTGCAGAAAATTAAGTTAATTAACTTAATATAATATCATGTAAGGCTTCTAACTTGTGGGCTTGGGCCGGGCCTTGAGTTGTAGTTTTGAAACTTGACCAAAAAGGCCCCTAGAGTCTTCCAACTTAACTCTTTTTTCACCATTTTTCATAAACCTACAATTAACATTTAAACTTTGTAAATTATTGCACTTAACCCCCAATACTTTCATAAAATAAACAATTAAGCATAAAAACCATGATAAAATCATAAGGAAAGTAAGTGTGTTTTACAACACATCAATAAATAATAAAAAAAATATAAAACTAAAAATGGTATTTATTTACCTTGCCAACTCAAATGGCTGGCTAGGGTAGTAGGGTTATTAGTTCCAGGACATGTTAGGCTTCATCTGATGGTATATATTTCCTGCCAATCAACGCAAAATACTATTATCAATAATCCCATTTATAATATAGTATTATTTAACATTTCATTAATTTGTACCTTTATATGCTCATTCAAATCATGCAAGCACGTATCATGCTTCAAGCTCCATACCTACACCATCATTAATTTAACTAATAAATCCAATTGTCATGTCCCAGATCGATAATCAACACACGAATTAAACAACTAACTCTCGTTTATATTAATTAAAAAATCTCAATCAAAAAACTGATTAAAAATCTCAAACCCTAACTCGGTTTGACTCTTGATGAACCCTAACTCGGTTGCACCAACTTCAAAATCTCTAATGTCTAATCATAACTCGGTTTATATAGACTAACATAACTTGCTAGCCAAGACATTACCAAATATAACAAAACCCTAATTCTTGAGTTGGGCCTTACACTCGGGCCAAACTACAATTTAGCCAACAATCACCCTCGCAATTGTTGTACCCGAGTCACCCGACTCACCTCCTAATTTTCTAATCGAAATTGAAGGGTCTTCAACTTCACGCCTGTCATCCTTTATTTGATTCTCCCGAGGCTTTTCTTGATCCCTTACAATTTTCTTTGGCCTCCATTTGGCTTGAAGTAACAGTTGCTCCGTTTGATCATTACATGTCGTCCCTTGCTCTTGAATCAATTCCTTGACCACACGTTTAGTTTCTTGAACACTCTTCTTTGGACTTTGAATTTTGGAACTTGGATCTTTGATTGGAATCTGACTCGTAACCAGCTAGTCTTCTTTCAATCCAATTCTTTGAAGATCCCTACCTGCAAAATTCTTCATTCCAATGATAGATCGTTTATCATGACTTGTTATCTTAAGACCAATCGTGTACAACAGATTCTTGGTCCTTGTCACCTTCATCAAAAGTTTACCTGTACATCTTCAATGGTTAGCAAATCATGCTTCATGTGAATCTCGCATCCACCTTCCGTTGCTTGACCAAGACTTATAATATTGCACTGTAAGCTCTGGATGTCATCGGTCAACAAACGTTGCTCCCCCGTTTTTTCTTCAATTAAGACCGACCCTTTTCCCTGAATATCAATACAAGATTCATCTCCTAACTTCACCTTTCCCATGACTTGTTCATTCAATTCATAAAAACACGCTTTATTACCCGTCATGTGATTCGATGCTCCGTTGTCGAGATACGAAACACCTTTCTCCATCGGTTCGGTTTCGAAACGATTTAGAATCACATCGTCTTCATTTAGTAAAACCATTTTCTAATCACCTTTTATCATAAATAAAGATGGATCAAAATCATCAACTTTGTTCAAGTTAATTCTTCCTTTTTTTTCATACGTTCCGGACAAAAAGACGCAAAGTGACCGAACTCATCACAGCGATAACACTGAACCTGTGACATATCCTTTCTTCTCCATTGACGATCATTGGTTCTTCTTTGACCCATATACCTTGACCCACGATGTTGACCATCTCGGTTTTCACAACCATCTTGATCCTCATCCTCTCTGTCTTGACCTCTGGTTTCCTGGCCTTTTCAACGTCCCTGTGAACTCGGCCAACCCTTACCTCGGCTACCGGACTGATCATACGACTTGCCTTTGTAATTACATTCCGAGCGATTAAAAAGTAACTGACCTTGTGATTTGAAACACGTTCTCTCCCTCGTAGACGTTCCTCTAACGCTTTAAGTCTTCCAACAACATCTTCAAACATCATACTATCGAGATCAACACTTTGTTCGATTGAGGCTACAAGTTGAAAGTACTTGTCTGGAACTGCATCCAGTAACTTTTTCACCAAGACATCTTGCTCGAACACGTGACCTAGACTCGTTGCCTTTGAAACCATACTTGTTAGTTTTCCTGCAAACTGATCAACGGTCTCGTCTTCGCCATCTTGAGTTTCTCAAATTCACATTTCAATGTTAGCAGCCGAGCCTTTTGAACTCGCTCGGCCCCAACATACCGTGCCTTTAAAGGCGTCCATATTTCCCGGTCATTTTTGTATTGAGCAATCTGAAGAAGAATATCACCTTATATTACTTGAAACAGAAACACTCTTGTTGTTTTATTATTCTTCGCATCAATAACCGCACCCTCATTCGGTTGAATAACTTACCATAACTCTTGATCATCTAAGATCACTTTCACCACAATCTCCCATGTTATGTAATTAGTTCCGTTCAGCTTTGGAACCTGCAACGATATCCCCTCACTCGCTTTGGGTTGGATTATCGGCTCTTCTTTGTTACCTACCATTGACGGTGTTAAACTGTGACAACTGCCAATTTTCAGGTTAACTCCGTTAACTAAACCAGTTAAATCTTGTTGACTATGTCTGTAAACCCAGTTAGTTCTGTTAACTACGTTAATGAACTCTCATGCATGAAGTGTTATGTATGCATACAATTGATTCAGTCGTGTTGTTGGTGACCTAAGCATGAGTAACTAGTTGTTGGTAACTAGAATAATAAACTTGTCATACATATTATAATAAACATGATATGCTACATGTATCATATATGATAAGTATAATTGTGTTACATGCTTAATATGTTACATGACTAGTTGTTATATGCTTATGTGATATTATAAGAAAACTGGATGAAATTAGATGATTAAAATGTTACAATATATGATATGTTACATGTTAATTATCTAGTTGGACTATTTATACTTCAAACTATATAATCCCTAGGAAATGTTTTAAGTTTGTAACATGTCTCAAATGAATAAAAATAAAAATTACCTATGGTTGTATTTTATTAAATGGAGCCTTGATGTTAGTATTATTATCATAGAGATTACAAACTCTTTCCCTCCCCCCCCCCCTCTTGCTCTTCTTGCCCGTAAACCACACACACACGCACACATTCACATTTCATTTTGCTAAAACTCTATCAAAGATCATGCACACACACAAGTACTTTTGGTGATTATTGGGAGCAAGGGTGTTGAATCTTTAGATCAAGAAAATAGGTAAACATGTTTAGCATATATTTTCTTTATGATTTTAATTTTTGATTTGTGAAATTAGTATCCAAATGATTGGGTCATACAAATAAATAAAGTACGATCAAGTTTGATTTGTTTAAAAGGGATTGTTGTGTCTTGATATAAAAGAAAAGATAGAACCCTTTTATATATAAATGTTATTTTATAAATTTGGTATAATATTGGAAAACATGAGTTTTGATCATATAAAATGTTCCATTGGTGATTTAGGATCGTAGAGAAATGGAAATCAAGATTGTTGTGAATTTAGATTTGGATCTGCTTGCTGAGATTTTGTAATTTAGATTGCTAGTTGTATAACTTGTTGATATGTTAGTATTTGTGATTGATTATTGATTCTACAGTTAAGTACTTTGAGTCTAGTTTTCAAAAAGTAAAATATCATAATTTTTTGGACTCTGTTTGACTACTTATTATGAATTTACAAAATCTGGTATCGGTTCTGATTGAACAAGGGATTTTCTTGTCTGTTTTGTAAAGAGCATAACTTGTAATTGAAAATGAATATTTGAGTGATTCCACTTCTGGAGTGTTATAAGTTGAGTTTTAAAACAAATACAATTGGTCTTGCATCGATTGGACATACATGGAACGTTTGCCAAATATTTACTTTATGTTGCGCAAATAAAGTAGCTGAAAGTAGGTCGGCATAGTATATTAATTTTCATGATTTTTGTGAATGTTGAAAAAATTACAATAAAATTTCCTCGATGTAAATAATAATTGAAAGTCTAGGTGGAAATTTTTTGGCAATTTATTTCCATGTTTTAGTTGGTTAGAAAAATAGGGTTTGGGGATTAGAAATCTGTCCAAATTTGTCCAGCTTGCTGTTTTGGTGAAATAGTTATAGTTTGTGCAAAGATTGTTGCGTTAACTTGGAATTTGACTTTATTGGTCAACTTGAAACCATTTGACTAAATGTTTATCTTACTTGTGAGTTATAACTATTTTATTTAGTCACATGACTTCATGAAAAGTGGTTAAGTGCAAATTACATGATTGATTGTTAAGTTGTGACTAAGGATATCATATGACTATGTTAAGTCTAGATAACTGGTCAAAAGTCACCAATGGGTCGTCGCTCAATATTTTGGGTCAAAGGTAAATATATTGGTCAATGGTCAAAATTTTGGTCTACAGTCAACAAAACTCAAACTTTAGTCTTCGGTCATTGAGACTTAGACTGTTGGGTCTATATTTATGGTTTGTACTTAGTTTATTATTGTAGGTCATGTTTATGTGTTTGTGTATGTAAGCCGAGATCACATTGTGATCTCGGTGGGCTTTGGCTCCCTATATATATAGAATATGTGTATAGGGTTAGGGCTAGCCGTTCATTTGTTAGTGTGTTGAACTTGTATTGTGTAATCAAGTGCTTAAGCACCCGACGTTAATAAAACGTGTATTTTGAAGCATCTTCTTGTGCTCTTTACGTATTTGCGTGTTTATCTTGAATCACCTTACGATATATTCTGCAATATCTTTGAGGTGTGTTGATATCGTATTGAAAGATCCATTTACAGGACTTACAATTGGTATCAGAGCCATTTGAACCATTCAAGGCTCGGTTTGATATCAACGGATTCAAGATCTAAGTGTTCTTGGTGTTTTGGGTTGAGTTTCCGGTGGTCAGTTTACCGGATAAGACGCAGAAGTTATTTTGGTGAGAGATTGAGTTTTGATTTTGGAAACAAATAAAATCCCTTTAATTTTGGAAGTTTGTTATCAAAATTCAACTAATTTGATAGTTTTCGGCCTGTTTAAACCATTCTCGGGATCTTCTAAGAGGTTCTCGGTCAATCACTCTGGGTTATTGGTTTGGTTTCATCGTTCCCGGCCAAGTTTGATCGTTCTCGGCCAAAATCAAGTTCTCTCGGCCAACATCAAGAGTTCTCGGTCACAACTGTTCTCTGCTCTTCGTTCTCGGTCAAAATCATGGGTTCTCGATCAACGTTCTCTGCTCTCGGTCAACGTTCTCCATTCTCGGTCAACGTCTTCTGTTTTCGTTGGGCCTGATCCTTCATCGTTGGGCTTTGCTTACTGAACTCTTAGACTTTTGTACTCAAACTTTTGTGGACTAATTAACTAAAATGTGACGAGCGCTCTCGCTCACCCAGGGTGGAGACATGCTATGGAAGAGAAAATTGGGGCTCTAAGATCCAATCATACATGGGATCTTGAAACGCTTCCTAAAGGGAAATGTATTGTTGGTTGCCGTTGGGTGTTCACAGTTAAACTACACCTGAATGGCTCCTTACAATGCTTAAAGGCCCGGTTGGTCGCAAAATGGTATTCTCAGGCATATGGCATTGACTTTGATGAAACTTTCTCGCCGGTTGCTAAAATGCCTTCTGTGCGTATTTTCGTTTCTCTCCGTGCCATAAATCATTAGCCGCTTCACCAATTTGATGTCAAGAATGCCTTTGTTAATGGTGTTCTTGAGGAGGAGGTATATATGGAGCAGCCACCGGGGTTCATTGTCGATGAGGAGGCCTCAAAGGTTTGCAGACTACGTTGTTCTCTATACGGTCTTAAACAATCTCCTAGGGCATGGTTTGGTCGATTTCTACTGTTATGGGACAATTTGGGACGACTCATAGTGCAAATGATCACTTCGTCTTTTTCAGACACCAGAAAGGGGAAAATGATCATTTTAGTTGTGTATGTGGATGACATCATAATTACAGGAGATGATGAGGTCGGGATTACCGAAGTCAAACAGTTTCTTCAGTATCAGTTTCAAGTTAGCGACTTAGGTCGACTAAGGTACTTCCTTGGCATAGAGGTGTCTCGTTCTCCACAAGGAGTACTTCTCTCTAAAAGAAAGTATGTCCTTGATATGTTGATCGAATGCGGCTTATTGGGTTGCAAGCCAGTTGACACCCCTATCCTTCCTACAAAGAAACTCCTTCCGGAGGAAGGGGATCTGATGAAGGATCCTGAACAATAAAGACGATTGGTTGGTAAACTTAATTATTTAACTGTCACCAGACCGGATATTTCCTTTACTGTCAGTGTTCTAAGCCAATTCATGGCTACACCATACATCAGTCACTGGGATACTGCTCTTCATGTCTTAAGATATCTCAAGGCCACACCGAGTCTTGGCATCCTATAATCTGATAAGGGTCATTGTCGTGTAGGTGCTTTCACGGAAGAAGTAGATGGTCGAATATCAGGTTTCTCAGACGCATATTGGGCAGGTTGTCCGATTTCACGAAGATCTACCATCGGGTATTGTGTGTTTGTTGGAGGAAATCTTGTATCATGGAAAAGTAACAAAAAACACACAGTATCTAGATCGAGCGCTGAATCAGAGTATAGAGCCATGGCAGATGTTACATCAAAGATGACATGGATTTTCCGTCTTCTCGTAGAACTCGGGGTTGTTTCTAACGAGTTGATGCGGTTGTACTGTGATAGTCAATTAGTTATTCATATAGCTAAGAATCAAGTATTTCATGAGAGGATGAAACAAACTGAGGTTGACTGCCACCTTATTAGAGATCAAGTAGTTGGCACACAAGCAAAAAGTTTGGTTCTTTGGTCAGATGACATTAATCTTATGCACCCGAATGTAACAAAAAAAAAGGTTAATTATTTTTAATTATACGTAATACGATTATTCTTTAAATAAACTTTATAAAAAAAATGAACATACTAACTAGAGAAATGCTATTAACTATTTATAATCCAAAACTCATTTTATATTTAGCTTATTTTTTTTTAAAATAAAATGTTTTTGAACCTTTTTTCTAAAAAGAAATTATCTTTTACAATAACTTCAGAGGGTGAAATATGACATGTTTTGATTTTATTTTGACAGAATTACAAATTTTGTCCTTTAAAAAAAGTCAAATTACGGTTCGTGTCCTTTTTTAGTTTCTTTGCAGGCGGTGTCCTTTAAACATTTTTTTTCTACACGTTTTGTCATTTACGCTAACTGGGTTAGAAATACTCAGTTAAATACCCTCACGTGAGACGCATGTGAGAGCATATTGGTCTTTTCGTCAACACCTGCAAAAAGTTTATCACCCCTCCCACCACTTGCAAAACCCTAAATCCACCACCAACCCCACCTCCGGTTTCCAGCCACTTGAACCACCACCTCCGTTTCCGGTTTCCGGCCACCTGAAAAACCACCTCTGTTTCCGGCCACCTGAACCATCACCTATGAATCCCCACCTGAATCACCACCTCCATTTTCCGGTCACCTGAACCACTACCTTTTTTTTCAGTCCAGATCTGAACACACCGTTCAGATCTGAACACCGTTAAGTTCTCAACCTCGTTCAGATCTTGTTACCTAGACTTTGGTGATTTCATCTCTTGTGTTGCCTAGACTCGGTGATTTTAAAGTGAGTTTACACCTGTGATATTAACTCGGTTCTGGTAGCAAGGGGATAGGTTACGGAATCGATGAAACAAATTTTTTGTTTGTGAAAGGTTGTTGATTGAAAAAGTGGCTGTGATTTAATGCTTTTGTGATTAAACAATTATATTAGATCTCACAATAGTCAACAAAAGAAAGAATCATTTGAAGTCTAGGCAACAAGATCTGAACGAGGTTGAACAGTGTTTCAAGTGGCCGGAAATCGGAAACGGAGGTGAACGATGGTGGTAGCGGATTTGGTGAAAGGGGAGGTAGATATGGCGGTGAATGGTGGAGGTGGCTAGTTGCAAAAAAGGTAGTGTTTGCTGGAGGTTGGATGGGGCAGGTGTGGGGGTGGCTGGTGGTGGTGAGTTGGTGGTGGTGGTTGGTGATTATGAAAGAAAGAGAAGCATGGAGAGAGAGTAGAGTTTGATAAGAGAGAGAAAGAGTTTTATATTTTTTTTATTATGTATAGATGAAAAGACAAAAATGCCCTCACATGCGTCTCACGTGCGGGTATTTAACTGAGTTTTTCTAACTCAGTTAGCGTAAAGGACATAACGTGTAGGAAAAAAATGTTTAAAGGACATCGCCTGCAAAGAAACTAAAAAAAGGACACGAACCGTAATCTGGCTTTTTTTAAAGGACAAAATTTGTAATTCTGTCTTTGATTTTATAAGTGGTGGGGTTTAACATGTAGAAGGAATCCGAAACTGAACAAACCTAAAAAAAACAAACTGATTAACAGAACTCATGAAGCAAGAAATAAAATTCTTTTAGGTGTGTTATCTAAATCCAAATATGAAATGCATATAATTTAGACAGAATTATAGAAATTGTCCTTTATGTTTACCTCAAATTTCACTCGTGGTCCTTTATCTTTCAAGTTGATGTTTATTGTCCTTACGTTTAAAAATGTTACACCTTTTGTCCTTTAGGCCTAACCCCGTTAAAAAACCTCGTTAAGTTGTGTCATGTGCTGCTCACGTGGGGGTATTACCGTAATTTAAGATCCTGTTAATATTTCCCCTAATTATATTATATATTAAAAACAAATTAAA